>NC_064255.1:52227568-53438402 GCF_003254725.2 Canis lupus dingo | reverse complement strand
ATGACATCAATTGTGCATGCTCTGGATAGCTCTGTAAGTTCTTTGTTGTTGCCTTGTTTCTTAAGCTCTAGCTCCCCCCCCCCCATAAAGGAGGGATTTTGATCAGTTAGATTATTCCAAAGTTCTCTATTCCAAATATTACCACTTGCTTCATACTAGTTTATAGACTAATAGTTTATAGACTAACCACATCTATAGCTACCTCTCCTTTCCAGTTTATCCCCACAACACGAAATAAGACGTATTCTCTTCTCTGGACATCTGTCTTCTTCTCTATGTCCCTTTTAATCTATTATCTGAGATATCATAGTATACTTGCTTTAACCAGGGTCTAATCTATCCTTTCCTTGACAAAACACTATTAGGTAACAAGAAGAATTTTCTACAGTGATTACAATATTCTTCCCTGGTGTACATATCAACTCAGTGATGAAAAGGAGACATGCAGACATAATTATGAATAGAGAAGAATATATATGTTGGTGTATGTGTGTGTATATATATATTTTTTTCAAAGTTTCAAAAATTAAAAATATACATGAGAGAATGAAAATTAATCAAAGATATTTTTAATGAAAAAGGGAAACTGTTGAAGGAAAGTAGGATCTGCGAAGTTTACAAATGGAATAATGAGGTGTCAAACAATTAGGAGGTGATTTAGCTATATTCACACAAACTGTGACAAGGAAATTAGAGATCACTTCTACTCCAGAGTGTTTTAACTTTATTTTTTTTTTGAGTGTTTTAACTTTAAATAAGAATTCCTTTCATTGACAAGTAGTGTTTTTTTTTTAAGATTTTATTTATTTATTTATGAGAGAGAGAGAGAGAGAGAGCACGCACACACACAAACAGTGGAAGGGGCAGAGGGAGGAGCAGACTCCACACTGAGCAGGGAGCCCAAGGTGGGGCACAAATCATAGAACCTTGGGATCATGATCTGAGCAGAAGGAAGATGCTCAACTGACTGAGCCACCCAGCTGCCCCCATTGACACAGTTTTTAAAAGGAACCGTTCTCCAACTCTATCTACTTCAATCATCATTTACTTCACATAACTAGATGTCCATACCTGAAATCAAACAAGTGTCAATAATTTGTTAACATGTTCATTAAACAGCTATTTACAGAGTAGCAGACACTGTATTTCTTTAAATGTATGTTAAGCAGTGAAATTCATTCATTCTTTCTTTCTTTAGATTTCACTTATTCATTTGAGAGAGACAAAGCAACAGATAGGGAGAGAGAGAGAGAAAGAGACAGAGAGGAGGCAGGGAGGAGACGGAGAAGCAGGCTCTCTGCTGAGCAGGGAGACCTATTTATTTAATTTTTAAAAAAGATTTTATTTTTAAATAATCTCTACACCCAACATGTGACCTGAAATCACAACCCCAAGATCAAAAGTCATATACTCTACTGACTGAGCCAAGACAGGTGTTCCTGAAATTCGTTAAATATATGGTCTACAGTACCATAAAAATAATTTCAAGTGTAGAAAATGGAAGTCAAATCCAACAGTAATATATTCAAGGACGTAGGCAGCTATAGAAGCTTTGTCACTGATAGAGGAGAGATTAAAACAAAACATACCTATGATAAGATGCATGGCTACATTAACGTTTGTACCTCTATTATATGCATTAAAAATTTAGCATTACAATTATTCATTTATAGAACTCTTCCTTCTCCTTGACTTTGAACCCCTGCACACTGTACCTTATTCATTTCTGCATCCCCAGGACCTAAACCAACGCTTGGTAGATCAGGTAATTATCATAAGGTTGTTGAATAAATCAATCCATATGCATCATTTTAAAAGTTACTTTAAAAATATGTGGTTTCTATTTTTTATTCACTGCGTTAATAAGTTCCTTAAACACTATTTTTTTTCAGTCATTACAATACTTTTGCAATTTAAATGTTGGCATCCATATATTATTAAAGTGAACACTAAGGATCAAAAAAACACAAGGAGCTTGCCTAAAATCACCAAAGCGGACACTCAAGCTGGAATCCTTTGATTTAAAATATATTTTCTTAATGCTTAAATAATAAATTTTCCAAACTATTATTGGTTTAATCAAACTGTTATTGGTTTAATAAACACAGGAAGGCTTCATTCTTTCAACAAATACCTATTCAATGTCTACTTTGTACAAGACGTTCTAAATCTAGGACAGAGCAAAGAACAAAACAAATCTCATGAAACTTATAGTCTCTTGAGGATATTAAATTCTCTAAGTAGTACTATGCCCACTCTTTGGCAATTTAATAACATGGATAATATAATGTAAAATGCACTCATGCATAATCTGATTTATGTATCCCCCCTGTTCCACCAAACTAAACCAACTATAACTTCTACAATGTAAATTTATCCATAGACCTTTTATTCTTGGTACTTATATGAAATACCAATGATATAAGATGTTTAGGGATTTTTAAAAACTATCTTTCAAATAAAAAAATACAGTAAATTGAGATACATTTTATATTCATTTCAGAGATGACAGCTTTCCCCAAAGCTTTGTTTTCCAGTACTGGTTAACGTATGAGATACTTTAGACATAAGATTAAAATGAATCAGCTAATAGAAATTATTTTAAATGTTACTATCAATTTTATTTTATTTTTTTAAAGGCTTTATTTTTTAAAGATATTATTTATTTATTCATGAGAGACACAGAGAGAGAGAGAGAGAGTCAGAGACACAGGCAGAGGGAGAAGCAGGCCCCATGCAAGGAGCCCGACATGGGACTCGATCCCAGGACTCCAGGATGAGGCCCTGGGCTTAAAGTGACGGTAAACTGCTGAGCCACCCGGGCTGCCCTGTTACTATCAATTTTAAAATCCTTTAAGTTTTCTCATTAAGAATGACTTTGCATATTTTATTATACTTTGATTATATAACAAAAGCATGTATCATATGTAAAATTCACATATATTATTATTTTAACATTCTAGGGTCAGCCCAAGAAACCGAAACAAGGTACAGAGTTATTTTCCACAATCATGTTGGACAAACTTACCGACAGAAAAAAACAAATCTGGAACAAAATTATTTGGCACTTAGAAATAATTCATATTCAAATAATTATTAGATTTTTGAAACTTTAATTTAAAAATTTTAAGAAATATAAATAAGATGCCTGGCTGGCTCAGCTGGTAGAGTATACAGCTCTTACAATTATAAGTTCAAGCCCCACACTGCACCTAGAGCTTACTAAAAAGAAAAAGAAAAACAAAGGAAATACAGGTTGAAAACATAATATTTGCTTTTCTTTTAATAAAACACAATAAAAATTCATCTAGGTTACTTATAAAATGGACAACTGTATGTCTTTGCAATTGTATTTCAATTATATTTACCCTAACTCTATGTATTGTGTTAGAGCTGAGTAATCAATTTATGCCAAAAATATGGCTATTTGTACACTGTAATTAGACTACTCAATAACTCAAAACTATTTCATAAAATCCTTCCCATAATCCTCTAGACAAGTTATATACTAACTTTAAATCGGACAAATATTACTATTAAATTAAATATATCTGAAATCTTGGCAAATTCCTATATTTTAATATTTGCATAGGTATATGCTTATAAATATATACACTTTTAATCGACATTTCATTGATATAAAAATGCTTTAAAAGGTGGCATTAATAAATTTTTGTAATATCTACATGTGTCTTCTAAAATAATCCAAATATTGTAAAATTTATTTCAATGTATTTTTCAAAATCAGTTGATCACAATTTATAAAGGGCATTTCTAAAGGTCACCCAGAGCCTTTTGGTTCAACTTAAGCTATCAGAGGAGTGGTTACAACATGCTCTGTAGACTCATATGCCTACTATACTTTCTGAAGCATTCACTAATTATATATGCCAAAAATATAAACCGGTTGTCTACATTAGATAAGGTAGTAAAGTATGTATGTGCTTCAAACATTAAAGTTTTCTAGAAGATGCTTAAGTAATAGATGACCTACCTAAAATTAAAGCAATTTTAAATCAATTAATCAAAAAAGAATACCATCCATATCAGTTACATGCAATGCATATTCCTGATTCAAATATTAAAATGTGTATTACATAATATACATCTTTAGGAATTATATTATCAGTTAGATGAATAATAATAGAAATAGAAATAGAAATTATATTAAAATAATAGAAATATATTTAAAATGCTCTGATTTAGAACTTCAGGTAACATGTTTTCTAAAAGTCTAAATGCAAAAAGCACTACAGAGATTCCTGAAATAAATGGATATTTTAAAGTATCATATAGCTAAAGAGTGTAAAGCAAAGGTTAAATTTAAGAAACAAAAATGTGAAAATGTCTAGGCAGAAAAAGTGAATCTGAATGAGCTTCTTCCGACTAACAGTTTTGCTCATATTCCCAGCACAGCCCTTAATGATTCATTTCAATTTTGCCCTTCTGCTATATGTCCACTCACTTCTTATCCTAACATGCCAAACTTAAGAATGAACTATAAAACTTGTTTTGAAGACATACAATTGTTCCAATACAATTGATGTCTTGGGGAAACTATCTGAGTATGATGCAACTTCTGCATTTCTTTATATGAGATTTTGTAGGCAAGAAACATTAAGCCATGGGTCTGTAAACCTATGCAAAACCAGCAGGTGGCCTGTTTTTGTAAATAAAGCTTTATTGGAAGACAGCCATGCCCTTTCTTTTATGTATTGTCCAAGACTGCTTCATGCTTCAAAACTTGAGGTAATTAAAACAGACAAACTCTTTGCCCTTTAGGAAAATAACTGTACTCAACTGACCCAAACTCCAGAGGGATACACAAAATGCACAAACACATCTTCCAATGTCTAATAGTGACTTCAGTTGACTGTGTATGAATGATGACCATCTACAACAGGTGCTAGAACTTTCCATCAAATTTTAGATACCCCTCATACCCCCTCCTTCCTCACAATAATTCACAAGCTGACACCTACTCCCACAATAAACTGGAAGTCTTAAGGTAAAGCACTGTACGTGTTACATTTAGTATATTCCTACATATTTTTTTCTTTTTTTTTAAGTGAAGTTTTTGAATGCTGTGCTCCTAAATTAGGATTTGTTGGATTAAAGTAAAACATGCTGGATGCTAGTGAAGTGGGAATTTCAGATGAACAACATACATTTTTTTCAGTATGAGTGTGTCCTGAGTATTCCAGGCAACTGTACACTCCCTTTTCTCCTCCCCTTCAACAATACCTAGGAACCAAGAGGGCCAATAACGCTCCTCTGTCATGTCCTTTCTACGTTCACTTTACTCTTAAACGGTGTCACCTCTGTAAGACTATGAGCTCTGTAATAACTGAGGTGTCAGGGCACCTGGATGGCTCAGTTGAGCATCTGCCTTTGGCTCAGGGTGTGATCCCGGGGTCCTAGGATTGAGTCCTGCACCAGGCTCCCTGTAGGGAGCCTGCTTATGTCTCTGCCTCTCTCTGTGTGTCTTTCATGAATAAATAAATAAAAGCTAAAAAATTTTAAAAAATAAAAAAATAAAAATAAATAAATAAATAGATAAAAGCTAAAATCTAAAAATAAATCAATAAATAACTTAGGGGTGTGTGTGTGTGTGTGTGTGTGTGTGTGTGTGTTTATTTTCCCTCCTGGACACCCTAGAAGAGGGAAAAGGCAAGCATCTGAGCAGTAGGCCATTTAAACAGATCCGATTAGGCCCAAGAGTGATTAATTGTTTTATCCCTTTGGTGTAGGATTGTGCTATTCAGCTTTGGTACATGAATCTGGCACTCTACAATCATTATACTCCCTGAACCATGGTCGTTTCTTCTGGGTAACACTGAGGCAACCTGGCGAGGTTGGCTGGCCCCATATACTCAGCCAGATCTAAAACCGAACTCTCGACATTATCTCTGTTTTGTTTTGTTTTTTCTCTAAGATACTCAGCTGTATTACTTCTTTCTGTTAAGTGACATTTATGGAATAGTCTATCAAGGGACATCATATCAGTCATCATATCCCTTGCTAATTATATATAATGTTTTTCTACTGATTCAGTGAAAAATGCTACACAAGCCCAAAGCATGGAGGAGACCAGTTCTCTCACAATTTCCTCTATTTTGGAGCTACTGTCTCCAGGCTAACACTTCTTTTCCTTTCAGAAGCTGCCTTTATTCAAAGTCTTACTCTTTCTTATCGCCCCTACTCAGGATCAGTGTGATAAGCTCCTTTACATGAAACACAAAGTACTGTAGGGCTCACATTGTTATCCTTCCCATGAACATCTGTGTTGTAAAGAAAGTTAAGCACTGATCTTACTGAAGACTTCACTCATTAGAAAAGTAAGAGGTTAGAGGATCCAAGGGCTTTCTGGCACCCTTAAAATGACAATACATCAACAATAATTTACTGTCCTATTTTTAAGTTCCGCCCAAATGAGAAACATGTGATGACAGCATATTTCTTCCTATTTCCAAGTATGCAGTCAACAGAGATAAGCTACTTCCTAAAAGAGCTATTAAAACAAAAGGTTCAAGTATAAGTTTTATAAGATGCTATTTAATTACATCTATAAATACTATCTTTTTATTACATCTCAAACACTTCATAATACATACTTAGGCATTTATGATGTTTCTGTTTGTTCGATTTTTAAAGTTACCTTTCTGGTTTGTTGGGATTTTTTTTTTTTTTAAGATTTTATTTATTTATTCATGAGACACACACACACAGAGAGAGAGAGAGAGAGAGAGAGAGAGAGAGAGGCAGGGACACAGGCAGAGGGAGAAGCAGGCTCCATGCAGGGAACTCAATGTGGGACTGGATCCCAGGATTCTGGGATCATGCCCTGGGCCAAAGACAGACACTCAACTGCTGAGCCACCCAGGTGTCCCACCTTTTTGGTTTGTTTAAATTAGGAAAAGGCAGCCTCTCTGAGCAGATGAGTATAAAAAATAAAGGACTCAATTATGAGTTAACTCACAATAGAGAAAAGGCATAGAACTAGAACTGCCTATAATTTTGAGGTTTATCATTGATCCAGCCTCGGTCTCATTGGTTACAGCACAGTGTTTATATACATCCATTCAATATGCTAGCTACTAAGATCAGTGCTGATAACTTAGGAAAATGAAGTATTTCAGGTTCCAATGACTTTTTAAACCATTACGTTCTTAAGATAGGTGCCTAAAAATTCAGTAAATGAGAATGGATTTAAAATTTAAGAATAAAATGAATCCTTAATATTTAATACAAATTTATAAATTTATATATGCTAGAACATGAGCTGAATATGGTAAATTAAAATGCATTTGTGACTGTAATATAAAGTTCATGCATTCAGTTTATTATATGCACACATGCAATAACCTACATATATAGGGCTCTGTATCTTATTTTTCTCCATATCACTTTGGAATAAAGGACATATTATTTTATTTCTAACGTTTCACATATTTCTGTCCCTCCAAGTAGATATGTATTCCAGGAAAACATTTATTTTTTCCACTGCCATACATAAACCAAGGACCTAAAAAAGTAAGCAGATATCATCAAATACTTGTTAACTAAATAATAAATGGGAATACAAGAATAGTTTAAAATGCAATCTCTGTATGAATATTTTCTTTTGATTATACATTTTGAAAGTGTGAGTGTATATAGTTTTTCTTTTTCCTCCTCCATATTATTTAACAGAATGTGAAGAAAATAATCTACTCTAAAATTCTGGTGTTAAATTTTGGTGTTGTTTTTAATATTCAGCAGAACTCCTAAAATTATATTAGCATCAATTATGTCATAAAACATTACCATGATTTTGAAAAATACCTTGTTGGTGATATCTGAAATTTATTAAGTCCTTTAAATTGAGATGTGATAAATAGGAATTCAAAAAATAGAATTGAAATTATGAGATCCTAAGTCACGCAAATCACACTGCAATTTCACTATGTCAAAGAACCAAGTATCTAACACATGTTTAGAGATAACAAAGTTCTAAAAAGGAAATAAATAAAGCCTTCATAACTTTAAAATATATTTCCAATATAATTTAAAATTAATTTCAGTCAGTAATCTTAGGTAACCTAAACAATTTGTCCTGGATAATTTGATGAGGCAAATTCAGTTTCTGAATTTATTATACTGTCTTATTTAAAAATTGGAATAAGTTGGTATCCAAGATTAAATTTCAGGAATTTTCCTACTTCTATCCCTATTACATTCCTTAATTCATTTCTTCTAAGACAAATCACTATTTGGAAGCCAACAGGAATATTATTAGATCATGCTCTTATCTGAAAAAGATTCATAAATCATGTATTTAGCTCATATTTAGTATATAAAGTATTGTCACTGGAGGTGATATTTTTAGTCCTAAAATTATATTAATTCTTCTGATTAAAATTATTTTTAAGATTTTATTTATTTATTCATAAGAGACACACGGAGAGAGGCAGAGACATAGGCAGAGGGAGAAGAGGAAGCCTGATGCAGGACTTGATCCCAGGACCTTGGGATCAGGACCTGAACCAAAGGCAGACACTCAACAGGTGAGTCACCCAGGCTGACCAAAAATTATTAATAAAAGTTTTACTTATTACTCTGTCAATAAATCCCCTTGACTACCAAGTAAAGTAATTCTTTTAGCTCAGGAAAAGTAAGGAAAAGCTGGATTATTATAATTAAGTTAAAGATATTTAGCAATTGTTTCATCATATTTTTATGAATTAAAAATATGTATCTATGGACATATCTAGTTAGTTATTTTCACTTCCGAAGAAGCAGATGCAAATCACACAGAAGTGATCCAAAACTGTAGTGCAAAGTACCTTATTATGACAAAAACAAGACTATCACATGCACTCTATTTTTAGATAATTACTGTCTACAAACATATTAACTCATTGATAAAGCCTCTTGACAAATTTGTGACAAAAAAGCACTTCATTATATTTGAACACTTTCAAAAAGACAATTCTATATTTGCAAGAGACCTTAAAAATCAGTGGTTGTTCATTTATTTTTGAAGATTGGAAACTCCAGGAAAAAAACTACATGCACACATACACACACATACGTACACCCATATACATTGTGTATATATACACGAGTTTTTAAATATTATTTATTTATTTGTTTGAGAAAGAGGGAGAGAGAGCACGAGTGGGGTGGAAAGGCAGAGGGACAGGGAGAAGCAGACTCCCTGCTGAGCACAGAGCCCAGGACCCCAAGATCATGATCTGAGCTGAAGGTAGATGCTTAACTGACTGAGCCATCCAGGCACCCCTACATACACATGATTTCATACAGAAACTCAAGACCTTCACGAGTAGCCAAGAAACTCCAACCTTGTCCAATATAATCATTTTATGTCAGTAAAGTAAGAAATGTTAAATGACTCTCCTAAAATTCACGCATATAGTAGCAGACCTTAAAAGGGAACACATTGAATCTTAATTGCCAGTTCAGGACTCATTCTAGAATAATATACTGAATCTGATCAGTCACAAAGAACAAGAAACAAGTCAGAAGGGATTAAAAATGTAAATTAAAACCCCATTAATTTGATTAAATTCCCATTATTCAACAGTATGTAATTTGCATTTTAACAGCAGTTTTCAAACTAAGCTACTGCAGAACATGACTGTTACATGATTTTAACTGAAAATTTTGCTATCAAAATAGTATTCACAGAAAAGAAGTAATGGATAGCATTTTCTGAATTTTAAAAATTTCTCATCTTTTTTCTTGATGTTAGAGATGATAAGTGATTTTTAAAAATCAGTTTTATTACTTCATGTTTAATAATAAATTTCCCATTATCTTCCAACTTAAGCAGACTAACTACCAAGTGACAACCCCTAAATATTTGAGAATAACTACATACAACTCTATGAATTAACTTTTTAAGCTAAATAATTCTATTTTATATCTGGAAAAAATATTAAGTTGGAAAATTTTATATTTTCAAACCATGATTTAATAAAAGAGCATTGTTTTTGCTTGTTTGTTTTTAAACAATGGAAACAGCCACTGAATCATATTCTAAAAATACTTAAGAGTAGGAAGAAGATCTCATTATATATTCATTTAAGTAAAAGAAACAAACTGCACATGTATTCTGGTCCATAGACACTATAATCAGAAAGAAAATCATAGATACATATTTTTTCAAAAGGCAAAAACGAAGTATATCAAAATGGTAAATGATATTTATTGGTAGGAAAACATCATAAAAATTTAGAAGATAAATTGAGTTATAGAACTCCCTAAATTATACCATATATAATAAAATTTGACTAAAATTTAACCAATAAATGGAAAGCCATTTCCATCTTCTTCTGATAACTTCTTATGCATATTTTCAGACCTACCACATACACCTCATTTCAAAACTTTAACTCTTCTAAAAACCAAAGGTATCCCTACATAGTTTTATCTGAACCACGCATCATTTTGTTTGTCCTTACATGTTCGCAAAATTCCAGAGGCTTTGTTTTACTTTACATGTGACCTGTCTAAATTACATAGGCAAGACAGAGTAGATTATGGACTAAAGCCTGTTTAAGTAACTCAGTCATTGAATACCTCTCATGATTGTTTTACAATATTACATTCAAATATCTGGTTTATTATTAATAATATGAAGAATTAATAGACAATTTGGTAGAGATCAGTGAATAAAATATATAAATCCTAGCATTTATGAAAATGTTTTTTTGTTGTTACTGTTGTGGAACAAATCACTCAACATTTATCTCCACATTGCTATAGATCAAAAGTGCTTTATATCTAATTTTGAAGTAACAGGTTTTTTTTAGTTCAAATATCTCAATGATACAAAAGAATGTATTTCTTCAAGTAGAGTAGGGTATTATCTGGATTTTTTAAAAATTCATATTCAAGTAAAGAACTAAATGAAGTAGAATGGAATAGAATACAGTAAAATGGCATGGGATAGGATGATGGGAAGGGATGGAATGGGATGGGATGGGATGGGATGGGATGGGATGGGATGGGATGGAGAGGGTAGAGCAAAGTAGAGTAGAATAGCTGTAGACTATTATTAATATATAATGATGTGATTTACTATACTTATAAATATTTAATTATCCACATCCGACCAATCAAATATAAATTCCAAGAGAATAATGTTGTCTATTTTTTTTCACATCTACAATTTCAGGACCTGGCACATGGCTCAATGCTCAAAAAATTTGGTGAATAAATGGATTAAATATTTAGAATTTTGTACCTTCAGCATCCAGCCTCAAGATACAGCAAAGCTCTCACAAATTGTAACTCTTTCTAGTTATGTTTCATTTTTTTTTAAGATTTTATTTATTTATTCACTGAGAGACAGAGAGAGAGAGAGAGAGAGAGGCAGAGACACAGGCAGAGCGAGAAGCAGGGAGCCCGATGTGGGACTCGATCCCAGGACTCCAGGACCATGCCCCGGGCCAAAGGCAGGTGCTAAACCGCTGAGCCACCAGGGATCCCCTAGTTATAAGTTTCCTAATCCATAACCCTTGTCATTATTAAACATTTTCAATTAGGGAAATATTCCAAAATTATTATTTCCATTTTTCACTTGTATTAATACTACTTAGTTGCTTTTCCCACTGCTTTGTCTATTCCTCCAGCCTTTCTGCTTTAGAAAAATCATTAATTAGATAATAATCTCTTTGAAGTGTTTCAAATCTAAAAACTGTCTTGTCTCATGCCACCACTATTTCTTTACTATATGTAGGTACACAAAAAGGAGAACCCACTAAAAACAGTTTAAAATTATAAAGTTGGCAGGCACCTGGCAGGCTCAGTCCAGTAGACTGTATAACTCTCGATCTTGGTGCTGTGAGTTCAAGCCCCATATTGGATGTAGAGATCACTTAAAATTTAATCTTAAAAAAATTATGAAGTGTTTTTTTTTTTTTTTTTTTTAGAGTTTTGTTGTTTGGGGATTTTTAATTGTTCTTTGCTTTAGCTGTAACTGGTAAATATATTATTAGCCACATAATGAAATTTCTCATCTTTAATTTATAATATAATTTATAATTCAACTATTACCAAGAAAGGTAATAATGTGAAGTTTCTAATGTGAAAGGCATTCATGCATCCTGGTAATGGGAGTTCTAAACAAAAGAAATTCCAAATACAGATACTCTTCTCATTTTCAGAGTAAGAGAAAAATATTTTCCATTCTGTCCTATCATATACCTGTGTCATTGTCTAGTTTGTGATATAAAAAAAAAGTGTATGAGTCTACATACACAAAAGTTAAAGACTATTTACATGTATGTATATGTATATGTGTACACAAACACATAAATTTGCACAGAAGCAAAAAGCTACTACTTGTTCAGCCAAATTCATTCTGACTGTATGCAAAATAAGGTATTCTAAATCTCTGAATAAACTAACTGTTGTAATGTTTGATTTATTCACATTAACTAGCTAGGGTTATAAATCATGCTCTTCACACTCCAGTACACTATATTAATATATCATACTTTTCGCCAAAAAAACTCATCCTATTTGCATACATCCTCATTGTTTCAAGAATAAATCTTTATTTTGAAATATATTTAAAATGCAAAGTATTTGTGTCATGTTATAAGTTATCTGAATATTATACTAAAAAAAAAGGTAGGAATGAAAAACAACTCAAGCAAAAAGGAAGTAAGGACAAAGGACTTATTTTGTCCTTTATTTTGCTAAAGGTATCCTCTCTCTCTCTCTCTCTCTTTCAGTGAAACCGGTAGTCAGAAAGTAGAAGTACAGGTCTTAGCTTCTCATCCAAGGCTGCTAAGTACAGGTGAACCTTAGTCATGGCAGTTGCTTAATTAAAACCTCAGGTGATTCAGAGCTGCAGGAACTATTATAATTCAGGGATAAGGCAACTATGGCAGCTGACATGTCCCTTCCTGGCAGGCCCTTGCTGAGCACTTGACATATATGTTGACTCATTTAATATTCACAACAACCTTACAAAGTGAGAACTAATAGTATTCCGAATCTCTATATAAGTAAACTGAGGAATAGAGAATATAAGTAACTTGCCCAAGGCCACTCAGCAAATAGCTGGCAGAACCAGGATTTGAAATCTGACTGGTGCACATACATTCTCTCTTACAGCACTACATTTTACTTCTCCATTATAAATGTTTCTTACAAATTGTATGTGAGTTTAAACTACGTTGTCTTGCATATTCATCTCTTTTGCAGGAATACCTTATTTTAATTGTTCTTCACAGCAAATTGCTATTTAAAATTGATATGTCTAGACATGGGTTTTGAGGTCTTTTCATGCCCAAGTACTTTCTTTGCCAGAAAAAAATATCGCAATAATGGATTTTTCACTACTACAGGCTTCAAAATGTTTTAAAGTCTACATATCAGCTGCTTTTTGAAGATGATCTATAAATTGCAAAGAGAAAGCTATTATCATTTTAAGAGCATTTTTAAATCCCAGAAGTAACTTTCTCAAGAATTCTTTATTAATGCCAAATCACAGAATTGTTGACGAAAATATTCTACTAAAAACTGCGACCATTAACAACTTTGTAATCCCAATCAAAATACTGGCTAACATGGTATTATATATATAAAATTAAAGATAATGGAAAGTTCAGGAAAAAAACACAGTATAAAATGTATTCTTTTGTTTATAGGTGAAGCTATGAACAATAGCAAACAATTATAAAGGCAAAAGCCACCAAGAGTTGCCTCTCTGCCCACTGAATGGCACAAGAGGCTGCCATTCAGAACAGCAATTGGGTAAACATGGAGAGGCTACTTGGAATAAAACTACCTTAACATGACCCTCAAACAGGTCAGTTTATTCATGTTTTAGATTACAAATTTAAAACTGCACTTTTTAAATTTTGCTATTTTATTAGAATTATCATTCTAGAAATTAGAATACATGATCATTCAGAGAAATTAGCCTTTGTATTTATCTAGTCTTAGAAGCCAAAAAAAATCCAACAATAATGACAAACGAATGCTTGCATTCTCTCTCAATCTCTCAAGTAAATAAATAAAATCTTTAAAAATAATAAAATAAAGCGATACAATTGACAGTATTTTTAGTTGTTAACCTTACTCTTCAAGTTTTTACTTTTTAGTGACCCCTTAAACCTCTGTTAACATAAAATAATCTTCACTTATATAAATCACATAGTTTTTAAATTTTGTCTCTATTTCCAACTTAGCAAAATAGCTAGGAATAAGGAAGATGTAAGTCTGGTTTGAAATCACACTTTTGTTAGTTTTTTTTTTTTTTCTTTAAGATTTTTATGTATTCATGGGAGACACACACACAGAGAGAGAGAGAGAGAGGGAGGCAGAGACACAGGCGAGGGAGAAGCAGGGCCTATGCAGGGAGCCTGACATGGGACTCGATCCTGGGACTCCAGGATCACACCCTGGGCTGAAGGTGACACTAAACCGCTGAGCCACCCGGGCTGCCCACTTTTGTTAGTTTGAATGGTGATACTACTTATTTCCATCAACCACATGGGAAATAGAAAGCATTCTTACCAAATGAAAGCTCATAGAGCCTAAAACGAATAAAATATAAATGCAGATACCAAACAATTTGTGCAATTTTGAAATACTGGCTATCTGGATTATCCATGCTAATTCAATTACAGTTAACAAATGAACAAAGAGGGATCCCTGGGTGGCGCAGCGGTTTAGCGCCTGCCTTTGGCCCAGGGCGCGATCCTGGAGACCCGGGATCGAATCCCACATCAGGCTCCCAGTGCATGGAGCCTGCTTCTCCCTCTGCCTGTGTCTCTGCCTCCCTCTCTCTCTCTCTCTCTCTCTGTGACTATCATAAATAAATAAAAATTAAAAAAAAAAAAACAAATGAACAAAGACAGCAATTTGAAAGTAACTATAGTAAAAACAGATGTAGATATACATATATTTTGATATATGTATAGATATCTATACATCCATATCTATCTTTACTTGTATATATACCATACATGTGTATATAGTTTATGTGTGTAGGTACTTATGCAATTTTTAGGTATTATTCCTAGTGCTACTACCTATTATAATGTTTTTTAAATAAAATGAAGCATTTAGTGGAGGCTAACAAAAGTCCCTCAATCAGTATGGTAGACGTAAAACTATGTCTTTAAATAAGAAATGGACAATAATTATAAATTACAGATTTATGTATACCTGTGAGTTCAAATCAATTTTCAATTATCTGCACAAGCATGAGGTACTATGTAGAACCAACATGGCTTTGTAAAGTATAAATACGTCAAAATCAACTTAATTTTCTCCTGTGATAAACTCTGAGTCAATGTAGATAAGAAGAAAGCAACATATTTAATCTGTGGATTTCAGCAATTTTTTTTTAAATTTCCATCAATGTGGCATCCATTACAAACTAAAATAATAATTCTGTGACTCAACAGGCTAATATCCAACTGTCTAAAAGTTATATAAATAACAATATGAGAAAATGCAAGTCAATAGCTACCACCAGGAATCAATCCAAGGGACATAAAGCATAAACTTTCTGAATAATGGGATTGAGAATATGATTAATCCCTGTAGAGAGATTCAGGTTATTAGCCTAAAGCAGCCACACTCCAGGCAAATTGAGTCACAAGTACTAGAAAGGGACATCTGGACAACGTATAGAACATCCATTACTACTAGTGACTTCTTTTGTGTAGGTAGAATGCAAGGCCTTTGAAAATAAAGTGATATAAAATCAGAGCTCAGTATATACTAACCTTAGCTTATTGTAGGTCTTGAGGTGGTGTGCCTGCTACTACCATAACTTCCTGATGACTTCTGGGAAACTGAGCCCCAGTCTTGTTTCACTGAGATAAGGAAAGATTAAGGAGGGTTACTAACTAGTTGATGTGGTGTCCAGAATGTGTCCAGGTTAAGCTATGTGTTGAGCTACTCCAAAATACATATATTATGTATACATACAGAAAAAGAGAGTCTGAAGATTACATTTGGGCTTCCAGAAGACACAATGTAAGCCTCACTCCCTCAGATGTGGTTTTCTGCACCTCTATATCCTTTGGTGAGGAACTTGAGCTCAAAGTTTCACTGTCTATTTATACTCGAAAATACTGCTCATCTCTCCACCATGTATGCAGACTACTCTGAATTTTTATTTTTATTATTTGTTTTAATCTATTGGCAAATAAAATTGTTTATTTACCTTGTTAGTACCTGGACTGGTCTATCATCAATCTGGAAATTGTTGAATTTATTGACATTCAACACAGTTCTTGTACATCCTTGGAGGTATTTTTCATTATGTGTAAGCTTATAAAATCCTTCACCATTCAAAAGTAAGCAGTATTTGGCCCATGTTTAAATGAAAATATTATATGCTTTATGCGTATATATTTAAACCACCTATACTTTGTTAGTCATATAGCATGAAAGATGGTCAATACATTTTTACACAAATATCTAACAAATCCTGAGAGGAAGAGTTCTTAAATACTTCAATCACCTTTTTATATATTTGACTCATCTATTTTATCATATATCCATTCAGTTCATGTAAAAATCTTCTAGGGTCTGCTTCTGACCTATGCAATCTATTCTAATGATTTTTTGACTATTCGTGTACCAAACTTACTCCTTTAAAATGATTTAAACTATTAAATTAGATAATGAATGCAAAAGGCAGCAAACATTAATAAGTGCTCAGTAACCAATCACTAAATTTCTTTTCAACTATTTACACTTCCAGATTAGATTTTTAATAATCTTGTCAAACTTCAACACTATTATAATTGTGCAACTCCACAAGCACATATATGTAAGTTGATATCAGTATTTTTTCCCACCAGATCACTTTATTAAACCTAGATTTCAATAATAAACAACTGCACTTAAAACAAGCTGATAGAATAAAAAACAGTAAGGGAAAATAGAAATCATTAACATAGTGTCTTAAACTGAAATATATACATAATTGCATTACATGTAAATGTCAACAACTAGGAAATTCCATCTGTTCGAAGAATAACTAGACCCAATAAAGTCATTATGACTTTCCCCAAATCACACAACTTCTTAGACACCCAGTCTGGACTACGCATTCTGTTTGTTTGTTTTTCATAACACTCTGTTGTTAGTAACATTCTCTAACTTGACTTTAACTAAAAATGTAAATGTAAAATTTTTATTACAAATTATCATCATCTAGAGAACAGGACTATGTACCATGTAATTTCCTTACTTAATTTTTTGGGGAGATTACGTAATTTTCAGCTGACTAAATGAGGACTCTAGAAGAGCCGACTAAAACTAAAATGATAATATTCAACAACTTCACTGAATACAACTAATACTAGTCCATGAAAATCTAGCTTTCTCCAATATATTTAATAACTGTAATAGGAAATTTAAAGTCTTACAAGGAAAAGAACACAATAGTGTTTTTCTAGACATGTCTGTTAGAAAAAGCAATGTGATATTCTACTAATCTGAAATAATTAATGTTTTTAATAGGTTATAATGTAATTTTAGGCAACTTCTTACTTGATTAATTTAAATCATATATTTCACCACATCTTTAAAAATATTAATTTTGATATAGCTTTACAAAATATATCTAAGAATATAAGACCGAAAAATAATCCCACAGTGGTAGAATTACTAACCAGTGATGGTGAGGTCAGGTAATGATAATGCAAAATCTTCCTTTGAAGGAATGAATTTTTGGGGCAGTTTCTTGTCACACATTAATCCATTTCCTTTTTTTTTTTTAAGATTTTATTTATTTATTCACGAGAGACACAGAGAGAGAGAGGCAGAGACACAGGCAGAGGGAGAGGCAGCCTCCATGCAGGGAGCCCGATGCAGGACTCGATCCTGGGACTCCAGGATCACACCCTCGGCCAAAGACAGGTGCTAAACTGCTAAGCCACCCAGGGGCCGCTACCTTAATCCATTTTTTATTTAAAACTCTCAAAACTCCCAAATTAATATTAAATTGAATATAACACTAAAATGGAAAAAAATGTACATATCATATTACTGTGGGAAATGGAAAAAATATCAAAATAAGCACTGACTTGAATTTAGAGATGAAAGACTAAATAGCTTATGAAAGAAGTTATTATAAATAATTATAAGAACAAAAATAAGGAGCGCCTGAGTGGTTCAGTCAGTTAAGCGTCTCCTTCGGCTCAGGTCATGATCTCAGGGCCCTGGGATGGAGCGCTGCATTGGACTCCCTCCTCAGCAGATCATCCGCTTCTTCCTCTCCTCTCTGCTCATGCTATCTCTGTTGTTATCTCTGTCTCTCTCTTAAACAAATAAATAAAATCTTAAAAAAACAATAATTCACATTTGACCAGCACTGTTCTTATTTATGTGCTTTATGATATTCAAACCACACAAAAATGTAAGTAGTACCCACACCTACCACCTTTGTTTTAATTTTGGGAAACCAAGGCACAAAGTACATATACAACTACGAACTGGTGAGCCTGAATAAGAACTCCAGCAGTAGTATATAAAAAGGATGGAATATCAATACATTCACAATAAGGGTAAAGGAAGCTATAGGATCCTATGCCTCTCAGAAACTTTGAACTTAAAAACAAAATCATCCCTTCATTTTTTTTTCATATTTTAAATTCCCTTTAACTCTCATATATAAAGTAATCATATATGATTTCCATTTTCTCACAAATACATCACTCATTAAACCCTTATAATCTGACTTTTCCTCTTAACACTCTACCAGGACCCTTAGCATTATTTGTAAGAATACCTTATCAATCTAAAGTAATATAGAGAAATAAAGTGATCTTAACCTTCAACTCTAGGTTTAAGTTACAAGAGTGAATTCTAGTCTTAATTAAAATTGCACAGTCCACCTTTATTTGTTTAATAAAAAGAGAATAATGAAATGTCTAGGAAGAGTTTGTTCTGAATAATTAAAAGAGGAATGTGAGAGGAGTAGGAGAGTGGGCAGTAAAAGTATCTCTGTAGAATAATCATAACTACCATTGAATAACTCTAGGACATAACACATCTCTGATAGAGAATTCAATGATATTATCTAATGCTTATTGTCACTTTGACATTAGATGAATGTCAGATCCAGATACTTAGGGCTGCTATTAGCCCATATGACAACTTTATGCAACTGTGTTCAAAACGGACTCCCTATCCATGCACACTCATCTCCATATTAGAGTTCATGATCTTGGGAAGTGAAGGCAGAGTCTGGGTTTCAGGCTTCATTGGCTCCTGATTTGTACAGTAAACAACCTATACATCTGTACATGACAATCTTGTAGATATTAGAAAGCAAAGCACATGAATGTCCAAATATATCATATGATTAAATATTTTGTCTAACGGCACTGAAATTGTACTGATATGAGAAAAGTCAAATGGAAGACCAGTATAGAGAAAAGGAAAAGCTCAAAAATGGTATCATTCTAAAAACTGTCAAAGCTCTTCTTTCTGTTTCATTTTAGCCAAAGTAGAGCAACATATCCATCCATACTCCATTATTCTTAATAAAGTCTATACAGATTATACACACCTGTGGCCAAAAACTCCAAAAGACTAGAAAATCAGCTGATTATTTTTCCCTATATGTATATTATTTTTTGGTCTGGAATATTCAAAGAATATCACTCTAAATTCTAAAAGTGATTGATTAAGATTTCTTACTACATATTTATAAAGGTGAGCTAAAAACCTAACTCTAATAAAAAACCTAAGTGACAAAGTGAACACTTCAATTTATTATGTGATCAGTTAGCTCATAAACCCAACAACCCTCAGCAACTAGCAAAAGGGTTCACTGTCCAATTTCAACTTCCCTATATATAACCTCAACTGCCATTTTTGTCCTTTAAGACAAAATGATATATATTTGAATCAAATTTTAACCTAAAGTCCACAGAATATAATGTGCGACACAGATCAAAGAATTCATATACTGAGAAGTGCCCCAAGCACTTTATATACATTTGTCATCTAAGCCTCACAAGAATCTCTGAAGTACTGTTATTGTCTTCATTCCACAAATAAGGAGAGAAACTGAAGCAAAGAGAGGTAAAATAACTTGCCCCAAATTTCACAGACAGGCTCATTGTTACCAGTAGCCTATTTGGAATTATTTTGCCAAGTATTTTAGCTCTCATTATTGTCTCTATGTCCACTTCTCCTTAATAGTTATTTCTTTCAGGTTTGCAATCACAAATAATTTACTAGCAAATACATTTTTTTTTTTTGTTCTAGCGTAGGCCTACATGAAGTTAAATAAATACACACCTGGCTGTTTACAACCGAGAAAGAAGAAGGGGAAGATTTGATCAGCACACCATTACTGATTTCAAACAAAACATAATGCACCTCTATGCATGCCATGGAGCAAAATTCCAGGGATTTAACAAAAACAAGATTGCCCTGTCTTTATAGGCAATAAATCTTCCCTGACTTCAATGTGCTCATCTAAATTTCCTCAACTATCCTAGATAGGACATGCAAAATACATCTTTTCCTACAGGTAGCGCTATGCTGTCAGCATCAAGCAAGGGCCAGGGCCCAGGTTTCCTTCCAAGATACAGAATCTAAAATACGAAAGGAAATCCCACATAGAAGTATCATGTTTTAATAATTTGTCAGTTATCAATCCTATCTCTCAAGTTCAAGAAACCTATTCAAAAATGTTTGTTCTAAGAATCCAGGGATTACAGAGGGAAAGAAAATGATAAAACCTGGTACATGATTAGTTTATAACTACCATGTAGACTATGACAATACAGGTCACACTGGGGTTGGTTGAAAGCCAATACTGGATTATACAAAACAAAGCGCAGCCTGAGTGAATTGAGAAATAGTGACACAAAGGGGTATCTATAATAAAAGATCAAATGACAAAAGTAAATGATAAAAAGAATGCAAGAATCCACAAAAAGTAAGATCTAGTGCCAAGAACAAGATCTCTGGAATTTATTAGAAGATTAGCAAAGAGATTAAACATTAGAGACCCAGGTTTACAAAAACTGGAGTGAGGGAATAAAATCCAGGTTGAAGTAAAGTGAGCTCAGGTCAGAGGTTGGGTCTAGATATTAAGACAAATACTATTCATCCAATCTGTGCATGTTGAGGTTGGGAGAGGTCCACTGGCCAATCCAAGAGTCTGGACAAGGAGACAAAGCTAGAAATTCAAGAACTGACTGGCTGGGAGGATGGTATCAAAGGCCGATGGCCATAGACAAAACCTAATATTCCTAAAAGCACTCATCTGAAGGAATTAATCACATGAAACTAACACATCAAGTGAGAAACAATGCAAATATACCTTCACAAATAGAATGGCATCACATGCTAAATGTTTTGATATTAAATATATAGAACTGATTTGATATTGTGAACAAGGAGTGCCTTTTTATTACAGTGAATATAGTCTCTCTGTCGGTACTACATAATAGGAATTCAGCCATTATTTTTCAACTAAGAGCACACACGGATTCAGGCATCAGAATCAAATATATTTGCAGTGAATTTAAAGTGATACCCACTGAAAATGAAACCATCTAAATCCTGTGTTAATGAATTAATGAGGTTTTTATATAAATCTCACATAATTTATAGTGGAATTTGTCCTTGTACCCACCATAATTCTCACCGAGTCACAATAAAAAAGTTTTGATATTTGAAGTTAGATATGACTAATCTCCATCCTGTTCTTCTTTTGAAAAACTGATATATGATTTTTCAATGAGGAATAGAGAGAGTATAGAGAACGAAATGTGTTATGAATTTGTATATTTCTCCCACAGCAATGGCCTAGAATAAAGAAAAACCATGATCACATCAAGTGTACATAATATGATCAGTAAATATTTTCAAATTTAACAAAATATAAAAAGAAGTTAAAAGTTGGCTATCTTATATGTTAACTTTATTTGGACATCTTAAAGACTTTCTTTAGATCATAAACATTAAAAAATGAGCAGTGATAATAAATAATGTCTTTGTTAATGATAAAATGACATGGCTCCAATTGTTTAGAAAGAAACAAGTCCATTACTTTTTAAGTAAGTTTAAAAAACAAGTACTGAAATATTGTTAGAGCATGAGTTCCTGTAAATCCTCATTTAACATTTAAAAAAAGAGTATTTATAAAGAATGTAGCTGTGTATGCTGCAATGGGTTTGGAAAATTACTTCATTTGCTGGTGAAAAGACTGTGTTGCAAAAAACAAAGACGAAGTGGCCTTTAGTTGAGCAAGCCATATGACTTCATTGATATAAAACGGACTTAATTTAGCAAGAAAAGGGTCAGAACCACAACACTAGTTTTAGAACAAAATTGGTTTTGTATTTGAGTCTTTTAACCTCTTTTTAAAAAATGCTATAGTCAATCCATTTTATCTTTTCAAGACACATTATATTAAACATAATTTAGGACAAAAAATGAAAATGCCCCATAGCAATGAGCATCTTGAACATGAATGTTTTACACTTCCTTGTTCTAGTCATTACAAAAAAACAAACAAAAAACTTCCATCTTAGGAATGAAGATCTGTAATAGATGGTTACGTTGTATTTTTCAGGTATAAATTATTAAGTTGCATAATTGTGTTTTGACTTCAAGGAGCCTAGATATAAGCCTAAGAATTTAACAAACTTAAGACAAATTCATTATGCTTATTCTCTCTCCCAAATTCGCTTGCTTGCTTATGTATGTATGTATGTATTTGACAGAGGAGGTGGGGGGAGACAGAGGGAGAGAGAGACTTAAGTTCAGCATGAAGCCCAAGACAGGTTTCATCTTATGATCCTGAGATCATGGCCTCAGCTGAAATCAAGACTTGGCCACTTAATCACCCAGGCACCCCTTCACCTGCTTTGCTTATTAAATCAGTAGCATTATCAGCCACCCAGCATTCAAGATGAACACCTCAGTTACTCTGTCCTTTAGACCCACATTCAAGTAAGTATGATTTTCTTTTCCTTCTCACACTTGCTTTCTTTCATTATTGTTTCCTCCTCCACTTCAAGCACAATATTCTCTCCTGGATTACTGGATATGGTTCCTCAATGATCTCCCTGCCAGTTCTGCTTCTCTAATCTAAGATTTGCAGTGCTATACATATGATTGTGTCATCTCTGCTTAAATGGCTCGCTGTGACCTATTCCAGACTACTTTTAAGCTGTACCCTCTGATCATTTTCTCCCATGTATCTGATATTCCAATCTCCACAAACACTTCCCCAAGGGTGATGCAACATCATTCCTCGAAAAATGGTCTAATACTCTACCCTTTACTTGTAATATCTTTCCTATACTCAGACTTATGCTTCAATATTCAACTCAGATATAATCTGCTCATGCAAAATAACAACTCTGCTATTTCCCAAATATTTAATTTGGACTAACATTATAGTTACCATCAAAATATTTTTATTTGTTAATTCCTGGTGTTCTATTTTAAATACATGCAGGGGGTCTTATTTATCTCTCAGACACGCAATATAATATACACACTAAGTGCTCCAAATGTTTTCTCAAACTCAAAATTATTGAATTAATAGGTTTTACTGAACTGAGTAATATTTGATAAGGAATAGGATAAATTATTTGTGTTTTAAGGAAGATAACTATCTGTTCCCTGGAATTCAAATTATACCTTTAGTTGAATCTATTATTCATAATCTTCATTGGGCAACATAAATATCCTCTCAATTTTTAAACAAGAGTATTATGAACAACAGCTTGAACCATACTACCTAGCCAAAAGTGATAACGATAGAAAAAATTATAACTTAGTAGCCAATATTAGAATTTATATGAAGCGTGTTCAATTCAATAAACATTTCTTGAATATCTACATTGGAAAAGAAAGGCTGAATCAAGTATGTTCCATTCACTCATGGAACAGATTATTTTCTACTGGGAAAAGTTATCTAAACAGAATGAAGGACAAGTTCAATTCAGGAAGGCAGTCAATAAGACTGGAAGGAGGAATAGGATATTCCAGGGAGATAAAAGAGCCATGAGCAAGGACCTGTACATATTAAAAAGTAATGAAAAGTTGTCTAGCTTGATTTAAGTTTATGATTTGTGAAGGAGATTTCTAGATGTAACCAATACTTGTTGACATGCAATTATGGTGACAGTGAATGCCAAGATGGCAAGCATGCCTTCTAATTCTTTTTGTAAAATGTGTAGGCAATGAAGATTGTTAGAGTATAAAAAGAATCTTTACAATAATTTCAGAAAGATTATTCAGCAGTAACATGTAGGAATAATTTGTAGGGCTATTTGTAGGGCTATTTGTAGGCTTTAGAACATGCTGAATAGTAATGATATATAAAAGAATTTTATGTATCTGAAGGATGCTGTAGATATAGATAAAAAGGAAAATAGTATAAAAAATCAATATTATTTATCTCCTGTTTGTAGAAAGCAAGTGAAAGACAGAATAGAGACAATAAGAATGTTGTAAGTCTGGATATCTTAAAAGGATAATGAGAATATTAACCAAGAATATGAGGTAAATATTGGTAGGAAGACAGTGAAATCTGTAGGGCATTTTCAGGCAGAGGCACTGATCAGGCATTTGGAAATACAGAATGGAAGTCAAAAGAGAGGTCTGGGATTTTAGATATCAATTTAAGAATTATCTTCAAAGGGGAAACAACAGTTGTTGGCGAGGATGTAGAGAAAAGGGAACTCTTTTAACGCTGTTGGTGGGAATGCAATCTGGAGTAACCATTCTGGAAAACAGTATGGAGTTTTTTAGTTAAAAAAAACAGTATGGAGTTTTTTAGTTAAAAAACTAAAAAAAGAGCTACCCTACGACCCAGCAATTGCACCATTAGATACTTATCCAAAGGATATAAACATAGTGATTGGAAGGGGTATGTGCACCCCAATGTTTATAGCCATAAGGTCCACAATACCCAAATATGGTAAGATCCCAGATGTCCATAAACACATGAACAGATAAGGAAAATGTGTTATATATATACAATGGAAAATTACTCGGCCATCAAAAAAAACCAAAATCCTACCATTTGCAATGATGTGGATAGAACTAGAGCATAGTATGCATAGCAAAGTAAGTCAGTCACAGAAAGACAAATACCATGATTTCACGCACTCATATGTGAGGTTTAAGAAACAAAACAGATGAACATAGGGGAAGGAAAAACAAAATAAGATGAAAACAGAGGGAGGCAAATCATAAGAGACTCAACTCTAGGAAACAAACAGGGTGGTGGAAGGGGGTTGGGGGGGCATAGAGTAATTGAGTGATGGGCATTAAGGAAGGCATTTGAAGTTATGAGCACTGAACACCGTATGCAAATGATGAATCACTAAATTCTACCTCTATGATTAATAATACATTGTATGTTCAATTAAATTTAATTTAAATAAACATTTTTTAAATATTTTATTTATTTATTCATGAGAGACAGAGAGAGAGGCAGAGACACAGGCAGAAGGACAAGCTGGCTCCCTAGGATCATGCCCTTAGCTGAAGGCAGACGCCCAACCACCAAGCCACCGAGGCTCCCCTAAATAAATATTTTTTAAAAAAGAAAATTATCGGGGATCCCTGGGTGGCTCAGCGGTTTACTGCCTTTGGCCCAGGGCACGATCCTGGAGTCACGGGATCGAGGGATCGAGTCCCGTGTCGGGCTCCCAGCATGGAGCCTGCTTCTCCCTCCTCCTGTCTCTCTCTCTCTCTCTCTCTCAATCATAAACAAATAAATAAATAAATCTTTAAAAAAATTATCTGCAAAGAAACGAAAATTGGTACATCAAGAATGGATCAATTTGGCAAGAGAGATGAAGTACAAAAAGAAGAGGAATAGCAGAAAAAAATAAATGTAGGGAGTCACTCAGAGACCTGAATTGAGTCATGAATGTTGTGAGGGTCAAATATGTAATATTTAAATTAAACCACACATGATTTATTATACATTAACCTCAGTAAGTTAACTGTAATCCTGTTATCAGTGGTATTTTTGTTGCTATCCTCCTCCTCATCATCTTATTCACTAATATTAAGAAAAGGAAAAGAAAAAGGCAAGGAACAATGTGAATCATGATAATGTAGAACAATAAAAAATCCTGACAGGAGAAATGAGTACAACATCATTGGTCACAACATACTGCGTTACATTATATCTATTTAGATCTCAAATTCTTCAAATAGTAATTCAACTACTACCATCTACAGGTGTTAGATTCTTATAAAATCACTCTCATCATGCTCTCTTAAGAAAAGCTACTCACAAGCTATAAGGAATCTACTGAACACAGTTGATAAATCTGAGAAGTCCTATGAGACAACAGATGGTGTTTTATAAATAGGCTTGAATCACCTGTTACATGACTTGAGCAGCACAAGTACTAACTCCTTTTTTCTGAACTTTGTCAGGTTCCAAATGAAATATGAAAAAAAAAATCTAAATTCAAGACTTTAAATAAAAAACAGTCAAGGACAGATACACCACTGATGGGAATAGCTGGAATTACAATACTTTTATGTATATGACATGTAGACATGTTAAACGTGTTGAGTATATTCATGTATGTTGTGCAAGGGTAACAGAGGTGATGAAATAAGTAAGGGTGTCAAAGATGTAGGATAAGTGTAGGTGAAATGGTAAAGATAGAATATTTTTTTCTGAAATTTACACTCCAAAGAGTCATTTGCTCAAGATAAACAAAAGAGCTGATTAAAATAAAAAGTCACCCAACATATTTACATCTGTTTCCTTAGCAGAAAAAGGGCACCTCTGATTTATAAGGGTCACCCTCAAACATTACTTGAGACCAAATCTTGACTGAAGTGTAAGCTAAAAAATACATCGTTTCTCTTATCAAACAATGTCTTTCAACCTCCTACGGTCTATTTTACTCTTTCAATAATTTGTAAGTATAGTGACCTCAGAGTTAATACATGTCAGATAGATTTACAGAGAAGCTTCCTTATCAGATGCAGTCCAGATCAGAAAATTTTAATTGAGTAGAATCTTACAAAATACTGTTATTTTTACAAGTATTTAGATTTTGTTATATAATGTTTAGCTCAATGTCATTCCCTTAACTTAAAACCCAGTGAATGAGAGTAACATAACCTGTAGGTTTCATCTTAGGGTATTAACATTCCATGTTTTTGATTAATTATTAATTCAACTAATATTTATTAAGTTCCAGGTACTATGCTGATGCTGAGGACACAGCTGTGAGGACAAACAAGTATGCTATGGAGCCTGGCCTATGTATCAAATAGACAAAAATGCAACATAATAGAGAGATAGACAGATAATAGATTTCTTTCTGATAATACTTAATACTATGAAGGAAATTAAATAGATTAATGTGAAAGTGACACAGTGATTCCAATACCTAGACAGTTTTATATTTTTATATGCATTTTAGCATGCAAATTCCTAAAAGGGATATTAAAATATTCATAACTTCTTTCCACTCTGTCATATTCACATTCATCACCTCACTGGGAGCACATTTGCCTTATAATTTTATCAAAAACTGCTTGCAGAAAGACAATGGGTAACACAATGTTGAGCATAAGGAATTCCAAGAAATACAAAATGTTACCAGTCTCCGTAAAGTTTTCCAGGTAGCTAGGGAAAACGAGTTACAGAGGCCTAAGAAAATCTTGGAAATCTATTAGCAATGTTAGCAATTAAGTTCCATATATAAATCTGTGTCACAAGGATACCAAGAAAAGTGTTACTAATATCCAGTGGAGAAGAGTGGGGTATGAGGTGGACCCTGAACGAGGGCAAGTGCTGGCAAGGAAGGGAGGAAGAAGAGGATGAAAGTCCCACGCAGGAAAAGGAGCATGAACTCAGTCTGGAACAAAGCCTGTCTGAGGTGGTCCCTTCTAGAGGGGAAGCTTGTAGCAAAAGGAGGTTTGCTTGGGAGGAACATTTTCATGGATTTTCATCTTGTATCAAGTAAGTAATTCAATATTTCTGAGAAGAATGATATGATGGAAGTGATATTTTACAAAGAAGATTCTGAGACCAGTATGCAGATTAAAGGGGATGAAAAATTTACAATTAGAAGGTGACAGCTTTAATGTAAGCTCAGACAGCAGTGGGAACAGGAAAGCACACATATAAATCTGTTACCGAACAAATAGATAAGACAACACATCTGAAGAGATGAGTAGGCTAGGATACAGGAGAAGGAGTTGGCAAATTTATTATCGGTGACAGGAGAACACTTGTGGCCTTATTGCCAGTAAAATTATGCTATATAAAAGACTAACTATTGAATAAATTTAGCAATCACAAAGAGGCAATGGATATTGTTTAGAATGTCTTCACACTTTTAACATGTCTCAAACATTTTTAAAACATTCAATATGTTGCATATGTTCCATATGAAAGTATATTCACCTTTTCAAATCCTTGAAAAGATTTCAATTATAACATAACAAAATTTTAGTTTGGGATCAGTGGTATACTGGACATTACTTCCTTTATGTCTTCCATGATATTTCAATATTTATATGTAACAATATTTTTATAAATCGATCTTCTGTATTCTGATTTTTAGGTTCCCATCAAAATTATTTTGTCCAGTATTAACTGTGATATTGTGATATTTACAGGTTAGAAAGAAATGAACAGGGGATGCCTGGGATGGCTCAGCAGTTGAGCGTCTGCCTTAGGCTCAGGGCGTAATCCCCAAGTCCAGGGATTGAGTTCTGCATCAGCCTCCCTGCAAGGAGCCTGCTTCTCCCTCTGACTGTGTCTCTGCCTCTCTCACTCTATTTCATGAATAAATAAATAAAATCTTTAAAAAAAAAAAAAAAAAGGAAAAGAACAGGAGGGGGCTTAAGGAGATGGGTGAAATAGGTGAAGAGGATTAACAAGTACAGACTTCAGTTATAAAATAATTAAGTCCAGGGATGTACAGTACAGAGAGAGAGAGAGAGAGAGAGAGAGAGAGAGAGAGAAACAAAGTTGGTAAGTGCTAGAGATCTGTCAAGTTCAAGGATTCTGAAAATTTCATCAATCACATATTTTTTTCTATCTCCACCCTACAATTTCTCTCTTCAATTCCATGTATTACATATTTAAATATTTTTTCCTAACACTCTGTGTAGATGGACAATATCGGTGAATCCCATCCTGTATTTCATATGAGGTATTAATTTTTCTCATCTATAAATTTAATCACTAGAGTTTTCAAAAAAAAAAAAAAATGACCTCAGCAGTTACAAGGAGATTTTCTGTATTTTAACTTTGGGAACATGATACTGTTTCAAACCACTGTGCCTTTTAACATATTCTCTCTACCTGGAATGAACAGCCACCAAAACTAGGTCTTACCAACCCCTACAATTTGCTTCTTTGTGAACACTAGGAGATTTGATTGTTCTCCTATATATTTCAGCAATATCCCTTGTACATAATGTTTTATAAGTATGCACTTAGGAAGTTTTAAGAAACTTCTAACATTTTCTTACAACTACTTATAAGTCACTCTTCCTAAATCAACCACGATCAACTAAAGTATGTGCTCATTGAGAGAAGAAACTGCCCACCAAGAGGTGCATGGCAAGTATGAATACAGAAAACAGAGTAACATCATAACTGGTTCATGGACTGCATAAATATATGAATACATAAGAATCAGAATGAGCTTATCCATATGAGAAATGAGATCTTGGACACTGATCACGGTTTCTTTAGGATACGGTGCTGATCAAATTCCATGTCCATAAACTTTTAATCCGTAAATAAATCAAAATTTGGAAATATTGTAAAAAGAAGTAAAAAATGAATTAGAGTTGTCACCTTTAATTCTTTCAAAAACAAACAATAATTTTAAAGCTGCTAAGACCTAAAAGCTAAAGAGGATGTACTAACCAATATTAATAGAGTATTACATTATACATGAGCAACTCACTTTTGAAACCATCAACTTTATTCAGTACCCATCATCTCTTACTCTTGATTACATGTAAAATGAAATCAATTCTTTTTGTCCTTTTATACTAATGCCGTTATTTAGAGTACCCCAGGTCTCCAAGCATTTACACGCTAATTTAATTTTTAAAATAACTTTCAATTTTATAAAAGTGTTTATTATGCAACGTTCAAATGTATGCATATTTTCTTTTTTTAATTTATTTAGATTCTGTATTAGGAACTACTTTTACTTGAACTCTTTGTACATACTTTTAAATATGCTAGATTTTATAAAAACATAAATATGTTAGATTATATAAAATTTAGAGTCTAGTTTTTTGGGCTTTTTTGTATCTTTTTTTTTTTTTAAAGATTTTATTTATTTATTCATTAGAGAGAGGCAAAGACACAGGCAGAGGGAGAAGCAGGCTCCATGCAGGGAGCCTGATGTGGGACTTGATCCCAAGACTCCAGGATCACGCCCTGAGCCAAAGGCAGATGCTCAACCGCTGAGCCACCCAGGTGTCCCGGCTTTTTTGTATCTTAAGAAAAATACGATTAAAAAAAATCACTCAAGAATAGAGTAGTAGAAGAAAGGTAATCAACAGAGATGAGAAAACACAAGGACTAGAAAGGATGAAAATATTCTTAAAATGAGACACATTCTCTTATCTCAATCTGACAGACTGCATCTATTGTAAGTTCCAAAATTAATAATAATAACTGTAACTCTCTCACTTAAGTGATTTACCACCAACATCCAATAATTAAAACCATTTGTGTACTCCTTCATCAATATACATGGAAAACCTTGGAATATAGATTTACACATTATTACCAGAAAATCACATGAATGAACACATGACACACATATGTACACAACACTCAATTTCCTTGTCCTTATTAAAAGTGAGGCATTCATTAAGACAAACGAATACTCGGAAGCTGGTCCATATCCATGTGCAAGCTGATACAAAGTACTTTTTTTCATATGAAAATGTCACAGATGTAAATAAGAATATTTTCAAATACTTCTTGAGCTTTTCTACCATCTAATCTTGCCTAAGATTGAATTTTTCTGATCTAGCAAAGATATTTTTCCTATATTCTATGTAAACAACGTTTTACAACCTCTTTAAAACTAAATGGCCCAAGAATAGACTCTTAACATTTTACAGTATACAAACTGCTGACAGACATGCAGATAAGACAACAACTTAGACATAAGAATAAGTGCAAAAGGAAATTTGTAATACACAGGCAATGCTTAGTTGCATAAATATGGAAAGGAATATTGAATGGTCCAGTGTTCATAAGGATTTTAATATGAATACTGAAATATTCCTAGAAATATCTAATGTAATCTAATATTAAAATTATTATCTTGAGATCTTTAAGATTTTTATAATGGTGACTACTACAAAAGTAACTACCAACAAATAAAACTGACACAATTAAGATGAATATTTCAATGATAACTTTAATTTGGACTCTCCAAAATGACTATTTTTCCCCCTAATTAGTTGCTTCTAATTTCAAAGTTCTAAGCAGAGAAGTGATGATTTGTTTTACCTTTTGGGATGATTTCATGAGCTATTTTTGGAGAATGGACTGCAAGGGGACAACAGAGAGAGTGGAATACCGGACAAGAAGATAAAACAGCTATCCAGGTGAAAGATAAACATGTGGTTTAGGCACTGATCAGAGGAGATGATGGCAAGTAATTAAATGAATACATATTTTAGGATGAGACAGTATAAAGACAATAGGATACAGACAAAATAACATGTCATCTATATATAGAAACCTGAATCAACCTTTCTATTTTCACATTGAAAAAGGGCACATATATATTCATCAATATATTGATGTAGGAAACTTAAGATATTTTTGAAGAATTCATAAATGTCTTGTAGGAGTTGAAATTTAAGCAGAGGATTACAAAAGGACTTCTACTTTTTACTCTCTGCTGTCATTTTTCCTTATTAGTGAGCATGAACTCCTTTTGAAATAACGAAAAATACTTCAATCATGAAAGAAAACTAAATAAATTGCAAAGTCAATGATTCAATATTAATTTTATGGACTACAACCTCCACAAAAAAACAACAGTTCCATTTGTGCAAAGGATATTAAATTTCAATAATCAAATCCTAAAAATTAACCAAAATATTATAATCACATATAACCATGTGCATTACCGATAAATCATTTTCAAAATATATAGCAAAGGGGATCCCTGGGTGGCTCAGTGGTTAAGTGCCTGCCTTTGGCCCAGGGCGTGATCCTGGAGTCCAGGGATCGAGTCTCACATTGGGCTCCCTGAATGGAGCCTGCTTCTCCCTCTGCTTCTCTCTCTCCTTGTGTCTCTCATGAATAAATAAATGAATCTTTAAAAAAAAACTTTAAATATATATATATATATATATATATATATAGCAAAGTAAATAAATATTTTAAAAAATACAAATGTGGTTTACTTTGTTTTTGCTTCAACATCACCTATAACAAATGGAATTATGAATGCTATGTTCTAAAATGTTTGAAAAATATCTCATAGAAACTTACTAGTATTTCTAAAGCTCAGTGGCCATACTATTGTATGAAATAGTTTTATAAAAGTGAATTATAATTCATTAGTATTTGAAAATATTTGCAAAGTCTATTTGGTTTCAAAAAATAGAGTGATGGATGATACGAGCATCTTTAATTTTACAAATCTCGGAACCCCTGGGTGGCGCAGCAGTTTAGCGCCTGCCTTTGGCCCAGGGCACGATCCTGGAGACCCAGGATCAAATCCCATGTCGGGCTCCCGGTGCATGAAGCCTGCTTCTCATGCCTGCTTCTCCCTCTGCCTATGTCTCTGCCTCTCTCTCTCTCTCTCTCTCTGTGACTATCATAAATAAATAAAAATTAAAAAATTTAAAAAAATGGTATAATTTTACAAATCTCAAATTTTACAATGACAACAGTTAAATCATGTTGTAAGTTTTAAAATCAACTCTCACCAAAAATTCTAAGACTGGCATAGCTGAAGAACTTTAGTTAATTTTGAAATGACTCAATAGGTAAGAAGCTAAATATTCATTAAATGCCGTAGTATAAAGTGCTCTTGTTGATTCAAAATTATTACATCCCAAATTTGAGAACAGTTTTAACATAGCAGGATTCAGGATAATCATTAAGCTCAGATTGTTAGCTTTAAAGAAAAAAAAAACCATGTTGCATGTGTCCATTATCAATTCTGACTTCAGAAACAAAGGATTTAAATCCGATTGGCATTTCATTTTATTACTATTTGAATACATGGAATTTCATAGTTAGATAACATATATTTCAAATTAAAGAAATATATACACGGTGTATTTTCAACACTACTTTGATCTAAATCACGACTCATTTTACCAAAATTTATTACAGGGTCAAAGTTCCAGAAAGATTTCATTAAAAGGTCATTTGAATTTACCTCAAATAATATCAGGGTCAATTAGCACAGGATCTGCCAGCAAATCTTCCCACCATGGCTGTGGCAGACATCATTATCAAGGTATCATTTATCAGTGATTATATAACAGGCTCCTCCAGGAAGCTCCAATCAACATATTTATTCCACAAATATCATACCTACTGTGAGCCATTTACTGATCTATCACATGAAAAATGACAAGAACTCAAATGTATCATCATGACCTTAAGAAGCTCATGTTCCAGAAAGGTGATTGAATCAGAAAACTAGGTGGCATGTATTAAGTCAATGATAGATATCTAGGAATAAAATGACATTGGATTCATGGAGACATATTTTGGGATTCTGATTAAATAGGACCTGATGAAGGAGTAGCTTTTGGAGGAAGATAGAGATATCAAGAATAATTCAAAACTTTTTGGCATGATAAAAGTCTTATTTAATGATATAGGAAAGACTGGTAAGTAGAACCATTCTGGAAAGCAGAGAGTTTTTTAAAAATTTTCTTAAAATGTTAACTTTGAGAAGCCTATGAGACATCCAAGTTGAGATGTCAAGTAGGCAGCTGAAAATAGGAGTCTGGAGCTATGAAGAAAAATCCATAAATTTGTGAGTCAGTGGTATAAAGTCAATATTTACAGAACAGGAATGTAAGAGGTCAGGTAGAATAGAAAACCAAAAGTGTGAACTCAGTATTTACCAACAGGTAATAGAGGAAAATCACATGGCATTGCCTCCAACTGAAAAGGAAATATAAGAAACATACACTCTGGTTATCACATCAATAAAAAGGAGGATGATTCAGGAAAAAGTGAGACAGTAAATACTTTGACTACTACTGAGACTTAAGGAAGATGAGCCTGGAAATTACCCATCATACTTTGCAATACAGGGGTTAAGAGGTGGCCTGAGTAATTAAAAAAAATATATATTCACAATCATGAAACTACGAATTATCAAAATTCATGCCTTTGTAAACATTTCGCCACCTAATACAGTACCTAAATATCTTCTACAATGTGTAGGTATTAATATATTTAGCAAACTTTTATTAAATTCCTCCTAAGTGATAAGTGATCTAACTGTGGGCTGACAATTGGAAAGGGAATAATACATGTGATGCAGTCTTTGTAAATAATGAGCCCAGAACATAATGATACAAAATACACATGATGCACTGAACATACAAGATATAAATAGTATAGATGAAATACAGGAGTTACTAGAATGCAGAAAAATAATTATTTCATTTCTCTGTTCTACACAGTTTTCTGGAGAACTACTATTTATAAATGTTAAAATAGCACTTAAAAGGACTATTGGTTTGTAGTGTATCCTTAGGCTGAACTTTAAGAAATTAGTAACATTATCCCTAAGTGAAGCACCAGAAACATCCAAAACACTAAGTATAAATAAGAAAAGCATTATAATTAATGAGACACTTGCAAGACTAATTTAGGAGTAGGAGAGTCCAATGCACTTATTACTTATCAGGTTTCTCTTGCCTTTTAAATTTAAAGGCTGTCTGATACTCTTATTAGAATGATGGACAACATATATAGATATGAAATGCAATAAATATAGATTAGCATAGAAGAAATGTATCATGCCAAAACAGTCACAACCACGTTAATCTGACATAATGACTTAACTTAAAAGAGTCAATGTTTTTACCTTCAGAATCATGACAAATAAAAATGTATGACATTCACAGAATCATAAATATGGTGGCACAATTTCAATTATATCTTGAAATAATCCAATATCAAGATCTTAGTCTTGCACTAATTCTTCAGGGGAAAAATCAATTGGTTTACGTATGTCAAACAAAGCAAGTGATTGCAAAAGCCTACAAGAAAGCCCCATAGGTTCACTTTGCTATTATTAATGATTAAAAAATAATAGCAAATATTTGACTTACTCTATGCTAGAACCCTTCTGAACATTCAACATATTAACTCAATCACCATAACAAAACTATGAAGTAGCTACTATTATCTACATTTTACTTACAAAGAAACTAAAGCAGAAAAAATTATTAACTTATCCATAGCCACTTAGACAGGAAGTATTATTGCTATTATTATATTTTATTAAGGGCTTAAGTTGTTTCTAAAATATTTTAAGACTCTAGTGGACAAGTATATTATAAGGTATTACTGACATCAATATTATGACTGCAAATGCCTTCCAGCCTAAGGGAGTTTTAATATTAATCTGTCTTTTTAGATTTTCTTGCTTTCGTTTTATTCCAATCATTTCTGATATAATGATTTTACAACAGAAATCTTTCATATTCCAGTTCATTTTGTTGATATTTAGGTTTGCTCTCTGTGCAACACACAAAAATTTAAGGTCAATGAAACTTAACACAAGTAGCAGCAAACAGGTCCAGTCACCCAAGACTGAGCACTCATGAAAAAGAGTTGTCCTCTATCTCAAGAGACTGTCTTCTGTGGTGTGCTTGGCCTCTAAAGAGACAACCACTTCCCCTGCAAAGGAAGGGAAGCCTACTATCCCTGAGAGCAGCCAATGTGGGGCAGGGGGACAGATGCTGATGCCAGATGGCCCTCACATCTATCGGTCTTATAGAGGGATTGTTTAAAGCACCTTAAAGATCCTATTTCACGGTCCATACAATTTATCTCTGATTCTTCACAAAGACAGTTTAAAACGAAATTGATAGAAAATCTATCAATTGCATCAGTTGCATCACAATCCACTTTTCTTTGGTAACAAGTGATAATAATGATTACAATGACAAGTTATTGAAAATTATAGAGGGCCAATTTACCTTACACTGGCATCTCAAACTTTTGGGAAAAGGCCAAGATTTACAGAAGGAGAATGGATGAATGGATATTAGCAATCAATGATTATTTAAACATGAAAGACACTGAGGATGAAACAACTGTTTAAGACTCATTATTATTTTAATAAGCACCTGAAGGCTTTCCTGGGCTCCGGGTTTTAATGTTGTCACTAAACCTCTGCTATCCTTAATATAAAAATACTCAGTGAAATATATTCTGATATGAATGTATCAGATAAGGGGTGCATTCACTAGAAAAAATCTTAATATGCATAGGGAGTTAGTGTTAGATCCAGTTTCTTAATTCTGTATTATCTAAGGGACATTGAGAAATATCACCTTTACAAGGAATGAACAAAGAATGAAATTAAGTATATAAATTTCTCAAGTTGTATTTATTTGCATATCTCAGTTTTATTGATTGTGGGTTTTAAGTACAAGCAATGTTAAAATGCACATTTCAGTAGGAATCAAATAACTTGGCTAAAGAATGAGAAATAGGAATAAATTTTCATTTGAATTCAATATTGTTAATGCAAGTTGCATGTACACAGTCTTATTCTCCCTACAGAGGTTGTACTCTAAATTGAAATGTCATTGGTATACTTTTATAAATCAGAAGTGCTAGTTCATGTATATTTTATTCTCTATACCAATCCTTTTAGGACATAATTAAATGCAAACAAACAGAAAAGAACTAACCCAAATCAATGTGTCCTTCTGAATGACATATCCTTCATACCTGTGAAGCCATCTCATCAATGAGACTATTGCATTCATGCTCATAAATTTGAAAAGGTTGGTTGATTCCCTTCCAATCCCATTTACATTTAGAAATATGTATCCATATAACTTATTTTTCTATTAATTTATAAAGTGCTTCAGATAGGATGAAAGGCAAAATTACCTGTTTTTTTCCAGAGATAGGTTAATATTTTGATTATCTTTGTACTTCACTGCTGACGTTGAGCTTTTGAATATAAACTGAAATGTTAGACAGATTTTGTTGTGTTTCACAAGACAAAGCATTCAGTTAGGATACTCCAAAGCTGTCGATGGGATCATCTTTCACTAAAGCCACTTAAGCCAATATATGGATAAAATGATTCATCACTTCAACTCTACAAGCCATTATTTCTAATTAAAAACTACCCCATAAATACCTATTTTATTGTGACGTCTGTGTGGTAAATAAATTCAAGTGATCAGTAAAACCCTCACCAAGGAAATTACCCTAAAAAAAATACTTCATTTCCAAGTGTATCTTCCTAATTAAAATGACTACTTCCAATTCATATTTCTGAACTGTAATTTATGATAACTTGAGTCTCTGAATATCCAATACTGAGGCAAAACTATTACCTTAATTTCTTAAACCATACTGCCTACAAAATAGCAACTCTTTTCCACCATTTATTGGCCTTTTACAAACATGTATATGAGAATGTACAGAGCTAACTCTTATGTTCAAAAATAAAAGGAATAAGCTGACCAAACTCCAAAATCATTTTTCCCAACCTTTAAACAGCAGTGGTGAGGAAAAAATCATTTCAATTACAGTCATTGTAAAATTACGTGGGAATATACTACAAGATCTATGATACATGAATCCACATAATCATTAATATTACAATCCGCAGTACCTTCTCTCTCCACCAGTTTACTTAACATATGCTTCATTCTTCACTTTTAACTTTGAAGTTTGCTTTCTACCCATACTTCCTTTTTTAAGAGAGACAACATGACACAATGGAAAATAAAGACTAAGACCCTGTTTCTTTACATAAAGATGCGACTCTTTACATTGTTACTTTCTAGAATCATGGGCAACACAATTTCTTTTGCTAAGTCTCAGTTTAAAATTATCAAGGTCCAATTCCCTTATTTCCTATGCTTTCAAATAAACTCTTACCCAGGGTGGTGTATATTACTACCTCTCAATATGTAAATAGGAACCATGTGTTCATAAAGCACTGCCTTTTCATACCTAACTTCTATAACCTTTGGCATTGTTGTTTTTCCTTTTTGTTCTTGAAGATTTATGTATTTATTTGAGAGCAAACGCAGGGATGGGGCAGAAGGAGAGGGATAATAATGAAGCAGACTCCTGGCTCAGGGCAGAGCCTGATGCAAGGCTTGATCCCAGGACACCGAGATCTTGACCCAAGTCACAATTAAGAGTTGGCTGCCTAACTGAGCCACCCAGGTACCTCTGTTGTTTTTCTTAAAATTCTCTTCAGTGGTATCTTCTATTACATTGCCCTCCCCTTCTGTGTCCCCTTCTAGTCCCTATTTAATATTAATCTTTCTCAGCTTCTTTCACGGACACCTCATCCTCTATTACTTCTTTAAATGGAAATGTTCACCAAAGTCCTATTTTTAAACATGTTCTTACTCTACAATCCTTTTTTGCTTATGGCTGCTATATATACATTATGCCCAACTCTTTTTTTTTTTTTTAAGATTTTATTTATTCATGAGAGACATGGAGAGAGAACCAGAGACACAGGCAAAAGAAACAGGCTCTCCTTGGATACTTGAGATCGATGAAGGAGTGGTCTAAGGACCCCAGACACAACCTGAGCCAAAGACAGACGAACAACCACTGAGCCACCCAGGTGGCTAACTCTTATCTCTTGTTTCTAAGTTCCAAAACAATGCTTTTCCAACTATATCATGAACAATCAAAACCAAGATTTTTAGCAAGTTTCACAAAATTTAAACATCCTGCCATTAATTACCCTTTCATAGTAACTCAAACTTTTATTATATTCCCTGTGATTTCAATCTATTAAAATTGCATCACTGGTATTCCAGTCAGCTATATTACAAATCCTGTTACAATGTCGGAGACCGTCGTCTTCTACATTCTTACCCTCTCCTAATATGAATTCTTTAAAACCAATTCTAAAACACCCCTTAACACTATCCCCCTCCTTTTATTTCTATCATTCCACAGTTGAAAGTTCTTGTGAACTTATTTGGCACTCATAACTTCCACACTACTGCCAGGCAGGCCTATTTGGAATGGTCTCTCCCTATGCTTTTATCAAATCTCAGATGACTTCATGTTACTATAGCATTCAGTAACTCCCAACTTCAATCTATCTTCCAGATCATCTCTCACTAATCTTCTCCACACTGGATACCATTCACTGAAATATCATGAAAGTTCATGACTTCCCACTTAACTCATGCAATTCCCTGAGTCTCATCTCCACATCTTCTCTGTCTACCCATCAGAATTTTAACAATTTTTAACTGAAATGATCATTCCTTTTCAGGTTGTTTTATTGGGGTAGTTGCCTCTTAACACCTACATCCATCCATATCCTAGAATCCTCAACTCTACAGAAATACCATGTAAGCCAGATAAATAAAATTTTAAAAATTAGGGAGCAATGAACTCAGGCAGGCTATAGTTGATTTCACCTCAAAACTCCAACCAGTTCTGAATTTTAAAAAGTCTTAACTCTTCACACTAAAAGTAATGTCAAAACTAATAAAATGTAGTCCCCTCAGAAATACCTCTTCATAATATTAAGTAAAGTTAAAAATTAATTTGCTCAAGTTGTAGTTTTCCTAAAATTTCTGAAAATTGTTATTTTCCTGTTATCTGATTAACTACATTTTTCTACCAAAAGAAGATAGCAACTCATAATCTCTATCTATTCTTAAGTGTGTGTGTGTGTATATATATATAATGTATATATATTCTTGTAAGCATAATTCATATAAGAATATATAAATTTCTAAATATATTAATAAAAATTAAAATCATAAACCAAAAAATTTACACAGGTGAAAACTATGTTGACAGATTGCTATAAGACAATGTGATATCCCCACCATACTTTATTAAACTTTACAATATCAATGAATTAGAAATGCTAAAGCATTTAAATTAGCAACAAGTATTTATTTGCATATGCTATATACAAATAATTTGGACTAATTTTTTACTTCTCTTTTTTCATGTTTACAGAAAATATCTTGGAAACCTTAGTATATAATATAACCAAATATAAAATAAGAAGCTCCATAATATTTCCATTTTGTCTTCTCTGCTTTTATGTATAAACATGTTTGTGAATATGTCAGTATATATTGATAAAAACAGTAATGACATATGTTTGTCACAATCTTAGCTGAAAATACATGATGAGAAATCAAAACAACCACTTCTTATTTCGAAAAAGCCAAGTATCTAAAAATGTTTTAAGGAAGACATTTTAAAGATATTCTAGTTGGTTATATTTTTAGAGATACTGAAGTGAATACTTGCATGAAAGGGTTATAGATCCATTTTAACTCTAAGAATCTAATGGTTACATTAAATGAAACTGAAGACTCCCCACCCCCCAACACACACACACACACACACACACACACACACAAATCTGATGGCTGTTTTCTTTCCAGTATGGAAACACATGAATATATAAAGCAATAATTCACTACATTTGCCTTTGTTGGAATAAATTTTCTAGTATATCCTTGTACAAGTTATCAAAGGTATATAAATTAAGGGATGTATGAAACAGGTGAAGGGTGTTAAGAGTACATTTAACTTGATAAGCAGGGAGTAATATATGGTGCTGTTGGATCACTATATTCTACACCTGGAACTAAGACAACATTGTATGTTGACACTGTATGTTAGCAATACTGGAATTAACATTTTTTAAAAGTTATACAGATTAAAAGATAAGGCAGGAAAAGATTCTCAAAGTGGTAGTACCTCCCTGGGACCTTGAAGGATAAATAAATATTTTCAAGACCAAGAAGGATGATGGAACAAAGTAATGATGATTAAAAAAATTCATATCTAATTATAAAATTGTGAATGATATTTAGTCACAGATATACAAGAGATATTTACTAATCTCACCAGCAAATCATATTTTTGTTTTCTGGAAAATAGATACTGAAGTCAGTACCATCAAGGTTCTGACTCATGAGTATCAATCATACCTATGGAAATATCTAGCATCAGAGGAGTTTACTAATATTTATATAAACTAATTTTAAACAATTTTTTAGATTAATAAATTCGGGCAGCCCCGGTGGCACAGCGGTTTAGCGCCGCCTGCAGCCCGGGGTGTGATCCTGGAGACCCAGGATCGAGTTCCACATCAGATCCCCTGCATGGAGCCTGCTTCTCCCTCTGCCTGTGTCTCTGCCTCTCTCTCTCTCTCTCTCTCTCTCTCTCTGTCTCTATGAATAAATAAATAAAATCTTTTTTAAAAATTAATTCATTCATTCATAAATTTAAAGCATGCTGAAATCATAAGGTAAATTTTCCTACTTGTATTCAGCATCACAGTATATAGAAATATTTTCATGATTTCTCTGCATGCTTTTTCTGTAGGAAAAAATAAGCAGGTCAAATGAATAAGGCACTAGAGCAATAATAGAGTACCATAGAAATATAAATGATTCTTCTTGTTGATACTATTATTAGACCTCTAGAGTTTTTCACATGCATTTCATTTTATCTTCACAGCAATTGTGTTAATTTGTTAGTGAGATGGCATTTGCCAGTTTTACGGAAAACTGGTAACAGGAAAGTATTTTGCCCCACGTTATGTAGTTCTTAAGAGACAAAGCTAAAACTTAAATATAGGTCTTCTAATAGCATTTTAAAATAACTAGAGTGGGATTTTCTTTTTTAAAGATTTTATTTATTTATTCATGAGAGTCTCACAGAGAGACAGAGACGTAGGCAGAGGAGAAGGCTCCCTGCAGGGAGCCTAATGTGGAACTTGATCCCAGGACACCAGAATCAAAACCTGAGCAGAAGGCAAAAGCACAACCACTGAGCCACCCAAGGGCCGCTATAGTGGGATTTCTTATCTGTTGTGCAAAATTTCTTTGGCACAGACGATAAAAACAAGATTTAAAGAATGAAGTTCTTTTTTTTTAATTGGATTTATTTATTCATAAGAGACACAGAGAGAGAGAGAGAGAGAGAGAAGCAGAGACATAGGCAGAGGGAGAAGCAGGCTCCTTGCAGGGAGCCCGATGTGGGACTCGATCCCAGAACCATGAGATCATGCTCTGAGCAGAAGGCAGACACACTCAACCACTGAGCCACCCAGATATCCCTAAAGAATGAAGTTCTAATTCACCTTACCAATTATGTGGCTTTTTTGACCTCATATATGACTCTAAATTCCTTTACGCTTTTGTTTCTTTACCTATAAAAATGAGACTTTGAACTAATCTCTAAACTTTTGTCCAGTGGGATATTTTATTATTATTCTAGGATTCGCAATGAGAAAAATATCTGTGAAGAAACACTAACCAATGTGTATTTAAGGAGGCCAAATTGTTTTAAGATTACTAGCTAGTAAATCTAATGCACATTCACATACTGAAATTCCCCGATGTAAAAGATATCATGGCAGAAAGAAATAGAGAATAGAAATGTGGGCCTTACAATTTTTTTTAAAGATTTTATTTATTCATGAGAGACACACAGAGAGAGAAACACAGACACAGGCAGAGGAAGAAGCGGGTTCCATGCAGGGAGCCTGACGTGGGACTCGATCCAGGGTCTCCAGGATCACATCCTGGGCTGAAGGCAGCACTAAACTGCTGAGCCACCCAGGCCCCCCAGCTTTACAATTTTTAAATGTGTAGTCATATCAAACATATCAAACATTAGAGATGTAAAAACAAAAAAAAATATGTATTTTTTAAAATATTTACATATATCTTACTTCTTCAAGAATGGAAAAATTAACATAGTTATAATGATTCTAAAAATCTACCAGGATGTATCATAAATGAATTGTACCTACATTCTTAACACAATAATTATTATCTAAGCAATGAATTTTGAGAAGTATAAAACCAAGGAAAACCATAATACCACATCTTAAATCAAAGAAACTATTGAAATGTATGACTTAGGATTTCTATTTATAATCACTAAAATGTAGCAATATCTGAATTAAATTAATATACTCTGTGCCTCCTATATATTACAGATCCTTTAAATTTTACTTTGTTACCTATATATCCAATTAAGTATCTGTGCCTAAACTCCCCTTAAAAGTATGAATATTCACCACAGTTAATAAATTAAGTACTGAGCCATATTACTTTCATTAACACATATTAATGTGAATGAATAGAACATTTTATTGGAAAATGAACCAAACAAAAATTGGGCCTTATTAATTTTCTGAACAGAATGCTGTTTCTCCATTCAGATGGTCTGTTTTAATTCAGTATTTCTTTCACAGATTTTTTTTTCAATCTGTATAATTTTATCAAATAATAAAGCACTTACAGAGACCACAAAAAAAAAAAAAAAGTGTCCAGAAGAACACTGTCAGAAGAAGAATAATATGCTGCAGGACCATAAGGATTAGACTATGTTCAAGATTCAGAAGTAATGCACGCAGACAACTCCAAACAAAATTTCATCGAAATTTGCTGCGTTTTTGAAGACAAAAGCAGGTCAGATGTTCAGAGCTTGAAATATGCTCAAAAACAGAATATCAGACAATTGCTATGGCAGAGGCTGCCGCGTGATTACCCAATATCCATTCTCCAGTTCCTCCTCACTAACATAACTCTATTTCTTTTAGCAGAAGCCCTGTTCTCATCTTAAAAAAGAAATTACACTTCCACTATTTCAGAAAGGGAAGCATATAAAGCATCATTTTATCAAATGAAATGTGACTGTAATGCCTAGATAATCTCCAAAATGAATGGCAGTCTTAGATGAAAGGTGTCTTTTGCTTCTTGTCCATCTCCTTTTCCAGCCATAACATAGTAACCGGCAGTCCCGTGATCATTTGCAAGCACGAGAATAAAGGTCACACAATAAGGACAAAAGAAAAGCTGAGTCCTATGAAACCATATCAGCCTCCATACCCTGTGTCCAGAAGACTGATTTTAGGAGAAATAAAAATCCTATCTTTACGCAATTTGGAACAAACTCCACTGCTAACTGAAACACTTGCCTAAAATGTGTCTGTCATTTGAAAATAGTAATAATAAACATATTTGAAAGCCTTCACTGCACTGCCATCAACCTATGACCAATCTGATCCCCTTTGACCCATTGCTTCAGCAGTAAAAAGTTTCCCCCAAAATGATCTCCCTCACCAAAGTTCATAATCCATATGCCTCACATGGAGTAGGTAGTGCTTTACAGACTATCTGTGCTGAAAGACATTATTAAATGCAATCTATCATAAACCAATTATTTCATAAAATATACCTTTCTCAGCAAAATAAGTGCATTGATCAGATGTTTGGATATTAAAACAAATAGCAATTGGTATACAAGCTTCCCAAGAAAGTTCCCCTTGCCCTGTCACACACAAAACCAGCAGTTAGCACATCGGTATAGATCCACACACAGCCCAGACTTTGTAACTACTTTTCTAAGTCATTTATATTAGGATTCAAATATGTAGGCAAAAGTATTTTTTATAAATTATTAGCATACCCTCTGACCCAATTTAATATTTAACCATCCTCTTTTCTTTAACGCAAGTTGGAACTGAATTAAATAATATCAATTGGGGAAACTGGGTGGCTCAGTGGTTGAGCGCAGCCTTCAGCCCAGGGCCTGATCCTAGAGGCCCAGGATTGAGTCCCACATCAGTCTCTCTGCATGGAGGCTTCTTCTCCCCTTGCCTGTGTCTCTGCCTATCTCGATGTCTGTCATGAATAAATAAATAAAATCTTAAATAAATAAATAACATCATTTTGAGGGATCTGGTTAAGTTTCTGATGTCCTTACTCCTTAATCTTGGGAGTAAAAAAAAGGAGGTTCAGTGGTCTTTTAAAAGGCATTAAAGGTTATTTAGTTAGAGTAAACTAAACGGCGGATAAATAGTAGATATTGGATATTCTAATAGTAGAAATTTTTCTACTCATTTCTATGTATTCATTTTTTTAATTTCCTCTCACATGCTTTCACCAACATGGATACAAACTTTCATTATGATGGTTGTAAAAATATACTAACAAAAAAAATAAAATATAAATAAATAAATATAAATAAATACTAACAGTAATCTCAAATTAACACGTTATAATATTTCACATACTTTCACCCGTTCTAAAAATAAGCACATGGAGAAAATGACTGAAAACTGTACTTTTTTGTATAATCTCAAAATTACATTCTGTAAACCTAAACTTCTTAACAATGGACATTGAAGAATTTTGATGAGTGTTTAAACCACAGAAGAAACAAATGAAAGGAAGACACAAACCTCAAAAGGCAAGACTATCACTAAATTCTACAATGTTTTATCGGAAAAAGCTCAAAAGCAAGAATGATGTGTTGGCGTCAGAACCTGGCAAACATGTCCTCATCTAAATTCTCTACTTTGGGAAATGTCATACCATTGATTGAAATCACTATCAAGTGATTATCTGGAAAGCTAAAGATATATATTGCATTGCAAAAGAAACAAGGCACTTTAGTTTAAATAAAGTGGCTGGTTTGTTTTTTTTTTTTTTTTCTCTTTTATGAGAATAAAGAGGAGAAAAAGGAGAGGAGTAAGAAGTTATTAGTAAAAGGAAATAGGGACAAAGTATAGAGGAAAATGAGATAGACTAACAGTGTTCAGATTTATGTGTTACTGTTATTTATTAGAAGATTATTGTATTTATAAAAACATCATTTCAACCTCAGGTAAACCATGATGTGCTAGATGATACAACCTTAACATTGTTGTGACCTTCATGTAATAAATTTCTAAATTTGGAGTTTCCATGACTATTAAATGTTCTGCAAAAATTGTTTAGGATACGCTACACATTGAACAAAAATGTCTTCCTACAGCAACTCTTTAGTTCGTTATGAAAACAAAATCCTCCTAAAATAAAAAAAGTCTCGAGGAAATAAGCACTCATTTAAAGTAACATTTTTCAGTAATGAATTACCAATAAATGAAAAGCAAGCTAATATTACTGTGAATTTCTTGGTATATGAGGTTTTTTTTTAAAGACTTATTTATTCATGAGAGACATACAGAGAAAGAGAGACAGAGACAGAGACACAGGCAGAGGGAGAAGTAGGCTCCTTGCAGACAGCCTGATGCAGAACTCGATCTGGGGACTCCAGGATTATAACCTGAGTCAAAGGCAGACACTCAACCTCTGAACCACCCAGGCATCCCAGTATATGACTTTTAATGAATAATTTTTTCCAGGTATACTGAGAATAACTGACACAATTTTGTATTAGAGTGTACAACATAATATTTTGATATATGAATTTACTGTAAAATGATTACAACAATAAGTTTAAATAGCATCCTGCAATACATTTTAATCAGCCTAGTTTTAAAGTTTCTTGTCTTTTTTTTTTTAAAGACTTACTTTATTTATTTGAGATAGAGTGCACACTCATGAGCAGGGAGATGGGAAGAAACATTAAGCGCTCTCCATGTAGAGCAGGAAGCCCAAGTGGGGCTCAATCCCAGGACCCTGAGATCAGACCTGAACCAAAACCAAGAGCCAGATGCTTAAAAGACTGCATCACCCAGGTGCTCCAGTTTCTTGTCTTTATATTCAACACTATTCCTATTAAAAATATATAAAATATACAAAATATTTTCTAATGTCAAAGCAAAAAGGAGAAAATACCTATAAAATAAAAATATTTTAAATATTCCATTCTGACATAATTTAGAAGCCAGCTTAAAATATTGGTTTGCACATTTCATTCATTTTTAGAACAAATAGAAAGCTATGATATAGATTAATAAAGTATTGTATTTACTGAGAATCTCCATAAAAAGTTGGAGGATTTAAGCTAAGATTTTAATGTAAATATAAAAACTTCAGTATCATTAATCTAATGACAAAAATTGGAAAATTTTATCAAATTTTAATTAAAATTTTACCAAATTATATCTTCTACAAAAAACTAAGTGAAAATTCATTTTTATAATATGACAAATATCAATTCCATAAAAAGAGAAAAAAACAGAAAAAAACCCACAGAAATAGAATGCTTTCATTTAATATATTATTGGAAAAGACAAAGCATTCTCATATTCTTGTCTCCTCTCCTCTCTCTCTCTTTTTTAATATTTATTCATTTATTCATAAAAGACACACAGAGAGACACAGAGAGAGAGGCAGAGACATAGGCAGAGGGAGAGGCAGGCTCCTTGCAGGGAGCCTGATGTGGGACTCGATCCCGGATCCTGGGATCATGCTCTGAGCCGAAGGCAGATGCTCAACCACTAAGCCACCCAGGCTTCCCTCTCTCTTTCTCTTAATGTAACTGCAAAAACACTGGCTAATCAATAACCAAACAGTTACTAATAGTTAAGCGTAATAAAAAGTATATTAATACAACTGTTAGAAATGCTCATTTAGATGTTACTTTAAGTAATTCTTAGCTCTTTACCAGAAGAGAAGAATAAAAGATTGAAGCAAGTAAAATTCTTCTCTGGGAATAAGAGTGGTATAACTTAAATATAAAAAAACGAAGAAAATTGATTATCAGCTCCAATGCTCAAAGTAATAAACACGCACTGAGTAGTAGAAAGAGTATTTTTGGCAGTTTTTTTTTTTTTTAATTACATGCAAGGGACAAAGTATCTTATATTTGTGAAGCATTTTTTCACTAAGGAGTTTACAAAACTACAGATTTTAACTAGGCCCAACCAGAGGCAGATAGAAGAAGCCTTTGTTAAACTATTATTCCCCTTTTACCAGGTAAGTTGCTCCTGTCTCTCTATTTCTATGCAATGCTTTCTGCCATTCAGAATGATCTCTGACAGCTCAATAGTGAGTTCTGATATAATTTCCTGACCTGTTTCCCACAGAGGATGGATTCACATCACGACAATATGGTTTAACCTAATATTGAAAACAGGACTTCTGGACATAAATATTCATAATAAATGTAGAAAAATCAAACACAACTCCCAATTATGTAGAAATCATTTGAAAAGTTCATCATTTTAATAAATTCATCCTAAATCGTTAAGTTCCAAGATATATCCTGTCAACATTTGACTCTTGTTGGGCTTGCTATCCTAAAGTACCAAAACCCAATACAAGGGAAAGAATAAGGAAAGGAAAGTTATATATATTCTCGTATTAAAAAAAGAAAAACCATAGTAATGTCTCACTCTCCAACATGCTCATCATTATTAAACTGTAAATAAATAAAGAGTGAATATGTTTCCTTTTCATTTGTCATAGAGAGAAGGTCTAAAGAGTTAATCTGTCAAATAAATTAACTAGTCTGGCTAAATTATGGATGGTAATATGGAAGCATCTATTAAGTATAAAATTTCATACTAATCTGGCTTCATATATTCATATTTCTTATTAGTGGAGCATACAATTTTATTAATTTTTCATTAATAGTGAAAATTAGCAATAATACATTCACTCTCCTTTATCCTGTTTCTACATATATTAATATACATATTCAAATTGATATTTTCGGAAGTCATAATGTCATCTGGAACTGCCCCTGTTCAAAACAAGGTAAAAAAAATATTGATCAAGAAAGAAGGTACGTATGTATTTTTTTCTATTACTCTAGCTAAGTAAAACTAAAAATCCTGGACATTATACACAAAACAAACACAAGACTAGAAGAGTGGAGAGGATAAGGCAGACAGTCTAGAGACTTCAAGATTCAAGGAACGATGTGGTGATGAGTTCCCTGTATTTTGTTTGTTGGTTTTGGGGGGTTTATAAAACCCAGACTTGGCACATAGGAAGCTGACAACCTGAAAATACCAACAAGTACATACAAAAAAATAGTCCAACTAAAGCTTGCTCTAGAAAAAGAGGCAGCGCAGTAATTCAGAAAACTTTTCATGAAAACCACTTTACCCCTGGCAAACAATACAGAAAACATTGTAGCCTCACCCACATCCCTGCCACAAAAGCCAAGGAAAGCCTAAAGACCTACCTTCACTAGGTTATAACAAGGCACCACAATGTCTCCCACCCACCAATGCCAACAATGAGGCATCAGAGGAGGCCAAGTGGGACATCTGGACTTTCATCCCCTCTAGGCAGTAACAGTGATTCTCCAACTCGACGTTCTCTGTAAGGATTAAGTGGAGAACCCAGATACACCCTGAACACAGTAATGAAGCACCACTTATGGGGTAGTTTGGGCAGAAGCCAAGAACAGATAGACCTTTACCACTGCCCAAAGGTAAGGAAGCACCCTCTGCCCCGTGGTGTCACTAGAGGCCACAATGAGTAGTAACAAAGCACCGTAAACGCTCCCAACTAGGGAGGTATCAGTTAAGGACCAGTGAGAACTAAAAGTCCCAGCCACGTCCAGCGGTAACAAAGAGCTCCCTTTCAGGTTTTAGAAGTGGCTAAATGGGGGAATTTGTACTTCTGTTTCTACAGTACCATGATAAGGCAGGACTCGACCTCTCCAGTTGGGGCAGGGACAAAAAAAAAAAAAAAAAAATCAGACAAAAGATTTAAATAAAATCCATACCTCATAATGATTAAAATGATTAAAAATCATTTGTCATTTGAATAACCAGTAAGATCTCAAACTGAATGAAAAGATCTCAATAATGTCAATACTGAAATGACAGAAATGGTGAAATTATCTGTTTTTTAAAACAACTATCATAAAAATGTTCCAATGAACAAAATAAATAAGCAAGGATACAGAAAAACTAAAAAATGTCATCAATCAACAGACTCTTAAGAGACATTGTAGAACAACACTCCACTCCAAAACAGCAGAATACACAGACTTTTTAAGGACTCATAGACAACAAATATGATACATAATATCCTGGAATATAAAATAAACATCAATAAATCTAAAACTATTGAAATCATGCAGATTGTGCTTTCTGGCAAAACAGAATCACTTACAGGAAAATCTTTGAATACTTTGGAGACTAAACAACACACTTCTAAATAACCCAAAGGGAAAGAGGAAGTTTTATTTTTATTTTTTAAGAGGAAGTTTTAATTGAAGAAAATAGAACATACTAAAATTTGTTCAACACCGCTAAAGCAGTACTGAGAGAAATTCTGAGTGCTCAGAGCATAGTAGAAAAAAGAAAGAATGTCAAATAGGTAATCTAAGCTCTGTCCTCGGGAACCTAGGGGATAAAAAGAGTAAAATGAACTCAAAACAAGCAAAGGAAGATATAATATAAATAAGAGCAGCAACCAATGAAACTAAAAACAAACAAAATACATAAAAATCATTGAAAGAAAAAGATTCTTCTTTGATATGACCAAATAATTGACAAACCATTAACAAGACTGAAAAAGGAAAATAAGGCACAAATTACCAATATTAAGAATCAAACAGGGAATGCTGAAGATTCTGTATACATTAATAGGATAATAAGGAAACATTACAAATAACTTTTAGCAACTTAGATGAAATAGACCAATCCTTTAAAAAACATAAATTAACACAATTCACCCAAAATAATTTTAATAGCTCTATAACTATTAAATAAATTGAATTTTTTAAGTTAAAAGCTACCAAAAATGAATCTCCAATCCTAAATGGTTTTGGTGGAGAATTCTACCAATGCTTAAAGAATTAATATTAATTCAATACAATGTCTTTCAAAAAAATATGAGAAGAGGAAATACTTCCCAATTATTGTTATAAAGCTAATACTACCCTGTCAGGAAAACCAACTACACATTAAAGCCATTCAGGAACATATACATGAAAATCCTTAACAAAATATTACCAAATACTAGATAGATAAATAAATAGATTGATAGAAGTATATGGGGTACCAAGAAGGGTTCTTTTCACTGATGCAACATTGGTTCAATATTCAAAAGTAATCAGTGTAATCAAGTAAGGCAGGCTAAAGAAGAAAAATCACATGATCATGCTGATCAAACCAGAAAAAGGATTTTACAAAATCCTCCACCCATTCTTGATTAAAACTCACAGAAAAAAAAAAAATAGGCATTAGGAGATATTCCTCAATTTGATAAGAGGCATATAAAAAAATGACAACTGACATTACACTTAGTGATGAAAGACTAAATAATCTCCTCTCAAGATCAAGAATGAAGCATGGATGGCCACTCTCATTATTCTTGGATTGTTACAGTAATAAAGCCTGGGTGCTACAGGGAAAGGGACAGCCACCTGGATCACTGAAAAAGAAGAGAGAACCCAGAAATAGACCAGTGCAGTTATACCCAACCTATTCTTGATAAAGGTGCTTATGCAACTGATTTGACGAAAGATGGCCTTTTCAACAAATGTTATGAAAGCAATTAGACATACGTAACAAAAAATGAACCTCAATATAACTTGCTCGTTTTATAAAAATTTAATTCAAAATGTACCACAAACTTAAATATAAACCACAAACAGCAGAAACTGTAAGGAAAATAAGAAGAGAAAATCTTTGGGCTCTAGGGATAAAGACTTCTTAGACTTGTTTTCAACTGCACAATTCACAAAGGAATATTGAGAAATTAAGATTTCATCAAAATTAAAAATTTTGGCAGGGAGAAAATATTTGCACCACATATTTGAAAAGGAGTAGTATCTGGCATATACAAAGAATGATCAAAATTTAGACACATGGATACTTAGTAAAATATTGACAAATGACATGAACGCATATTTTACCAAAGAGAATGAAAAGATGGTAAAAAAAAAACACAGGGAAAATATTCAACATATTAGCCACTATGGAAATGCAACTGAAAGCAGCATCAATTTGATGTAAATTCTCCCATGTGATAATGGCTAAAATTTAAATTCGTGAAAAACCTCTAAATGAAGAAAACAGGATCACTAATACATTGTTTATTGGAATGTAAAATGACTGTAAAATGGTACAGTCAGCATGGAAAACATTTCTTCAGTTTCTTAAAGAACCAAATATACAATTCCTGTATGACCCAGCAATTGTTCTCATGTATATTATTTTCCCAGAGACAAAAACTTACATTCACACAAAAACCTGTATATGAATTCATAACAATATTATTCATAATCACCAAAACTGGTCATATCTTTGAACAAATGAATAGTTAAGCAAATTGTGGTACACCCATATCACGAGATACTACTCAGCAATAAAAAGGAATAAACCAATGATACAATGTAACTATCTAGATGAAATCTCCAGAGAATTAAAGTGAGCGAAAAATATTCTCCCAAAACTATATACTGTATGATTGCATTTGTTTAATGCTTTTGAAATGACAAAATAATAGAAAAGGAGAAGAGATAATGGAGGAATGGATCTGGCTATAAAAGAGTAATAACAGAGGGAATCCTTGACAGGATGGCAATACTCTGATCTTCACTGTAAAACTATCAATATTCTACTTACAATATTGCTCTGTGGCAAACCAAACATATGTTACCATTGGGGAAAACTTAGTAAAAAGTCAAAGATAAGGGGATCCCTGGGTGGCTCAGTGGTTTGGCACCTGCCTTCGGCCCAGGGAGTGATCCTGGAGTCCCAGGATCAAGTCCTGCATCGGGCTGCTTGCATGGAGCCTGCTTCTCCCTCTTCCAATGTCTCTGCATCTCTGTGTGTGTGTGTCTCTCATGAATAAATAAATATAACATATTTTTTAAAAAGTCAAAGATATCCCACTGTAATACTTCCTACACATCAACCTATATCTATAAATTTTGCAAATAAAACATTTTAATTTTAATTCAAAACAATGTAAAAATGAAATAATAAAATTTATTTCAAATATGTTTGCTTAAAAACCTTTACTATATGACCTTAATTAGGGATTAAATTATAGAAAAATAAGACATAATTATTCATATTGTAAAATAATGTTTGTTCGAGTAATTTTCAGGAGTCAAAATTTGATCAAAATAATACTCAAACATTTACTAAGGTGACTGGTAAGGTAAATATTAAGAAAATTGTGTAAATTAATTTCCACATTTGCATACTCAATTGCATTGATTCAATATGCGTACAAATCACACTATTTTAAAAGAGAAACATTTTAAAATTTATAATTTAAGCTAAATAAGAGTGATGATGAGCATCTTTTCATGTGTCTTTTGGCCATCTGGAGATCTTCTTAGAAAAAAGTCCATACTCATGTCCTATGCCCATTTTTTAATTGGATTATTTGTTTTGGGGTTGAGTTTTAGAAGTTCTTTATAATTTTATTAATTTCTTATCAGACATGTCATTTACAAATATCTTCCCCATTCTGCAAGTTGTCTTTTATTTTTACTGGTTGTTTCCTTCAATGTGCAGAAGCTCTTTATTATGATGAAGTCCCAGTAGTTTAGTTTGCTTTTGTTTCCCTTGCCTCAGGAGACATATCTAGTAAGATGTTGCGACAGCCAATGTCAAAAAGGTTACTGCTTGTGTTGTCCTCTAGGATCTTAATGGTTACCTGTCTCATATTTAGGTCTTTTATACATTTTGAATCTATTATTGTGTATCATGTTAAGAAAGTGGTCCAGTTTCTTCTTTTCCAAGTGGCTGTCCAGTTTATCCAACACCATTTGCTGAAAAGACTATCTTTTCTCCTTTGGATATTCTTTTCTGCTTTGTTGAAGATTAATTGACCATAAAGGTGTTGGCTTATTTCTGGGTTTTCCATTCTGTTTCATTGATCTATCTGTCTGTATTTGTGCCAGTCACATAGTGTCTTGATCACCACAGCCTTGTAATATATCTTGAAGCTCAGAAATGTGATATCTACAGTTTCACTTTTCTTTTTCAAGGTTGCTTTGGCTATTTGGGGTCTTTAGGGATTGCATACAAATTTAGGGTTGTTTGTTTTAGCTTTGTGAAAAATGCTGGAGGCATTTTGATATGGATCCCATTAACGTGAGGTTACTTTGGGTAGTATTAGATATTTTAACAAGCATTTGTTCTTCCAATCCATAAGCATAGAATGTTTTTCTATTTCTTTGTGTCATCTTCAGTTTCTTTCAGAAGTGTTCTATAGTATTCAGAGTACAGATCTTTCACCTCTTTGGTAATATTTTTTATTCCTAGATATGTTACAGTTTTTGGTGCAATTGTAAATGGGCTCAATTCCTTGATTTCTTTTTATCTGCTTCATTATTGGTGTATAGAAATGTAATAAATTTTCTACATTGATTTTATCTCCTGCAACTTGACTGAATCTATCATTAAGGAAATACAAATCAAACCTACAATGAGATATCACCTCAAACCTCCCAGAATGGATAAAATCAACAACATAAGAAACAAGTGTTGGCAAGGATGTGGAGAAAGCGGAACCGTCTTTCACTGCTGGTGGGAATGCAAACTGGTACAGCCACTCTGGAAAATAGTATGGAGGTTCCTCAAAAGGTAAAAAGAAAACTACCCTGTGATCCAGCAATTGCACTACTAGGTGTTTACCCCAAGAGTTCAAAAATAGTAATTAAAAGGGGTACATGGACCCCAGTGTTAACAGCAGCATTATCTACAATAGCCAAATTACAGAATCAGCCCAAGTGTCCATCAACTAGTGAATGGATAAAGAGAGACAGAGACAGAGAGACAGAGACAGAGAGAGGGAGAGAAGAGTGCTATATTACACAGCCATGAAAAAGAATGAGATCTTGCCACAAGGACATGGATAGAGCTAGAGAGTATTATGCTAAGGGGAATAAATCAATCAGAGAAAAACAAATACCATATAATTTTACTCATGAGTAACTTAAGAAACAAAACAAGTGATCATAAGGGAAAAAAGAGAAATAAACCAAGAAACAGACTCTTAACTCTAGAGAACAAACTGATGGTTGCCAGAGCGGTGGTGAGGGTGGGAAATGGGTTAAATGGGTGATGTGGATTATGGAATGTCCTTGTTGTGGTAAACACTGGGGATTGTATGTAAGTGTTGAATCACTAAACTGTACACCTGAAACTAATATCATACTGTGATTTAATTTAACTGTGATTTAAACAAAAACTTAAAATATAAAATAAAAAAAATAAAACTTTATTAACTATGACATTAAGTCCAGGTAAAAAAAAGTGATTGTATATTTATTATGCCACTTATTACTTCTAGACTATTTTAAATGGACAAATTTCATACCATTAATTGTCTAGTAAATTGCAAAAGTACAAGTGCTTGCTATAATGGCTTAGGATCTGACTATAACTTCAGGAACTACGTATGTATCTCCCTATTTATATATTATTCAAAATCCTAGGAAAATTATGAAATTGCTATATTTAAATTTAAAAATTGTATTTTTGTAAATACTAAATCCCAAATGCTGAATACTATGAAAATATTGAAGTCTATAATATGTTCATATTCTATGTTTAATGTTTATATTGATTATTGATGTTGACTATATTTGGGGTATTTATAATTTTTTTTAAGTAAGCTCCATGCCCAGTGTGGAGCCCTTTTCAGGACTTGAACTTATGACCCTGAGATCAAAACCTGAGCTGAGATCAAGAGGATGTTTAACCAACTGAGCCACTGAGGTGCCCCAGAATTTTGAATTTCTTAATATGAAGTTAATATACCAATGTCTTCAGTTAATATATGAGAATATTTTAATTATGACTATTTCATGATATTTCATCATTTTATTACTTTATAAAACATAATCGGACCCCATACTCCTATCAGTTTGCAATATGTAACATAAATTAATGGAATATTTTTCAAATAAATCATTTTGATAAGCATTTTATGTACCCTTTAAACTCTATACATAATTTTCCCCAAGGTATTAAAGAAAAACTGGTTTGAAATTTCACAAAGCTGGTTATCAAAGCTTAGCTGCATTAACATCACTTATATTCTTTCAAATCATTTTCCTTGAAAATTCAAGAAATTTGGAAGACTTCATTTCAGGTTGACAAATAAATAGACCACCTTAAAGAACAACAAATCTATCACCTTAATATTTTTAGAATGAAATAGAAATATAAAATCCCACTAATCATCAAAGAAATCCAAATCAAAACAACAATGAGGTCTCACTTCACATAAGTCAGAAAGACTATTAACAAAAAGACAAGAAATTACAAGTGTTGATGAGGATGTGGAGAAAAGGTAACTCTCTTGCACAGTTGGTGGAAATGTCCATTGATCCGGCCACTGTGGAAAACACAATGGGGTTTCCTCAAAAAAATTAAAAATAGAACTATTATTAAAAATTAAAAATAGTGGGATGCATAAGTAGCTCAGTGGTTGAGCATCTGCCTTTGGCTCAGGGCATGATCCTGGAGTCCTGGGACCGAGTCCTGCATCAGGCTCCCTGCATGGAGCCTGCCTCTCCCTCTGCCTCTCTTTGTGTGTCTCTCATGAATCAATAAATAATTTTTTAAAAATTAAAAATAGAATATGATACAGCAATTCTACTTCTGGGTATTAAGAAAATGAAAACATCAATTCAAAAAAGTATATGTACCCCCATGTGCAACATAACATTATTTACAGATTCAATTAAGTTAAATAATTATTCATTCTGGTTTCAAGTAATGGATTTGAAAATCATCCCCAGTTCATTCTACATTTAACACTGTATAACTGTTTGACACAGTTGTAAGGGGAATACTTTGAGGGAGGATTCTTTCTTGGAGAATCAACAAAACTCCCTCAAATTTACTAAAAAGGCATTATAAAATAAATAATCCTTCAAGATGATATAAGCACAAAACCTCAAGTTGATAAAGATAATGAATTTTTCCCTCTATTTAGAATGTTGTCCCTTGGCTTGATGCATCTTTTATTTTTTATTTTTTTTTAATATTTTATTTATTTATTCATGAGAGAGAGAGAGAGAGAGAGAGAGAGGCAGAGACACAGGCAGAGGGAGAAGCAGGCTCCATGCACCGGGAGCCCGACGTGGGATTCGATCCTGGGTCTCCAGGATCGTGCCCTGGGCCAAAGGCAGGCGCTAAACCGCTGAGCCACTCAGGGATCCCCTTGATGCATCTTTTAAATAGTATCCAAAGGTGAGTATGTGTGTGTGTGTATATATATATATTTTTTAAAGAATTATTTATTTATTTATGATAGACATAAAATGAGAGAGAGAGAGAGAGAGAGAGAGAGAGGCAGAGTGTGCCACAGGCAGAGGGAGAAGCAGGCTCCATGCCAGGAGCCTGATGTGGGACTCGATCCCAGGACTCCAGGATTGCGCCCTGGGCCAAAGGCAGGCGGTAAACCACTGAGCACCCCAGGGATCCCCTATATATATATTTTTTAATCTACACACACACATACATATATGTAACATCTACCCAATGCTATGAAATGAATAAATAAGTAAATTAATAAATAAAGTTTATCCAATAGTAGGCAAGCTTAAAAAGTGCTTGCTTCCAGTGGTGCTTCTATAACACCCCATGCCTACCTCTTTTCCTGGGCTGTACCCCACTCAACTGAAGCGACTGCACTACTTGTCTGAGTCTTTGACCATCACTTAGCTTTTTGAGATAAGAGAACACGGTATCTGTCTACATTTGAGATTTGAAAGGTGACAATTACTCAGAACCCAATTCATATTTATTAAAATGAATAAGGCTTCACACATCCTGAATATTTTTTTTAAGATTTTATTTACTTATTCATGAGAGACACAGAGAGTGCAAGAGAGGCAGACATAGGCAGAGGGAGAAGCAGGCTCCATGCGGGGAGCCCAATGCAGAACTCGGTCCCAGGACTCCAGGATCACACCCTGGGCCGAAGGCATGCGCCAAACTGCGGAGCCACCCAGGGATGCCCACAACCTGAATATTTAATCTAAAAATAAGAAAAGTCTGATGTCTTCATTATATTTAAGTCCTTTTAAAAATTGGCTCTTATCTTAAAAGAGAATTATCATTTCATTACAATTTTTTAGCTGACTTTCTTGGTATCCACACTAATTTTGAAAGTGTTTGGGAAATCTCTCAAACCTCCCAAGTATTTCCTGACATCTAGTAAGTAAGTAAAGTATAAGCAGTCATACCAGTGGATCAGTTTAAGATATACTTGAAACTCCTGACATATATGGAGGAAACAAAATTAAACAATTAAGGTAAAAAGACTCGATCATTTTTCCAGGAAAACATAAGGAGGGAAATATTAGCCAAATTGTATGTAAAAGTACATTGATATCATTAATGAATCAAACCTGGAATTTAAACACGGCTCTTATGTATTAACACAGATCATATCACATTTGAAATAGCCAGTTATCCATAAAGAGGCAACAAAAATTTGGCAGGCTGTTTAGAGACAATCCTGCTTATTTTGCTACAACATAATCTCTGCATAGGAAGGAGGGCTGGAAAATTTGTGTTACTGATGTAACTTGTCTCCTGATAGGATGCCCTGAGAAGACCACCCCATCTCTTTTGTGGTATTCTTACCAAAATAATGTATGACCTAAATCTAATCATGAGAAAACAGAAAACTCAAATTGAGGGACATTCTGTAAAAGAACTGTCCAATATCATTTATAGGTTTCAATGTGAGGAGAGGCTAAGGAAGAAATCAACAAAAGAGGAATGGTTACTGAATATAATGCAAGATTAGCAATTTCCCTTTGTTCTAATGGATAGCAGTAGGACAACTGACAACATCAGAATAAGGTTTATTACAACCGTGACCAGCTTAAAAGAAATGTAACCAGTGCAGTTACATGAGCTTTATCCTCAAAAGAATCAACATTTGGGGTGAAATGTTCTTCTGTAATCATCTTGAATTCTTAACAATTAATTTATCTTTGCATTTGTGATCTGCATGTGATGCATGATGTGGCCACAGAGTATGTGTATCCATTATGCTAAAAACAAACAAACAAACAACTGTGGTCTTTTTTAAGCAAATGTGGTTAACAGGTAAAATGTTAATATCTGGAGGAATGTAATTGAAAAATATATAGGAATTATTTGTATAATTCTTGCAATATGTCCAATAAAAAGGAAAAAATTCTTTTCTATCTAGCCCACCTCTCAATATTACTCATTTTTATAACCTATGTGTACAGAAGTACAAATACAAAGTTATGAAAAAAACATGTTATTTTAAAATTTCCAACACCAATTCTTTAACCTAATGAATAACTGGAAAGAAAAAACTATAGAGTTTTATTTTTTCTCCCCTTATTTTTGCCAAATTGCTGATTTATGCACTTTTATTTTTCAAAAAGGACATTAAAATATGATAACACATACACTTGTATTACTTACTGTAAAAATTTGGTATATTTATCCTCATGTACAAAAATGAAGTATGTGCTATCTCTATCCTAAACCTTCCATTCTGTGATCTTAAATGAAGGTCTGAACTAAAAATTAATTTTATAAATAATTCATCTTAAACTATTATTATTCAACTTAAACTATTTTAAAAGGTTCATCTAAAAAACAAAGTTCACACTTTTCAAAAAGACACAGCAAAATCCATTCTTTGTTATTAACTTTCTAAAGATCAAATCATTATCTTTTTAACAATAAAAAAACATAAAACTCAATTCAATTGTTTTTAGAGTCCAGTTAAAATATATGCACCCATATTTATGAATCATTTTTAAAAGAGAGTATAAAAATAAATAAATAAATAAATAAATAAATAAATAAATAAATAAATAAATAAATAAAAATAAAGTATAATTTTGATTTTCTGATTCATATTTTGGTCGAAAGGTACTTATGGTAATATTCCCTCTATCCGTATATTGCTGAGAAGAATAAAAATGAAGTTACTTTGTCTATAACTGAGGCATTTAGACCCCTACACAATTTGGTATCTATGGTGCCTTTCTTTCTTTTGGTTCATTGGATTAGAGTTTTAGGGTTGTTAGTTAATTAAGCCTCTAAGGATGTCTTATTTTTAAATATATCTGAAAAGAAAGTAAGTGAGATGTATCCAGCTTGATAAGTATGAAAAGGAAGAGCCTGGGAAGTGATACAGTTGTAAAAGTTTTCAACAAAATGCTAATTTTTAGTGACTTCTTTTATCTCAAAGCATATCTTTGCTTTTTTTTTTTTAAGATTTTATTTATTTTTTTCATGAGAGACAGAGAGAGAGAGAGAGAGAGAGAGGCAGAGACACACAGGCAGAGGGAGAAGCAGGCTCCATGCAGGGAACCCGACGTGGGACTCGATCCTGGGTCTCCAGGATCACACCCCAGGCTGAAGGCGGTGCTAAACCAATGGACCACTGGGGCTGTCCGCATATCTTTGCTTTTATTAAAAGATAACAGGAAAAGTAATTAATGAACCAGGCAGAACTAGTCTATGGGCAGAAAATGCCAGTAACAGAATTCCACAGCTAAAATCATTCTACTTATGACACATTAAGGGTTAAGATGACAAAAATAGGAAATTGCACTATTTACATTTTAAGTCAATATATTTAAGCTGAAAGATCCACACCTTTTATTAAGTGATTCTTTTAATCTATAATCATAACTTTATAAATAAGCCCAACAGTATGCTAGATTTAGCAAGAGGCAATACACCTTGGCATCATAGAAACTTACTGTTTTCTCACAGAATCTTCAAAAAAATCACACTATCACAAAATTAGATTTGAACCTCAGTCTAAAACCATACATAATAGTTTTAAATTTTAAAATGCAAAAAAAAAAAAGAATTTTAAAATGCATCCATACTGACCTTTTTGTACTTTCTATAAATAAAATACTCTAAGTTAAAAATTAATTTCCAACTTAAATATCAGTAAATAAGGTTAATGACAGAAAACCAGGCTTCAGTCCAAAGTCAGTCCTCCAGACCAGTAAGAGCTGGAAAATAGATGTGGGACTTCTGGTAACCTACTCATAAGCAAGGAATGATCACATTAATCTCTGTACAATCTGCAACTACGCAAGCCTTTACCAGCAGGAAAGCGGGGGGAAATGGACAGCAGCTAATACCCCCAAGGGCTGCGGATGCCCAGGTGCAGGGTCAGTAGTTTAAAACAGTCTTCTCATTGGCCAACTGGGGCCCAATAATAGAAGTCAGGGACAAGCTAATAAGCTTGGCACATTTGGAATTCATTGAAGGCAAAGAGAACGGAAAACCTCCACAAAAAGAAAGCATACAGGATAGTGTAATAGTCTATTTAATGTGCTCTTTTAAAAAAACCCTTACTAGATGTTAAATTTTGTAAAATGTCTCTGAGAATCAAAGACCTATTTTACAAATACTACTGGGCCCTTTCATTGTAAAACCCGTTAATACCTCATTTTCCTCTCCTTCTCCCTTTGTCCCCTGTCCTACCATTTTTTTCACAATACGATGCAGACTCACTATCGTGTGCATTTCATGCTTATTTTCCCAATACATTCCTTATAGTCTATAAAATGTATGTTATGTAAAACTAATGTATAATTTGGAGTCTGTGATTACCAACAACAAAAATCCCTTTATTTATTCACTCATTCTCTAGTGAATTCACTCATTTAGTTATAGACTACACCACATTTATACTTGAGAATGCAAGCCAGAGCCAAAAGAATTTTTATAGCTTTAAATACAGGCATTTGTGAAATTAATGGTAAAATATGTACATGACATATGAGCTAATCCAGCCTCCTTCATCTCTTGGGATATGAATCTCTATTGCCTTTTCCCAATCCTTCAAGATGTTCTATAATGATGACAGAGAAACTGTTGTAATAGAGCTTTGTTTGGAAGGTAAAACAAGACACAATGTAAACTAAAAATTGGTTTACACAGCTGCCATTTTCTTTTGTTTCTTGTGGACAACTCTAAGACATCATCAAGATGTTATGAATAAGAAAGATTGTGAGAACCTCAAAGGAAGTTTCAGGGCTTCATAATACAAAAAGAAATAAAAGGACTGATTATTATATTTATTGTATTATACTTTCAGACTTTGGATCTTAAAGGGCTGGGATTATTCTCTCATGATGGATCAGAGCAAAGAAAAAATTAATATGTGAGAAACTAATGACATATCTATTTTTAATGACATATCTATTTCTGCAATATCCAAGCAAGTTATTTTTTAAGGACACTATTTTAGTATAATTTTTAATGCAAGTTTTTCCATGTGACTCTAATTTTGGCTTCCAGTTGGAAAAAAATTACCACAAATTATCTTTATTATGAATTCTGCAAAATTACAACAAAGTATTATAAGGTTTTATTGTATCAGATTTAGGCATTAATATAAATTTTTTCACTGAAACCAAAGTACAGAGTCCTACTGAATTACTTATATCATTACTTGCCTAGCAACGTAATGCCATAGGAATAAACAAAACCTATACAAATCAGACTAATCACATCCATAACATTCTATTTTCTTATTTTAAATCTTAGTTGTAATATGAAACCTTGCACTCTATTTTATGACAGTTGGTTCCATGAAATGATTTGTGGCATACAGCATACTGTTATTAGCTCAAGGAAATACCAATGACATCATTTAGCCATTCTAGGAGATAAGCTCACCTATTAAAGAACAATACTAACAGTGTTTTATATTTTTACTAACCTGGCATGTCTAATAAGTTGCACAGAATATATTCTTCAACAAACACATTATGTATAGTTAAAATATATGAACGACCCTTGCCTCTCCAAACAGGAATGTGTAATATTGGAAAGGTTTGATAATTCCAATGATTTACCACAGCCACATTATCTATCCTGTTGAATTTTAATAATTAAGAAAACTTAAATAAGAAAAAGAAAAAAATGGCAAAGTCATTTTGGAAAAAGAAAAAATGGCAAAGTCATTTGGAAGCTATTTCCAGATTTTGGAAATAACTTTTTGTAGTAAAGTGCATTATCTATCAACACAGACATACTAGGATTTAAAGCACAGTTAAAAAAAAAAAAAATTCTGCATGTTCACCAAAGAATGACATCTTAATAAAATGTTGTCTTATTTTTTCCTTTAATAACATATATCACCTTTTTTAAGATTTTATTTATTCATTCATGATAGACAGAGAGAGAAAGAGGCAGAGAGATAGGCAGAAGGAGAGGCAGGCTGCCCTCAGGGAGCCTGATGGTGGAAATTGATCCTCGGACCCCAGGATCATGATCTGAGCCGAAGACAGATGCTCAACCACTGAGCCACCCAGGTGCCCCAAATATATTATCTTTAAAATGTACTAGTAATTCATAGGAGCGGCAGGTAGTCCCCCTTATTTAATATCACAATTATCAAATCATTTGACCTAAATTCGAAATTTAGCCTTTCAAGTAGGTACCATTTACAGGTAAGGTCAAAAATTGCACCACAAACCACAGCAACAAAGATGGAGGCTGTATTGTGCAATGTTTTGTTCTCAGTCTTGGATTCAAAGCTTGGCTTTCCCACATGGTAGGTGTGTGTGCATACACTAATCATTCCTACTCAGTTCTCTCACCTATACCATGAAGAGCAAGTAGAATTTGTTCTCACAGAGTTGGTGTGATTATTAAACAAGGTAATATATATGTAAATAACAGGTGTCCAGGGCTGTCTCAATAAATGTTAACTATTTTTGTTATGAATGTTTTTTACCATTTCAGTGAATAAATGGATAAACTGTTGAGGTTTGTTTATTCCTGGTAATATTCTTAATTCCTCTCAAATACATTTTGCTGAACTAAATAAAATATAATGTAACCATAAGTCACATCTGGCAAGAGTATTTCTGGTAGGCTTAGCATTATAGTGACATCCAGATGTTGAATTATACAGATCAAAATGCATTCTTTTTCTGCTGTGGTTGACCACTACACTGAGCAATGTTAATTATTTAGAAAGCTTAACATTTGCAATGTAAAAAATATGTTTTGCATTTAATACAAAGAAGCCCCTCAACATAAGAATTTAGCAAAGTTAGGTCAAAACTTAAACTTTATTTTGCATCCCTAAATTAAAAATATATATATATGTCTCATAGTACTAGTATTTACCCATAATTTTAAATTTTATATATATTTTTTATTCCAAGATTAAAGGGATCTGAATCAACTGAAATAAATGTGTACCAGAATACAGTATGTTATTCCATTCAGCTTACAGAATGTCCTCGTGTCATAGGAATGCTTCAATCACTCTTAACAAAAGTCTTTCTTAAACTTTTGTTGAAGAAACTCTTAACAAATCTCAAATTATAAAATCCCTTTGGATATTACTATAGATATGTATCTGAACTAGGTAGATCTTAACTAATACAATTTAGATTCAGTGCTTTACAAACGGTACCACTTATAGAACTGTGCCCTTTACATAAGAAATGTAAATAGTTACTCTAATATCAAGTACAATTAACACTGGGTTCCTAACACACATGGAAAAATTTGTCAAAGCCCATGAAATTTTATGTTTCTTTTCCAAATGGAATAATTCATTTCTCTGTAAAATCATGATTGTTTTTTAATCTGCCAATATTTTTGTATTCTCCAAAATGAGCAGGAGGCAGTGTTCCAAAGACTCTTAAAATCTACATTCCCTCTGCAATTAATTCCATTTCTTTTCAAAGAGATAAGTAGCCAAATTCAGGTCAGGGAAAGAGCTTAATGAAGAACTTCTGGTCAAGTGGAGTGTATGGTAAGCATACTCACCACACCTTTATTTACATCTCTATATACATCCCATCATTTTCTATGGTATTCTCGCTTAATATTGCAAATATAATTAGAAATTCTTTTGAATATGAGAACATTAGTAACATATTAGATTTCTAAAAAGATAAAAAAGGCTTTTATTTAACCCATGATTCTGATATTTTGACTTGATTCCCAAAAACATGAATAGATTTTCCCCTTTGATATTAACCAGATATCTTTTACAAAGGACAAAGCAACATGGTATTGATTTGCACTAAAAAACATACAGTACGAAGATTTTTATTTTTCATTCAAGGTGGCAATAAAGAATTGACGGATTGAAAACTGTTTCTGCTTCTTAGCAGATACACTCAGTTGAGGCATCTTCAATATTAATATTAAAGCCATTTTTAATTTTTTGAGATTTTATTCATTTGAGAGAGAATATGAGAGAGCACGAGAAAGAGCGGGGTGGGGGGAGTGGAGCGGGGTAAAGAGAGAGGGAGAGGCAGCCTTTTGGCTGGCGGTGGAGGGTTGGATCACAGGAACCTGGGAAACACAAACTGAGCCCAAGATAGATGCTCTAACCAACTGAGCCATTTAGGTATGCCTAAAGCCATTTTAAATTTTTTAAGGAACCTCCATACTGTTTCACACAGTAACTATACCAATTTACATTCTCATCAACAGTGCATAATGATTCCTTTTTCTCTACTTCCTCACCAACATTTGTTAATTGTCTTTTTTTTCTTTTTTTCTTTTTAAAGTAATCTCTGCGCACAACATGGGACCCAGACTCATGACCCTCAGACCAAGAGTTGCATTCTCTACCTACTAAGCCAGCCAGGTGCCCCTATTTCTGGTCTTTTTGATTCTAACCATTCTCACAGGTGTAAGGTGATTGCTCACTGTGGTTTTGGTTTGCATTTCCTTGATGATGAGTGATGTTGAGCATTTTTACATGTGTTTATTGGCCATTTGTAGGTGTTCCTTGGAAAAATGTTTATTTAGATCCTCTGCCGAGTTTTTATTGGATTTTTTGGGGTGTTGGGTTGTATAAATTCTTTATATTTTTTGGATATTAACTCCTTATTGGATATATCATTTCGAAATATCTTCTCCCATTCAGTAGGCAGCCTGTTCACTTTGTTAATGTTTTCCTTCACTGTGCAGAAGCTTTTTATTTTGATGTAGTCCCAACAGCTTATTTTTGTTTTGTTTCCCTTGATTTATGAGACATATCTAGAGAAATTTTGTTACAGTCAATGTCAATGAAATTACTTCCTATGTTCTCTTATAGGAGGTTCAAAGCTTTCAGGTCTCACATTTATGTATTTAATCCATTTTGAGTTAATTTTTGTGTAAGAAATTTATAAAGTTTCATTCTTTTGCATGTAGCTGTCCATAACCTTTGTAGTGTATCTTGAAATCTGGAACTGTGATACCTCTAGCTTTGTCCTTTCTCAAGATTGCTTTGGCTTTTTGAGGTCTTTTGTGATTCCATATAAATTTTACTATTATTTGTTCTAGTTCTGCCAAAAAACGCTTTTGGTATTTCCATAGGAATTTCTTTGAATCTGCAGGTTGCTTTGGGCACTATGGACATTTTAATTTTAACAATATTAATTTTTCCAATCCATGAGTATGGAATATCTTCGCGTTTGTTTGTGTCATCTTCAATTTCTTTCATCAATGTTTTATAGTTTTCAGGGTACAGGTCTTTCACTTACATCATCCAGTGGGTCTACTACTGGGTATATACCCAAAGAAAATGAAAACACTAATGAAGATATATGCACCCTTACGTTTATTGCAGCATTATTTACAATAGCCAAGATATGGAAGTGGTCCATCAACAGATGAATATATAAATAGATAAAGAAGACGTGGGGTGTGTGTGTGTGTGTGTGTGTGTAAGTAAATGGACTATTAGTCAGCCAGAAAAAAAAAAAAAGAGAGATCTTGCCATTTGTGGCAATATCAATGGACCTACAGGGTATTATACTGAGTGAAACAAGACACAGAAAGACATATACCATAGGATATGACTAATATGTGGAATCTAAATAATAAAAACAAGAAGGTAGAATCAGACCTATAAACATGGAGAACAAAATAATGAATGGAGGTGGGAGAGTGAATGGGCAAAATGAGTCAGGAGGAATGGGAGATACAGGCTACCAGTTATGAAATGAGTAAGTCACAGGGATAAAAGATAAAACATAGAAAATAGAGTCAATGATATTATAATAGTGTTGTATAATAACAGAGGATAGCTACACTGCTGTTGAGCCTAGATAACATACAGCATTGTTGAATCACTATAATGTTTATCTGAAATTAATATAACCCCATGTGTCAATTATACTCAAATTTTTAAACGAATAAATAATATTTCTAATCCATAGAAACAAAAAAATCAGTGATTTCAAGGCATGGGAAGGGGGAGAGATGAATAAGTGAAGTACAGAGAATTATTTAGGATAGTAACTTTATCTGTATGGTATTATAATAATGAATATATGTCACTGTACTTTTGTTCCAAATCCATGTATATTCTTTATAACTATAATGTTCTCAAAAATATTGTTCCTTACCTCAAAGAACTTATTTCAGTTTGCAATTACACATTAACTCATGAAATTACTTGAGTAACATTTATCTCTGCCAATACCATGTAAACAGCATAATACCAAAAACTTTCTGATAAATATATATATCAACTAGAACAAAACTTGGTAGAGAGGTATTATGGACTGAACTGTGTCCTACTAAAATTCACACACTGAAGCACTAACCCCCAAATCGATTATATTTGGAGATGGGGCATTTACAGAAGTAAATAAGGTTAAATAAAGTCATAAGGATAAAGCTCCAATCCAACAGGATTATTGTCTCTATAAAAGAGAAATCAGAGAGCTCCCTCCCACTATTTCTTTCTCCATGCACATGTATGGAGGAAAGGCCATGTGAAGACATCACAAGAAGGCAGTCATTTGCAAGCCAGGAGGAGAGGTGTCACCAGCAACCAAAAGGCACCCTGAGATGGGACTTCTAGCTTCCAGGACTGAGAGAAAATACTTTTTTGTTATTTAAGCCACCCAGACTATGCTGTTTTTCTTATGGCAGCCTGACCAAATACAGTAGGTAACCAAAAAGATGTGAATGAATGAATAAAAGAAGGGAGGGGGGAACCCTTTCCCTTTAATTCACTTTTCATGACAAAGAACAGCATTTAATATAACTTTCTGGCATTTGCCAGCCTTTATTCATTCTGCTAAAGGGAAAGAAGGACTTCTCTAGCTGATGCGTTTAGGAAAAGAACATGACACAGCCAGCTCTTTCCTTTTCCCTGTCCTCTCTGTGAGCTGCTAGGCACACACATGAAACACAGATTCTGATGTTTTACACCATACCATAAATTTCACAGTGGCTTCACCCTACATGGAGAGGTCTATATGCATCCTGATGAGCTTGAAACTGCTTAATTCTGGGATGGAACATTAGGGAGCCGAAGGCAGCCATCTGTGTAAGCTACATTTTCCAACCACTTTATTAACATTTTGACCTCCTTCTACTCAAATTCCTGTCAATTTGATTAAAACTCATGTGGAAAAAAAATGCTATGAATTGGATCTATGAAATCCACATAGATGATGTTACAATTATTTCAAAATAGAATGGATCATCAAATATTCAAATGATCAATGGAAACTATATAATTTTAAAATGTAATTCTGAATGCACAGTGTTTACTAATTTTTGTCATGCAGGTAGGCAACACACTTTGAATGTTGATAAACAAATAACCTTTCCATCAAAAACAAAAATCAAAATATAAAAAAAACAGGGTTTAAGAAATGACAGCTCAAGAGATTGATCGGCCACACTGTTTTTGTGTGTCCCACAAGCCTAGAATAGTTTTTTTCAGATTTTATAATAGTCAAAAAAAATCAAAAAAAGAATATTTCATGACATTTGCAAGTTATATGAACCACAAACCTCAGTGTATTTTGAACTTTTATTGGAACACAGCAAAGCTCATTTTTTACCATACTGACTACAGCTGCCTTTGTATTCCAATAGCAGAGTTCAGCAGTTCGCAGGAAGACTACATGTCCTGCAAAGCCCAAAATGTTTAGTACCTGGCCCTTTATAGAGATAGTTTGCTGACCTCTGCATCAGACAAATGGTCTATAAAATGATGCTTGATTTTAAAGTCTGACCCACTGGCATTCATCCATGTCTAAGTATTAACAGAGAAATACTTAATCTATGTTATCTTATCTGAATATATGTTACAAGTTTCTGGACTATATCCTAAGAAATATTAATCTGATCAGCACTTTCAATACTTAGAAATGAAAATGCAGATAAATCTTTGTCCTTACTTTTACTTACTTTCAGCAAAAAAGTCACTAGCTCATATGCTCCTTGAAACATATAAACTCACATAATGACAAACTTAGTATAACTAAGCCCATAATAGATGCTCAATGAAGCACTACTATAATATATGAAAAACTCCTTATCTGAGCAGGCCTCTTTTGTTCTTACAGCATACACACTTCTCACTCATGTTTGTGTGTGTATATATATACTTTTTAATAGTATGTAACATTTTTTCCAATATACTCTATTAAACCCTAAATATTACGTTTTTATCAAAAGGGATATATATATATAAATAACATATATATAAATAACACAAAAGCTTAATAATTATTAACCCAATTCTTGAGTAAAGTGTATTCTTCAAAAAAACTTCTCCAAATAACATTTTACCTTTAGTGATCAGTGTCTTCAACTACTTTTTACTGTTAACAATCATCTTATGATCCAATTCACAACATGCCCTAGATTAGTCTCATTTCTTCCTTGGGATTCTTTTCATTTTGATGATAAAAGTGAACTTAATAAAAATTGAACTTTAAATAGCTGTCTTAACCCAAATGTTCAAAATGAAAGACTATAACAAAAACCCAGTACTAGGGATCCCTGGGTGGCACAGCGGTTTAGCGCCTGCCTTTGGCCCAGGGCGCGATCCTGGATACCCGGGATCGAATCCCATGTCAGGCTCCCGGTGCATGGAGCCTGCTTCTCCCTCTGCCTGTGTCTCTGCCTCTCTGTGTGTGTGTGTGACTATCATAAATAAATAAAAATTTAAAAAATAAAAAATAAAAAAAACAGTACTACAATTCTATGTATTTAAAAAGTTTTTCAGTGAAAAAAAAAAAACTCTCCCCCCAATGTATTAGCATGAGTCCCCTCAAATCATATTCTGCAGATATTTAAAAATATTCATTTTTAAAATGAAAATAAATTGAATACATTAAAAAATGCAAAAGGTGCTATAAAAATAATCATTTAAAATCTAATGAAAATACAGCAGCCACATGAGAATTACAACAGACCTTTCAGTGTACTGCACAAACACGTGACATACTATTAAGCAAATATAATTAAGGACAAGGGAGCTGGACTTTTTTTTTTTTTTTTTTGTAACTTTAGCTGCACATATGGAGCATTTTGTTTCACTTCTGGTTTACTTTCTTTTAATCAAAGACCCCCACTGTAATGCCTTCACACAGGGCTCAGTGTTGCAGTTACCATGGAAACCATAATTCTGAATGTCCTAACTTGTGTGATTAAAATTTAACACAAAGTAACATTGATAGTCTCCCTCATTTCCACTACCACCAATATCCAATTCTAATTAGCAGCACAATAACTGGTTTGGAGGGAATAAAGAGCTCTGACTACTATAGCCTCACATTGCCAGTTATTCACAGGGAATCTCATGGACAATATATAGTGATGGTACTCTTTCAAAAAATGCCGGATTTAAACAGAGGAATTATTTCTAGTTGACTTTCTACTCTTCTCTAAAAAATAAAATATATAATTTTCTCCTTACATAGGATAAGATTTTTTTAAATTTATACTTAACTTGCTTATTCAATTGCAACAAAAGCTTTTCATAATGGTCTAATATACTAACACAATAAAAAACTATATGACATTTTAATTCCTCAAGTCCACTTGTAATAATTATATTCATTTCTATAATTATTAGAATGCTCTCCTCAACATGGAATTAACCCTTCTAGATATAGTAATCTTTAAGATATGACATATACAAAACCTTTTTACTTAACGAACACTTAAAAATCCAACTGGATACTTTCCCTTTTCATTCTTTTTTTTATGAGTATGCTAATAACAGCTGATAAACTCTCAGTACTCCATTAAGGAAATATATGTTCTCTTGCTGATTATTTTGATTTACAGAAAATTATATTGTCTCAGGGGCACAATTGCACTGATCATATGCTCCAGTTCTTATCGCCAATGCTTATAACTAAGCATAAATTTTTTGCATTAGTCAACACAACATTTTGAATTTGGAAGTTATACTCTGTCATTCTGACTGAGTTTCTTGTCTACCTCATCATATATAAGAGCAAACATGAATGACATTCTTCCCCAATCCTAAAATCCCAAAGGAAAGATTAAGTTTACACAGAAAGAAGAAAGATTTTAAATATTAAACATTTAGAGTCAGGAGGATATCTTAGTCATTAAGTCCAGTGCTCTCAAAATTTAAAGTAGAAATTGAGGCCCAATGAAGTTAAATGATATCCTTAATATATGCCATAAGAGAGCCAGTACTAGTTCATTGAGGTACTCATTTAGCATTTTTATTCATTCACTACACAAGAATGACATTTCTATTATTAATTGACAACCTTTTTCTACTTTTAATTATAAAGCTAAATACCTTAAAAATACAAAGTATATATAATATTTTAAAACAGATATTGAAAATTAATAAGATTAACCCAAAAGATGAAATAGGGACAAATTAAGAATTTTGTTAGACATGAATGCCTAATATATGATTTGTCATTTAAAAATTTGATTTTATACTGGAAACAATCTGCTTTCAAGATTACATCATGAGCCATATAATACACTTTCAAAGTCAGTGCTAAACTAGTCAGCAGTGCCCTTTATCAATTAATATTAATTCCTAGTATGAAAAATATTTTTAAAACAATCTTATTCATTAGTTTCACATAGTTCATTTAATGCTATTTATCTGTTAGTAAAGATCTGGCTATTAAGTAAGCAATTTTTACTTCAAATTCCATTTTGACATTTGAATAAATAATAATTTTAGTAATCTCTGTCTATAGACAATATCGATTTCCGTATACTTTCTACGTACAAGTAAGGGATTGTCCTCTCCTATAAATGGTCCATTCAGAACTTTTATTTCTCATTAGAATATGTGAATAAATTCAAGTTACCCTTGTATAAGTTATTCTTCCCTTTTCCCCCAAAAAAGAATGAAGGAGAAAAAAGGACTGGTGTAGGGAATGTGCAGAGGGGGACAGGGGTTAGAGAGACAGTTATGGAAGGAAAAAAAGCACATGCAAAAGTGAAGAGGAGAAGAAAGATAGGATTTCTTTATTTACATGTTCTCTACACAAAATCTGATATGGTTATTTAAATAACTATTAGATTTGAAAGGTCCTTTGAATAAGTCAGTTCATATTTCAGGAGCATATCAAGTAAGTCAAACATGTAAAAGTTAAAAAAAAAAAAGGCATTCTGCATCAGGGACCCCCTAAATGGAGCCGGAGAATAAAGGTGTACAGAGGAAGCCAAAATGAGAGAGTGGTCAGCCAGAAAGACGTAAAAAAGATATTATTTTACTATGTAATAGTGAATCAGATTAATATTTATAGACAGGATTATTACAAATTAAACTTGCTCAACAAGTCTGGATGAAGATTTTAAATATGAAATTCTTTTTCTTTTAAGATTTTATTTATTTATTATGAGAGACATGGAGAGAGAGAGGCAGAGACACAGGCAGAGGGAGAAGCAGGCTCCATGCAGGGAGCCCGACGTGGGACTCAATCCCGGGACTCCAGGATCACGCCCTGGGCCGAAGGCAGATGCCCAACTGCTGAGCTACCCAGAGATCCCTAAATATGAAATTCTTTACTATATTTTAAGAATTAAAAGATGAGAAAAAAGATAAACTAACTTATCTCAATAAAATATTACATTATTTAGGTTGAACTATGATGCCATTTTACTGTCAACATATTTACAGGCTAATAATTCTCAACCCATGATACCTATAAAAAGTCTACTAAAATTGGTATTTTCTATCAATCAAAATCCAAAATTCAAAGCTCAATCCTCCTAATTTCTATCTTTAGAGTTTCAAAGGCTGTTTCTTCATTAGGAAATTAGTTTATCACATCCGCTTCAACTATTCCTTAATGTTAATTTATGGACATATCAACAAAGGGCACTGACAAATTTTCAGGATTGTATTTTCTATAAAACATTGTTCAATGATTTTTTTCTTAAGGCAAATACATCAAAACAAATATCACTCTGTTATTTCATCATGCAGAGGGCAGGCTATTGGATGTGACAAGGACTTCTAAATTATTATGTGAATGGTTTACTCCAAAAATTTCAACAGAGCATCAACTTACAAAGTCCAGATTTACTTCCCTTTTTAAAATACAGTGTGCTAATGGTGCTTCACTGACCAATTTATTAATCATATATTCCATTTCTACAACTACACACCCAAACCATCTTTGCAATAAAATCCAGAGAATGAAAATCTTTAATATAATCTTTAACGTCCTTCTTTGAAAAAAAGGATTTCTTTTATTTTATTCATTTATTCATGAGAGACACACAGAGACAGAGAGAGAGGCAGAGACACAGGCAGAGGGAAAAGCAGGCTCCATGCAGGGAACCCGACATGGGACTCGATCTCGGGACTCCAGGATCACGCCCTGGGCTGAAGGCAGCGCTAAACTGTTGAACCACCGAGGGATCCCCAGAAAAAAAGAAAAAAGGATTCTTAAAGAGATCCAATATACCACCTTTGGAGCCTGAAAGGACCAATTACTATTTTTAAATTTTTTTATGGGAGATTAGCAACTCCTGTGGCTATTCAAAGATAGGTACCTACATGTGGCACTAAGAAAATAAAAGAAACAAAACAGGACGAATCTCAACCAGCATTAGAAACACTAACTAACTCTAACTCTGTGGTGCAAAAGAGGGAGGCAAAGTTCATGAGGACCTAAATACTACCTTACTAGAAATTGAGAGGCAGAAAGATGCTGTGAAAAACATCCTAATGGTGGTCTCTGAAGCAGTTTTAAAAATCAGGACCTGGACACCTGGGTGGTTCAGTGGTTGAGTGTCTGCCTTCGGCTCAGGGCGTAATCCCAGGGTCCTGACCCAGTCCTGCATCGGCTCCCTGCGAGGAGCGTTCTCCCTCTGCCTATGTTTTTGCCTCTCTCTGAGTGTCTCTCATGAATAAACAAAACTAAAAACAAAAAAAAAGAAAGAAAGAAATCAGGACCTCCAGAGATTATGTGCTTTCACATTTTCATATCTTCACATTTGCCCCACTTTCCGTTTTGTTATCTTTGACTATGAGTATTTAATATTAGCCAGACCCACAGCAATGGAGAGTAATTGGATTAGTTACATCTGTCCCGTTCCTTAATTTATTTTGTGATTTTTTTGGAATTCAAAAAGTTTTGTGAAAAGAAAGCAAAAGTGTTACAGGGGGGAAAAAAGAGAGACTATATTGATATGGAAGAAAGAAAAATCTTGGGTTTAAAAGCCCTAACTTTATCTAATTTTGTAATAATTGCTGCATGATGATGTAATGATTTGATGACATTTTATATAAAAACGAATTAGAAACTTCATTATTATTGTATATTATTTTATAATTTTAACATTATATTAAAAAGGAATAATGAAACATAAATCCTTATTCTCCTAAACCAAATTTCCATTCCTCTCAGTAGTAACAGTAATATTATCTTCCTTATTAGATTAATAAACAATTACATAAATTACATGAACATTTGTTTCATAATATGTAGGACATAATAGATACCAAATTATATAAATTTGAACATGATAAGTATCAAGATAAAATAAAAACAGTGAAAGCACTATCCAAATATATGTTTTGGGGGTCAAGTTGTACCTTAATCTATTTATGGGAAAATACATGGATTTATAGTAAACTTATAGTTAAGTGCATTATACATTAACAACAATAAAGGTTTTCTTCTTAGATGAGTTACTTGGATGTGGCAGAGAAGACAGTGACTAGGAAAGCCACAAGTGTGCTGGGTTACTCTTAACTTTTACCTATACAACATGTTGTCAGAGATCAAAGTGCTTCAAATGATAATATACTCAAAAACTCAGTTCAAATCCATCAAGTTGGCGATAATTTTCCAAAGTAAGTCAGAATAGGAATTTTTCCTTCCAGAATAACATCACAAATGTGTTCAGTGTAACATGATATGTGACTAGTCCCATAAAAGTTTTAGAAAACCAAGTTTTGGTTGATATAGGGCATTATCAACAATAGTAAATTTAAAATCTTTAATATCATTAACAGGCCAATATTATAATTGAGGCTGTAGTCTAAATATATTAAACATGAATATACATAATGTGAAAAATAAAATGTTATTTTTAGAAGTTTAAACCTAATTACAAGTTCACTTTCTGCTACAGCTGAAGTTAAAAGAATTTTGTTACTGGGTATCATGTAGGTACAGGAGATGTGTCAAGCATTTGGGTGAAATGAACAATCTAGGTAGCACTTCACAAATAAATCCTTTCCCTTTTGGCCAAAACAGGCTATAATAAACATTATTTGAAATGTGTATCTCAATTCAAATGTGGTCTTCAATCCATGGTGAATAGTTTGATGAAGACTCCTTTAGTTCATTATTCCTTGTTTGTGTAATAGCATTAGCACAATGTGCCCTCTCAGAAAATGGATGAAAAACCTACTAGTGTTACTCTTCCTAAACAAGCAGTTGAGTTAATCTCTTCCATATCAATACTTCCCAAATTTTTTACAGTATTAAATTTACTGCCTGACATTCTAACTAAAGCCCATGCCAGTCAAAACATCTGCTATCCTACCATTCCTTATTAATTTCAAATAGGTTGCAATTGGCTACTTTTTAAATGAAACCATTAATTTATTGTGGTATTTTGCTGAATGGATTTCATAACCTGCCATAATCCTCATTTTTTTTCTATTTATTGTATGATTAGCCTCTTAGTATGTTTTACATGTGGCTAAGAAATAGTCCAGTCAAGATAGAAAGCACCTGAAATAGCACAGTACAGTGAAGCAAAGTTATTAGAAATAATCTGTATAGCCTTTGCCCACGGATAATTTTTCAGAACCTCTATACTCAGCAAAGGTTTTATGATACACTTCCTCTGCTCTTTTCCTATTAGTGATTCTTTTCAAAGGTGGTATCAGAGGGAATTACTGCTAAAATATTTACTGATAAATGTATAGCGATAAGAAGCATTCATTTTCTTTGGGTATTTATATATACCCAGAATAAATGTCAAGCTTTCGTTTTCAAATACTTATCACTAGATTATCCGTAAATGGACAATCCAAAAATATTGCTAATTCAGTGCATTTAATCAGGAATGAAATGAAATTGAAATGAAATAGAAATCTATTAAAACCTGTATGTATGGGAGAGTTAATAACACGGGAAGATTCCTCTACTCACAGCTGAGAACTCTGAGACACAATATAACAAAAAGGGTTTGTCTACAAAATTCAGTTTCTTCAAATTTACAATAGAGAGTTTATATGATTACACATGCATCACCACCAAGTTTTATAAAAATCTAGCCATTCACAATTTTTAGCAACAAAGCCAGCAAACAACTGCTTGCTTCCATTACACTTGTAAGAGGCAATTTGAGAAGTTACTCCCCAGGAATTAAATTTTGTGGATAAACATTTTAGCTAATTGCATTATTGTCCTCAGAACATTGAAGGCAGCACTAAGCCAAACCAAGAAATCCAATTTATTTCTTTTTTTTTTTCTTAAGCAATTAAATTCTCTTCCACTAACACATTTTAGGACTCAAGAAAAAATGCATATACTACATATTAGATGGATGGGAAAGATATAAAAGAAAGTTTTGTTTAAGTGTAAAATTTGTGTTTTAAAGAAGGGAAAATGTTGTCCCCCTTGGACAAAATATATTCTAAAGGTATATATTTCAAAGTTTATATAAAAGTGCAGTGAAGAGAGTTCATTTGAACTTTCATCAGTGCCGAGACTTCTATTTGCCAACAGAATACGGAATACTGTAGATGCTAGTTATATCCTCCCTGCAATGTTTTTTTTTTTTTATCTGATTGTTTTACCCCCACCTTTGATCCATCTCTTACATTTCTAAGACATATTGCACTTTAAAACAACAGTATCACAATAATTCTTCATAATTAGGTCTCTACTAAATATTGAACAATATAAAAAAGGTCTCTTTATATATCCTTAAATTTCCTCTTAAGTATCTTTACCTAATACTCTATCACTCTGAAAAATTATCCTCCAGAACAGAGTATTCCCTATTCTCTAATGAGTACTCTGGCCCCGTCACCATTCTCTTAGAATTCCCATTCTCTTTTCTTGGTAGTAAATATGCAATCAGTTCTGCAAAGTTTTCCAAGGCCTTTTATTCAGAATTAATTACTTCCTTTTTCTCATGTTTTACTATAGTACTTAGCATATTGTAATATAGCTAATTGCGCATGTTTCTGTATCTCCAGCTAGATTTGAATTTTTTTTTAGGTTAGGAGAGCATAATCACTCCAGAAGACAGCAGAGGTCTTATACACACCAGTACTAAAATAATATGTGCTAAGTAAATGACTTTTAAAAAATTAAAATTAATATGTTTTAATCTTCATTCCTCTTCAAGATTTACGCCATTCCTTAGCCTTTGAAATATGTTACTTCATAAAGTAGTAGTTATTCCGCATTAAGCATATACAACCAAAACTGATATTTTTGAATTAGTCTCCCCTTCTTGTGAGTATTTAAGCTTTAAATTATTTCAGAAAATGCATATTTACTTCAAAAAAATGAGAATTTGTTATGAAGCTTATGTTTAATAATTAAGGGGAGATATGAATTAAATTTGTGTTGCCATTAGAAATTCCAGAGAAAACCACATATAACAATTCTCAATAGAATCATATAATTCTAAAAAATAGGAATATAAATTTATATTTGCTCATATTTACTTAATATAAAGCAAAATCCAGAATTTTTCAAGTTATGAAAGTTTTAAAAAACAATAGGGAAGTTAATAATTCTATAATATCCAAGGTTTCTGGAATACTTAGTGCATTTGTTTTTCAAAACACCAAAACTGGGGGGGACCTGGATGGCTCAGGCGGTCAAGCATCTGCCTTGGGCTCAAGTCCCAGGATCAAACCCCACGTCAAGCTCCCACTCAGTGTGGAGTCCGTTTCTCCCTCTCTCTCTGCCCTTCTCCCTGTTTGTGCTCTCTCTCTCTCTAATAAATAAAATCTTTTAAAAAACTACACACATCAAAACATTTTTTTTAAATTGCATGTACTCGTCAAAGTTTTAAAAAATGTATTTTATGTATCCATGCCTTCTGACAAAGTATATTAAACACACACACTAACTTTTTCTTCTCAATGATCCAAGATCATCACAGAATTGCAGCATCTTATTTTTTTTTAAAGCAAGAAGGTCCTTTATGGATAATCTAGTGCTGTCCTCACTAATTGGACAAATGAGAATTCTATAATCCAGAGAGATTATATGATGTTCCCTGGGTGTCATTACAACTTAATGGCAAGACCAGGCCTTGAGTAAAGGTAACTTGATCCAGAGTTCTTCCTAATAGGAACCACATTTGCAAAATGTGTGTAACGCAAAGGCTCTGAGATACTATAAAAACTGTGTTCTGTCATGTAACAATCCACCCTGTTATAGTTACTAAATTTTTTACTAATAATTTTAGTGGTTATGTAGTCCTCATTGTTAATACACAAAGTCAAAACTCATGGTTAGTTTTTACTGTATCTATTCTTGTATAATTTGGTAATACTACTCTGCCACAGAGCCAGCATAGTGGGAGGTGATGATCTGAAGAAAGACTCAGAGTCCCACAACTCTGCTGGCTCTTCAATGCCAGATGACCAAATTTGTTATTACTTACCACAAACTATTTTCTCATAAGGGTCTTTTCTATGTAAAAAGCACACGGGCTTTAGTTAGAAAAAAACACCTGAATTCAATACAACTGAATACAGCTGCACCCAGTGCAGAAAGGGTTAACCTTTAGTTTTGTGTAGTTAGTTGTTTTAGGGTAACTTACTAAAGAAAAAAGACATATTCTTAAAGAAAAAATATTTATTTATTATTTATTAAAGTTATTAATAAATAAATTATTAAAGTTTTATTAATAAATAAATAAATATCGTTGAAGGAAAAATCTTAAAGTCAGCATTTTTCCACTTGGATGATATAATTTTTCCTACCAAAACTCAGAGAGCAATAAAACCAGGTCCTGACTAGTCAGACTAGTGTGAAAAAATAACAGCACTTGAAGAAGACAAGTTTCTGCAATACATTAATTTAAGTAATAACAGTGTCACTTGGAATATAAATAAGAGAGGATCCCTGGGTGGCTCAGTGGTTTAGCTCCCGCCTTTGGCCTAGGGCATGATCCTGGAGTCCCAGCATCCAGTCCTGAGTCAGGATTGCTGCATGGAGCCTGCTTCTCCCTCTGCCTGTGTCTCTGCCCACCCTCCTCTCTCTCTGTGTCTATCATGAATAAATAAATAAGATCTTTTTTAAAAAAGAATATAAATAAAAAAGAAACAAGAACAAAATCCAGTAAGACAAAATAAAACTCAGAAATATTTTAAAAATCATGTATGTGCACTTATCAGGTTGACCCAAAGGTCCAACTCTTAGATATTTACCTCAAAGAAATAAAAATTTGTGTACACACCTACACACACAACATACGAATGTTTGTAGTAGCATTATTTTCATCAAAAACTAGAAACAACCTAGAAGTTCTTCAACAGGTAGATAAATGAACTGTGAGACATCCATATAATAGAATATTGCCCAGCCATAAGGAGGAAATGAATTATTGATATACTCAAAAAACAAGGATGAATCTCAAGGGCATTATGAAAAGCGATAGAAGTCAGTCTCAAAAGACTACTTACTGTAATAATTCATTTACAAGACACTCTGAAAAAGCTAAAAACATAGACTCAAGTATTATGGAATAAAGAACAGATTAGCAGTTCCTAGGGGTTACAGACAGAGGCTGGAATGACTACTAAGGGACAGCACAAGAAAATTTTGAGGTTATATAACTATTTTATACCCAATTATAGTGATGAAAACACAATTCCATATAAGCCTTAAATCTCAAAGAATTGCACACAGAATACAAAACAAAACAAAAACGTATAAGCATAGATAGATGTACAAATAACAGACATGGCTGCATGTGTATATACATTTGTTAAAATTCCTCAAATATTTACAATGGTTAATTTCAAACATGTACTCAATAAAAAGTTTTTTAAATGTATATACCTAATTTAAAAAGTCATAAAAAAATAAAAAATAAAAAAAATAAATAAAAAGTCATAAACAAATCATTCTCCTGGGGGAAAAAAGTAAAAAGCCAATAATGAAATGATTTTTAGCTTTTAGCCCTGGCACAAAATCCCAATCTATAAATATTTATAACATAAAGCAGGCTCTTTCCTCTTTTCAATATAGCATCCCTGATTCAATCAGAAATGAACAATCTTTTTGGAGCCATCATAATATTTTTTCACAATCATGTATCAAAGGCACTAGTGAACAGTTTAAGACGAAGATGTGGTAAAGTACAAGGATCAGGACATAAGATTCTGTCCTGGCCACTCCTAATTCAAGGTTTATGCATAAAAAAATAAGAAATAACAGGGACGCCTGGATAGCTCAGTGGTTGAGCATCTGCCTTCGGCTCAGGGTGTGACCCTAGAGTCCAGGGATCAAGTCCCACATCAGGTTGCCTGCAAGGGAGCCTGCTTCTCCCTCTGCCTGTGTCTCTGCCTCTCCCTCTCTGTGTTTCTCACGAATAAAGAAATAAAACCTTTTAAACTATATGAAATAATTGAATAAAAACATCACAATCCTCTTACAGATTTGACTGGACTAGTACTTTTCAAATATCACCCATATTCAAGGTTAACTAAGGATGTAAAAGGCTGTATATACATCCATACTGTTTACTCTCAACTAGTCTTTCTGTTTTATCTTTAAAGTATTGAGTTAAAGAATATGTTCAGGCATGTTCAAGATGAAAAAAACTGAAGGAGCCCTGTTTGCATTCCAAAAATTATGGTGGTCACTACACCTTGTTTGCCACAGCAGGAAAGGCATGGTGTTTAAAACAGACAGAGACTACAAAAAAAAAAAAAAAAGACAGGAGATGAAGAATGAACTTTGTTTACTCTGATCTCCAGCCTCTCTTAACACAAAACTTATCTATAATTATTTTGAGTGCTCAAATATTTAAAATTTTGTTTTTATTATTTTTTGCCGTAGTTTTAGGTATTTATTAGCACTGTTCTGAAGTGTAAATATTTTAGCTTTAGGTTAATGGGTCAGGTAAGGGCAGCCTGGGTGGCTCAGCGGTTTGGCACCTGCCTTCATCCCAGGGCGTGATCCTGGAGACCCAAGATCGAGTCCACGTCGGGCTCCCTGTGTGGAGCCTGCTTCTCCCTCTGCCTGTGTCTCTGCCTCTCTCTCTCTCTCTCTCTCTTCCTATGTCACTCATGAATAAATAAATAAAATCTTAAAAAAAAAATAATGGGTCAGGTAAGTGATGACATGTTACTTCATACAGAAATTGAAATTTGTAACAATAATCAAAGAAAAACGAAATTTTGATTCATAACTATTTTTCTGCCTTACATAGGTTTTAATTTCCTAAATGCAAATTTTTATCAGACATTTAAAATATGTTTAAAAATAATTAAAGGAAGAAGATGAAATATAAGCAATTTGACAGCTTATAAAAGTTGAAAGGAAATTTTAAGAAAATATATCAAAAGCTTCAAAAAAAATGAGTCATACCCTGGGACCTAGTAATTCTACTACTGAAAATCTATTTGAGGTAATAATAATCACCTATATATAAAATGCTGTATATAAATATATATCTCAATAGTACTTATGATAAGTAAAATGTAGTAAGATAACAGTGAAAAGCACCTTCTCCTTATATATTCATGTATATGTCTTTGTTTATTTAAAAGATAACTATGAGTATACACTATAATGGTAACCATAGATTCCTCTGGGTGTGGGACTATGAATAATTTAATATTCTCCCTTTGCAGCATTTTCTAAATTTTCTATAATGAGTATGCATCAATTTTACATATAAAATCTAATTAACATTTTAAATGATTAAAATTTAAATTGAGTACTTTTAATATATAAGGAGTTTCAACAAAATGTTTGGTGAACAGAGCAAAGTGCACCAAAAATACTGATCCATAGATAGTAAGTTATTGGTAATAACTTACTTAGCCTTTGTAAAACTCTATTTAAAAAGGTTTTAGTTTCATTTTTGGTGAAAAAGTAACTACTGTTGTTTTGCGTATACCCCACTTGCTGTTTACTGCTTCATGGCCCATTCTGTGGTTTAAGTAGTGGCTGACAACTTTTGCTTTGCTCAACTGACTGGCAGCTATCATTTGAATGCCAGACTTATCTTTATGCAAATTTCCAAAGGTCACCATTTATGCATGTAAATTCTGAAGGGCACTAACTCTACAGCTGACAGATTCTGACAGCCACTATATCTCCAAGAATGGAATAAGCAGGGATAACTGTCTGAATAATTAATGTGCTTTTACTCTGCCCATGGCCAGTTTTTACATCCTGTACTTTCTGACTGGTTTTGAAATTAATTAGAAAATGTAATTTCATAGCAAACCAAAACTTTTTTTTTTTTTTTACTTCTATTAACAAATGGTTTAAAAAAAAAAGAAATGAGACAGTGACCTTTGGCTTAAGGTGTTCATTAGTAGAAATCGCTCCTATCTAGAGACCTAAATTATCATCTAGCTCTGGATGTTATTTCTGAAAAAGCATTTATTATTATTATTGTTACAACTCTACTCTGCAAACCTCAGTGAATGGCATCACCGACCATTGGGTTGCCATTTCAAACCTGAGACTCATGGCCCTGAGACTTAAACCCTCACTACTGCAATGTACTCAGTCACTAAGACCTGTCAAATTTACCTTCTAGTCTCAAACAAATTACTACCATTCAATCCCCAGAGTTGCTGCCTTAAACCAGGTCTTTGTTATACCTCACCTGAGTTATTGCAAATAGTTCCCAGATAATCCTCCTGCCTATAGCTGCAGTCACCCACATTGTCTCCCTACCTTTCTAGTATCCAAACCTAATATCCACAAACAAAGCCAGTTGTCCAATATAAAAAGACATTTAAAACTAGAAATTAAAAGGATGCTCTAAAGAGAAAATATTTAGAATATTTAACCAATGGGAAGAGACAATAAACAAAAATATGTATAATGTGTTAATAGGGGATCTGGAGAAAAATAAAGGAGAGGAATGCAGAGGGTGCTCCCAAGCAATTTCAATTTTAAATATGATGTCAAGGGAAGATTGCCATGAGGATATTTATAGCCTAGGAAATAAGCAAGAGAAGAATTGTGATTAGTTGAGGAACCAATACGCTAAGGCTCCCAAGCAGAATGGCCTAGTGTGTTCAGGAAATACAATGAAGCCAGAATAGCTACAATGCAGAGGATACTAAAAAAGGAACAGGGTTCTAAGTGCTGTACAGTGAAAATGATGTGGCAAGGAAAAGAGAAGGCTGTCATAATTCTTTAGGGAACAGGAAACCGTGATCTGGATCAAGGTAATAGCTAAGGAGATGTTCAGAAGAAGGCAGACAGTATGTGCTGATGGATGTGCAATGTGTACAAAAGAAAATTCAAGATTCACTCCAAGGATTTATGCCTAAGGAATTAGAATAATTAAGCAAAGGCTTTCAGAGAGTGATTTTTCTGAATGGCCCTTATTGTTATTTATTATTTTATTTATTTTTAATTGTTTTATTATTCGAAAACTGTGATTTGACATTTTGTGGTTAAATCCACTCAAAGAGGTGCACTTGGGTGGCTCAGTTGGTTTCTTGATTTCACCTCAGATCATGATCTCAGGGTGGTTATGACTGAGTCCCAGGTCAGTCTCTGCGCTCAGCACAGAGTCTGTTTGAGATTCTCTCCCTCATCCTCTACCCCTTCCCCAGCTTGTACGGACTCCTCTTTCTCTCTAAAATAAATAAGCAGGGCAGCCCTGGTGGCTCAGCGGTTTAGCACCGCCTTCATTTTTTTTTTTTTTAATTTTTATTTATTTATTTATGATAGTCACAGAGAGAGAGAGAGGCAGAGACACAGGCAGAGGGAGAAGCAGGCTCCATGCACCGGGAGCCCGATGCGGGATTCGATCCCGGGTCTCCAGGATCGCGCCCTGGGCCAAAGGCAGGCGCCAAACCACTGCGCCACCCAGGGATCCCTAGCACCGCCTTCAGCCCAGGGCCTGATCCTGTAGTCCTGGGATCAAGTCCCACGTCGGGCTCCCTGCATGGAGCCTGGTTCTCCCTCTGCCTGTGTCTCTGCCTCTGTCTTTCTGTTTTTCATGAATAAATAAATAAAATCTTAAAAAAAAAAGAAATACCAGTGTTTTAAAAAATAAATAAATAAATAAATAAAATAAAATAAAATAAAATAAAATAAGCAAAACGTCTTTAAACAATCCATTGGAAAAAAAATAAAAATAAACAATCCATTGAGAGGTCATTTACAGTGGGAAATCTATCTTCTACAGTACATTCTTCCTTAGAGGTTCAAAAAATTATAGTTTATTTTACAAGCACTTAGTGTCTGTAGGGGCTTGAATATGAATAGTTCTATTTTAAGTAATATACAGTACAAAATTTTATTGGCCTCATATTAAAAATAAGGAAATTTTTAGTACAGAGAGGTAAGTAACACCTCCAAGGTCGTATGTAGTGTCTGTCTCCAAAACGTGATCTCTTTGCTCTGCTTTCTTTCAGGATCAGTTTTGTACTCCATTACGAAAATACAATGAATCTAGAAGTTCTCAGGGCTGATATGTGGCGGGAGGTAGAAACTACAGAAGGGCATAGGAGAACTTCCAGGGATGATAGATATGTTCTCTATCTTGGTTTTAGTGGTACTTACTGAGCCTTATGTGTTTGTCAAAACAGAATTGTGCATTAAAAAGAGTGATTTTATTATACATGAATTATACAAGAATAATCCAGATTTTAAAAAATAACGTAGCAAATATCATAAATTGACGTAAAATGATCTTAAATTGATATGGAAATATACATAAAAGAAATCTTTCATACAACATAATTTATTTGAATACTTTTTTGATAAAAGTATTATTATTTTAATGTCCTCTTCCAACAGTATTTACTGAGAAGGTAATACATTTTTATGGTAGCCACATAATTTTCCATGTGTGATTTTAGCCATTTTGACCATAGCAGAAAATTCTAGGCTTTCTCCAATGATTTTATTCCTCCTCTGAAGAAAATCTCAAATAAGACTTTTAACCATGTTAAAATTCAGTGAAAATTTCTAAATGACTAGATTGAATGTGACTTTAAACACTGCTGAAAAATCTCGTTATTTGTGCTCCAAAGGTTTTTAAGTCTTATAAGCATGTTGCTGAGGTTCAAAAAATTGAACCCTTAACTTATACTAAAGACAAAATTTGTTCTTAGGACAAGTTTAATCACTTATAATATGAGACAAATCCCTATAATAGTCTTCTTAATTAGTTTTTAGCTATCCATTACCATTTTTTGTTTTTTTTTAATGTATTCATCTTTTTTTAAAAGAGAGAGAGACAGCATGCAAGTGGGGGAGGAGCAAGGGAAGAGGATTTTAAACTGACTCTGTGCTGAGCACAGAGCCGGATGTGGGGCTCAATCTCATGACCCCGAGATTGTGACCTGAGCTGAAATCGAGTTGGACGCTTAAGCAACTGAGCCACCCAGGTGCCCTGCCAGTTTTTGCTTATTGTTGTTGTTATTTATTTGGGCATGTAGTAATCAAATAATCTTCAATTCATAATTTTTTCTTAATACTTCATAAAATCAATTGTCTAAATATGAGTGGTCTAGGTAAAAATTGACATCAATTCATTTAATTCGCTTATCCAAACACATGTAATATGAGTACACTAAAATATTTTGAAAACCAATCACTGCCATCATAATCCCATGAGATACAATCTGACTTCCATTAGGATGGCTATAATTAAAATAACAATGACTTTTGGCAAGAATAGAGTGAAACTAGAATACATGTCTGGTGAGAATGTAAAATGGTGCAAGCCCTTTGGAAAACAGTTTGTTAGTTTTTCAAAAGGTAAAACATTCAGTTACCTCATGATCCCAATATATATCCCCATTATATATTTAAGACAGATGAACACATATGCCTACAGGAAAACTTGTATATGAATGTTTATAGCAGCCATTTTATTCATAACAGCCAGAAATTATTAAAAAGAACCCCAATATCCATCAACTAATAAATATAAACAAAAGGTGGTATATCCATATAACAGAATAGTATTCAGACATAAAAAGAAATTATGTCCTGATTCACAGAATAAGGGTAAAACTTGACAACATTATGTTGAGTGAAGAAGGTAGGTGCAAAAGGCCATATATGGTATGATTCCATTTTTTATGGTAAATATATAGGTGCTAAAAGTATATTAGCCAGGGAACAGGACAAAGGGACAAAGGGAGTAACTGCTCATGGGTAAAAGGTGTTTTTTAGGAGAGATAAAAATGTTTTGGATGAGACAGTGTTGATAATTACACAACTCTGTGAATATACTAAAAAATACTAAATGGTATACTTTTAAAAGAGTAAATTAATGGTATATAAATTATATCACAATTAAAAAATGACAAAACAACAGTTAATCATTTAACACTATTAAAAAAAACATATCCTCTAGAAACTTCATTCTGTTCCCTGTAATAGTCATTACAATAAATATTGTAAGGCCTTAATGCTTTCTTATATTTTATAATGAAAATGAGTATTAAGGAGAGGTTCTGAAATTTTCCTCTCACAACCCTATAAATGCACTTAAGCACTCTGGAGACATCTTGGCTGGGAAATTAGGTGCTAGTCCAGCAAACATGATTATTGCATGGGCTGCTCCAAACCTACTTTTCCAGACTCATCTCCTAACTGTTCCACCACATGAGTAATACTTGAGCAACATCAGAAATATCAATCTTTCAATGGACATTCCTTATTCCTTTAAGTACACTTTAAAAAGCTATTCTGTTAGCTTGGAATGCATGACTTCACCTTCCCTGCCTCAACAACCCCTCAATGAATTTCATAACTTCTATGACGATTTGAAGAGCTTCCAGAAAAAGTGACTTGCTCCCACTTTTGTTTCCTTAACAGTGCGTCAGTGACTCATAAAATGTATACGGTAATTTCTATAAAGTTTCATATCTTTCCCACCAGCATTTAATGTCTCCAGAACAAGCATATCTAAGTCTCACATGGTAGAATTTTTTGAAAAAGATGATTGAATCAGTCTGTTTTTGTTAGTTTAACTAATTTATATCACTAAGTACCAAAAATCCACTTTGTATTCAAGATAGTTAAACGAAGGCCTGCAAAACTTATATGTTAATGTACAGATAAGCTAGTAAGCACAAATAAAGTACTAGCTTAAAGATTCAATCATATCTACTGTGGGAAATAGAAAATAATGTTTGCCTATGTGAATGAATGTGCTGAAGAAAGCAGTGGCAAAGAAATTAAGGCATAAATACGTATTAGAAGAAATATCCTGGAAATTTTAGCGCCTACAAAGTGAGTGCAATATTTTTATAATCTTTTTATAGTCTTAAATCACTTTTTATAGTCTTAGAGTAAAAAGAAGAGAATCTTTGAAAATAGTTTTATAAAAATTTATAATACATACCATTATATGAACAACTCAAAATTAAATGAACATGACATAATGTTAAAAAGAAAATTGGTATTTCTGCTTTTAAGCTGTATAATTATAATTGTCACTTCACAGAAATCAACTTTGGTAACTTCAAGAAGAAAGGAAATTCCAATTTTAGTGCTGGTTGATTAATATAAAGGCCTACTTGCCTTCAAATGATTTGCTGAAGAAGATGTAAATCATTTATGTTATTAATATATAACATATAAATTCTTTTTAATACCATATTTTTTGTTCATCTAGCTGGAGAATAATTCCTTAAGTGGAATTTTGTATATTTTTTGAAAAACAAAATTTACCTTTCTTGTGGACAAATTTTATCTTCCAAAAAATATGCAAAATCCATTTAAGGAACTCAGTGAACAATTTTCAATATGATCCTCATAAAAACATACACAAACTTGAATATAAACATTAAATACACTTTGAAATTGCAAACAATTACAAAACTGGAAAAATTAACTAATAGTTACCTTAATTTAATGCTCTTCAGTTGCTAAGAGTCCATGTTCTTTTCTCCGATTTACTGAACATTTAAACATTTCTGTAAAAAAAAAAAAAAAAAAAAAAACATTAGATGATGAGAAAAAATAATACTTTATTTTATGATTATATTTTTAGGACTATTAGAATATACTGTGTATTTCTTATTACTGATCAAGTGTATTTCTTCCCACAGTGCTTTGGGTATGACCATGGTATAACAAATTGATTTCAATTTACCAGTGAAACATCTTCCAACTATCTATTTTACTGTATCATTCACTGGGAATAATTAATGAGTCTGATAGATATGGGAATTTTAATATTTTCCTAATTACTAAAAGAAGATGCAAGGAGCACCTGGATGGCTCATTCGGTTAAGGGATTGACTCTTGATTTCAGCGCAGGTCAGGATCTTAGAGTCCTGGGATCCAGTCCCAGAGCACGCTCCATGCTCAGTGGGGAGTGTGCTTCAGATTGTTCCCTCGGCTCTGCCCTTCCAGCTCCTGCACTGCCTCTCTCAAATAAATAAAGAAATCTTTAAACGAAAAAAAAAAGTGTTCTTTCCAAGAAACTAGAAAATTTCTTAGAACTCACAGAACTTATTTTAAAAACTTGCATCTTCTTTGATATGTATTTTTTTAAAGATTTATATACTTATTTTGGAGAGAGAGACAGCATATGCACTAGCACGAGGAGGGGCAGAGGTGAGGGAGAAAAATCTCAAGCAGACTCCCTGCTGAGACAGGAGCTGGATATGGGGCTGGTCCCAGGACTCTTATGACCTGAGCCAAAATCAAGAGTCAAACACTTAACTGACTGTGCCACCAGGCACTCCTGCAAGAGACATGTCTAATAAGTCGTGGGATGTATTTAATCACTTTTTCCATTAGAACTGCTATGGGGGGAAAAAAAATGAAAAACACCTTATTATAGATCTTGCCACTTAATCATATATACAAATACAGAGATTTGGGATTGTGATTACATTGTAACTACAATGATTTACACAAAAACAGATTTTAAAAATAATAGAAAGGAATAAGTACAGAAGTAAAAGAATACTTAATATCAACATGCCAGACATTTTACCAAAACTGGAAAAAAAAAAAAAAAAGGTACTGTCCTTCAAAGATTTTTCTTTAGGATTTCAACTTTTCTAATGGTTCTGCACTGGTCATATCAAGTTTTGAACTTTCTGGTGAGTCCATGTAAGTGCTTTATATGAGCATCAGCTGCAACAGTTCATTATGATACTTAATATTTATTATGCTAGTAATAGTAATACGCTATTGGTAAAATGGTAAGTAATCGTGTATATGCCAAAACAATGACAAAATGTATTATCTATTCTATCATCTTGTCTCAAACGAATTAGATATATGCAGAAACTCATTAGCATAAAATTAAAATTAAGCTCCCCTTTATAGAAGCAATATTGATTACCATCAGATATATATGAAAACAAATTAATGTAAAAATATTCACTAATAAAGCATTATGGTTTGAGGATTTTAAAGTATATTTTTCCTAGTGTGTACCCACCCATATTTGGCCAATTAGTGAGGTTTTGTATCACAAGAGCAATCCATTCCTTATTTGAAATGGCACGCTTGACTATTTGAACAGGCAACTGAGAGCAATTTCTTGGCTATACAAATAAGGTATAAACCAATTTCTTGGCTATACAAATAAGGTATTATTTCCTGATTTTTGAAGAATAAGCCTCTCCAGTCTTACAAATAGTTTACACGTCTGAACAATCACAAGTAATGGTAGCACAGGCTCACATAGAAATATCCTCACCCTTTAGATTTTGTTTCTCCCATGTAGGAAATAAATTCTGAAATCCAAACCTGACTTCTTCCACAAAGTTCTCCAGAAGAGGACCAAAACAACTCCACCACAGACAGAAAAATCCACAACATAAATTGAGGCCTCACAAAAATCAAGACCAAGAAAAAAAATGCACCATTATATGTGTCTTTGAGTTTGTTTGTGTAGCTATCTTGATAGGTCCATTTTTTCTTTGTTCAGAAGATCAGAGAATCTCCAATCTACAGTTTGGCTATTGAGTGTTTCAATGCTTCAGGCACTTAAAAATTAGTAGACAAATCAGAAAGAAGAACAAGCTGACACAGGGTCACAGCTTCCTATAGGGAGTAGACCAGGTCAGAGGTAAATCACAGAAAACGAAAAGGGGAAGTACATAGCTAAAGAGAACTGAATACCAAACAGAAGAGAGGAAAAGACATGATATCAAATGATACTGTCTTATCAGCATAAAATGTTAGCCTGAATTTCTTTTTCAATTAGTAAACTTGATCTAAACAGGATTTTTAAAAGGAGCCACTAGAATAATTATTCGAACAATTTGACTACTTCAAAGGAAAGCACTCAGAAAAGATAGAAAACTTGGTGTATTTATATTTTCAAACTTTCAGCACCATTCAAAAGTGACATAAAAAGAAACTCACTAGAGCTTATTGCAATTTACTCTACGCTTTCCAAATCAGATGGAAATTTTTGAATACTAGATTGCATTAATTAAAAATTTAAAAAATAATCCTTTAGAAAACTTGCAAAAAATCATGTATAAAAGACAGCGAAAATGGAAAATAAAATGGAAAGATTTCATTCAACAAAAAAAGGGGAATACATAATAAAAATATGTTCAAAACAAATTTTCTAATCCCAAGATAGCAAAGTTTAAAAAGTATAGCAACATCCACCATCCATTCATCAAGTATTTAAATTAAAAGATAGTTTGCAGTCTAAGATGACAGTAATGTTTTCTCTTTAAATATCAGAGAGAACTGAGATTATTTAGAAATACAGTGAATTACAGAACTATTCTTAAGGTAATTTTTTTTTGTCTATGAGAGTCCTTAAATAATCATTTTTAGAACTAAAGAGTTAAATATTAGGTGCCACAAATTTATTATCTGTAAATAGAAGCATATAGCCTTCCTACCTATCATTTCCAATTATTTGGAAATTAAATAAGAAAAAAATGAGTCAGGAATGCCTGGGTGGCTCAGCAGTTGTGCGTCTGCCTTTGGCTCAGGGAATGATCCCGTGGTCCTGGGATCAAGTCACGCATCGGGCTCTCCACAGGGAGCCTGATTCTCCCTCTGCCTGTGTCTCTGCCTTTCTCTCTCTCCCTCTCTGTCTGTCTCTCATGAATAAAGAAATAAAATCTTTAAAGAAAAAAAGTATGAGTCAAAACTCAGTAAATAGACACATTAACTGAATTTATGACATTCTACTTCCACATCTTCAACTAGATCATCCGATGCTCTTTATCATGATGTTCAAATCGTTGTTCCAATGTGTCTCAGTTTCTCAATCTACCAGTTATCTCCAGATATCTTCTACTTTTCATCCCCTATCAATAACCATTATCATGTACCACTAATTATTTTCTCAGTAAACTGTTTAAATTTGTTTTTCATCTCTATTTCCAATAATTTTACCGGTTAGAAAGGTACAACCAATAAAAATTTTCGTGGTTATCAGATGACAGTGCTAAGGCAAGATCCCAAGGCATTTTACACTTACTTTGTTCCCTCCCACTACAGGTTGTCACCATTGGCTCCCATATTTGGAAACTGCAAGGTGCAAAAATAGTGCCTTATTATCTTTATAGTACCACTTTATCCCCACTCATATCTACCCTGCCAAAATAATCTGAGACCTCATTTTCCCCACGATGATTTCTGCTCATTAATCCACAAACACTCTGCTGTTTTCCACAGGGTCTGGCTTTTCAAGACCCTTTATAAGATGAATACATTATTTTCTAGTACGAACATCTTTTTGACACTACTCCACCAGCATGGGCTGCTGATCGGCTCCTCAGACAGATTATTCCAGAAAAGAGTGGCTTGTTAATGCAACAAGACCTGTTCTGTGCAGTTCTCTACACTCATCTGAATACCATGCTAATATTATGCTAAAGTTTCATTCTCTAATGAAATTAAACTCAACACTTTAAGCACAAACAGGTCTGTAAACTTCTGGTGCATTTCAAATCAAGAGTACAAAGTTTAGTCCTCAATGTGACAAACGTCCATATGTGATCATTTTCAGCCCCCAAGAATGTAAGCTATTTTATAAAGGATGGTATCTTGGAAGCAATTTTATATCAATGTAAAACTGGATAAAAACGACAAAAACAATGGTTTCAGGACTATGGAAACTGTCATGCAATAAGTGTTTATGCCAGAAAAACCCCTCTACTTTTGATAAGCACAGTGGGAATCCTGTAGTGTTTTTGCCCGGAAATTCTACTCTCTCTCCTCCCAACCTTCAGCTGGACTCTTAGGTTATAAAATAAATCTTAACCAATTTAAAAGAGTTTGAATCAGGCACCTAGGTGTTTCAGTTGGTTAAGCATCTGCCTTCAGCTTGGGTCATGACCCCAGGGTCTTGGAGTCAAGTCCCACATTGGGCTCCCTGCTCAGTGAGGAGTCTTATTTTAATATTTGGAATTTTTTTTAAAAAACCCATAAATATCTCATGTATCAAATCATAAGATAAATTAGAAAATATTTTTCAACTGAGCAAAACTAAACTAGAGCATATCATAATTTAATGGAATGCAGCTAAAGCAGTGCTTAAAAGTAAATTTATAGCTTTAAACATCTCAGAAAAAAGAAAAGAAGAGCAAACTAAACAAAAAAGAAAGAATGAAAGGAAAGAATGTGTGACCAGATCAACTGTAAAATGAAAACCCCACTACTTATTCTGTTATTAAAAATCAATTACCTTTTCTAGTCCTTAATCTCTTCATCTTTAACATGATAATTAGAATAAATTGCTCATAACCAGCCTTCCCACTGAAAAAATATAATTGATATTTTTGGTACCAGCCAACAGATCTATAAGTGATATTAAAAATATACACTGCATAGATAACTCAGAGTTTATTACTTGGGGAAAAGGACTGAAGAGCAGCCCAGGTGGCTCAGCGGCTTAGCGCTGCCTTCAGTCCAGGGCATGATTCTGGAGACCCGGAATCAAGTCCCACATCAGGCTCTCTGCATGGAGCCTGCTTCTCCCTCTGCCTGTGTGTGTGTGTTTCTCTCTGTGTGACTCTCATGAATAAATAAATAAAATATATTTTAAAAAAGACTGGAGATAATCCAAAACACAAATGTAGTTAATATATTATACATAACAATTTCACTTATAGAAGACTGAAACTTTTACATTTTATTTAGATGAAGATCAAAAGAAATCATGAATGGAAGAGAAGGGAAAAATTATTAGGGTGACAGTCTGCCTGTTTGCATACAGAGGAGTACAAAAGATAGCAGAGAATATATTAGACAGGACAGGATTAAGTGGTTAAGACAGGATGGGGAAAGCAAAGGGAAGGGAAAAGAAGAGCTCTTAATTAGTGTCTACTATACACCCAGCCACTGGGTAACATCAAGCATTAGAGCAGTATATACAAAGACCCTGACCTTATACGGAAGAGTTTTTATTTGTTAAAATCAAAATAAAAGATTCCACAGGACTTTTACTTATTTTCTTTCATTTGCAGTTCAATTATACAGAGATTGTTTCTTCCCTCACAGAAATGGCAATGTTAATCAATCAGTTCATCAGAAGCCCAAGGCATACATCACCCCCCAACTCTCATCCCAGCAGGTATTTGGTTAAGGGAGTACACTTGAATGATAATTCTTCCAGGGATTTGTTTCTGCTGTACTCCTTCAGCAAGGACAATAAAGATAAAATAAAGGTACTAAAAGGCAAGGACAATCGTCACTCCCAGGTGTCCAAAACTAACGCAAACACCTCTTTCTCCAAGACTCCAAGTGGGTCTTGGACTGAATCAACTGATGCTCTAGCTTATTCTTGCGTAAGGGCTATAAAGTCTGCTGCTCGAACCCTAAGAAGACATGGTGGGTTTCCAGGAATATTATTTCCTCAGTGATGTGAGTTCTTTTCTTTTGGTGCTTGAGAAACAGCTTTCAAGATATCAATATAAAAAGCAATCATCCAATTTAATCTGGGATTTTACCCCTCAAAAGTACCCGTTTATAACTAATTCCACATAACATATTTGCATCCTAATTATAGTTTCCAAATTATGTAATAATGGGAGTTACCAAGCTATTTTCATTTATAATAAAATATGCTTACATTCTATGCCTTTGAATAATCATTTATAGTAGAACACACTGAAATCCATGCCATTACTTATATCTTGTTGTGTTTTATTTCATTTTCAAAATTTAAATGACGAACTTTAAAAATGCCTAGAAACGGAAGTTTGATATATGTTCTTTTTTAAGATTTTATTTATTTATTCATGATAGCCAAGGGGGAGGGGGGGGAGCAGAGGCACAGTCAGAGGGAGAAGCAGGCTCTATGCCAGAAGCCTGATGCAGGACTCGATCCCAGGTCTCCAGGATCACGTGCTGGGCCAAAGCCAGGCACTAAACCACTAAGCCACCCAAGGATCCCCTGAAAGTTTGATATATGAAAAGATCTTATTTTAATTGGTCCAAGGGTTGTGGGTTATTGTTAAGCTGAAAAGATGTTTTCCTTTAAACATTACTCTCCTTAAAAAAAAAATTACTCTCGGGATCCCTGGGTGGTGCAGCAGTTTGGCGCCTGCCTTTGGCCCAGGGCGTGATCCTGGAGACCCGGGATCGAATCCCACGTCGGGCTCCCAGTGCATGGAGCCTGCTTCTCCCTCTGCCTATGTCTCTGCCTCTCTCTCTCTCTCTCTCTCTCTCTCTCTGTGACTATAATAAATAAATAAATAAATAAATAAATAAATAAATAAATAAATAACTCTCCTTAAATATCAAGTTTTTAGTTCACATTAAAAAAAAAAAGAAGTATTTTCCCTTCTTGGTAATCTAATCAAATAAAGCAGTTTAATCTCAAGCTATTATATATATATTAAAAATAGCCGAAGAAGAAGTTATTGTGCCAGTGGATACTACCAAATATTTTCTACAGACTCACGATTGGATTTTTATGTATTTATGTCATTTCTGACTGTCAGTTCTAGAAAAATGATTTTTATCTCCATGTCTATGAGGCCAAATTGTCGGCTGATATCAATTCCAAGGAAAATCCAGTACGCCAGAATCCTGAATCTTACGAAGGATGAGAACGGGATGTCTACTGAAGTGTTCTCAAAGGCTTAAAAGAGTTTTGGATTGCCAAGCCAGACGCTGAATCTCAGATAAGCTCCTTCCAAAAATCCTTATTCTTCTGGTCATTTAAAAAAAAAAAAAATCAATAAATGTATTCTAACCAAAGTTTAAAAAGCTTCTGAGAAATGACCCCTGCCAAAGTCCTTTGGGGACTTTCCAACTGTCCAGGGGGCAGAGTGTGGGATCAAAAAGCAGAAAGAAGGAAGTAAAGAAATGCTGCTGAGAGAGTGAAAAAAAAAAAATCTAGCTGGAGAACTAAAAGGGATTAGCTTACATATCAAATATCAGATTTCCACTGCACTGCTACTCTGCTTTCTCCTCTTTTTTTCTGCCCCATTCTTACATCGCCTGTAGTTCATTACATGAAGCTTTATTTCCCGACTTTGTGTATGATTTCATGCAGAAAATCTTCAATACCAAAATCTTTAAAATGGTATGCTTTACATTACACAGTAATAGGTACCTTATCTCAGACTCCACCATCTGGAAATCAGACCAATTTAACATACAGTCCTAAATCAGGAAATATATTTAAAAGAAAAAAGAAAAAAAAAATCTCACACTGCATTAAAACCCAATGAACTTGACTCACAGAGAGGCCTTCAATCAAGACTTAGGTTTTATGCTCTCCCGTATTCTGATGGCAAGAAATCAGAAGCAGACACATCATAGAGACAGACCAACAACGACCACAAATACCTAAAGCACTGAGGAAAACAGAAAACTACTTGGAGTGAACGGCGGAAAGAGTTTTTATACAAACTGTCAAACATCTGGAGTTTTGCCACTTTAATAGGTGGATGTTTGCCTCGATTTTTCAGAAATTCTTCTGTTCCCAAAGAACCCGCCACCCAAGCAAGACTATATAACTGAACTTTTACTCAGGTACAATTCAAACAAATCATAGATCAAGAAGGTCAAATGTACGGGTATTATAGATAATTAAAAGTTAACAGCCTTGATAAAGCAAAAAGGAAATGTGCATGCTTGTGTGCATTTTACCCACCCCTTTGGATGACATTACTTTTAAGTATATTTATTTTATTTATATATACTATATACATATAAAGATAGGAATATAAATATCTATTTTAAGTCATTTGAAGATCACATACCCATGAGGGGGGAAATCCATATCACTCCTTCCAAACTTTATTCATTAGAATTTTTTTAAATTAGTGGTCTCTTTTTTGGAGGGGTAGGAGGAGCATTTTTTTCATAGGCCTTTTAAAAATAATAAATGTTGGGGCACCTGGGTGGCTCAACTGGCTGAGTGTCAGAGTCTTGGTTTTAGATCAAATCATGATATCAGGGTCATGGGATGGAGCCCCAGGTGAGGCTCCACACTCAGCATAAATCAGCCTGGGATTCTCCTCCCTCCCTCTGCCTGCTCCCCTCCCCCACTCTCACTACTCTCTCCCTCTCTCTCTCTAAAATAAATAAAATCTTTAATGAATTAAAATACTAAGATTTTTTAAATTTATCTGGTACTGAATTCAGTTTACATTGTTACTGAATATAACCAATTTACTTTGAAGTACACATGCAGAAGATATAAAGGAAATATTAATAGTAAAATAGAAAATGTTTCCATTTTGCTACTTTTCCACTTATCAAATAAAGTTAATTTCTCGGGACACTTGGGTGGCTCAGTGGTTGAGCTTTCCATTTGGCTCAGGGAGTGATCCTGGGGTCCTAGCATAGAGTCCCACATCAGGCTCCCAGCAAGGAGCCTGCTTCTCCCTCTGCCTATGTCTCTGCGTCTCTCATGAATAAATAAATACATACATACATACATAAATCTTTATTAAAAATGAAATGAATATTTCAAATTTGTATAGGATAAAATACACAAATATAACTTTATATATCACTATAAATTAAACTTTGTTTCTTATTCCTGTAAAATGGTATTTAAAACTAATTGACCATGTTTTATGTAAAACACAGTCACACATTAATCTTCTGTTATGTGATTATATACCTATTATAAGAATAGAATGCTATGGTTTTCATGGTCAAAAACCAAGACCAAAGAAGGGTAAGAGATTTCTGGGATAGTGGCAGAAAAGAGGTTTAAAAACGTTGCTGAAATAATTTTCCAGCCCTCAAAATCGATTTTTTTCTTCTAATGCTTGGCAAATTCCCTACAAATAAACAACAGTTTTTAAATTCCACATTTCACCTTTAACCTTTATTTGATAGAATGGATGAAAAAAATACATTTGTATATATTTAGATTTCATGTAAAATAAAAAATAAAATAATATAATAATAATAAAAATAAATAATATAATAAATAATATAAGTAAATAATAAAATAAATAATAAATAAACAATAAAATAAATAATAAAAATAAAATAATAAAAATAAAAGTCCCTGACCTGCAACAGCCATTTTTATTCAACAGTCAATCCAACAAAGAAAGCCACAGTATACCTGGAGCTGGGCTAGCTAAGAACCACAAAACTCAATTAAACACTATTCCAGCTCCCAAAACACTCACAGCAATTGTGCAAATTCTTAATAATGTACAGCACTCTTGGTTTGAAAATATTTAATTATCAACATTAAGGATAAGAATAATAATAGCAACAATAACAACACAACAGCAATAAGCTTAAGAGGTCAACTAACTTAATCAAAAGCACAATTTAGATTACAATCTGGACAAACTGTGTTAATAGCACAATGGAGTACAAAGGCAAATATACTGAAAATATTACCTAAATATTAAATAGCAAATAAAAATAAAACCTTTCTCTACTTCACTGCAGGCAAAGAAAGTAAAATGCAACTTGATCCAATTAAGCCAATTTAGGATACCCAACTACTTAAAAGCCTGAGCCATACTAAGTGATGAAGGCAAAATGGATTGAGTCCAAATCTACTTTATTTGTTTAGATGCTATTTATTATGGCTATATTTTATTATACGGTAGTAAAAAAAAATTACAAGGCAACATCCTGTTATTTTCCACTGGGAAAAATGATACAGATGCACTATTAAAACTCAGCACAGACAGCAGCATGTCAGGCTGCATGCCACTTGTGCCGTTACAGTGTGTCAATAGACACTGATGTTTATGCAACTCATGGTAAAACAAATCTAATTATTGCCACTTAAACGTTCCATAAAATTGTGGCTTTATAGAAATCTAGAACCTTTGGCTCTATACATATACAAAAAAAAAAAAAAAGAGTTGTTTTTAAATAAAGCAACCAAACCACCATTGTTTCTTCTTAAAAAATAAAATGTCTTAATTTTCCTACCAAACTACTACCTTATTTTCAGGGTAGCTAGCATATCATGAAGTCGCTATTATCAAATTGTTAATTGTGAGCCCTAGTTCAACTTAGTTATCTATCTAATAAGTAGTCTACTTTATTGAGAAAGTGAATGAGCTTCACAAAAGAATTAAGAACAAAGAGGAGAGAGAGAGAGAGAGAGAAACCAAGAAACAGACTCTTGAGAACAGACTGATGGTTACCAGAGGGGAGTCTGAAATGGATGAATGGAACAGGTGATGGGGATTAAGGAGCGCACATGTCCTAATGAGCACGAGGTGATGAATGGAATTGCTGAATCCTTATATTATACACCTGAAACTAATATAACCCTGTATGTTAACTATACTGGAATTTAAAATAAAATTTAAAAAAATAAAGAAAATTAGATTATAATCAGTTTCAAAAGAAGATTAAGATGACTGTTGTTCTAATAAGCCCTATAAATAACATCTTTCCTCCTTTCATCGTTATTCTCATCAACCTACATTCATTGTGTAGTGAAAATGCTGCAAGCATTATATAGAATTCTAACTATGCAAAACAGAAATACTCTTTTTTTTTCTGTTAGTTGAGAGAAAGACAGAAGATAAGGAAAATTCGTTTTTTGGTTAGTATTTGCCACTTCAAAGGACACCAACTTGCGTTCCACAGCTCTATCCATTTTAGGCAGGAAAATACTGGGCTGCAGAGCTTGTGTTCTTTGAACTGCCTTTAGTTTTGAAACAGAAGCACCTTTCGATTTACTGCCATGAAGCATCACCTCAAAACTTCTGTTGATCCAAAAGTTAAAAGTCCCTGACCTGCAACAGCAACTCTAAAGTACTCCTGGACCACCTGAAAATGTACAGCAACGATGGCACCAAGGAGGGTACACTTTCCCTGCCTCCAATATATGGATAGGGTTTTTTTATTTTTTAGATATTTTAGTTCAGATCATCTTGAACATCAAGTAGCCTGAGTTTTCTAAGAGTCTCCTGTATGCCTGTCCATTTCCCAAAGGAATGGTCCTTCAGCATCTCTGCAGAGCTAAAGCAAATTAGATTTTACAGTTTAGAAAAGTCAGTTATACTGGTCAGTGGCAGATGGTATTAAAGATTTGTTTTGGCATTGTGATCTCCGAAGTCAAACAGTCAAGTAAACTCAGTATTACGACCTGCCTCTTTTGTTCTTCCGTTTTGTTTTTGTTTCTGTTCAGAGCAACCTACATTGGTTAGGAAGATGCCTGGGAAGTAGTAGCATCTGCATCACAGTCAAAATGTCAAAACCATTGTTTCATGGCTTGAGCATAATAATATTAGCCAAAAATACCCATCTCATCTTCCAATCCCTTTATCAGATAAGCATGGGTGTGGGGGAGTCATTTAGAGATTGTCCTACTGCTTAATGTTCCCTCCAGAAATTCAATCTAAGGGTAAAGTAAGATTTGTTGTAATTGCTAGAACAGTTTTAAGTACACAGGAGCAGGATTATTCTTTTTTTACATCTATTATAATATCACACACAACACACCTATTCAAAACTTAATGATGACGTTAAGATACGGTTACTGTTGAAAAGAACAGTCAAGTCACATTACACTGACTTTACCATTAACTGAATTTTGGCGATCTCTCAAAAGCCCTGTCCTGGGATCCCTGGGTGGCGCAGCAGTTTAGCACCTGCCTTTGGCCCAGGGCGCGATCCTGGAGACCCAGGATCGAATCCCACGTCGGGCTCCCGGTGCATGGAGCCTGCTTCTCCCTCTGCCTATGTCTCTGCCTCTCTCTCTCTCTCTCTCTCTCTCTCTCTCTGTGTGACTATCATGAATAAATACTAATAAAAAAAAAGCCCTGTCCTCACCTGTAACTCCAACCTATTTATAGATACAGTCGCTCAAATTCAGAACATCATTCTCTGATGTCAATGGCCTCATTTATTTGTTCATTCATTCCTCCTACAACATATATTTGAAATCTACTATGCTCTAGACACATTCTGTGTGATATAAAAAATAAAGTCCTGCTTCCTAAGACACTTAAGACCTGTGGAAACACAATTGTGTAAATAAATATTTAAAAAAATGAGAAAATACTATTAAGAAAAAAAGAACTGATAGCAGGAGAGATGCACACCAGGCTCTTCGGCAAAACAAACAGAACATAATCTTGCCTTGCATAATCATTATTTCACATTTATGCATCATTTACCATATGAATACTCTTGGAAGACAGGATATGCCATTATTGAATGGTTTGAGCACTCCTCCAATTAAATTTATCACAGATTATCCAAGTAACATATAAAATAGATATGTAATAATCATAAATAACCCATGAAGCCTGGCTATGCTAATTACAAATTTTACCTCTGACACAACAGCATGAACTTGAGGTGTTTGTGTCTCAATTTGCTCATTTATAAAATCAAAACTATTAACTATTTTAAAGTGTTATTAAGATTTTAAAAAGTCATCCTTGTGAAACCCAAAGACCTGTCTTTAGAACATAATAGGCACAATTTTTTTAACCTATAAAGGCCATTAGTGTTACAGTTGATAATTTACATGCATATGTTTTTTTAAGGTGGACATTAAGGAGGGTATGTGATGTAATGAATCACTGACCTCTACTTCTGAAACGAATAATCCATTTTATGCTAATTAATTGGTTGTAAATTTAAAATTTAAAAAATTAAAGAAAATCTTAAGTTATAAATTATATAACATTAGTACCATTCAACAAGTGATGAATCTGTGGCCCAAAAAATGTAAGACATTCTCAACACAAGAGAGTTACTGAATGGCAGAGTCATAAGAAAAAACGTATCTACAATATTCACAAAGGACAGAAATAAATGACACACATAGTGGGCATCATAACCGATATGCTCACAATTCTAGCCACTTCAAGAGATAAACGAGTATCACTACCAGAATACTTGGCAATCAAAGAATGAATTTTTTCCAAATATTAAAAAAAAAAATCCTAAATAGCTAAGTACTATTAGTTTCTAAGTCAATACATTTTTTTTTTAATTGAAGCCTTTGTCTCAGAAATCCTGAAAAAATTAAGGGTAGGTATCAGTGAATTTTTATTAATAAACCAAAATGAATATTATGTAATCACTTCCGATAAGGATATTTTGTAGTACACTCATTAAAATAACTTCCAGGAAGTTTAATATTCAAGTCTTTTGGAGTAAATATAAAATTTAGTTATAAAATTTAGATAGATTACTTAAAATTCAGTTGTAAAAATATCGCAGCTTTTTTTTTAAAGATTTTATTTATTTATTTAAAAGAGACAAAAAAATAAAAAAAATTTAAAAAAGAGAGAGAGACAGGTGCAAGCAGGGTGGGGGAGGGGCAGAGGGAGAAAGAAAAGCAGACTCCCCACGGAGCAGGGAGCCCAATTGGGGCTCTATCCCCAGGACTAGATTGTGACAAAACTGTAAGATAAGATAATACATTGTTGCTCTAATCAAACACTGTCTTTCAACCTCCTGAGGTCTATTTTACTCTTTCAATAATTTGAGAGTATAGTGATCTCAGAGTTAATACCTGTCAGATAGATTTACAGAGAAGCTTCCTTATCAGAGGCAGTCCAGATCAGATCAATCTTCAGATGCAGATTTATCTTCCATGCTTCTATATTATATATATTTTGAAATAATACACTTGTGGGCAGCCCAGGTGGCTCAGTGGTTTAGCGCTGCCATCAGCTTAGGGCATGATCCTGGAGACCCAGGATTGAGTCCCACATCGGGCTTCCTGCATTGAGCCTGCTTCTCCCTCTGCTTGTGTCTCTGCCTCTCTCTGTGTCTTTCATGAATAAATAAATAAAATCTTTAAAAAAAAGAAATATACACTTGTATCATCATAGACAATACAACCTTATTCACAGAAGTTCTCTACTTCAGCTCACACACAGTTAACTGCCTAACTCCTTGGATTGTTTCTGGATATCTTTCTTTAATTTTATAGGATGATGTAGGTTTCACAATTTATGCTTATCCCTAACAACAACAAAAAACCCTATGATATTCTCAGTTACATTTATAACTTTTTTTTCTACTTTTTAATTTTCAGAAATCTACCATAGTTTGCTATATATCCAGTCTTCTCTTTCTGCCAACCACACTGTTCATTGCTCCCAAAGTGTCTGTCCTAAAGTAAAGGTCAGTTCAAAATAAAAATATCTGGTTTACTGTGTGCTAAGCCCAGCCTTCTACATACAGAAGACACTTCACATTTTTGCAACATCATGATAGTAGCTATCATGACTGTCCTGATTTCAAGATCTGGCCTGGACTAGACATCAACCCTGTTTAACCCCAAAGCTCAGGCTCTCAACCACTTTATGTTGCTCTCTACTTTCTTCAACTGGTTTAATGCTGCTTATATTTCAAGGCTCAAACCAAAAACAAATACTTCAATAAAACTTTTTAAAATCATGGAACCAGTCAAAACAAAGTTCCCTTCCCTCTTCTCAGAATATGTAGCTCTTCTTCTCAGACCCCTTACACTTACTGAATGATTGTGCTGTTTGCTAGGTACTGTTTCAATATGTGAATCATGTCACAAATGATGTAGGTCATAGAGCTTCTCCACTCCATAAATGTAAGAAATGAAAACATTTCAAAAGACACGGGAAGTCATAAGGCTGGTGTGGTTTCAACCCAAGCAGCTGTGCTCTCCATACCCTGCACAGCACACAATATCTTACTGCCTACTGGAAAGAACAGAAGAGGGCTCATAGCCAGGGTCTCCTTATTAAATTCTTAGATGATTAGCTTTGTGGCCTTTGGTGGGTTGTAGTGCCTCTGCGCCTCAGTTTCTTCACTGGTAACATAAATAATAAAAAGTGTGCACCTCACAGTATTGTTTGGAGAACTAAATAATACAGGCACATGCTCACTAAACATCAAACTTAGAAGCTACTATTGTTATTATTGTATGACTTTGTCATCCTCTAGGGAAAAGCTAGGAAAGTCAACATATACTCCAAAATGTTCCATATCTCAGTATTCAGTATGCAAAAACAAAAAATATTCATTAAATGTCTGAAGGGTTTTAGCCTTAAGTATTTGTAACCGTAAGAGAGAAAAGTACATTGAAATACGTCGCATCCAGTAGCTAATTTTAGGCATCTAATATCCAAATCCCTTTTAGAGTTTAGTTTATAAAGCCTTCACAACAAAAAAGCTTTCTTCTTTTTTTAAAGATTATATTTATTTATTAATGAGAGATACAGGGAGAGAAGCAGAGACACAGGCAGAGAGATAGGCAGAGAGAGAGAAGCAGGCTCCATGCAGGGAGCCCGACGTGGGTCTCGATCCCAGATCTCCAGGATCACACCCTGGGACGAAAGCAGGCGCCAAACCATTGAGCCACCCAGGCGTCCCCAAAAAAGCTTTCTTTAAAAAAAATACCATGGGAAGATGATTTTATTAATATCACATTCTCATATTTATCAACTTTTTTTTTTAAAACAACTCTTAACTTGTAGGAAGCTTTTACATTTCGGGCCAAGGACCATTTCTTAATTTCTTTTGTTCTGTTTTTGGTAGCTATAAAAACTATTTGGTCCAAGCCCTCTGTCATATACTTAAAGCTTACCTTTTCCCTTCTTTCTACAGGCTGACTAATCTCAGGGCTTTTTTTAAGATTTTATTTATTTATTCATGAGAGACACACAGAAAGAGGCAGAGACACAGGCAGAGGAAGAAGCAGGCTCCATACAATGAGCCTGTTGTGGCACTTGATCCCAGAACCCCAGGATCAGCACTCAACCACTGAGCCACCCAGGTGCCCCAAATCTCAGTCTCTTTAGGAATTTGACATATATCATCTTTTTTAATAATTCTGATCACTCTTAAGATGGGAGACAGAGGTAGCTGTAATAAACAGCATTTTTAAGTATTATAAACTACATTCAAAGTTGTCTTAGAAGTATCTATAATCTTTAAAATCACAACATGAAACTACCAAGCTCCCAAGTCCACCTTGGGCATAGACTATTTCTTTCTGGCATCCCTCTCAGGCATCTCTATTGTGTCCTACTTCTCAGACATTTTATGGAAAGACTGAAAGAAACATCCTCCCCTTTATGCCTCTCTCCACTGATAGGAGGGTACAAGTAGGTGATTTTTAAAGATATCTTTATTTTTAAAGATAAGTATATTTTATACTGTTATATAATAACAGTATAATAGTGAATACTAAAAGCCAAATATGCACTAAGTGATTTAAAATTCATTCATTCAATAAATATTTAATTAATTCAACAAATGTATTGAGCTTCTCCTATGTGCTAGGTAGTGGGAATAAAGCAATGAACAAAACAAATATTCCTAACTTTCAGGGGCTTAGATAACAAAACATGCTAAGTAAAACATACAGTATGTTTCCCAGTATGCAGTGATAACAAATGTGTAAGGATTTAAAGTTTTTAGATAGTGTAACAAAAGAATCTTTCACTGGGAAGGTGACAGCTGAAAAACCTGAAAGAACTGAGGTAGCAAGCTATATGGATATCTCTAGCAAGAACATTCCAGAAGAGGGCAAGGCCCTCAGGTAAGAGGTGAAAAGGATTTTAAACACCAGCAAGGAGGCTAATAGGCTACAGTAGAGAAAGGAAATAAATGATTGAAGGGATTGGATAGCTAACAAGGGGCTAAATCCTTATTTTGGTACAATTTTGTAGGCTATCATTCATACTGTCTTTTACTATATGCGATAGAAAGCCACTGGAGAATCTTGGGCAGAGTAAAATTTATGACATATTCTAAAATGATGACTCTAGTTGCAGGGTTAGGAACAGATTATAGGGGCCAGGTGGACCAGTTAGGAAGACAAGATAATAATCCAGGTGAATGAGGACACATTTTAGTTGCAAGATGGTGGCAGAGTAAGCAGTGAGAAGTGGTGGAATCTTCAGAGTCTGTAAGGCAAAACCAAGAGGATTTGCTTGTGAATTGTATAGGAGGTGTGGGAGAGGAAGAAGTCAAAGTTTTCTACACTGGCAACTCGAAGGGTACTGCCATTTTTGAAGCTGTAAAAGCTTCAGGAAACATTTTAGGTATGTGAGGGGGAGAGAAGATTAGCTTTGGCCATATTAGTTTGGAGGTACCTATTTAAAAACCTAGGGGAGATGTTCAAGAAAGTGGCTACATACGTGAGCCTGAAGATGATGTAAATGTTTGGGCTAGAGATGAAAATTTGGGAATAATCAGCATTTAGATACTATTTAATGCCAAATAAGAAGGTACCACCAAGAAAGAATATAGGTAGAAAACAGAAAAGCAGCAAAGATGGAGTTCCAGGCATCTCCAAGATTGGAGATGATAGAAACTACTGAAGAAAATGAAGGGAGATACCAGAAAAATACAGAAATCTAGGAAAGTGGGGTGTCCAAAAGAAAGCTAAAACAAAAAAGCTTTAAGGAAGAGAGACATTCAATATCAGAGGCTGCTGTAAGATCAAGTAAAGATGAGAAGAATAGGAACTGAGCTCTTGATTTCACAGCATGACCACTGGAAGGAACAACTTTGGTAGGATGGTCAGGATTAAAGCCTGATAGTTAAAAGAGGGGGAAGGAGGAAACTTCTCTCAGAACCCTACATCCGCATACTATGTATAACCCTCTATGAGAATTCGGAAGCTGAGAAAATTGCCCACAATTAATCACCCCAGTTCTAAGGTCTGCACTTTAACCACTGGCAATACTATATTCTCCTTCATAGGTCATATATAAATGATTGCTTCCCACTTATGTGAAAGCAGTATTTTTTCATAGAAATGCTCTAATTTGTATATATCGAATATTTTTCTCCTTGATTTCTTGATATTTGCCTATCTTCCCAAACGGATCAAGGTGTTTATTGTTTTAGATAACTTTCATGTATTCAAAATTGTCATATTTAGATATTTTTATCAAGAGGTTCCCTAGATATTAATGTTAAATAGCTACCAAAAACTGTGGTTTTTGATGTCTAAAAGAAACCATTCCCAACATAAAAAGTCAAACAGCCTTAAAAATACTTATAACACAATGTAAAAGAAAGGAATTGAAGTAGATATATATATATAAATTGTTTTTAAATAATATAAAAAGAGTAAATAAAATGAAATATGTTAAATATTTTAAAAATTTGGTGATGACGTTAAGTAAAAAGTTCTTATTTTCCTCTTTTCTGTATTCCTTAATAGATACATATTTATACAATAATGGAAAAATACCAGCATGCCACATTATGGTATCATTCAATATAGCAAAAAATTCTACTGCATTATTTAATTCTAATTATACTGCAATTCATACCCTTAAAAAAGTCTTACTCCACGATGTTTTAATGAACCTCATATGCAAACGAATATACATAGTGATCTTTAATAAGCAATTTAATTTAGAACATTTCTATTGTAAAATCAGAAAATGCAATCATTTAATAAAAGAAGGCTATGGATCATTACTTTTCCCACATCGATATGATAAAATAAGCTTTAAAATGTGCTAATGCGGTGCTCGCTTCGGCAGCACATATACTAAAATGTGCTAATGCGGGATCCCTGGGTGGCTTGGCGGTTTAGCCCCTGCCTTTCGCCCAGGGTATGATCCTGGAGTCCCTGGATCGAGTCCCATATCAGGCTCCCTGCGTGGAACCTGCTTCTCCCTCTGCGTGTGTCTCTGCCTCTCTCTGTGTGTGTCTCTCATGAATAAATAAATAAAATCTTAAAAAAAAATTTGCTAATGCCAATGGATAATGAACTGAATTTATGACAGGATTTAAAATTAATGTCACTTGATTGACTAATTCAATCATCTTTGCACATATAATCTGAACAATATTTTACTAGAAAAAAAATATGAAACACTGTATTTTGTCAGTAAACTGTTTCCCTACACTACATTGTCAAATACCAGGGAGTAAAGGTGAGAGCCTAAAAGTGTTCACTGAGGAAAAAATTACCTGATGTCTCAACTGGTAGGGTCAAACAGAAAAAAAACAACCTTTTCTGGGGAGAACTTGGCAGACATGGGTATTTAAACTGGTTATTTTTTTACCCTTATCTTTTTCTGCTCATGATAAATAATAAAATGTATTTGCAAGAAGTTTTGTTTATGAAGAGAAACTGCAGGGAAAATTTTAATGTTTGTTTTTAATTTAAAATGAGACCAAGCAGAGAAAATTAAGAAGCAAAAACTGAAGAAGCTATTTAATATAATGACCTTGTCGAATTTCCCATGGAATGAATTGTGTTTGCTTCACTAGAGTATTACAAAATGTTTACAAAATGAAATAAAAACTATGATCAGTATTATGGAAATAAAAAAAGCCATTGTAGATGGTCATTAGTTACATAACTATTTTTTTCCTCTTTAAGGAAAAATAATCATGGATGCTTCCTCTTAATATGTGGAATCATTTTTACTGCATTAACAGAAACAATGTTCCATTTCACTAATGAAGTACCAAACGATGGTGCATTTGAAATAGCTGGAGTGTTCGGAAAAGAATTTTATGTAACGTATTTCTTAAGGCTTAAATGCACCATCTTCTAACATCATTATTTTGGAACGCAGAAATCTATAACCTTAACTAGACACCAATGAGAATCCTAGTAGGTAAGTAATCTGAGAGGGGGCAATAGCTTTTATATTCTTAAATTTTTAGAAAACAGAAAAGGAACTTATCATGACTAAAAGAACAAAGTTGTGGTCAAATTTACATAATTTCCCCTATACTGGTCATAAATATCACATTCTATATGTAAGATACCAGTGTTTAAGTTTTCCTATAGAAATAGCATCCACAGCCCAGGGCAGCCCAGGTGGCTCAGCGGTTTAGCGCTGCCTTCAGCCCAGGGCATGATCCTGGAGACCCGGGATCGAGGCCCACGTCGGGCTCCCTGCATGTGTCTCTGCCTCTCTCTCTCTCTCTCTTTCTGTGTGTGTCTCTCATGAATAAATAAATAACATCTTAAAAAAAAAAAAAGAAATAGTATCCACATATATACATTTACATGGATCAAATAAGTAACAAATTGTTAAACTGTTATTACTAAATCTTAACTTAATAAAAGGAACCAAATAAACTAATTAATAAAATTGCTATTGCTACTAAATTTTAAATTAATAAAAGGAGCCAAATTGATAAATAGATTCAAGATTACACCCTGGAACTTGAATATTACCATGAGCGTTGTATCTGCAGCCAAAAGACTATACTTGAATCATTTATTATAGACTTAATTATATGTATATACATCTAACCAATATTTATTGAAAAACTGCCATTTCTTTTCTTCTCTGCTTGATATATAACTCCCACAGGAAGGCTGGCATAGCTGTGCTGGGAAGTGAAATGGTCAGCGACTACATACTACATATACATATGGATGTTGAGAGAGTGGAGTCAATGTCTGCTGGGACTGCCAAGGCAGATTTTGTCTAAACAGACATGGCCACAAAAGGTTCAATCACAGACCCTCCACAGATTAAAAATATCCAATTTAATTTTCAAATCTCCAATTTTAGTAATATGGGTGAAATGGAATTTTTCCTATTTTCATATGTACTTACACCTGAGAATTTAGGATATGCTTTTAAACCAAGTACAGTATCTGTGCTTACACATAACAGGAACCACTTCAATTTCTGTGGCGTGAATAGCGCATTAGTATAATTTAAGGATTGAAAAATTATTTAAAAAGAGAGGCTACGGATATACATATACATTTCGAGAGTAAAATACCTGTCTCTGAGAGAAAGAGTTTTTAGAAGAGGCTAACAGCAATCAAAATTATAAGAATAATAACATCATGCACACAGCCATGGAGTCTGTTTATACCTATGAAAATATTTTATCTTACTTGACCCTTACAACATTTCTGAGCAGTAAACAGATGCCATTTTGCCAAATTTTAAAATGAGAATGTCAAACCTTAGTTGTGTCTCAACTAATATCATCCATTGGGCAATTAAAGAATTGATATTTGTCTCCCCAGAACAGCAGCAAACTTCTCCTTCCTACTCTTATTTTCATAAAATAAATCTAGTCTTTATATTTCTACTTTTAAATTAAAGGGCCAAGAAGAAATCATGCTGAGCCACTGACCTTAAATCTTCTGATCTGTTCAGACTATGACTGAAGTTAAAGCTGAAACCAGAGACTGACTGACCTGCTCCAGTAAGTATAAACTGGAAGGAGAAAAGAAGCCATAAAACTATACCAATGTTCAAACCAAGGCAGAACAGAGACTCAAGGTGAACACTAGAAGCTTTTTAAAGAGTCTTAGCAAGGTCATGCTGATAAATTGAAATGAATAAGACCTGGAAGTACTAATAAATCATGCTAATTTCTTCAGAACCCACTGTCCTGGCCTCTCTGAACCCAGAGGTAATGGGCAGATCATTCACATTCCTGATTAATAATTTTGAAAATTTTATATATTTTACAATAGCTTATTGAGTCAGAGTTCAAAGTCTGGATTCTATTTGGGTCACTACGGCATAAAAAAAAAAGTCTTATCATCTCTGGGTAATAGAAAAGTTCATATGAAGTATATAATACATGCCATTGTGTTCCATTTCCCAAATAAACAACCTCAAGCATTAAAATTTCTTCTCAAATAAACCCTTCCTTAAACTCCTATAAGTATTTGTATTGCTCTTAATATAATTTTGTTGTAAATAATTTTGTTCCTGTAAGTCCATTTTATATTGTAATGTAATATACTTGACTTCCAAGTATTTGGAATAAACTATTTGATAGAGGCAGCATAGTTTAGTGATTAGGAGCATGAACAATGCAGCTAGACTGCCAAGCTTTCCATCTCTGGTCCTCCAATCACTGGTTGTGAGATCTAAGGGAAGCCACTTCTCTATACCTCAGTTTGTTTCTTAATGAAAAGCGGATGTATCATTATCTGTATTACAGAGTGTTTGAGAGGATTAAGAGGTAACCTATGTCTGTCACTAAGCAAAACCATCACCACCTCCTGTCTTTTACTCTCTTCTTTTTTCTGTGCTTCAGCTGGTTTATCAATATACCACAGTCACACCCACTGATTAGCATTCTTGAACCACACATTTTATTCAGTCTTCTTTGTGGATCTAATCAGAACCCGGTGGCCCAGCAGTTAGCCACGCCTTCAGCCCAGGGGTGATCCTGGAGACCCAGGATAGAGTCCCACAGTCCAGCTCCCTGAGTGGAGCCTGCTTCTCCCTCTGCCTGTGTCTCTGCCTCTCTCTCTCTCTCTCTCTCTCTCTCTCTGTGTGTGTCTCTCATGAATAAATAAAATTTAAAAGTAAAAAGAAATACTTTTCATTATTTTCCAAGTTTTCATTGCTTTCAATACAACTACAACATCTCAAATCAGTATCAACACTTTGACATTTCTACCTATAACTTAAATTGTGTAACTCTCACTAATTATACCCAGTAATGTTTCCTACTAAACTCCTTCTTTGACTGTTATCTTTCTACAAGTTTGATATCACATCCTAAATATAAACATGAACATGATGTATGGGAAAACAAAATACGCTGCTTCTCTTTTGTCCTCAAAGTTACAATTGAGAAAATTATACACAGTTGATTAGAAAATGCATAGATAAATAAAACAGACATTTCTATGATAATGGTTTGAAAGATAAGGCTTCCAATTAAGATAAAAGCTAAGTTCTCAGGATAAAACTGAGAACATGCTAATGGCTACTTCACATATTTTATTCATACGCATACAAATATCTAAATAACTAAATAGGCTTTTTACCATGTTTTCCAATGGAAACAATTCATAAACTTAAAATGCATTAAAAATAGAAATGGTGTAAAATGCCAGAGTAGATATATTTTATATGTATGTGTATATAACCATAAACACCTATCATATATATAGATATATATACATACACATATATATAAACAAATACACACACACACACACACACACACACACAGGGACTTTACTTCCTTATTCAATACAGCACACAACTAAATGATAACTTCAACCACCTGGACCATTTTGTCTCCCCAGAACAGCAGCAAACTTCTCCTTCCATGAAGTGTTAGGGCCTGTCTCCCCAAGCTATAGCAGCTAAACCTAAAATATTCCTCTCTTGGGATTTTTGAATTGGAGGTCAAATTAATGGAGAGACTCAGTTCCTTCCCTTTCATGTTAAGCTGCAAGTCAGGGAATAGCGAGCACTGAAACTCTTCAATGCATAACATATCACTCAAATCATTAGGTGCCCAAATGTACAAAAGTAGCAATTAGGAATAACAGAAAGAGTACTACATCACTGCTCTTAATTTTACACTTTTGACAGAATGGTTATTAAAAAGAACCAGATTTGCCTAAGCAAAAAGAAAATCCTCCAACAGAATATTTTGGAAGAAGCATACCTTTTCATAAAAATTATACTCTCCACTACATAATTACCTTTTAGTGTAGAATTCAAAATCCTAAAAGGACAATGATAATTGTATTAAGTGAAAATATTACACATATAGGTTCATGCTCCACGGATGTCAGGACCTCAAATAATTTTCCCGTTCTTGATATCAGCATTGTGTTTGAACTTGTTTCCCTCCTTCCAACATGAACCCCTTCTGAAACATTCTCTACGGCACTTGGCCCATACATATGAAGCACTCAATATATATCTGTCAAACGGATAAACTTTTAAAATAATTAAATATATCCTAGGCTATTGACAACCTCAGAAGGTGTCCTGGTTCTGAGTGATTACTCAATAAATATTTTTACCATAAATATGAAGTAGTGAATGTTTACATTTTTAATGGCTAACTCAAAAATAAATAGGAGCAAGGTGTAGGGTGAAAATACTATCTATGAAACATCAATTCATTCATTTACTGATTCATTTAGAAATATTGACTAGAGATAAGGCACAATTTTATGAGCCATGGAGAAATATCACAAAAAAACAAAGTCCAGCTTACCCCAGAATTTAATAGAAAATAATGATATCTAAAAATTTTTTGAGTGCTTACTTTATATAAAGGTACTAGTATTTGATAAGCATCATTTCCTTTGATCTTCACTACAACCTATAAATCAAGTACTAATATCATGCCATTTAACAGATGGTAAAAGAGGTAAGCAGTTCAAGCCTCTGTGTGATCCAGCTAGGAGTCTGGGCTTGATCAAAATTGATAAAGGTACATCCGTGTTTTATTATAGTATGATGAGCCTTAGATAGAGGAAAAATAAAGAATTATGGTTGTATCATTTTAGGAAGAAGAGATTCGTGGTTAAAATGACCATGGGCTATTAGTACTATTACATGTTCTATAATCACGGAAAGAAAAACAATAACCAATACTTTATCTTTAAAGTAAAATCATATCATAAATAGTTATAGCAGAATGAGAATATTTTAAAATTCCTATTGTTTTCTGTTATTCAGAGAATGCTTTTTAAAAAATTGTGCAGGAAAGGAATCCACATATTGATGGAACACACTCTAAATACCAAAATAAAAGCTTGTTTGTTTATCAAGTTTTACTACTTCATAAGATTCAAAATGTCTTGTGATATTTAAAAATAGCATTGCCATTTTACACAATTAGATGATGAGGATCATAAAATTCTTATTTACTTATCATTCAACTTATAGAAATAAGATAAATATTTTAAGGCAGTTAAATGTATATATCTTAAATAAACATACTCCCAACCCCTGACTTTCCATTCAAAATTGTCTTCTGGGGGTGCCTGGGTGGTTCAGCAGTTGAGCATCTGCCTTTGGCTCAGGGCGTGATCCCCAGGTCCAGGGATTGAATCCCACATCGGGCTCCCCTGCAGGGAGCCTGCTTCTCCCTCTGCCTAGATCTCTGCCTCTCTCTGTGTCTCTCTTGAATAAATAAATCTTAATAAAATTCTCTTCTGAAATTATACTAAAAACCTGGTTAAATAATATTTTTTTATTTTTTAAGTCCAGAAATTTTTAGTTTCATTTGTATTATTACTTTGCCATAACTACAGATTTCCACATTCTTTAAGACAAATTCAGCTAACTGTTGCAGTAGGAGACAAAGGAATAATTTATTTAAAAAATTAACCACTGAATATTAAAAGGCAAATTTATCAGATTGTCAGGTCTTCCAGTTTATGAAACAATGTCTAATAAAATGGCAGTCATGATTTACTAAGGTTTTAAAGTCCATTATTATATCTACCATATTTTATACCTTTGACTAGTCCTTTTTCACATTTAAGCTATCTGTATCATAGAAATTTATTTTCACTCATTAAATAACCTTAATTCTGTCTTGTAAAAGTTTAATTTGAGAATTATGCGTCCATGCTCCAAAGAATATAAGTTTTGTTAATATATTTGAAGAATATACATTTATCCTGGCAGTACTATCAGGACACTCATTTGAATATGCCATGTTATTTTTTTTTCAACAGCTCTGCTTTGTAATAATAAAGAATATTTATTACATGATCTCTATGAGTGCCCAGGGAAGAATAGTTACAAAATGTTAAAAGAGCAAGCTGTGACTTTTTTAAATAAAAAGGAAAAAGATTAACAAGTATTTTTATACACATTCAAAAAATACTCTCCGGGTAATTTCAATGTATATGACATAAATACATGCAAAATGAAGAATAGATGACATAGGAAAGTAACCATATTATATTCAAATGTGGGCCCCTGGGTGGCTCAGCGGTTGAGCATCTGCCTTCAGCTCAGGACATGATCCCAGGGTCCAGGATCGAGTCCCACATCAGGCTCCCTGCGTGGAGCCTGCTTCTCCCTCTGCCTATGTCTCTTGCCTCTCTCTGTGTGTGTCTTAAATAAATAAATAAATAAAATCTTTAAAAAATAAAAAAAGAAAAACATTCAGATGTGTATACAGGAATTAAAAGTGTCTTATCTCTGGATTTTCAGGTTTGATTTGATTGGACTTCTTTTTGGTAACCATGTTTTCTATTTTTAAATAATATTTGCTTTTATTACATGTTTATAAAAAGTACTAAAATTATCTAAAAGTGTTCTCTAGTAGTTTTATTTATGTTTTTAAAGATTCATTTATTTATTTTAGTAAAGAAAGAAAGAGAGTGGGAAAGTACGGGGCAGGACAGAGAGAAGGAGAGAGAGAAAATCTAAAGCAGATCCCTGCTGAGCATGGAGTCTCATGCGGGGCTTGATCTCAGGACCCTAAGATCATGACCTGAGCTTAAATCAAGAGTCAGAAGCTGAACCAACTGAGTCACACAGGCGCCACTTCTCTGGTAGTTTTAGACAATGAGGAAATATTAACAAGTCAGCTTGTCTATCTTTAATAAATGATGGACAAGAAATAACCCACTGGGGTAGAATAATTCACTAACAAAGTCTGTTTTGAGAAATGAGAATTAAAAATCTGAATATAGCCTGTTCTGACAGCTACTAAATACAGATGTAAATCTTCTAATAGTATTTTTAACAAGAACCTGAAGCTGACTTTTCACCACTGTAAAATAAGTGCAATTTCTCCATACAATAGATGAAAAAAATAAAGGCTCATAAGAAAAAGATTCCTTTGATCAAACTGGTAAATGCCTTCTCTTTTGATTCTGGTTTTGAGCACAGTACAAAACTTCAACATTTTTTTTCTCACAGAATACGCAAAATCCTTGAGTATCTAACTTTAAAAAAAAAAGTTAAATTTTTAAAAAGCGTCTGTAATAGATCCTTTCATTTGAATGGAGTCATTACTTTCACTAGGACTCTAGTATGAATCAACATAAGCATACTTTGCATTGGCTTTCTTTATTTTCGGTGAAGCAGACACCATACTATAGGGCTTACAGTTCAAAACACCATTCTGAGTAGTTGTGAGTTATATACTGAAAACCAGAATGGTGCATTAATAATACAATGGGCTCTACTATTTTGATAATGTATTAAGTGATACCTACTGGCCTGCAACAGCTAATTCACTTCCTGTAGCTGTAGAAGTGACTTAATCATCAGAGGGAATCCAATATAATATAACTTCATATTTGGTAGTAAAGAAAAAAGAGAGATTCTTTTTCCTAACAAAGCTAGAAGTTTACCTTTTGATGTAATGAAAGGCATATAAAGAATTGAGAGACAACTTTCCTCATTACCAATCTGCGAAGTTTCACATATCAATGGAAAAGCTGAACGTTTCTGGTTGATTCATACACTCACATATGTAATTTTGGATGCTCAGAAAGTTGCATTAACTCTCACAAACATCCTGGACAATTACAGGAGGACATAAAATACTAAGAGCGTGGATTATGGCTTCTACAGACATCTATACAAATTTGCCATGCCCCCAAGTATTTATTCTCTTTCTTAGGCTAACGATTCTTTCAATATTTCATTATACAAGATGGTCTGGAACGTCTTCACCATCATAATTTTTCACAATTAGAACCTCTAAGAATGGCTTAAGGTGTTCTTACGTTTCTTTCTGTTCAATACTAAGCATAACTGCTTTATTCTGGATAAGATTAATTTTCATTAATGACACCACCACAATGTCAAACTGTGGTAAGGTAACTAAAACTTCAAACTAAAAAAAAAAAAAAAAAAAAAAAAAAAAAAAAAAAAAATAAAACTTCAAACTTACAAGGGGATGTCCATGGTTAAAACGACTTTGATTTTTTGCCTTATACAAACCTGCCACTTCTGACAGAGCATGTATTCTAAACTGAACTTCACTCATTTGTGTATATCTATGTCAGTTGTTACTGTAGTAAGTTCCTTGCTGGCAAAGGAGCACCTGAACCTCACCATGTAGCAAGGCCTCAATCAGGTTTGCCCAATGAATAAAACCCCCTCAGTCTTATCTACATGCTTATCTACATGCAGCTCCTAACCCAATTTTCCCAATACAGTAATTCCTCAGATCATTTCTTGAAGAAATCAGATGCCATAAACCTCTTCTTCAACTCATGCAAATTTTATAGCCTGAAGAGAACAATTTTGAAATTTATTTCTAAAATGTAATATTTCGCTACCTAGTAAGTGTCCTCTGCAAATAAGGAGAAATTACATTTGATTTTGTTCTTCAGATCATTAAAAAATGTTGGATATTTTATAGGAGGACAAAGGAGACAGAAAAGTATAATATGCCATAGAAAACTTCCTGTCAGAAAGAATCCATGACAATCCTCTAGGTAGAATTCTTGAATCTGTGAATATACATAATTGCCCTTGTAGTTAGACCCCAGTTTTTATCCCTGCCCATGCAATAAACAGATTTTGCCATGCTACCAACGTAGGCTTTTTGTTTGACTTAGAAAATGTTTCCTATAAAACAAAAATCAATAAATTAAATGAGAACTCAATCAACATCACAGCCAATAAAACAATTAATTTTTAGAAATAACAAAATATGTAATTATTTAATCATAACAGTTATCAAAATTAAACATAATTTAATTGCTTATTCAGAGTCATTAATTATGTAGAGTTGAAAAATTACACTATTGAAGCAATCATTTAATCATTAGAGCTAGAAAAATGTCTAAGTACTAATTCATTATTTCTGCTATGCTCTTGGGAAATTATATCCCCTATTTATAATAAAACTAACATAATTATTTTAAACTGCATAACTAATAACATTGGCATGAATCTTTAATATGCTAACTTAATATATGAAAAAGGTCAAATTTATAAATATTTTCTCAAAAAATAAAATTAAGACAATGCAACAAGCAAACAAAAAAGAATATATACAATTTATAGAGCTCTGATCCACATGTAGTACACTTAGATAACTTAATTAAAAGTTAAATCTCTTTACTGCTTAATGACCAGAAAAGGCTCAACTATTATTCTCACCAATTTCATGTTGCTTTAAGAAACTTTAAAAAAATCCTTTATAGCTCTGACTTGTACGATGCCAGGAAATACCTAAATTTGAAAACTCTCTTCAAGGGAACAGTAGACAGAAGCAGGACTTTTGGCTGACCTTTTAGGGGACATTATTCAAGGATTCATATGCTGCAGAATTACAATTAGTCTCTGACAGTGACTTTTGTTAATCAAGTTTGCATTTCCTTTGAACTTTACAGTCCTGTACTTGCGTGCATCTGTTTAACTTGTACTTACTCAAGCAACCTATCAGAATCACTAAATTATGCAAAGCAACTATTGGCAATTCTTATATATACATGCATTTCCAGAAAAAAAAAATGTATCTACTTTTTCATTTAAATGACTTTGAAGGAAGGTCTTAAAGAAACCTTCATTTTCCCTGAGTGATGACTGTGAAATAAGAGATTACTTGCCATGCTGTAGTTAATAAATCATAGGAATTGTTTTCTCTCTCTCTGATATAGCATATAAAATACTGCTGATCTCAAAAGAATACTTCTTAAAGAAGGACCACTGTCAAGGCACTATTTTATTTGTGGATGATATGTAACATAAATCCATCTCACTGAATTATGGAGATACTGAAGTGTATCTATCCTAGACATTCTTGGTGACTGAACAAGCACATAGAGTGAATTACAAAATCATGAAATTAAAGATCAAAAATAATGCCAAAGATAATCTGGCCCAGCATTTTCCAAAGTGTGTTTAACTGGACCAAAGTTCTGCAGGTACCAATTAAGTGTATGAGGCTCCATAGCCAAAGAGGTTGAGAAATGCTGGGATAAACAAAGTTAAATTCTTTTTTCTCCCTTATGGAATTCTAAGACTTTAAAATGTTATTATGCACTGTAAATGGGTAAGAGGAAATAATATGCTGTGTTTTGCCAAACTCATTTGACTGTAGGATTCCTTTTTTTTTTCTTAATGTAACATCTGGATCTAGTATCTATTATATTTTAGAAAATGATCTAGTCCAAACATTACAATTTATATAGCCTAAAAAAAAAAAAAAAAAAAAACAATTTATATAGCCTAGATTAGTGAAGCTACTTGCCAAGGTTTTATTACTTGTCAGCACAAGAGCAAGAACTAGAACCCGTCCTGGCCAGGGTCCTTCCAACACATCACTTTTGACACAGGGTAAGACATCTTGCTAGGCTAGTGTGATGAAGGGAGAAGGAACAAGGCTTCTGAGCATATCTGCAAGGCTATAAGGAAAACGATGACCTGAGATCTAACATGGATAAGAAGAAAATCAGTGCATTAAAGTACTGATGCTATAAGAGTAGCTGAGAAAGTTAAAAGAATAGAAGACTATAGGCAGAAATGCACGTCTGATTTTGGTGGTTTTGAAAGCTGAAATACCTGGAGATGATAAGATACAAGATGATCACGGCAAAGAGGTAAAGTAATAAAAAATGGTTAAGCCTCAAAACTGAGAGGTGTTAAAACCACAGCTGTTTGAAGTCACTGAAAACAAGGTTAAGGATTTGGTGAGACTGACCTTTGAATGTTCCCTGAATGAGAAAAATGATAAGGAGATCAGTCTTGTCAGCAATAAGAGAGGAAGAAGGTGGTAAAGTCCAGCAGCAAGAATTTCAAAAGAATATGGCTTGTCACACACAAAAAGATACATATGAAAGAGCAAATGGCATCCAAAGAAGACAGTGACCCCTTTTTTCCCCACCCTGAGCTATGAAGGGTGTGTGAGGGATGGTTCTGCAAGGCAACATATTCTCCTCAGGGATCACCCAGAAAATAAACAAATTAGAAAGGAAATTATACGTGTATATGACATTTCTCTACAGAGAGAGCCTAAGTTTTCACTGTCACCGGTAAATACTTATATAACTCAATAGTTTATCCTTGGTTATCCTCACAATGAAAGTAAAACTAGCAATAAGTAAATAGTGATGAACTAATAAATATGGTCAACTGACTGGCTCCCGAGGTTTGGTCCAAATTTTAACTTTAAGCCAAAACTATAAAGTTTCTATCACAAACAAGACAGAATACTCTGAGACTCCAAGAAGTGAAATGGATTGTAGCTTTTAAAGCATCATAAAAACCCTTCAGCAGCAGCAGTATTGGGAATGCAATAATACGCATATTTAATCCTACAGCAGGGAATGCAATTGGTACAATCTATGTGGGATATAATTTGGCAGAGGGTATCAATCCATTCTAATATGCCTATTATTTAACCCAATATTTATATAACTTCTCATATGCCCTAAGAGACTAATACTTAATATGGAGAAAGCTTTACATGAAAGATACTTCTTGCATTATTTATGATTGCCAAAAATGGATACATATTAAGTATCAAAATAAAGGCATACAGTTAAGATATTATAGTAGTGTTATATAATAAACAGGAATCAGCATATTGGTGTTTCAATGTCTCTAATGATGCAGCTATAAATGTCTGTTATAATGCCAAATAGGAAATTAAAATATAAAATTGTGAGCTATCAAAAGAGTAAAAATTATGTAGAGGAAAATAAAGACAGAAAGTAAATGGATTACAATAATACTAATGCTTTTCTGGATGGTAGGATTATAAGCCCTTTGTTTTATATTCTTTAACATTTCATGATTCTAAAATTTCTACAATGACTATATTATTTTATAATCAGATACAAAAGTATTTGCCCTAAAATATCAAGATCCTAGTTTTAAAATAACAATGTATAAGTGTTTCTGTAATATTTAGCAAAACATTTATTATCTATTTCAGAATTTCCCCTGTAATTCTTTTTTTTTAACTTTTATAACTATATTCCCCCAAAGTACTTGCACCAAGATACCACTAAGTATGCCATGATGTCTCCTGCAGTTATATTAAAAGTAGGAAAAAACTGAAAAACAACCCAAAAGTCCACGTATACAGGACTGAATAACTAAATTATGGACTATGTATATAAAAGACCACTATAAAATTGATAAAAAGAAGTAAATCTAGGGGCACCTGGGTGGCTCAGTCAGTTAATCATCTGCCTTCAGCTCAGGTCATGATCTCAGGGTCCTGGGATCAGGCCCCACCTGGCATCAGACTCCCTGCTCAGTGGGGAGTCTGCTTCTCCCTCTCCCACTCCCCCTCCTGCCAATCTTGTGCCAACATGGATTCTATCTCTCTGTCAAATAAATAAACAAATAAATAAAATCTTAAAAAGAAGGAAGGAAGGAAGGAAGGAAGGAAGGAAGGAAGGAAGGAAGGAAGGAAGGGAGGGAGGGAGGGAGGGAGGGAGGGAGGGAGGGAAGGAAGGAAGGAAGGAAGGAAGGAAGGAAGGAAGGAAGGAAGGAAGGAAGGAAGAAAGAAAGAAAGAAAGAAAGAAAGAAAGAAAGAAAGAAAGAAAGAAAGAAAGAAAGAAAAAAAGAAAGAAAAAAGAAAAGAAAAAAAAGAAAGAAAAGAAAAGAAAAGAAGAAAAGAAAAGAAAAGAAAAGAAAAGAAAAGAAAAGAAAAGAAAAGAAAAGAAAAGAAAAGAAAAGAAAAGAAAGAGAGAGAGAAGCTATATACACTAACAGGAAGATTTCTAAAATAACTTTTGAAATGACAAAAACATCTGAGGGTACATTCTATAGATCAGCTATGTTTCAATTTTTAAATGAATATTTTATGTGCTAAATGTATATACCACATTTATGCATAAAGAGATACTGCATATACAAGTACACTATTCTATATATGACTCTATACACAGAGAGGAGTCTAGAAAAATTCAAAGTAAATCATTTGCCGTATTTACTTATGAGCAATGGGAGGGTTTAGAGGATTATACTTTAACTTGACATATCTCTGTACTCTTTGATTTTTTTCTAAGTATTAATAAATTCCTATTGTAACAGTATATTAAAATAAAACTTACCCTAATAAAAATGTAAATATCCCCAGCCCATTTATCTTGCTTCAGAATGTTAGTACTAATCTGGAGAATTATGCTCAACTGTCTCCTTTAAAGATATTTTTATAAAGCTGTATTTCACTAGTATTTAGCAACAACAGTAGTAATAAATAATGATAGGAGTCAAAAGACTTTCTTAAGTTTGTTGGTCTTTATCCTTTTTTTGTTCTCCTCCCCCTTTGAACTACGTCTGTGTGCACAGGGGGGTAGGGTGGGGTACGCGGTGGTGGCAGTTATATTAGTTTGAGGAACCATAGTAACTTTGAAGCCCAAGATGGATTTAATAACAAGAGAGATGGGCTAGTATATATCACATTTGGTCAAACAGGACAAGAGTGACGTTGTTCACTCAACACCAATGACACAGTATTAAAGTCTACATTAGAAAGAGATATCCTGGAATGCCTGGGTGGCTCAGTGGTTGAGCATCTACCTTTGGCTCAGGTAATGACCCCCGGATCCTGGAATCGAGTCCCACATCGGGCTCCCTGCAGCGAGCCTGCTTCTCCCTCTGCCTATGTCTTTGCCTCTCTCCCTCTCTGTGTCTCTCATGAATAAATAAATAAAATCTCAAAAAATAAGGAAAGAGGTATCCAAAACGATACATTCAGTCTTTCTACTTTTATTAAGCATTTTCTATGTGGCTGATACTACACTGGGGATTTGAAAAGAAAATAGTTGCACAGAAAGAGTATGAAAATGCTCATCTCACTCTGTCTGCCCTCCAAAACTGAGACAAAACGATTAGAAATCATTAATTGCTATAACAAAGAAAAACATGGAAAATACAGTAGGAAAGAGGAAGGTGCAAAAGGATTCACTGAGAAGATGTTCATCTTGGACTGGACTTTCAAATGAGGATTGGTAAAGCTAGTCGGGCTACCCTCTGGTGAACAACAAGCAAGCAGTCAGATGTGAGTAGAGCAGAACTATTCCCTAGAGCAGAATGTCCAATTTAGTTTGAATCTGAGTGATGATGGCTCTGGTGCATGTCCTGTCTAAAATACAAGCCTAATCACCACATCACAAGTGTCAAAATAAAGCACTGCATCCTCAGATTGGAGTACTTTATAAAGTACAGAACAAGCAGTTAGATACCCTACCAAACCTCACACTTCTCTTTACATGGCAGCCAGGGCCAGTCGGAAAGAAATTATCCTAAACAGAGATTTCAATAATGTTGCTTTTCAGTTATTTTGACCAAACTGATTTTCTCTATTTGCCTGAAGAGTTACTTCCAGAGTACTTCCTTTGAGAATAAGCCAGCGAGCAAGCAGACTGGTTCCAAAAAAACCTGAGCTTCACAAACCCAAGGACCCAGAAATCTGAGATTGTTCCCCTGGGCTCCAACATCCCTGTAGAACCAATCCCAAACTATAGAACTATCTCTGCCAACTTATACTTACATACAAAGGGCAAGACAACTTAGTTATAAGATGATTTAAATATCTGTGCAGCTACATGTTATTACAAATCCAAAAGAAAAAAATAAAAAGTGTAGTATAAAAGAAATGTCATGTTCCCACTAATATTTAAAATATACCCAAAACATCTGACATGGCATAAATGATTATCAAAAGGGTGCTATTCAACAACAATGAACTCGACCTCTCTGAGTTTAGGCGCCGTAACTTAATTATCAAAAGTAAAGTGAGGCTAGAAGGTATGTAGTTCATACCTGGATCAAATAAACCAAGTCCATTGCTAGTTCATTCATGATTCTGTATACATGTTCCTCAGTTGCTGAAATGCAAGACAGTGTCCTGGGTGTTTACTTAAAAATCTCTCAGATCTCTTTTAGTATAAAAGAAACTAACCGGGATCCCTGGGTGGCGCAGCGGTTTGGCGCCTGCCTTTGGCCCGGGGCACGATCCTGGAGACCTGGGATCGAGTCCCACGTCGGGCTCCCGGTGCATGGAGCCTGCTTCTCCCTCTGCCTGTGTCTCTGCCTCTCTCTCTCTCTGTGACTATCATAAATAAATAAAAGTTAAAAAAAAAATTTAAAAAAAAAAAAAAAAACTAACCTAACTGCATTTTTTTGTTGTTTTTTTAAGATTTTATTTATTTATTCATGACAGACACAGAGAGAGAGAGAGAGAGAGGAGCAGAGACACAGGCAGAGGGAGAAGCAGGCTCCATGTAGGGAGCCTGACGTGGGACTCAATCCTGGGACTCCAGGATCACGCAAGCCCTGGGCCTAAGGAGGCGCTAAACCGCTGAGCTACCAGGGCTGCCCCCTAACTGCATTTTTGAGTGTAATAAACATCTAAATAGAATTGTGCTGATCCCCAAATCAACAAATCTGTAGACTGTCTATGTTACTTGGACAATCCAGATCACCTAATTATACATTTATGGAAAGTTTAGTATAGATGAAATATTGTGGTAAAGGCTTGTGAAAATGTTTTCAGCAAGTTTCATATATCTGTGAGTTAGGACTATTTTTATATGTTTAATAGGAAGTGCTGAGAAGTAAAGTATCCTGAGCAAAGAACAGTGATTTTGGATCAATCACTCTTAGAGACATTCTCATGGGAAAGCACTTAAATACTATATTGGTGTGCCTATGAAGAGAATTTTAAAATCTCAATACTACCTACCATCACTATTCATTAATGAGAGGAATGTCTGGATTAGGAATTACTGCACATATATGAAACATGGAGTGATCTCGAATAAAGTTTGCTGGCATGTGGAAAGTGTTACTTGATAAGACCTAACATAAAATACACTTTCCCCCTTTTTTTTTAACATTTTATTTATTTATTCACGAGAGACACAGAGAGAGAAAGAGAGAGAGAGAGAGAGGCAGAAACACAGGCAGAGGGAGAAGCAGCCTCCCTGCAAGGAGCCGGATGTGGGACTCAATCCCGGTCCCAGGATCACGCTCAACCGCTGAGCCACCCAGGCGTCCCAAAATATACTTTCATAATACTGTTACATTCTTTTGGTTAACCTAAAATTTCTAAAACTACAATAATGTACATTCATATAAAATATTCATTTATAATTTATACATTGACTTTCAGTTAGTAGTTATTGAATTTTTATGATAAATGGAAAATACATGGTGCTATGTGCACAATATTTAAAATATGTACAAAAATTGAATATATAAAAAGCCTTCTTCTGGTGATCAAATTTTAGAAATGCATGATTAAATCAGCTCAGTTGATGAGCAGGACCATACATAGAATGATACATTTATAACATTAGATGCCATACATGGTCATCTCTCTCCATGATATTCACTATGGTTTCTGAATGTCTCGTATGAAAATCAGAATGTCTACTTAATATACAAATCTCTGTGCCACAGAAGTACCTGATAAATTCAATCAATCTCTTGTGTCTCTGTCTCACACACACACACACACGCAGACACACAAAATACCAGTGAATCATAGGCACACTAAATTTTGAGAACCATCTACAAACATAAGGAAAAGAAAGGTTTCTTCTATTCTGCATTATCATAGAAGTCCTTGAAAATGCTCAAAAGATGTATTAAAACTCAATGTTAAGAGATACCTGGCTGGCTCTCAGTCAGTGGAGTATGCAACTCTTGACCTCTGGGTTGTGAGTTCAAGCCCCATGTTGGGCGCAGAGCTTTCAAAAAAACTCAGTGTTAGAGAGATCATGATATAGTAAGTTTGTTTTTTTTTTATTTATTTTAATTACAGTAGCTAAAAGACCTAGGACCTGCCTTGGATCCACTTACATTTATGAAAGTATCAGCAAATAACTACTATCGTGTGTGTGTGTGTGTGTGTGTGTGTGTGTGTGTGTGTGTTATATAAGAGTATATACAGGCCAGGGCTCTGCATAAACCGCCAAGGTACAATAATATGAATAAACTTATGTGTCTTAAAAAGCCAAAGAATCTCCAAGGAAGCACTGACTTTCACGGTCACACGTTAAGTTCATCAGTTAAACAAGAAAACACAGGTGAAGCGAAGTAGTAGGCAAGTGCTCAGTATTTTAATGTGATAATGAAATATCAGTTTGTACTGATTTTTCACAAAAAGAATGAATGCGTCATTTCCATCTAAGTCAAAAATCTCAACAAAACTGAAAAGAAAGGAGGAAAAGAGGGAAGAGAGCACCAAGACGTTCACAAAGCCTCCCCAAATTCCCTGGGAAGGGCTGGGAATGACAAAAGGCAGAGGCACAGCATTTCCTTAGTTTGCTGTATTCCCCCAATCATATTGCTTTTCTTCATGACTTGGGGCTTTAGTTCCTACACTAATGGGCAAGGGTGTGGAGGGAAGGAAAACAAACTCCTGTTTGATCTGCGGTTATCACTCCTCTGCTGAAGATTTTGTCACTTTTTGTTCTCAAAAGCACCTTAGACACCCACAGACAAGAGAGAACAAAACCAGAGACTCAAAGGAGGTGACTATAAAGAGGTCTTCTCAAGCTGTCCTTTGAGAAGACAGTTCCGGGCTAAGAATTCTAGAGGATGGCTGTGGACAAAGTAGGAGCTTTACCAGGATCAGAGAAGCACTTCTAAAGCACAAGCCAAGAATAATCAATGTGGCCGCCTGCCAGGTAAGGTAACTGAGAGAAAACAAAGGCCAATTCACCCACACCTCCACAGGTAGAAAATTAGCCTCAAATGTAGCCCACTTGAGCCTGAGAAATGATTCAGATTTTAAAACTAGAAACTTGCCTCCTCCTCAAACACACCACATTATGTAAGTATGGAACAGAGTGGTAACTGCATGTATCTGCCTCCCCATTTCCAGAAAATCCCGTCTTCAAAGCTAGTTGGTTGGTTTTTTTTTTTTTTAAGGGATTATGAGAAGACTAAGAAATACAAAGGATGCTTTTGTGGCTCAGCACACTGTTTATACCCAGATATCATGAAGCTTTGCATTGAAAACCCAATCGTAATGGAGTTCCACAGTAGAATGGGTACAGTGAATGCAACCACCATGAATGTTGGCAGATTATTATACAAAGGGCAGTTATCCCACAGAGAGGGCTGGCAGGTTGACAGGGGACCAACAAACGAATAAACTGAAAGACATAATGAGCCCGACTTCCACCCTAATACACACACACACACACACACACACACACACACACACACACACACGCTTACTCTGAGGAAAACAAGCCACCAAAATAAGCTGCTACCCTCCATACTCCTTGCATTGCTTTTCGAGGGGAAAACTGCAGATAGACCTTCTCCAGCAGCAAAGACCTGACCAGAGAACGAAAATAAAAGAGTAGAGGCTCGGCTTCACAGAACTTACAGGACTGCACAGCCCCTTTGGACCCCACAACAGGGGCATGTGGGAAGGTATTTTCAATCCATATGGAGTTTGGATAACAAACAAATCATTTCTCAGGTCCAACTCATTTTTGAAATGGAAAAGGAAAGCAGCCATCGCAATCCATTTGCTCACAAAAGGAGAATTTTCAGAAAGATTTGAGGGAGAGCTTATTGTTTGGATTTGACTGCCAATATGAAAACTGCGGCCCGCGTAGTCTTGCACTGATCTAAATACTATTTATAGTATTTTTATTTTTAAGGTATACAATGTGATGTATACATTGTGAAATGATGACCACAATTAACTAACATATTCATTTGCAGTATTTTAAAAGCAAGTTCAATGTTGTATATATTATGCATTTTATATATTACAATTAATTTTCTATGACTATCTTATATACTCTATTATTATTAATACATATAATCTTTGTTCTCTATCCAACACATTTTCCACATATCTATAATATCCTTGGTTTCCTTATTAATAATCTTACAATAAATAAAATTCTAATTATCAGTGAAAAGCAGTTAATCACAATTTACATTAGTTACTTAGATGTAAGCAAAAGTTCACTGAAAACTTCTGTATTTTCACACAATCACAATGATATACCAGTTGCAATACAAAACTCGCTTGAGAGTTTGAAATAGAGTTTACAGGAATGAAGAAATATTTCTCAAAACCTGAAATCTGGGAATCTTCTGTAGTTTTATACACATGAATGGATCTTTTTTATTTGTGCTTCCATTTTGCCTCATGCATTGTCCTAGACATACATAAACTGTAGAAACTCTGATACATATTTGAACATTTACTCCTATCAGCCTGTCTTTGCCCCAATGGCTGCAACTGTCAAATCTCTTGCTTTTTTGTTGAGTAAATTGCTATAAGTAAAAAAGAAACTGACATTCCCCTCTTAAAAAATGAAGCTTCTGACATTTCGGGATGTTAATAGATGGATAAACTATATAACAGGAACATCAGTCCTGAAAGAGAATTTGACCTGAATAGCCATACATTGCACTCATGCATTTATAATTTGCACTAGGAGATGAATGAGCAAAGATGAAGTTGAAACTTTCAAGATTCATGCTGTGATTTCTCATTAAAGGATAATCTTAAACAGTAATGTTATTTCTTTAAGAGTAGAATAATTTTAAGAATAAAACAAAATGAAAAGGTCTCAATGCATTAAGTACTGCTTATCTAGGTATCCCCCATTTACATGAGACAAGCCCATCCTCATAACCTGGATATAAAATTCTCCATGAAGTCTGCTGAAAGGTATTTTCTTCAAACAAAAAATTAAATAAGTGGTTATTAACTCAACATTTTATTAATTTTTAACAAACTGGTTCTACTTTAAGCAAGCTTTTACAAGGAAAAAGAAATAATTCTATTTTTCAGAAAAAGCTTACAAATGTGTTTTTAAAAGGAAGACTTATTAAGTTTAAATGGATTACAGTCATTCTTTTGTGTTTAATGACAAAGCAAATATGATGCCTTCTACATAAATTTAGGAAATTTTATTCAACATCATGATAGAATACCACTTAAGACTAGATTCTGTCCCCATTTAACCTATTAGGATGACAAATCTCTTTCTAAATCCAATTTGATGAATACAAAAATCCTACAAAAGCTGTGTCACAAATCTAACTAACTGAATTCAAAAAGACCTACTTTATGGTCTTGTCAAGGAGTTTTTAAAATAAGTAGTGTATAAAATTGTATTCATGTTTGCTGTTTCTAGCCAAGATAAAAAAAAAAAAGATTAACATGGTCAAGCCCAACTAGACACATCTGCGGAAGGTTTCCCAGAGTCCTAAAATGCGCCAAGAGAAACCCTGCTTCTAAGATACATTTTCTAGACTTGTTTGAGGAACGGAAGATTGGCCCAAAGGATATTTAGTGATAGTGACCACTGTTTTTATCCTATGAAAGCATTGCTTATTTAGTTTTAAAATGCTTCCTTTTACTTTCATTTTATGCTAAAATGTACCCTTTTAAACTTTGACACACATAATTAATATCTCTCTAACACAGACTATTTTTCTCAGAGTATCTTTACTGATTATACACCAAAGAGAGGAGAGCAATTTACAAAAAGTTCCAAGGATAGACCTTCTCTCCCTCCATCCAAATGTCACTGAAAACTTGTTCTAATCCTCAGATAAAGAAATAGATTTAAATTATCTGCATACAATGGAAAATATTTCTTGGGTATTTTCTGCAAACAGAATTTTATACTGAATAATTTTGGACAATGCTAAGATCAAGAAGTTCAATCAATAAAACTGAAAGTTTAAATAAGAACATAACCAAAATAAACACCATATAAGTGAACAAAATTGAGGTAGCTTCTAATTTAGTATTTTTCCAGGAGATCATACTATATATTTTGTGATGTTTTACCTGTACCTTGAACAACAGAACACTGAAAAAGTAGAATCCCATTAATTCATAATTATAAGGATTGAAAAGTTCCAGAGTTCAAATCTTGTCTCCTGAGTCATTACAGTGCTATGTGGTAAAGCTTTATATAACACAGCTAATTTATCACAAAGAAGGAGTTCTGTCAGCAATATCAGTATGTTTACACCAAAGTTAAAATTTCTCAAAGTGGGATGCCTGGGTGACTCAGCGGTTGAGCATCTGTCTTCGGTTCAGGGCATGATCCCGGAGTCCTGGGATCAAGTCCCACATCGGGATCCTTGCATGGAGCCTGCTTCTCCCTCTGCCTGTGTCTCTGCCTCTCTCTCTCTTTCTCTCTCTCTCTCTCGCTCTGTGTCTCTCATGAATAAATAAATAAAATTTTTAAAAATAAATTAAAAAATAAAATTTCCCAATGTATTCTTTTTCATTTCCAAAAAGTCCAAAGGAAATAAAACAGTTTCAATAAATATTTTTCATGTGCTTAGGACTTCAACTCAAATAAGCCATTTCTATCAGCAGTTTATGGTAAGGAGACAGCTTTTTAAGTCAAGACAGCCATATGCACCTTGCCTCATCTCCCCACAACAGAGGAAATAAATCTCATCATTTTACTTCTTTGTAGAGTATACCATTTATCACATAGGTGAGAAGTTCGCCATTAATGGAATACAGATTTTCACCGTGCCAGCAACCTAATTGTCAGAGCCATCAAAGACAATAAATTCTTTAACCTTGATCTAACATATAATTGTGGGGGTTTTTCAAGGGAAAAAATCCACAAAATGTAAGGTGACAGCTTTATTTTCATGGAGGCTTAGTTTATGGAGATTTAGTCATTTTTCAATTAAAATTAATGATATAAAAAGTAGAATATTTTAATAAAATTGTGGAATAATTCAATTTTCCTTACTATCATAGGAGTGTATATGTTTATTTATAAAACAAGCTAAAAGCAAGCTCAGAATATATCATAACAGCAAAGAGCACTTCACTAATTTAAGTGATATTTTCAGTTCTTCTATCAATCTCTAACCATTTACTTCTTTCAACTAATGTTCCGTAGTTCATTTTGGTCATTAGCATTGATCAGCAAAAGAGCTTATATTTCACAGACATATTAAAACCTTAATTATCAACAAACCCCAAAGAATTTAAACCCTATTTTTATTGTATACTCTTTTTAAAGAGAGAAATCACAAGAAAACACATTTTAAATTATTATTCTTAAAATACTGTTACCCAGAGTAGGTCCTGGACTCAGGAGATATGTCACATAATTTCATTCATAACCCACAATTATAATTAGAACTCCATAGTTCAAAAAATGATCCTGAGGCAGTATAAGATCTCATATCAAGGAGGATATATGATTTCTATAATGCCCTATTTAAAAATTAATGTGCTAAAGCATTTTAGAAATATTTGTAATACAAATGAAAAATTGAGGTAACTAGTTCACACTCCATAAATTTAAAGCTCCTTTAATCAGAATACTTAATTAACCAAAAATTCCATTTGTCAGGGATTTCTTATACTTTTGAATTTTAACTATTTGCATTCGTAATGTGGCACAGGCCCACTAAAGCTTTTCTTTTTGAGGTTTAATCAATATATAGTTTGTTTTCTCTTTTCTTCCTTCTAAGTTTTTATTTAAATTCCAGGTAATTAATATACAGTGTAATAGTAGTTTCAGGTGTAGAATTTTGTGATTCATCACTTATATACAACACCTGGTTCTGTTTGTTGTTAACTCAATTATGATGATAGTACAAAACAGAAATAGAAGTCACTACTAAATATCCAAGTGTTCACTCCTATTCATGGGTGTTAATTCCTATTCCTACTTTACTTGCAAAGTATATTTGATTATCTTCTACTTTGATTAAATTGCTTATTCAAAGCAAATGATTTTGGGGGAGAGAATGAAGCCTTTGTAGAGAGTAAATTTTACCAAAAATGTAGCCTTATTAAGCCAAAAAAATATGTCCACTGCCAAACTTGATGACAGATTTAGAAATCCATAGTGGATTTAAAGCTATATAAATATGTAAGATATATACTGCTATTTTCCACAGTTCATTCCAGTGAACAGAATGCCAAGATCCAATCCAATGTTTGGATAGTTAGAACTGGTACAAGGACAGCTTGCTCCAAAATTGCTTTTACCTTGTGATATATTCATCAAGAATGGTCCAAACATTCATTAGATTCCAATTATAAGGAAAGGACTCTATAATTTTTTATCCACTGAAATAAACACAGTCCCTTAACTTTAGGAAGCTTACAGACTAGAAGGGAAACAAGAACAGAAAACTGAAATATAATACACTGATAAATGCCTTAAAAGCAAAATGAACTGGGTGTTCTGAAATTGCAGAGGAAGAACACTTACCCCTACACCTCTGGCTACAGGGAAGGCTTCCAGGAGGAGAATATACCTGAACTGAATAATAAAAAGTAGGTTAGAACTACAGAGATTTAAAAAAATGGGAGAAAGGAATAAGCCCTGAGAGAGTAGCCCTATCCTCAGAAAAGAGCATAAAACAGGGTTCTTTCGGTAGTTCACTTGTTAGCAGAATATAAGTGAGAGGAAGAAAGCAATCTGAGAAATATTCTGACAGAAAAAAAAATCAGATCATAGGAGAAGATTATGATGTACAATCTGTAACACCATGAAAGCTTTGGACAGTCTCTTAGTAAACAAATATGCCTAGTATTGAAACTCTTGGTTAGATGGTAAATGGTGATAAAAGCTACTGCCCCAATTAGTATGTCCACTCCTATTTGTGGCTATGATTCTAGAAAGTTTTCAGTACATGAAATGAGAGACTAAAAACTAAAGGTATTATACATTTTACTAAGCAGTAGTAAGAAGAAATGTCCTCTACCCTCATATACATCACAAGGAAAAACAGTGTCTCTCATTAGGGGCACCAATGGCAAATATGGGAGAAAATTATTTGTTCCAGGAGCCTCAAGTAGGCATTGCAAAATATTTTAACATTCCCGTGTCCTGATCACTAAATGCCAGGGGCAACTTCCAGTCAATGTGACAAATGAAAATGTTCTTGCATGTTTTCAAATGCTCCAGGGGTGATACCATTCTGTTTAAGAATCACTGGCCTGGATGGCAAATACCCATTAAATACATCCTCTTCCCAATTAAAAACCAAGTTTACAGAGCACTGGGTCTATATCACTTTAATATAAATATATGATATAATCAGGGAAATGACAGATTTTCAATTTTGACAGAACTAAATTCACATTTCAGTTCTATCACATGCTAACAGCATAATGGTAAGAAAGTTTAGTAATTTCTCTGAACCTCAGGTTCTCCATACATAAGAAACAGACAATACATACCTCATATGGCTGAAAGGATAAATAAATAAAAAGCACATGTCAATAGCCTGATAAATTATAGATGTTCAATATGCAGTTGTAGAAATTACAGTTCCAACTGCCTTCTTTTACAGTAGATGAAACAAAACTATATTTTCTAAGAGCGCTGCCCCACTCCCATAGAAGAGTGAACATGCCCACCTTTTTATTAACAGTGTCATGAAAGAAACTTAAAGCTCATGTTTCTGTTCTCCAAATTAGAAAAGACTGATTTGGAATTATGTGCTTTCAAGTTAGAAAAATGACTAAACTCTGTGAGCAATTTATATACATTTTTGTATATTTACTTGCAGTTTATAGCTAGCAATATTAAGTACTTCTTTACAGTCAAGTTGGCCTATTAGAATGCATAGCCCTCAAACCTAAAATTTCACAATCTTTAATAATGAGTTACATAAAAAATTGTAATGTCTGTATAGGAGAACCATCATAAGCAAGAGAGAAGGTCTAAGTGGCAATAGTTTATAATCAATGATAGACAAAGTGTTAATAATCCAAATATTGAGAAGAAATTCTTATAAATTGAGCCAAAGTGACTAGAGAAAAATTAATCTATGAAAATTTAAATAGAGGAAGCTGGCTGGCTCAGTTGGTAGAGCACGGAACTCTTGATCTTGGCCTCTTGAGTTCAAGCCCCATGATAGGCCTAGAACTTATTTTTTAACAAGGAACTAACAAAAACTTAAACAAGGGGTTCTTGGGTGGTTCAGTCAGTTAAGCGTCTGCCTTCAGCTCAGGTCATGATACTAGGGTCCTGGGACTGATCCCCACACCAGGGTACCTGCTCCGTGGGGAGCCTGCTTCTCCCTCTCCCTCTGCTTGTTCTCTCTCTCTCTCTCTCACTCTCAAACATAAACATATATATAAATTTAAAACAAATAGGAAGAAAAAACCCTGGGAAGTATCCATAAAACATTTCTAACTTCCCTTTTAAATAAATTTTATGGAAACATTTTTCTGGTTATGATACAGGTTCAAAGTTTAAAGACTGACCACCACTTACTGTTGGGATAATCATTTCAGGCTAGAAGGAGTGTGTCTACTGGAATAACTTTTCCAATAACCATATTGGCGGGATATGTTAAAATTTACAATCTGCACTTTTTATATTGAAATTTTACTTATAGGTATTTATTGCAAAATTATAATCAGACAAGCACAAAAATATATGCAGAAGTATTCTCTCCATCATCACTCCCTCTCTTTAGAAAGCCCACACACATACTATCACCATTGTTCTTGCCAAGTGCTCAGGCGATAGTCCTCCTTGAACCTAACTGATTAGAAAATTAGGAACCCTTGACCCATGCCAACCTCATACTGTTTATCTCCTTGGAATTTAGAAATAAAAGTGAAAACTTTAATCAACCTCAAATTGTGAGAACATGTAGTAGTGGAATAGTCAGTTTCCACTAAATAACACTGATGAAAGACTGCCAACAGGTGCCAAAGAGAAGCTAAGACATGAAATGTGCCAAAAGTGACCCCAATTTATATCTTGTTGATTCCATGCCCTAAAAGGAGGCTCATCTCTACTGAATATTTCTTAAATGCATCTCTAACCTGACAAGACATCCCTATGTGCACAGACAGCTTCAACAGCTATCACCTGATGTAAAACAATGAATAAGACATAAGTATTCTTCTACCTTGTTTATGATAATAGAAAACTGTAAACACCTCTGTGTGCTTACCATTAGAAAATCGGTTAAATATCTGAATCTTGCACAGCCATAAAAAGGGAACACAGACCCATGTATAGTGTCTTAGAAAATGGTTATGACATACTGCTGAGAAAAGAAAAGCAATTTACAGAACACCATCAATTCAATATATGTGCACAGTGATATCTGGAAGAATAGTGACCTACATTTTAACAAAACTCATTTTTGTAGATATATCAAGTGATTTTATTCTTTTCTAGAACTTTCTGTATTGGCTTTTCATTGAACATATATCCTCTTTTATAGAAATCAGGGAAAAAAATCAAATGTCTACATTTAAAACAAATCAGAAGAGAAAGAGAAAGAAAGAAAAGAAAAAGTAAAGGCTCAGTGAAACATGAAAAGACTGACTTTTCATTTCAAACAAAGGATGGTTTGATCCCTACAGGAAGGAACACTCTGGCATTACTATCAGCTTTCAAGACTAGGTACAAGCAATGATACCATACAGTTGAAGAGTTGAGTTTCCATTAGCCAGCTCAACAGGTGTCTTCTTTTCAAGAACATAACTTGCTTTATTTTATAAAGTTATTTGAAACCACAACAGGAAGACGAGCAAAAGGAGCTACTTTACATAAATGCTAAGGGGTATAGCTTTTAAATTTGTATCCTGTCCTCTAGTTGTTTAGAAGCAAGGCGGAGAAAGATAAATCCATACACACCAGTCCTTCGTCTCTGCTCTATTTAACTCTTTTGGTGAGCAAAGAATTCTCTATGGCAAACATCCAAAACACCCAAATTTCAGGCAGCTTGACAGCCCTTTCAACCAGATCAGTCCTAACAGAGATAGTAATCAAGTCCCCCACTATGAATTTCATTCATATCATCAGAGCGGGACTGATCAGGAAGCAGGTCGAATCACTTCACCCTGTTGACTGGAGATCAATTTTCAGCTTGAAGGACTATGAACAGTACACAATAAGGCAGGAAGAGAACCAGCAGATTTCAACAGTGTAATAGACCAAACCAAAGGAGACCCCCGTAGTAAAAAGAGAGGCCAAAAGCACTAATAAATACAGCAAAATTTAGTATGTTTCTTACTAATCAGAAGTAAGGGTCTTGCTAATTGGAAAGCACGAAACAAGAAATGTTCTATCATCATTCTTAAATGATCAAAAAAATGTTTTTGATTGGCTGTTTATATAGTCATCAGGGTCTAAAACTCAATAATACTATCCAAAAACAATATATAATGCAGCCAATATCTGACAAAATAGCTTTACAGTAAGTTTGAACTTCTCGGGATCCCTGGGTGGCGCAGCGGTTTGGCGCCTGCCTTTGGCCCAGGGCGCGGTCCTGGAGACCCGGGATCGAATCCCACGTCGGGCTCCCGGTGCATGGAGCCTGCTTCTCCCTCTGTCTGTGTCTCTGCCTCTCTCTCTCTCTCTCTCTCTCTCTCTGTGACTATCATAAATAAATAAAAAAAATTAAAAAAAAAAAAAAAAGTTTGAACTTCTCTAAATCCAACATTTAAAAAGACACAATAAAAAAGCCCTTGAATGAGAAAACATGTACTTGCATTAAAACAGAAAAAGAAAATAAGCGAGGAGCACGCTTCGCAAGATGTATTTGTGTTCTTTGCCTCCACCAGCAAAATGAAGAAAAAAGATTAGTAAAACTCAATGTGTAGCTTATGCTAGAGAGAATGTTTTTGAAGAGTTGGATGTACTTAGTTTAAAAATAAGGACAATGGAGAAAAACAGGGAAGCTCTAAGAATATTCATAACATATGGCATTACATTAACAAATCCATTGGGTGCTCTCACTTTGTGCCGCAGTGACTTCTTTTCAGAATCATAGCAAGGAGTAAAATGGAAGTCAAAATAAAGCACAGCATCTCTGTCTTGTTTGAAGTAAAACATAATAGTTTAGTTCACCGAACACCACTATTTTCAATATTAAGAGGTAGTGTATTAGATTTGTGCTCTATGTAACAATTCACATAACCCTGTATCAAATAAATATGCTTACAACTATCTAAACATATATATATACTGTGGACAATAATAACTTTATTTTAGCATCTATGAAAGCCAAAAACACTCAAACGTTAGGGGGTGCATTTTCAGCACAGCATGAGCAGATTTGGTCCAGAGATTCCCATTAACATCAATGAGACTTACATGGTTCAATCTTAACACACACTGTGTTAAAAATTTACCCCAAAGCATTAGGGCACAAGCTCCCCAAAAGAAAGGAAATTTAAAAATTTCAAACTCAACTCTAGTTTTTTCAGTATAATTACCTGTTCACCATCCTTAAACTCATAATATAAACTGGTATTCTTTCTCTTAATACTACTCTCTTTATCTTCAAAGCAAAAATGAAATTGTTCAGTGGCAAATTTTGATACTGACAGTTCTGTCCCCCATTAACCTCATAAAGAAAGCAAAACCCTTCAAATTATATTAGATTTCATTGCAAAATTTTGCTGTTAGATGGCTTACTAGTCTTGTGCTTACCAAAATATGCTACTTTACCTATATAGCTTTCTGTTTAGTGTGGATAACCATTAGTGCAAAGAAAGCATTACATGCTTTTTCATCTTATTGCTTCAACTTCCTGTTTTATGTATTTTCCAAAGTTTGGACTCATATAAATTTAAATTCATGTTTAAATTTAGATCTTACTGTATAAAATATGAAAGGAGTTTGGCAAAAAATGCCATCATTGGACAATAACAATACTCACACAATTCTCTGGGTAGATATATTCTAATAGCAACTTTGGAATTCCTTTTTTTTTTTTTAATTACACTTTTAAGCCGGAATAGTTGGCTAGCTGGATATCAATAACACTGCCAAAACAATTCTTAATTAAATTTAAATTCTTCTAAATAAAATCTAGTGGAAAAAGTTCATGGATTTTGCCACGTAAGTAATTTTAGCTACTACTAGAAGTAACATTATTTTGCTACCTAAGTTGTTCTTGATTTCTTTTATAATAATTTTATAATATGTTAAACAGTTATTATTATAAATACTTTCTTGAAAATATCTAACAAAACATAGCAGATGGCCAGATATCTCCTTGTGTGTCTCAGACAACATTTAAACAAAGTGAATGTATCACCAAAAATTTAGCTCCTTACTAAAAAAGATGGGCAAATTCATACTCTTAAACCCAAGGCATAGCAAATGGTTACTACTCAAAAAAAAAAAAGAATGCTTATTTAAGATCTTATTACATGTGTACCATTTTTAGATTAACAAAATATACGTTTTCTAATGATGACAAAAAATTTCCATGTAAATTTAGGAAAATTTTCCTCCACGATAATTAAGGAAAAAGGTCACAAGTAAATTGTAACTACATAAAATGATTTCATGTTTATAGAGATTAAAAATTAAATTTCTTGAAAAGAAACAGTTTACGGAGGATCTATTTTTCTGTAACAAACAAGTAATAAGTATTTATTTTCCTATACTATTCTCAAATATTTAAGTACTCATTTGAAACCTATATACAGGGACACCTGGGTGGCTCAGCGGTTGAGCGTCTGCCTTCAGCTTAGGGTGTGATCCCCGAGTCCCAGGATCAAGTACCACACTGGGTTCCCTGCATGGAGCCTGCTTCTCCCTCCCTCTGCTGTGTCTCTGCCTCTCTCAGTATCTCTCATGAATAAATGAATTAATTAATTAATCAATTAAAGAAACCTATATACAAATTATAGACTTCCTACAATTCTCACTGAGATGCAGATAAATGAGTCTGTTTTATTACTTCTGTGTGGATTCCAATAGGTTATAATGGTTATGATATTACAGGACACCTTCTGTGTGATAATGCATACAATGTGGCCAAAGAGTCTTCAAATTCCTCTTACAACAGTACATACTAACAGCATAGAAACACCAAAAACATCTCACTCAAGAGAATAACCTACAAACGAGGATGTCAGGTTTCATTTGGGTTAAGAGTATTTATATTGGAATAAAACACTTGTAATAAACCCGCTTTCTCCTCACTTGTACAACAATAAGCAAACTATTTAACTTTCTAGGTCACAGTTCTTATTCCTATATGGAAGTTACACTTTTTCTTAATTTCCTATAAGGAAAATACACTTTTTAATGTAATAGGTTCTAACATTCCTAAAGGGACAAAATTCTCTGCAATAAGTAAGCAATCAATACATTTTTTCCACTTTCTGTCCCCTTCTCTTCCAGCAGTTCAAAATTAACTTTTTACATAAGTAATTTATTAAATATAGTTTTACTTCTCTAATTCATTTCACATATCTATTAGCAAAAGAATACTACCTAAAATTACCAGGTAAGACAAAGAACTATGTTGGCAAAAAGAGAAAAAGGCGATAATATAAGATACATATGGGCAGAATCTTTTTCGTTTTAACTTATCCTTCACACCTAGAATTAGATTGGAACATGCTAAAGTATCTGTTAAAAAAAAAAAAAAAAGTGAAAAGGAGAAAAGCCAGTAAAGAATATGAGAATTCACATTCAACTTTCAAAGTGATATTTTCTATTGAGCTACTAAAAAGTTTATTCTGCTCACATTTCAATAGTATTTCTGCCTTAGTATAGGAGCATATGTTAACATCCAAATATTGCACTACAACATAAATAAAAATAACACTACAAAATCTGTTACAAATTTAGTATACACTATTTTTAAGGAATGCATTCAGTAAAATCATCTGTAAAGTCAGAAAACCTCACAATAAAAACTCTACTATAATTATGATAATAAGGTTATTTTTTGAAGCTTAACATTCTATTTCAAGGATGATTTAATGGATTACATTACCCAGGTGCTTGGTTAAAACTTAGCTTCTCCCTAGCATGACAATGTAAGTACTAAATTCACAGTATTTGTCACAAACAGGAATTGTGAGAGCTAAGACATAAAAATGCAAAGATGTTTAATATGTGGCCATTGCTATCAAAAATCTTCAATCTAAAAAATGCACACCAAAGTGTCCTATAAATATTTCCAAATTCAATATAAAGAATATAGATGATCTATGCTGCTTCTATATTATATTTGCCTGTTGAACTGCCAGGTCCTAACACGTGAAATATTTGGCCGATTACTTCTCATTTCCAACAATAAAAACACAAACACAAATCTATGTCAGAGGCTGATTTTATAACTAACCTGGTTTTGCTTCTGATTTTCTACTGAGACAATTTAATGTTTAATTATAGGGCTAAATATTCTTAAAAATAATAAGCCTACCTTACTATGTCTTTTTCTAAAACTCCAACCTCCTCCTTCAAATCAGGAGAAAGTTGGGATACAATCAACCCCTCCTTCAAACACTATTATTTTAATAAATTCATTAACCTTTCTGGCGATGCTTTCATGCCCTTTCCAGGCCTGAAATATCTCTTATTTAGTAGGTACATGTGTGTATATATAGAATATGTCACAGTGTTTGCAAACTCCAAGATTACACAAAATAGACAAAGTGAGTTATCCCAGGTTGCACAAAATCTTAAAGAAAAGCTGTGGAACTAACTGATCGTTATTAGATCTATCTTCTTCCCTCTAACTAATTTACATTACTTTTAATTCTCTTAAACAACTGCAATTGAAATTTGTAATCAAAAAGTAACAGGCAAATGAGCAGATTCCTTGATACGTGCTAGCCACTCTTCTAGGTGCTTTACAAGTACCAACTCAATCTTCTCAAAACCATTAGTTCAAACTACAGAGGAGAACCTGGGCAAAATGAAGTCACTTATCGCAGGAGCTTGGTTAATAGGAAGTAGCTGGGCTGCCAACTCAAGGGGTTTCACTTACAGGTCTCATCACAACAATTACCATATGCTTCTTTGACCACAAAGATCCGTTAATGAGGTAGGCAGAAGAATCTGTCCCCCGTCCAAGATGTCCACATTCTAAACCCCAGAACTTGTGAGTATCTTATGTTACATGGCAAAGGGAAATTAAGGTTGCCAATGGATTTAAGGATGCTAATCTGCAGATCTTTACATGAGGAGTTTAGCAGGATCATCTAAAGTGGACTAGTGCAATCACAAGAGCCCTTATAAAAGGAAGAAGAGGGAAGAAGAGGGAACTAGGAAAAGGTGGTAAAAGAAGAACTTAGTTTTGAAGACAGGGGAATCAAACCATGAGCCAAGGCATGTAGACAGACTCTAGAAACTGAAAAAGAGGGCAGCTCGGGTGGCTCAGCAGTTTAGCGTCGCCTTCAGCCTGGGGTGTGATCCTGGGGACTGGGGATCGAGTCCCACATCAGGCTCCCTGCATGGGGCCTGCTTCTCCCTCTGCCTCTCTCTCTCTCTCTCTCTCTCTCTCTCTCTCATAAATAAAATCTTAAAAAAAAAAAGAAAAACACAGGAAATGGATTTTTCTCATAGAACCTCCAAAAGGAGCTCAGTCCTGACAGTATCTTGGCTTGAGGCCAGCAAGAACCATTTTAGACTTCTGATCTCCAGAATATAAGGTAGTAAGTTTGCATTATTTTAAGCCATTAACTTTGTAGTAATTTGTTACAGCAGCATAATGGTTAATTTTATGTTATCTTGGTGCACTATAATACTATAATGATCAACTGCTTGGCCAAACACTATTCCAAATGTACTCTAAAGATGTGTTGGGTTTTTTTTTAGACGTGATTAACGTTTACAATCTGTTGACTTTATTAAAGCAGGTTACCCCTCACAAATATGAGAGAGCTTCATCCAATAAATTGAAGGCCCATAGAGCAAAGACCAGGGTTTCACAAGGAATCAAGAATTCGACCTCAAGGCTGCAACACTGAAATTCTACCTGAGTAAACAGCCTTCAGTCTCAAGACTGCAGCATCAACTCTTACCTGACCCTCCAGCTTTTGAGCCTCTTCCTTCATATCAATCTCCCTTTCTCTAGGTGTGTGTGTGCGCGTGTGCGTGTAAAACTATTACTAGTAACTTACTACTAGTTCTATTTGTTCCTACTATCCCTAGTTATATTAGTATATCAAAAAATGCGTCTTGGGCTGCCATAAAATACCACACAGTGGCTTAAACAGAAATCTATTTTTCAAAATTCCAGAGCCTGGAATTTAGTTCCTGGCTTACAAACAGCTGCCTTCTCACTGTATCTTCACATGGAGAAGACAGCTCTGATGTCTCTCTCACTTCTTTTTTTTTTTTTTTTTTTTTTAGATTTTATTATTTATTCAGAGAGAGACGCAGAGAGAGAAGCAGAGATATAGGCAGAGGGAGAAGCAGGCTCCATGCAGAGAGCCTGATGTGGGACTCGATCCCGGATCCCGGGATCATGCCCTGAGCCAAAGGCAGATGCTCAACCACTGAGTCACCCAGGAGTTCCTCTCTCTCACTTCCTATGGAGAGATGCCCTACTGGACTAGGGCCCCACACTTATGACCTCATTAACCTTTATTACTTCTTCACAGATCCTGCCTCCAAAAGCAATCACACTGAGATTAGGGTTTTAACACATGAACTGAAGAGGAGAGTGACCAGATTCAGTGTATAGTAGAGGAGAAACAATTCTCCAAAGCACATAGACGTATTTTAGCACTTAGTCAATTTTCAAGAATTAGTCAGATGTTCAGATACTTTTCTCAGCTCTCTAAGTATAAACATGTAAATATACCCAAGATTCTGAATAGAATAAAAGGTAAAGAAAAAATTTAAATATCTCAGACATATACACAGAAAGTACTACTGATGTGCAGATTTTTCTCAAATTACTCAGTGATTTTTTTTCCAAGTGGTTGTAGAAAACCAAAATTTTCTTTCCCCATAATGAAACAAAAGTGAAAGATTATATGTTCCTTGACTGGTGTTTTTTGAGTTTCCAAAAATGCCATATTTCAATTAAAATTTTGTTTACATTGTTCACCAAAAAATAGCCCTGGAAAGGAAGTATAGGGTAGTATTTCGGGGCTTATTTTAAAATCAGGCAGCCAGGTTTTTAATTACACCAGTTATCAGTTGTCACCTGGACAAGTTATTCAATATCCCTCAAGTTTTCATTTTCTTTTAACTAAAATGGGCATAATATGCAAGAGTGCTATAAGAATTAGAGAATTCATTTACAGAATTTACAAAATATCTGATAACTAATAATTGCTAAATAAATATGAGATTTCACTAGCATTGTGACTGTTGACATAATAATCCTATTTAAAATATTTTAAATTCTCTGGATATTAAATTTGCCAAGGAAAAAAAAACATAGAAAATTTAACTGAGGTTAAGTTTTCATATTTGCAAAATCTTAGAACTGTTGTAACTGGGCAAAAGTATGGTGTACACTGCAATTGTAGATGTAGTGTTTTGGGTGGTAAGAAGCTATTATCCTGATGACGGTCCCTGATGACACTTACCTGAAGACTATTCAGAGCGTCTTTGTCATTCTGTGAACTAGCATGAGCTAACTCCACAGAACAGTGACAAGGCTACAGCAGTGTGTGTGTAGTGAATTCTTCTGAAAAATAGTGATGACTCAAATCATGAGAACTGTAATGATGTGACACTACTTCATGAGTCACAAACTTCTCCAAGCATTACCTCCTTTGACCCTCTAAACAATCTTGACATAGAGGCAATGCAAATACTATGGCTCTTTGACTGCTGGTAATTGCAGTTCTCAAACCCTAAGTTTGGTCCATTAGCAAAACCAGAGCTAAAATCTGTGCCTTGAGTCTCATTGTCTCATGTTGCTTGTAACAATCTTCTAAGCTAAGTAGAATGAATTTGAAAAAAGCTAAGTAGATTGAATTAAAAAAAAAAAACCTTTATTTTCAATAATATCCTATTTATTATCTTTCATAATGCACAAAAATAATAGCTCTCTGAGTTTTTACATCAGAGTGGAGAAGCGTAAAAAAGATTTTCAGAAGATATTTTGCTATTAAAACTGTTAGTGTGACAGGCTGGAAGGCTGATACAGCCCCTGGATGCTCTATCTACAAAGAGAGAAGCTGCAATCTTCACTTTGCCTTTCTTTCTCCAATCAAAAAATATAACTGGGAAACAAGCTACTTTGCTCTCCCCATATATGCATTCACATTTCACAATTCATACTTACTATGCCCTTGAAAAAAGCACCAAACCCAGTGCATAAAGAAAAGCCTACTAATGTCTCCCTTATGCAAGAAGAAAAAAAAAAAACAAGTTAATAGCTTTTGATGTAGAGAGATCCATTTCCAGCCCTCCTATAAACCCCTTAAGGATCCTGGCAGTACATAATGAATGTACTCTAACCGCTCTTTGAATAATGACATGGCAAAAGCCTTTGCAAGGTTCCTATTAATCTTTGGGTCAAAAGTGCCTCCAATCTACTAGGGTAGTTGCAAATGGTTCCACTACAAATCTGCTATATATTTTAAAAAGTTAAAATAATTGCTACTTCTTTAGCGGTACCAGCAGCTGAGATAGTAGTAAAAAACATACGTTGCAGTTCCAGCCTCACAGTTGATAACAAAACCATCACATTACCGAAGTGACCATAGTTTTCAGAGCTGTCGGGAATTTAGAAGTCAACAGTGCTATCATTTCTCTAAGTTTCAGGGTTTACTTTTATACCTTTTCAGGTAATAAAATACTCCCAAAAGTCAAATCTGAGTGGAAGCTTAAAAGTTCAAAGCCTTAAGAAAAAAAATTTAAAGGGGCAGCCCAGGTAGCTTAGCGGTTGGTTTAGCGCTGCATTAGGCCCAGGTTGCGATCCTGGGGACCCGGGATCGAGTCCCACGTCGGGCTCCCTGCATGGAGTCTGCTTCTCCTCTGCCTGTATCTCTGCCTCTCTCTCTCTCTCTCTCTCTCATGAATAAATAAATAAAATCTTTAAAAAAATGTAAAAACAAATCAATTTACAATTTTTTTTGTATTATCAGGAATTTAGCTATTAATTATCTTTAACAAAATTCATCTTGAGTAAGAGGCATTAGAAAAGTGGCCTAAAACTGTCTACTTCCCTTTTCATATTTCAAAAGGATGGAGGGGAAGGGGCAAGGTGGGGGCACCACATTATTTACCAGACACTTGATATGTTTTCCCCAAAAAATGTACTCAAATATTTTAAATCCCAAGGCAAACAGTTCTAAAGATATGAAAATAACACAGAACTGAATGAAACAATTCAAAATTATTTCCTAAATCAAACCACTTTTGTTATAGTTCACTACTACAATTCTAGAAACTTATCATTATCTTTCACCTGGAAAAGTACAAAAGCATTGTAACTGGTCTCCTGCCTTTTTACCTGTATTCCCAACTCACCCCCAGTTCATTATTTGTCTAGTAACCAGAATGATCTTTTACAAGGTAAATGAGATCTATCATTCTTCCTTCTTATAACTATCTAAACTGATTTACAAGTAGAAGAAAAATCTAAATTTCTTACTGTGGCATTTTAAGACCCTACATAATTCAGACCTACCATATCTTCTAAATTTACATTTTATCCCACTTGGCCTGCCATACTAAATGCCAACTGAATTGGCCTTTTCTGCCTTTGAAATAAGGCAGATTTGTTTGAAGGCTCTTGCATCTGCTATTCCCCCAGTTCTTCAAGAGGCTTCCTCTTTCTTGTCATTTGGGTCTCATCCCAAATCTTACCCCTTAATGGAGCCTCAGTGAGCATTCCCTGATTGCTTTGTATTTCTTTACTTGTACCACCTAAATTGTACTTAGCACTATCGGAAATTGTTCTATTCTATAAGTTATTTATAATTCTTTCATAGCCTATCCCCCCAACCAAATAGAATTAAATTTCACGAGAGCAGAGATAAATTTTCATTTACAGTTACGTCCCAGCACATCAGTTCTGGCACACAGTAGATGCTCTCAATAAAGACCTACAAATGAGAGACTAAAGTACGAGACTTCAGAGCTGTATTTTTATACGTGATACACATCTGCAAAATGGGGAGAAATGAGACAAACTTATTCTCTAAGTTCATTTAACATTTAACTTACAAGTGATGCCATCTTGAGAACTCATTACTAAGACTGAGAAGGATCCGAAAATGGTTCTATGGCATTTGACAAAACAGCAGTCATGATCTGAAAATGGTACTATGGCCACTTGACAAAACAGCCGTCAAAGCCCCATACAAGCCAATCAAGTATGGCTCCTGCTATGTCTCTTGGTTCCTAGTCTTCTTTCATGATATCCAGAAGTTGCCGGTAAGAGAAAGAAAGAGAAAGCCAAGACTTAAGACCAAGCCCATCCTGGTTCCTTGCTTCTGTAGACCTCCTTTGGGATTACTTGAATAATACCTTTTTTAAGGCATATATTGAATTACTTTTCATTTATTAATCTTTATTTAATTTTAAATCCATTACAGCTAATATACAGTATTATATTAGTTTCAAGCTTACAATGTAGTGATTGAACAATGACACACATTACTCAGTAGTTATCATGATTGAACTACACTTTGAACACTGTCTTTGGAGGCATAGTCCCTAATGTCATGGAAGAGGGCTTTATACAGAGCCCTTGCCTAAGATCGCAAGGTTCCCCACAAGGGAATTTGTGGCTAGTTTAGGTTGTACATCAGACCTTTCACCCAACTCCTGTGGATGGTACGGGGTGACCTATAAAGCACAGTTATTAATTCTGCGTCTTGGAATTGGGGTAAGGAATCAAATACTATCCATAGTCAACCATGGACCAGATATCAAATCAGAAGTAAGGATGTGGGACAAGGCACCTGTGAATTATCTCAGGTAATAACTGAGCAGTTCCTCCTCTTGAGAAGACAGACTTGATCCTTACCAGTCTCAGAAAGTGTTAGCTCTGCTTTGCACACTCTTCCCTCCACTCCCTTCCCCAGGCCTAATAACTTTCACTATCCCTTACCCTTCAAATCTCAGCTTAAAGATCTCTTCCTTAGGTAGAGTTTCCTGATACCCCAGGTTGGATCAAGCTCCCATGTATGTATTTGCACTTAAAAACATTTATTACAAGTTCTTATTGCAGCAGTTACCTCATAAGTATCCAATGACTGAATTAATGAGTGATGAAGATGATTAGATAATACATTCCATTTCCAACAAAGCGTGAAAAACGGGGAGGCTAAGCAGAATTTAACTATCGTACTATTGACATTTGGGAATGGATATTTCTTTGCTGCGGGAGGCTCTCCTATGCATTACAAAATGTTAGCATCATCCTTGACCTCTTCTCATAGGTTCCAAGAGTACACATTGACTATCTCTCACCTCAATGATAACAACAAAGAATGTTTCCAGACATTGTCAAATGTGTTCTGGAAAGCAAAACTACCCCCCGCCCTGCCCCACCCCGTTGAGAACCACTGGGCTTGAATAAACTGCTGGAATCTGCTGCAAAATTAATATTTTCCAAGGAGCTAACAAGGAGCTAAATTTCCACTGAGAAAGTCCTCACCTCCAGCAAGTGGGGAAGGTAAAGTGCCCAAAAGATTACTACAAGGCAAAAGATGGACACACTCAGAAATCTGCTAGGTGTGTTCTTACTCAATAAAGAAAAAGACAGGTTCATCTGCTACAATAAGGAGAAATAACTGATGTGTTTAAATTGTTTAAATAATTCACTTATTTATAGGAAAGTTTCAGGGTTATAAAAAATTTTGAGCAGAAAGTACAGAGTTCCCTTATAACTATTTCACCCCATCCCCCCAAACACAGGCAGTTTCCCCTATTAGTACATCTTGTATTAGTGGGATATATTTGTTATAGTTAATGAGCAAATGTTAATTATTAACTAGAGGCCATAGTTCACATTAGGGTTCATTCTGCATACTGTTCATTCTACAGTTTTTAACAAGTTTATGGGGACATACCTCAATATTAGTGTACTACCAGATAGTTTCACTGCTCTAAAATCTGTCTGGTATTCCAACTGTCCATCTTTCTCTCATTCTCATAAGTCCCTGGCAACCACTCATCTTCTTCCTATCTCTCAAGTTTTCCCTTTCCAAAAATTCCACATATTTGGACTCTTTCTTTCTCCAGCCACTGTAGTGAGAAGAGCTGCTGCCATGGTCACCCACCTACAATGGATGGTCTTGTGCAACTGCTCCAGCTTCCTGATCAAGATGAACAAGCAGACATACAGCACCAAACCCAGGAACCTGAAGGCTCATAATTCCTTCCCTACGATGGGCTAATTCGCTGCAAGACTATGGTGCGGAGCTTCAGGCCAGAAAGCAAAGGTACAGTGGTAGGCATGAGAAGATCTGGCCAGTGAAAACCTGCCACCCCCTATGAGTGGACCACCATTAACAAGAATTTCTGGACTAGCCTTCACAGAATCAGACACATGATCTGCAAGAACAAGTACCATCCAGATCTATGCATGGCTGCCATTTGCAGAGCCAGTGCCATTCTGAGGAGCCAGAAGCCTGTGATGGTGAAAAGGAAGAAGCTCCTGCCACACCAAGAGCTTCTGAACACCTGCCCCCACCTCCAAGGCAATAAAGATGTCAACCACCAGGGAGGGATGGAGGGAGGGAGGGAGGGAGGGAGGGAGGGAGGGAAGGAAGGAAGGAAGGAAGGAAGGAAGGAAGGAAGGAAGGAAGGAAGGAAGGAAGGTCGGTCACATAGTTGGAATTATAGTATGGAATCAGACTAGCTTCTTCACCAGGAATATGCATGTTAAAAAAAAAAAAAGAATATGCATGTAACACTCCTCCAGGTCTTTTAATACCAATAGTTCCTTTGTTTTTATCTGTAAATAATATGCCTTTGTCTGGACATACCACAGTTTGTTTATCCATGTACCTATTGAAGGACATCTTCCAAGATCTGGCAATTATGAATGAAGCTTCTATAAACCTTCATGTGCAGATTGCATATGTTTTCAACATTTGGATAAATACCAAAGAGCATGATTGCTAAATCATATGTAAGATTATTAAAAAAAAAAAAAAACCTGCCATCCTGGGGCACCTGACTGGCTTAGTTGGAAGAGCATACAATTCTTGATCTTCGGATCGTGAGTCTGAGCCCCAGGTTGGGTGTAGAGATTATTAAAAATAAATAAATAAAACTTTTAAAAGAATAAACACCTTAAAAACAGAAACAAAAACTGCCACACATGTCTTCCAAAGTAGTTGCATCATCATGCATTCTCATCAGCAATGAGAGTGTCTATTGCTCCATATACTTGGCAACATTGGCTGGTGTCTGTGTTTTAAGTTTTAGTCATTCAGGTAAGTGTGCAGTGGTATCTCGTTGTTTTAATTTACTCTTTTCTAGTTATCAATGGTGCTGTGCATATTTTCATATGCATCTTTGATATTTGCATTCCTTCCTTAGTAAGTTATCTGATCAGATCCTTTGCCCACTTTTTAAGGGCATTGTTGTTCTTCTTATGAATCCTTCGTATACACTAAATATCCGTCTTTTATCAGATAGGTGTTATGACTTTTCATTTTCCTTAACAATGCCTTTCACAGAGCAAAAATGTTTAATTTTAATGAAGTCCCATTTATTTTCTTTCATAGACTGTGTCTCACCTGTTGCAAAAAAAGTCTTCACTAAAACTCAAGTTCACCTAAACTTTATCCAATGTTGTCTTCTAGGAGTTTTATAGTTTTGAGCTATACATTATGTCTTTTATCTATTTATTGAGTTAATTTTTTGTGAAAGATTTAGTGTTTCTAGCTTCATATGTTTTACACATGGATATCCAGTTGTTGCAATACCATTTGTTGAAAAGACTCTTTTCTTCACTAAATTGCTTTGGCTCCTCTGTGGACTATGAGTTGATTATATTTGTGAGGGTCTACTTCTGGACTCTTTCCTCTTCCATTTTCTTTTAACAAAAAAATTGTCTATTCTTTCACCAATACCATACCGTCTTAATTACTGTATCTTTATAGTAAATCTTGAAGTCTGATAGTGTCATTCCTTCTACTTACTTCTTCTCTTTCTAAAATTTTAATAATGTTTTATGAACACTAAGACATCTAAAGTATCTAGGTGTGTATGACATGATTTGAAAGTTGTTCTGAAGGCAAAAGCATAGATATTGTTAAATGAGTTAATAGGAGCACTAACTATGGGCAGAGGTAATGGAGTTCATTCAACACACTAATAAATGTGGGCAGGCCCTCAAAATATAGCTCTGGTCTTCTAGCTCTTTTTGAACTACCACCACATTAAAAGCCATATATTCTGGAAAGAATAATAACAAAATGGAAACAACCTGGGTCTACAAATCATGATTTAGAGAAGTGCCCAAGCAAATCACCTGACATGCACTGGATACAAGCAAGAAACAAATCTTTATTGGGTTCAAACTTTCACTCATAACTGCAAATAGCTCATATTATCCAGAATTACACCCTACAAATTGTAGGTTGCTTTATGAGTTTGTTTTTGTTTTTTGTCAGCATCATTCCGCAGTCAGAATAAGAAGCTCACAAATCAGAAGAGATACCTAAAGTCGAAATTTGGCACAAGTAGAATGTCCTTGCTTAAGATCCGGATATCCTTTTTCCCTTCTCTATCAGAATAATACAAGACATCTAAGACATTAACTATTCATCTGGAGTCACAACCTAGACCAGAATATACCCATTCCACTCTTTCTAACTCCTGTAGAACATGCATAATTTATTTAGAGGCATTAAATTTGTAGGGTCCACAAGCACTCAGCCTGAGGTGATTCAATTATCTTCCCCTGAAGTGGGACAAGTAAAAAGCAGCAGATGAAAGAAAAGGGAACAAAGGAACTCTAAAAAAAAAAAAAATAAGCTGATCTTAGAGGGCATGGAAAAAGGGTTTCTTAGAAAGTAGTAATTGTAATGAGGATGCTCATCATTTTCACATGCTATCTTCATTCCAAAAAAGCTCAAAGGATTTTGGATTTGATCTTGCAATTTCAATACATGTGTGACGGCTTGAGAAAACTAATAATTCTCACAAGATATTCTCTTTGAAGGCACCAAAGTGGAGGATATAATTATATGTCCCAATGGATTGGTCACTTGACTACACCCTGGAATAACCCATGCCCTTGGCAAAGAATGGAAAATCGGTATTCTTCACAGGGGAAAGCAGATTCTTCATTTAAGCAGCCATTGTATAAAGTCAGGAGAGACAGCAAAACTATTTGTTCATATATCAGAAGCCAATACTGTAGGTATAGTTTGCCAAGAGCCTAAGCACTCTATTCTTCTATAAACCTGGTCATTTAATAAATAATCTTTGAATGTTTAATTAGAATAAGAGCTGGTCCATTTTATATATTTCCATTTATTAGGTTTTATCCAGGAGAAGGAAAGTCTCTATTTTTCTAAGAGCTCTCATAATCTGCACATGATCTTAGAAACTGGGCAGTGAGACTACCTGGAATGTTTTCTAGATCTTAACCTTCCCATGACTTATTGAAATTTGACAAGCAGAAGACCCTTTAACAGTATATTGCATTCATATCTAATGTTTAAAGGTTAAACAGTATATATACATTCAGCAGACAATTTGTGCCAAGTGCCAAAAAATAATAACTCAGATCCCAAAATGAGTTCTTGATATATGTAAAATTGCTTGCAAAGGAGAAAAACAGATAAATTAGCATAATTCCTTCTTTCTTCAATATCCTTGGCAGGAGAGAACAAAACCCCCCACTGGTAAAAAGCTGCTCCATCTGCCATCATATTGCAAGAACAGCTTGCTTTCTTGGAAAGATGATTTATGGGACAACCAAGTCGTATCTTTCATTTTGGGAGGTGGAAGACTGTGGTAGAGAAATTTCTGTGGAGAATGGCCATCTATTTATTATAAGCCCATTGGCAAAAATACCTAAAAAGCAATACTATGAACTAATGAATTTACCAGCAATCTACCTCCTTTTCCTTCTAACCTCTCTAAAAAGGCATGAGGTTGTTATTTTTATCTAAAGACACTGCTATGTACACATGATTTATTAAGAAAGTTGTGCACATAAGGACGAGATTTTTAAGTATGAGAAATGGTCCTTGCTACATAGCAATATGGAAGTATTATGGTGGAAGCAAGTGTCTTGCTAATTTTCACATATAGACAATGAGTACATAAGATGATAGTAACAAACCCCAGTGGGGATTCTTATGTATTTTAATCTGTAGATACAAAAAGTCCTCACTATGAAACTGTGGCAGAGCCAAATTAGGGTATGAGATGTGACCTAAGATACTCAACCACATAGTAGATCACACTGTCTCTTAATTTACTGAATTCAAATAGGTTTCCAGAAAAGTAATGGACAGATATGAGTTCGTTCTTCCTCCACATTTTCTCCTCTCTGGAAAATGAATTAGAAATGAGCAACATTACAGGGGGAGCCTGGGTGGCTCAGTGGGTGAAGTGTCTGCTTTCAGCTCAGGTCATGATCCCAGGGTCCTGGGATCCCACACTGGGCTCCTTGCTCAGTGAGGAACCTGCTTCTCCCTCACCCTCTGCCCCTTCCCCCTGCTCATGCACTTGGGTGAGTGCGCTCGCTCTCTCTCTCTCTCTCTCTCTGTCAAATAAATAAAATATTTTTTTTAAAAATGAGCAACATTTAAAGCTTTACATTTTCATGACTCAAAATAAATTCCTGATCTTTTAAAATTTACTTTGGCAAAAAAAATAATAATAATAATAAATAAAATTTACTTTGGAGCCACATAACTTAAAGGAGTATGCTTTTGTCAACATATGCAGCAAAGTATAAATGAAGAATATTTTACTTTATTATAAAGAAAAGAAACATAAAATAGAAAGTCAAAATAGTATTGTTTTCCATTATATTATCTTTTTAAATAAGACAGTAAACTGTAATACTCTTATCATCAACTCGATAATGTTGATTGGGCAAATTTCTCCTCCTTGGCTTCATGACCTTCAGAATTGTAATTTAATGAGGAGAGGAAGGTTTCAGAGACCCTTTTAAGACACGGCAAACCTTCAGAACTATTATTCCATTTGGTTTTACATATGCATTTTAATTTTTCTACTTTATGACTCCATTAATCTCTCATTTTCAATAGCCTCCATTTTTAATTAAAGTACAAGTTTTGCAGACCTTATTTTTATTACTGACTGATACCTTCACTAATGGTTTTTATTTTATTGTGAATCTCAAATGCAGTTATGCTGCAAGGGTAAATTAACACACTAGCAGCAGTCTTAAGTGAATAAATAAGTTAAGCATAGTTAAGTGTCCCCTATGGAAGTCTTAAGAACTCTAGAATATAAATACACAAACACCTGAAGGTCACTCATAATGATACGTCAAGGTATATGAAAGCCATGAGCAGCAATGAACACAGATGTGCCCCCTTCTCTCTGCTTCCACTCACAACACCTTCCTGGGCAGTGCTGTTGTTCTATCACAATCTTTCACACTTAGGAGCAGTGTCAGGAGAGCAGGAGACCCTGTTCCTTCAATCTCGTATTTGTTCCCCCCTCAAAGGAGTAGAAAAATTGGCACAAGGCTAGTATTCAGTGAATCAGAGTCAATCAGAGCTGAGTTCATAATGCCAGAGTCTTTTCCCTTTCTCTGGGCCCTTTCCTGTTTTGTTTTTGTTTTTGTTTTTTTTCACAGATCTGCATGCCCATAAGTATCTTTTTCTTCTCACTACAAATTCATTAGAACAAGTCTTATGCTTGCTTTCTTCAAGGAGATCTAGATTCTCCAGCTTCTCTCTCCACAAATAGGTAGGTGAGGCTATTTCAGGGGATGGAGTCAGAAATCTTGCTTTTCCATCGAAGCTACATTCTTTAGATTAGACTTGATGATTCTAAAAGTTACAGTTTGACCTTAATTCCCAATTGATCCGTGAATGAAACAGAAGAGTGATTAATTTGTCCCAACCAATGGGACAAAATATTAAATTGCTAATCATCCAGTGTCTGGACAATAGAATTCGCTTTTCAGTACAACATGTTATATACCTTAATTGTAGTCTAAATTTTTAAAAAAATATTATATGTAGGGGTACTTGGATGGCTCAGTTGATTAAGCATCTGCCTTCAGCTCTGGTCATGATCCCAGGGTCTTGGGATTGAGACCCACATCGGGCTCCCTTCTCAGTAGCAAGTCTGCTACTGCCTCTCCCTCTGTATCCCCGTTTTCTTTCATTGCTCTCTTAAGTAAAAAAAAAATAAGTAATTTTTTAAAATATTATGTTTATTACAAATATTTCATCCACTTTGTTTCTATCCTTTTGGAAACACCAATATTGTTTGCATTCTTTCATAGTCCATATCACGAATATCTAGAATTCATGAACTTATTTGTCACAGTATAACTTATCGAGAATAGTTTTGTCAAGATAAAAATCAGTAACATTAAAACACAAAACAAGTAAAATAGTTTTATAAAAAGCATAGGCTTTTTTTTTTTAATTTTACTTATTTATTCGAGAGAGGGAGAGAGAGAAACACCATGCGTGCATGGTTGGTGGAGGAGCAGAGGGCGAGGTCAAGGGAGGGAGAAAGACTCTCAAACTCTATGCCAAGCATGGAGCCGGATGCGGGCCTGATCCCAGGCCTCCAAATTCATGACCTGAGCTGAAACCAAGAATGGGATGTTCAACCGAATGAGTCACCCAGGTGCTCCTAAAAACACAGTCGTTTAAGTTAAAGACCCTTGTTTAAATTCCAGTTACAAAATTCATCTGATACATGAATTTGTGCAAGTTACTTAATACCTCTAATCTCTAGTTTCCTGCTCTGTGAAATATAAATGACAGTATTACCTCATATGTTTGAATGTAGGTTGGAAACAATATCTCAGAATGATGTTAGCCAATTAATAAATGATCAAGACAGCTTAGATGTTGTCATCATCACATGGTAATCTTATAATATATAATCATTTTTCATCATTATATTAATTTTCAAAAAGTATATTTCCAGGCTTATTGCAGTAGTAAAATAATCTTTAATTCCATGATTCTGGTTTTTCATTCTCACCTTCCCCACTATTTGACATTGTTGCAAGTTGCCTTTTCACGATGAGTCTCAGTCCCTGCATCTAGAAAATGATGTTTGAGAAACTGCAGATTTTTAGTACAAAGGGATTCAATACTGGATATGTAGTGGTTATGAGCACAGAGTAAGCATTTCCTTTCCTCCTTCACTCGACTAGAAGAAGGAGTTCATTTTATCTTCTTTAATAGAGATTGCCAATGGTTGTTGTAGCCTTTGGGCTTCATCTGCTGTAAAACCAGAATTTCTTTGCCCTTTCAAATAGCTCTAGAAAATGGTTGCACAAGGGCAGTATGGAGAATTGACTGGGAAGGAGCACTCAGGGAACTTTCTGGAGTGATAAGAATATTCTAAATGTTGTTTTAGGTGGTGGCTACACAGTTGTACATAACTATAAAAAATGATTGAAGAGAACACTTAAGAGGTGTACATATTATTTTACAGTAATCAAGTCTCAATGTTTTTATACCCAGGCTAATCTGAGAGCTAGAAAAACAAAAGGCTTTATGGAAAGATACCGCCTATCTCTTCTTTCTATGAATCATTATTATTAGATAATAATAGGGGAAAAAAGTTTGAAATATAGGCAACATTTAAAAACTAGTGAAGACCACATGGAAACCTAGATGCCCTACTGCTCTTTAAAAATTAGAAAACCTAGTAAGAATGAATCCACATTTCCTCAAGAGTCACTAAAAGTAAATACAAGCTAATAATTTAGAAAGAGTTTGCCCCAGAGCATACCAACTCTAGTGTTTCCTACATCGACTACCTATATTTATGAAAACAGAAGCCTCGTTCATACTGTACTCCATTTAACAATACATATGTAATGTAGTTTTTGGTACTTCAAACTGAAACTCTCCTTAGAAGAGGTGCAAGTCACTACATAAGTTCTGTAATAATAGGATAATGCAGAAATTCTAGTATATATCTTTTACTGCTAAAAGCCCAAATGTAGACTAAAACATTCTTCCAAGGAAGATATTCACAATTGTAGTATTATAACAAAACCGTATCTTATTTATTATAGACTTAAAGTAGTTGAAAAAATCATTTGCAAAATCTGTTGTTTCAAAGAAGGAAGAACTTTAAATTATTCCCGCAAATGGTTTATGCAAGGCATATGGCTTTAAATTGATAAGAACACTAGTTTTTTTAACAATCTTATCTCCATAATTTAATAATTCAATCTTGTCTCATAATTTAAGGAGTTATAAATATGACCCAGAATTATTTCCTTGTCTAAACTTGAACAATAATATCCAAAGACTGATGATTCTAAGGCAGGTAACACCAATGTGCAGCACTGTCAAAAGTGATTCACTTCTAGGACTCGTAGAATCTCTTGAGGTGATTCTTATCCTTTTATTTTTCTTAAGATTTTATTTATTCATGAGAGACACAGAGACAGAGGCAGAGACATAGGTAGATGGAGACGCACACTCCCTGCAGGAGCGTGATGTGATGCAGGACTCAAACCAGGACGCCAGGTACATGACCTGAGCCAAAGGCAGATGGTCAACCACTGAGCCACCCACGTGCCCCATGATGATTCTTATCTTAAGAAAAACCTTCCTGGGATCCCCGGGTGGCGCAGCGGTTTGGCGCCTGCCTTTGGCCCAGGGCGCGATCCTGGAGACCCAGGATCGAATCCCACGTCGGGCTCCCGGTGCATGGAGCCTGCTTCTCCCTCTGCCTATGTCTCTGCCTCTCTCTCTCTCTGTGTGTGTGTGACTATCATAAATAAAAATTAAAAAAAAAAAAAAAGAAAAAAGAAAAACCTTCCTGTCAAAGGTCCGTAATGCCCTGGGATTTCAGTAAGTACTCACTGTATTAGTAATACTCATTTATGAGATTTAAATCAATGAGGAGACACCCAGGAGAAATTATACCAACGCCCTTTGGAGTTAGTTCAAACAGACACAATCAGAACCACAGAAGCATGTGGTTACAAGAAAGCCACACATACACACATGACACACACACAACACACACAATTAACTTCTCCTAAAATAAAGCCTGAAAACTAAAACAAGTAAAATAATAAAGGAACAATAAGCATACAGATGCTAAAAAAAATATTCATCCACTGGAAAACAAGAGTGAGAATACACAAAGTAAAAAAATAAAAAAGTAAATAAAAAATAAAAAAATCTCAAGTAAAAAAAAAAAAACTCAAGTATAAATACAGCTTAAAAAGAAAAAAAAATTTTTAAGGCCTCCTCGCTGCTCATTGCCATTCAAGAGTTGGTTTTTCAATGGCATCACCCAAAGGCGGAGGGCAGTATTCAATCACTTTATCCAGTAAGACAAACAAACAAGCTGGAAACCTCGTGACCTGAAGTGAACAGAGAAAATTTCGTCTCCATAGTACAGTGGGTATTCCCTTGAGAGCTGCACAACTACTGGATTCACATCAGTTCCATTTCCCTACAAAATAAGAAGGATTGAATCAATTACCTGAGGGCAAACCCAATCACACAGTGAAACCTTTACCACTATGAGTGCAGCAGAAGAGCAAGGTAGGAGGGACACTGCACAAACATTCTACAACTGTCAGCAGTGGCTACACAAATACCATTGTAGCTCTCATTTACCTGGAAGGACTGTCACATCTGTGCACAGCAGCCACAGCTGCTACCCAAGGCAGAGAAGGAACGGTGTTCACACCCTTGAAAAAACAACCTATCTATTATCATCTACTAATACTGAACACGATGACTTGTGAATAGAGCGAAGGTTCTGTGTTGTGTTTGGATGTATTTCTTAGTTGTGATTTCTGCAAGGTTTAAGAGATCTTTATTTTTTGTCACGTGCATATTTTATGTAACCATCCGAACTTGGTGTGCATTCTGCAGCATTTATTTAATTAAATGAGGAAATCAAACTATATGAGGTACTCCGTGGAACTGTTCATAAAATTCACCTCTACGTTTAAGAACACAGAATCACTTATTTTAACCCCCTGAGAAAGGAAGCTGTGCTAACATTAAAAGGCCCACATTTCAGACACCTACTGCTGTCACCTGAAAGGTAAAATGAATATACATCTAATTAATTGGTCTTTACTATAAAATGATAACACTCCAAGGAATCAATCAAAGAAAATGACAGACTTAGTCCTAGAACAGTACTTTACCAGAAACATTTTCTGTCACAACTACTCTCAGGTGAAAATCACAGGGCCGTTTATTATTAAATTTGCTAGTGAGGCAAAAAAGACTGGGTAAATTCAAATGTATCAGAATCACCTTCTTAACTGTCAACATTTAGGTCACGGCTTCGAGGTGCATGGAATCCTTCTAAAAGCACTTTGCATGCACTAGATTATTAATCTATAAAACGACTTATAAGGGAGACACTATTATTATTCCCAATTTACAGATGAGGAAACTGAGTAACAGGAAGATGAGGGGATTTTTGCCCCTAAAACCACACAGCTAGTAAATAAAGGTCAAAGCTGGGCTTTCAGAGAAGGCATTCTCTCTCCCAGGCTCTACTACACAATTAGTATCTAAGCTACTCTCTCAAGAAGCAAATGTTTGGTGTGTTAACTCCACCACAAAAAATTAGAAATTTGGAATAGTAACATGACTTGATATCATAAAATAATCTAATTTATTTTTAAAAGTTTATTCGAATTTATACAGACTACGGAATGCGATTCCTTTTATTAGTCGCCTTTAAAACATTTAAGTAACACAGTAAAGTTTCCATTAATTTAAAAAGAGAGGGACGCCTGGGTGGCTCAGCGGTTGAGCAGCTGCCTTTGGCTCAGGGAGTGATCCCGGGATCCAGGATCGAGTCCCACATCGGGCTCCTTGCAGGGAGCCTGCCTCTCCCTCTGCCTATGTTTCTGCCTCTCTCTGGGTCTCTCACGAATAAATAGACAATACCTTTAAAAAAATTTTTAAAGATATACTGGAACCATTCTTTGAATTTAGCACCTCCATTAGAATTTTCATATTCATTAATCACTAATGATTTGGGGGTACCAATGAGATCCATAGTATATATAATGGTATGTTGCTATTTTTCTGGAGTGGATTTCATTTTTTTTTTTTTGAAAACTCAGAATATATTTTGAGCCAAACCAAGTGAGCAAAGTGATAGGAAAAAATAGTTTATATAAGTTTTTGGCAAAACAGTAGTATTTATAACCCTGTCCATTACTTATTATAAAGACAATTCCAGTTAGAAGTTTCAAAAACGATTCAGCAGTAACCTCACCACTAGAATATGTATAGTCTTCCAAAAGGACTACTTTAAAAGATAGCCTTACTTGCATTCATTACACTAATTCTGGAAGTTTGGTTTTTAAAATCTCATTACCTTGTAGTTATATCTCCTAATCTAAAATAAATAATGAATTAGGATTTTGTATTATGGTGATTAAAGAACTTGAATATGCAAGATGATATATATGAACAATAAAAAAATGGAATAACAAAACCTGAGTAATAAAAAATTCACAAAACTTCAGAGGTGAAATCCATGACTGAAGGAATTTTTTTCAGCACTAAACAAAAATTTTAGTAAAGAAGAAAAATAGAGAAAGTGAAAGGTTGTTCAAAAAGAAGCAAACAATACTCAGTCCCACAAACTGTTCAATTTTAATAAAAATTCCCAATACTATTTGTTAGATAAAACACACACAGAAAAAAAATTTTTAATTTAAATTAAAAAAAAAAACACACGGACAAGACAGATTCTAAAACATCTGCTTCCAAGTGTCCACCAGCAACTAGGCTTCACTTTATTATCTTTATTATCTTTAGCACTGGGCAAATTCTCACTCTCCCAACAAATGAGTGGCTCTTACACATCCCTCTCATCTTACTGAACCTTCATTGCTCCCCCTCATCACTGTCTCCTCACAATTACCTATCATCACCCTTGTAATAAAATCCTCTTATTCTAGGAAACAAAGGTTCATCCAGTGTGGTCTCAGGCACAATCTTCCTCTCAATCTAGGTCTGCGGTGATACCATGCACAGCTGATTCTCAAGTATCTCAAAGACAATTCCTTTAGGCCAATTATTCTCCAGTATTTAATAAATACCTTCAAACTAACCTCTAGACATTTATTTCTTATCTTTGCCAATCTTGATCTGTTTATTTCTGAAGATAAAATTCTGGACTTTCTTTCTTTTAAACACGCACACCCACAAACACTCACCCAAACTCAAGCAATAAGCACCAAATAAATTCATTACCTAAGTATCCACTGATCTGATATTGTAGATAACAACTTTTACACTTTTCTTATTGTTGGTATTTTTATTATTTCAGATTTCTCATCAACAGACACACTGAGATTTATTCTTACTCCTCATATTCAAAGAAATCTCTCTTTATCTACCAGAATTGCTTATTTGGATATTTCACCACTAGGGGAGGAAAATAAGGCAAAACAACAAAGAGAGTTATCTGTTGGCCCTTTTGGGGGGAAAAGAGAAATTTTTACACCAGTTAAGATGGTTGTAAGTGAATTTAAAATATTGACACAAGATTGGCAGCTGCTCACATTCTGCCTGAAAGGTTTACTACTGGCAGGAACTCCCAGCAGCTGCTTGTTTGAAACGTGAGAAAACATTTGGACAGTTAGGATAGCCTGATTTTCCCCTTAAAATCTGTTTGGCAAAACTTCTTGGCAGTTAATATGATCCTGTGAAAGGCTTTTTGTAAAAAAAAAAAAAAAAAAAAAAGTGTTCACATCTCGTCACAAAACTTGTTTTGCCAGTGTAGACGATATTTTAAAAAGCCGTATTTTAAAATCATAATCTTTTTATTGCCACCTAATATTTTTCCTTTAGCCAATACATGTAAAATGGATGGCAACACCTGTGTTTATAATAAAATGATTAGGTGATCCATAGTGAAATCTTTAAGAGATTACCAATATCCTCCATGGAAGTTAATTTTCTTGTACCAAGTTGAGATGAGAACAGAGACCAGGGATGTGCAGCTTCATGGAGTTCAAAATTTTTATTAAGACGCTACTCTAACAATGCTATGATTTAGAGAACTCGTTCTTAGGCATTAAGGCAAGAACAGTTCAAACAACCTAGTTCTGCCACAGTCACACAGTAAAAACCAGCACGAGTCCTCTCATACATCCATGTACTCTGCATAAAATAACCAGTGCCCAGGGATGTGTAATTTGTGTACTCAACTTTTATAATAATTTTCTGAGCATTTCCTCCCCTTAATGGGTGTTCCTCTCTCACTTTAACTGCTTTCCTCTCATGCACTTTCAAGTATGCCATGGCCTTGCAGTGCTACCCCTTATCTAAGGCAGGGCAATCTAAGGATATTGATTTATGATGGCTGTGTAATTTACACACTCTGCAATTTTCCTGTATGATTTATTCAAAAAATAGATTGTACATTAAGCTTGGCATTCATTAAGCTGGCCCATTCCAGTTTCATATTAATCCTGTATCAGATATGTTTGGAAGTTTTATGCATTTAGAGCATGTATAGTCATTCTGGCAGATTTTAAAGTATATGTAAAATCACAGTAACCCTTTAGAAACATTTGCACTAAAACACTGAATGAAGGCCATGACACCAGCAAGATGGGATTACATAAAGATAAAATACTGGCATTGTATATGAAAATGAATAACTCAGTGAACATGACCTTTAAGAAATTGATAAATTTCAACTACGTTTTTTCTTTCATTAACATAAACATTGTAAGAACTATTCATTATTAATAAATGCAACCTAATATACTCTTAAATCTATTCAAAACAATCCACTTTTCAGCATTCTGCTACATTTGTCTGAAAAAAGAAACCTGCATCACAGTATCTGATGGTAAATAAGACAACTGAAAACTCGAACGTTAATAATAACAATAAAGGATACTACATAAATTTTCTACTATAAACATAGTATTATTGGTAACTGTTTAAGATATCACCTCTATTATTTTGGATTTGCTAATGACCAGTGTGACCTGTTAATTATCAAGCTTTTGCCAATAATTGAGAAAATATAAAACATAAACCTTTAAGGAGAGTTAAGATCCTTAACAATAGCCTTTAATGTTCTTCAAAGAAAAGGAAAGTGATCGTCGGGTCACCTCATATATACACCTTTTTACCTGTAACCAAACTGAATTTAAATTCACATAAAGCTCACTTGTTCAAGTCCATACTCCAAAAGTAAAGCAGATCTTTCCAAAGATGTAAAGTGTTCAGCAGAAGGTGGCATCATTGTGCATAGATTGATGCCTCTAATTCCATATGTGACTTAAAAGCAAATTGCCAGCAAACTGACAACCTGAGTCAGCATTTCATCTCATTTCCTTCATTTTTAGAATGAGAAGGAAATTAAGTGAAGATGCAAACAAAAACACGGTCTTTCATTTAGGACATCAGTAGAAAAGAACATGATCAAGGACATTTAAAATAATGAGAACCTGACACACCACAAATGAGTTCTATGAAAGTGTCCCCAACACAGCCTCACGAAGACACTGTACAAGGTAATATTTATATTTATGTTTTGATTGCAATACATAGAGTGTTATTCCAATGTTCTGAATCGTAAATGTGCCATGGAACATCATGAAAAAAGAGAGAAAAGAAAGGGCAGGTGAATGATGTGGGAGATGGATGGAGGGGGAACACTCAAGTTGTAATTGGAAATACCATTTTCTAATTTAATCACAATTGTATTACATATTCAAAGCAGGCTACATGTTCTATATGGTAATGTGCTTATTGTTTCTAATGCGGAAAAGTAGACTCATGCTATTTCTGTGCATTAAAATTATTTCAAGATTTATAATTACTCGTATCATCACAGATTTTTGATTGCTCACTCATTGAACTACAAAAACAAAAGCTGACGTCTGATTAAGCTATGGTAGCCTGCAATAAATCATTTGAAGTCATTTATTTGGAAATGGAATCCTGTATAACCCTTCCCATTTTTAAAATATATCAATCTAATCAATTTAATTTTCAACACAGATACTGCTTTTCTCCTCCTTGTCAAAATGTACAATGGAATTTCTACTAAATATAAGTAATTAATTTTTAACTACAAAAGTAAAGAACTCTGCTATTTAAGGATTTAATTTTATTATTATTTTTAATGTAGCAATGTCCTGATGGTTATTATTTGGCTGAATGAATTGAAGTGAGGCTCCCTGGGCAGCTGCTGACATAATGACTGATTGTGTGCAGAGCTGAGAATGTGAATGATAAATTTTGAAAGGCTCTGGAATTTGTGAATAACAAAAGTAGCTACAGTTCCTAAAATCTAACCATTTGTTCTTGGCAACAAAAGAAGACTCAAAGGCTTTTGTTTAATGAAATGATTCAAAAACAGGATACACTGGAATTAAGGGTTATCTGTACCAGCACAATTCAGCAAGCAGCTTGTGTGCCCAAGTAGATGGATCACAAATGTAGGCTGGTTAACATGATATAAATGGGATTAATCTGATTCTATTCCCCCTTAATATTATTATGGTAGTCTGACAGCTTTCTTAATATCTTCATGCTTTTTGCAAGGAAAAAAAAAAAAAGAGCACGTAGAAATAGGAACCATTAAATAACTTTTGCATGGACAGGTTAATGATTAATTCAAGAATATTCAATAATTAAAACATACACTTGAATTAGTTTGTAACAAAAGTGTCATAAATTGTTGAAAAGATTTTTTTTAAAAAGAACTGAAATTCTTGACTACGTAATCTTGAGGCACTAATTCTTCTTAGACGTCAGTTTCCATACATGTAAAATGACCATTTGGAGAATTATACGAGATTCTCCAAGTAAAACACAAAAGAGAAAGCCTGGCAAATCGTAGGGTATTAACATTGGTTTCTGGTGGTAGAGGTACTAGTGGCAAACGTGCCATGCAAGAGGGTATCTTACTTAACCCCCATAAGAACCTCCTGAGATGATAAAAACAAACCCTTAAAGGGTAGCAGAATATAGCACCCTAAAATATGACTGCAGAAGTTTAGGACATCTCACTCCAAATTAACACTGCTTTGGAATACTGATGATTTGGAGCTGAAGGCACAGGAAAAACAGCAAATGCAGGAAGAGGCATTCTCTAAACTCCAGTTACCTAACTTATAGGCAGATTCTCTAGAAGGAACTTATTGTCCCCTCCTCAGAGAATTGCATCAACCAGGGAAGACTGACCATTATCAAGAGAGAAAACTCTAAGTGGACACCACACCCAGACAAACTTTGTCACAAACTGTCACAGCTCCCACCTACTCTTCTAACCTCCCTCTATTCTTCTAAGGGCCCATTCATCCGTCCTAAAAATCATGAACTCTCCTCTATCGGGAAGACTTTCCTCTGCCCTATGGTGCTTCTAGCTGGATTTAGAATCAAAATGACATGAGACAGATAAATGGGAGAAAATCAAATGTAATAGGTATATGTACAGGAAATTCACACAGATGAAATTCCAAAGCCAATGAGCCAACATGAAGCTTATATGAGCTAAGGAGAGGGGCAGGGTCTGAGGATACAAAGGGAGAGAGAACACTGGGCTAGAAGGTGAAAAGAGATATTTGGAAAAACAAGGTTGCCCTATTATGCAGATAGTTCCTAGGTAAAGGGGAGTCTGTAAATGGCTCCCTTCCTGGTAGGGGCTCTCCTTTCCAATGTAAATTTAAGCAGTTGGTGGAGAGGCAGAGAGCTTCTCCAGCAGCTGCTGGATTTTGATTACTTTTAACTCAAAATAAGCTTTCTGTCAATGTGGCCCATCTTGGGGCAGTCTGTCCCAGATCCCTACACCCTCAAGAGGCCTACATCCCTCCAACTTCTATTCAGATAGTTCTGAAGACTGAATTAGCCCCCTCAGGCAGTTACTCATTTTCCCTGGGGATCTCCCATGTATAAATGGGAGATTATATTGTATTCCACATCAAAAATGAGACAATGGGGTAATTCAAGGTAAAATAATAATAATGATAATAATGATGATGATGATGATGATGACGACGACATAGGAAATTAGTGAGTTCTGTGACATTCAAAATCCTACCTTTTCCTGAGGATACTCTGTGTCTTCAATTAAAAAGATACGACAGAAGTGAAAAACAGTAGGGAAAAAATGTGACAAATTTTTTATCATCACTATAAATTAAAAATTAACCTAAGTATTTCTGCTTTTCCCAAAGTTTTTCAAAGTATATGTGAACATTACATTTCCAGTGAAAAAGCCTTAAAATGTGAAATTGAACACATATTATATAAGGCACAGGGCCAAACTTATATATTGATTAGGTGACAGTAAATTCAATTCAATTAAAGGAACACCCAAAAAAGGACTCCCTTTTCCAAAAACATCTCCGGGATATCTTCAGTAATGGTTTTCAATGTGGCTACTCAGAGATCAAAATTATCCATTTTATCTAGGAAATAAAACAGAATAGCTTTTTAAAAAAAATAAACTGTTAGCTATTGCAATTCAAAATACAACAGATAACATCAGGCTCAATAATAATGAATAAGGATAATTTGAATAATGGTGCATTTCTCAATTACAGTGCCACACACTGATCTATTGTTTTGATGCTGCTTATAGTTTCTTAAGAAAATGTAGGGAGAATGCCAACTGCTATAAAAGTGATACTACTTCTTTGAAATATCTTGGTAATAGTCTTCAAATAGTATGAGTATACATATCATAATAATGTATTTGTAATTGCATATATATAATTAAAGTAACTTTAAAGTATGGAGTCAAAGAATGGACATATAAATTTTATATTTGAGCACGGCTACTTTCGCAAAGTAATATTTTATAAACATAATTCAACAAGTTTTGCTTTGTGAAAAGCAAGCTACATACTTTCAAAAATAAAGGTACACAAAATCACATCTTACAATGATATTTTGGAAATAAGAGAGTCTTCATTTCCAAATGAAGTTTCAAATAAAGACTTTTGCTGTTTACACTTTCTCAAGGCACTGTTTTGATATGAAGTAATCTTCATTTTCTGTTAAAAGAACAAATAAATCCCTTAATTCTAATCCAATATGTATTACCTTTACCGTGGATGGTTTTTAAATCCTTAAGCAATTTATCTATCAGAATATAAAGCAGGGCACTAACTTCCAATTGCTGATTTTTATTTCATGTATCTGCTGAACTTACAAATTTGCTGAAAGGCACACCAGGGCTTCAAAAGTTCCCTCATGGCCAGGTTTGCAGGCATTCACCAGGAAAGAGCAGTTGACTTTGTCTTTGTTCCCAGCCCTAGACTTTCAGTTAACCTGAGAGATTTGTAAAGGAAGTAAAGAGTCACTTTACCTTCTGTTTCATTTCCTGTGACTCTCAACCTGTCATGTTCTGGTTCTGATTTTTCCATTGCTGTACTCTGACACAAGTGTACCTCATCATAATTTGTAGAAGTAACAAAAAAAATTATTGAACAAGCTTTGCTGTTGTTTCTTATTATTAAAATTAAATAGTCTCGGGGCACCTGGTGGCTTAGTCGGTTAAGCATCTGCCTTCAGCTCAAGTCATGATCCAGGAGTCAGAGAGGAGTCTGCTTCTCCCTCTGCCTCTCCCCACCCTAACCCGTGCACATGTTCTCTCAGTCACTCACTCTCTTTCTCAAATAAAATAAATGAAATAATTATTTAAAAAATTAAATAGTCTCTATCCACAATATCATTTTTGAACTACGCATATAAATAACACACATTCACACTACAGGGCCATAGAAATCCATTTACATTAGATGAGAAACCATAGAAATGTCTACTTAAAAACATAGGACACACTGTCAATGTCATACTAAGATCTTATTTTTTTAATCCCCTATATGGAGATCAAACACTTAATAGGAAGCTTGCTGAGGTAGATTTAGCAGAATAATAGCAATTATTAACTTGATGTTAATAATTTCAACACTTTTACTATTGGCTATATATTTATGAGGTCTATATTTTATTAATCAAAAATAAAGTGTGCGCATACACACACACAGTCACATGCATGTTTATTGTTTATTTATTCATTTAATTGAAAACCTGGATTGAGGTTTAAGTAGCAATAATACTAGACATTGATAACACCAAGTACTAGCTCTACAGACAGGGAAAGACGACTAACAGAGTTATGGGACACACAGTCCCACTGTCATAAGATATTAAGACACCTCTCATTAAAAGGCACAATACTATTTTATATGCCATTTTATGAACCATTATCTCAACAAATATAAGATGCCTGATTGTTAGATATCTGTATCACTTTTATGTATCATTAAGGAAAAAAATATTGCCATAAACTGATAGACTATTATGATGTGTCCAATTTCAGATAAGCTAAAAGATAAATACAATGTAGGTCTTGAAATGGATAAATTACAGTATGTTCCAGTCACTGTGCAAAACTCTTAAGTTCATTTACCTATCTTATTCTTATAAACTGTAAGAGAGCTCTTCATAGCTACAAAGTAGAGAAACTGGTGGAAAAAGGTTTAGATACTTGCTCTAGTAACACAACTAGAAGGGTCAGCGCTAGGAATTAAAATTAATTTCAGGGCAGCCCGGGTGGCTCAGAGGTTTGGTGCCTGCCTTCGGCCCAGGGCATGATCCTGGAGACCTGGGATCGAGTCCCATGTCAGGCTCCCTGCATGGAGCCTGCTTCTCCCTCTGCCTGTGTCTCTGCCTCTCTCTCTCTCTCTCTCTCTCTCTCTCTCTCGGTCTCTCATGAATAAATAAACAAAATCTTAAAAAAAAAATTAATTCTACATTGGTTGGCCTCTCTCTCCCCAATGCTTACGGCTTGTTAGATCTAAATTATTAACAGACTTGAAATTAGATTCACGTATTAAAAAGTTAGTAAACAAAAAAGATTCTGCTAAAAAAAGAAGTTGGTAAAAAAAAAAAAGAAGTTGGTAAATATTTGTGATCAACAGAATGTCTCTCTATTCAGTAACTTTCTTCAATGATTATCGATCAATATAGCATTAACCAGAACATTATTGGAATCTAATAATTATGTTAATATGTAAAATGAGTTAGTATATTAATATATTAATATGTAATATAAATCAGTATATTAATAATATACAATAACATATTCAGCACAACTGTGTATATCCTATAGTAAGTCAGTAAGTCTGAATTCTGCATACCTCAGCTCTTTATATACTTCCATTTACAGGAAAAAGTAGAGCTTTAACACTGCTGTGAAGAAACGGAAATAAGTCCATATTAGAAATGTACAAGCAACTGCTTTGAATCATATGGTTTGCAAGTGAAATCAAGAAGGCTTTATTCAACATATCTAATACAAACCTAGCAAAAATTATGTTTTCTGCAGACCCCTTTCAAAGTGCTATGGAAATAATGGTTTAAAGGACAAAAGAGTAAAACCAACACAACTGTGCTCTCCACTCCAGCTATCCACACTCTTCCTTCTCGTGAGTCAGCTGCATGGTTCTTTTCCCCTCAGTATAACCAGCACTTGGGCTCGACTCTGGTGTCTTCTACTTCAAAACCCCAAGCTGCTACACAGTCAGCAGTTCACCAGCTCTGTTTCCTGTTCATGGCTGCTCTGCTGAGGCAAGTGTTTGGCATCTGATAACTAGCAGTAGATGGGACTGAAACAGATGAGGCCAAGCAAGTGGTTCACCTCAAGAGCCTGTGAAGTCCCCTCTCGACTGTTCCATGGAAGGCTCAAACTGGACAGGTAATCTTAGGAAATTACAGGTCAGAAGACACAGTCAGGACATTGTACACATTCTGTGAAAATGATTTTTGGTTTGTTGGTCAAGAAGGTTCTATTTGCCTTCCCAGGGGTGCAATCTAAATACGGGGGAACATTTTGAGAACAGGCATTAAAGAGAATATTTTAAAAGCGTCTCAAACTCTCCACCTTTGTAAACTGGATGATTTCCTGCCTTTCAGCTACCTCCTGACTTTCAGGACTTTCTCTTTGGGTGTTAACAAAGAAAAGCCCCCAGGCGGACCCTCTGTCATTTGTGTTACTCACTCCACCATCACTATGTAAATAGCACAGTCCTGAATGGACTCTGTTGCAGGCAATCTTGAAACTCAGTTTTTATTTTTTAATGTTAAAATTATGGAGACACAGTTACACATACACAAGGCAGGCATGTTTTTATATAAACAAAAGATAATTGCAAACATGTGCATGCTTGCTATCAGGTTAAACAATAATCTGATTCCCAAATATTAGCGGTACCTTCCAGATAAGCCACAGTAAATGTTACTAGTCTTAAAACTATAGCCCCAAACTCCCAGAGACTGTTTTATGTTATTATATTCTTTGTCATCAAATTTAGAAGACCTTCTCACTGAAATAAACAAACCAGATTAAATTTACTTTCTTTCCCAGAATGATATTGTATACTTCAGCCATAATGAAAAATGAGTATATTTCAGTAAGCCTTAAGGTGTTTTAATTATGAAGAGATTCTGGCCTCCCTATAACCTGTTTATTTACTGAGTTCCTGCTAACTTCAGTATTAATTGTGGCTCTATACTTTTTACCTTACAAACTTTATACCAAAACGAAAACCATTCCCATCTCATCTACTCTGATGGGTGCAATATTTGCTCCTCTCCTTTGAGTTGTAGGATTTAAAAATTAATCGTAATTAAAGCTGCCTCTTTTTTCACATCAGAGCTTCAAACTGATGAGAGAAAAGCTGTCTATTTACTTTTTTAAAAATATTTTATGTACTTAAAAGAGGGATAGGTAGAGGGAAGGAGGAGAACAGGTAGACTGAGCCTAGAGCTCAAAGGAGTCAATCTCAGGACCCTGAGATCATGACCTCAACTGAAATCAAGAGTTGGCCGCCTAACTGAAAGAGCCACCCAGGTGCCCCAGTATATTTTCAATGAGCAAAAAATGATCATACTGTAAAACATAAAGACCTACCCTAAAAAATGAAGATTAGATACAAAGGAAGCAAAATCTTTAACTCAATAATTTGAAAATGCTAATTATATTATTCTCATTATGTCTCCTTCTTTAATTCCTGTCCCAACAGTGATCATTTATTTAATATACTGAAAATGATATAAGAATACATAAGCATATCCCATGAGAAGTTATTGTTTGGCTTCTGTATTAAACCATTCATTCATTTACTCAAATACACAAACACATACACATATTCATTAATTGAGATGAAATTCTAGGCCTTTCAATTTTAGAGCATAGTTTCTATTTACAAAGAAATATAATGGCACCTATCTTTATTTCACCAATTTCTAACTTCGTTACGTTCAGTTTTTTCACTAGTGACCCTAAGCGACTTTTTTCCAAGATTTTACTTATTTACTTGACAGAGAGAGAGAGAGAGAGAGCACATAGAAGGAGCAGAAAAGGGAGAAGCAGGCTGCCCAATGAGCAGGGAGCCTTGAGCAGGACCCCGGGATCACGACCTGAGCTGAAGACAGACGCTTAACTGACTGAGCCACCCAAGGTGCCCCAAACCTTAAGTGACTTAAAGAAAAAGTACCAGTCTATTCTTAAGAAATCAAGCATTCACATTTTTTGAAGTTCATGCATTTACTAAACTTTTCATTTATAATGTGTTGTACCTATATTTTATTATTTATATATAGAAATATAACTTTTTGAGTAAAACAATAATAATGTGGTACAGATTTAGAACTAGGGAAACATGAAATTAATCAATGGTCAACTAGGTCAAGGCCCAGTTCACTGCAAATGAAATCACATACAAGGGATGGAATTGGAGGGTATTATGCTGAGTGAAGTGAATCCATCGGAGGACAATCATTATACGGTTTCACTCATGTGGGGAACATAAAAATAGTGAAAGGGATTATAGGGGAAAGGAGAGAAATGAGTGGGAAAAATCAGAGAGGGTGACAAAACAGGAGACTCCTAACTCTGGGAAACAAACAAGGGGTAGTGGAAGGGGAGGTGGGCGGGGGACGGGGGGGGGGACTGGGTGATGGGCACTGAGGGGGGCACTTGACGGGATGAGCACTGGGTGTTATACTATGTTGGCAAATTGAACACCAATAAAAAAAATCACATACAAGGATAAATATAACTTAAATATAGTCCTATATTCCTTAACATTGTGTGTGTGTATGTATGTAAACAGATAAAGATATAAATAGGGAGAGACAAAATATCTCAATAAATGTCATTAACTGATGGACTATTATGATGTGTCCAATTAAACTTTTAATTTATATTACAATGCCCTATAACTAGAATACTGAATTTCCTAATTAACTATTTAAATATCTATTAGCCAAACTAACTGGGTGTTCTGATAATAAATAGATGACAACTCTAAGAGGTCACTTATGCTAAATTAACCTCAGATACACTTTGTAAAAATTACAAAAGTTGTGGCTGGATGGGTACATTTAAAAAATGTGGTGATAAACAGGGGCGCCGGGGTGGCTCAGTCGGTTAAGTATCTGACGTGATTTCGGCACAGGTCATGATCTCAGGCTCATGGGATCAAGCCCCACTTCAGCTTCTATACTCAGTGGGGAGTCTGCTTGAAATTCTTTTTCTCCCTCTCCTTCTGCCCTTCCCCACACTCTTTTGCTCAAATAATAAGTCTTTAAAAAATGTGATAATGACAAATATAATTTGATGATCAAACATAACAATGGAGCCTAATGAGTGTTCAAATGTTTTAAGTAATCTAATATTTATTTATCCATGTATTATTTATTTTAAAGATTTTATTTATTTATTCATGAGAGATACAGAGAGAGAGGCAGAGACCTAGGTAGAGAGAGAAGCAGGCTTCCTGTGGGGAGCCTGATATGGATTGGATCCCAGGACCGAGGGAATGTGACCTGAGCCAAAGGCAGACGCTCAACCATTGAGCTACCCAGGTGCCCCTAAGTAGATCTAATATTTAAGGAAAAGTAAAAACACACATTATTTTGGTAACTGGAAGGGAGGTATGTTTTGTTTGTTTTCCATTTACCAAAATATACTTTTAAGTATCATTTCTACAAGTTTTACAAATTAAGTTATAATGACAGGAGGTAACAGTTACTAACTGCTTACCATATTTTAAGCACTATGCTAAGTGCTTACATGGATAATTTCATTTAATCTTCAAGATTTTATTTATTTATTCATGAGAGACACAGAGAGAGAGAGGCAGAGACACAGGCAGAGGAAAAGACAGGTTTCCTGTGGAGAGCCTGATACGGGACTCGATCCCAGGACCCCAGGATCATGCCCTGAGCCAAAGGCAGACGTTCAACCGCTGAGCCACCCAGGCATCCCTCATTTAATCATAACAGCATTTTACAGAAAAGTAACCAACGGAACAAAGAGCTAAAGTAAGTGACACAGGGTCACTGAGCTTATAAGTGGTGAGCTATTAGCCCAAACAATCTGTCTTCAGTAGCCGATTACTATCTCCTAACATTATATTGGGATTATGAAATTTGCTTTTATTCATTTTTTTAAATTCATCTAACCTGAACAAAAACAACGCTCATAGAGAGTATCTTTGGTAATGAACATCTAAATTTTTACTTTGTTGAAAAAAACTGACTTAGAAGTTCTGATTCTAATAGCATGAGAAAAAAACTATTACATTAGAACTTATCTCTAAATGGATATCTTACTGTAATATAAATTATGGTCATGCCATAAAGATAATTATCCATAATGTATATCCCTATAATTTACTACTTGGCATGTGAACAGTCTTCTAATGTTGGAAGTGACCAATGAAACAAAATTATCTGTCATAATTACTTAAATCTGGTACAATGATAAGTATCTTAATAGACACAAAGTGAGAAAAAGAAACATGGAGCAAAATATAAGTAAACATTTCTCTGAGAAGAGGCTAATATTTTCTATGGGTGAAAAATACCTACAGTATTTCTTGCTAATAGACTACACTAATCATATTTGAATAAAGACGGGGGGGGGGTGCCCATTCAAGCCATGAAAAAAGTTTGAAAAGTACGAAATCAAAGAAAAATATCATGAGATCATTTTAAATTACTAGAATTCCTTAGTTGGGCTACATCATAAAAGCATGTATTTCCATAATACATGACAATATGCACATATGTATAATTTTACTTTAACTTTTTGCATCATTCATTAATTCCGACCCAATCTGTTTTCACTATTAGTGCCTTGCATGAAGAAGCATACAAGGATAACAAGTTTAACATAATCAGTTTTTATTACATAAAACATTTTATTAAAATGGCACTATCCTAAAAATCCAGAACCACTGAAAAAGCACAAGTCCTAAACTAGAAAAGGTGGCTCTCAATACTAAGTCTTTAGTATGGGGCTGGCCTCTTACTTCCATGCCTTCACACAAAACAAAAGAAGCTGTCCCTTGCTTTCTTTCAGCTGTAGTTGGAGAGACTGGCCACCCAACCATTCTCAGTCCCTACTATCGGTATTGGAAACCCTGATCATTATTTACTTGTCTGTCCTACAGATGGGAACCATTACATATCCTACTTCTAGCTAATGATATAGAGAGGGAATTTACTGGATGAATTCAGAAAAATGTCTGTTCAACCCATCCTACTTCTTTGAACGTGGTTATGTCACGACCTGATAACAAGTAATTCAGAAACCATCTTACTACCTAGAGTTAAAACTACACATCAAAGATGCTGAGAAGAGAATGGATCCTTGATGATCAGTTGCAAGGCTAAACCATCAAAGGTACTCCTTATCTTGGAATTCTTATTCAGTAAGCAAGTGTTCTTTTATTATGTCCACTGCTATCTTGGTCTTCTGGTGTGTTAGAGCCAAAAGCTCCTAAATATTCCATCAAAGGGAAGTACTTATTTGGTGAAATAAATATATCTTAGGGATCAGATTTTTAAAAATGTCCTTTGGTGAAGGGAGAGACATGCAGCTAGAAAGCACAGAGCAAGGTTTTCTTCCAGCAAAACCCACTCACACTACTGACGGCATAAAACCGAGAAAATGATCTTCTCCAAAACAGCCCTATGCTAGGAGGAGGTCTAAAAGAATTACATTACATTACATTCTGCTCGAGTTCTAGTGTTCCATTTACTTTTCCCAATAAACTGGATGGGAAATAATATGAATGGGAAAAATCCAAAAAATGAGTAGAAGAGTGTGAATGTCAGTGTCCAAAAATATAAAAATTTATGCTAAGCGCTCTCAACCTATCAGTAGTCTTAAAGTGCATAAGCTCCAAAAGATGAAATATTTAGTATCACAATGAACATGTGCTAGCGGCCACCCCTGCATCCATTATCATTTCTAAATAGTACCCCAAATTTCCTAACAGTGGGAAATTAGTCTCACACCTATCTAGACATCAGCCAATTAATACATGCCACCTTCACCACCATACAGATGGATTAGGATAGGTATACTCTCCAAATCAAGCCAGTCTGAGCAAAAAGCATTAATCCTGAGATATTCATAAAACAATATAGAAAGCCAACTTTTCTCTTTCCTATCAGAATTTTAAAGAAAAAGCATATGATGAATTTACATAAGAATTTACAACTATCCACAAAACTTATCTGGATACACAAAAGAAGGAAAAATTCAAGTCAGACTGAATTATAATGTTTAACTACTTGCATAGTTTCCCAATTCATTGGGTGATCATATATAGTTCACCAATTTGCCTTAATTACATGGATACCATCTTGAAGTATCAGACTGCATTTATTTTTTTCTCATTTAATGACTTCTGTCACCAACCAAATGCTCTAAGATATTCTAGGAAAAAACTTTTAAATTTTACTTCCAAAAGAAAGACTGTCACAATCAAACATTCTTTAAAAATTTCATTGCCAATGCCAACTAGCTTTCATGACAAAGTGAAAATCTTAATTGTTGGGGGAAAAAAAGCAAACTACTAAAAAAGTGACTCCATACTCTAATCAAAAAACAAACTTCATTGTTTTCTGACGATGACATGAATTTGGCATTACAATCCATGTGAAATATTCTATGGGTTCAAATATCTGTGCCAAAAAGATAAATCAAGTTTCAAATAATGGTATTTTTAAAAATACACTATACATCCCCATGCCAAGAAACTGTGAAATAGTTGACCACAAAGAGGATTAATTTTACAGCAGAATAAATCAAAGTATTCTAATATATTTAAAATCTAATATATTTAAGATCTAGTTTTATTTTAAAGGATTAAACACTCATCTGCAGTTCTCCTATGCATGAGTTGGAGAAAAATGAAATAGGACAAAGGAAAGCAGAAACCTAAGTCAAAGCTGTCAAGTAAAAGCAAGTGAATTTTTTAAAAATTTTCTAAGAGGGACTAGCCTCCTCTCTATTCTTCTTCAGTACCATATTAAATGAATTCAAGTTCACTGGAATGCAGGGAGAGCACCAAAAGAACAAAGCATTTCACAAAATCTACAACAATTTCTAGTATAATGCCAGGTTCCCAACTGGGTGCCTTTAAACCCCTAACTAAAGCAAGAATAGGTTAAAAGTGAGATTAGAAAATGCATTTTCCTTTGTTCACAATAATGAATGACTGTCCTGCTTCACCACCTCTGGAGCACAACTTACCAAGCAGCACACACCAGCACCAAGCAAGACACTAATATTGGAATTTGCGAAGTGTGCCTGTGGAACAATGCTGCTCAGTGAAAAAATAAATACACAAGATTTGAGTCAATGGATTCATCAGAAACCTAAGTGCATAGTCAAGAAAACAGGGGGGGGAAGTACAGGTAAACATTCTATATCATAGAAAATATATTTTCTTAAACTGGGAAAATAATTTTCTAGCCAACAACAAACAAATTATAAGACACATCTACCCCTTAGTCTGTCCCTTAGCAGATCCCAGAAATGAGAACTAAGACCATATAGTTCTGCTCTCTCATTTGTTGACAGATATTCTATATTTTTACTTGGTAAGATAATTCAACAACTTTTTTTAAAAAAAAACAGGTTGATTTAATCACTGCAAGTGCTAAAACCTTGTTAAAATTAACATCTAGAGATGTGGTCTTTTTATAGGTGGCATCCCAGTTGGATAAAGCATTTATCAAATAAAGCCAGGGCCACATTTCTTTCTTTCTCTACAAGATGGAGTAAGTCTTCTTTCATTGCCGGAAACAATACCCAAATACCTGAAGCCAAACATGTCCCAAATACATACTTTAGACATTAAGATCATTAAGTTATTATAGAAAGACTAAACAAAGGGTAAAATACATGAAAAAATAAAGAGGGAAAGGAATAGTTTAAATGAGATGAAAAAAAGAGTAAGAGAAAAGGACGGAAAGCAAGCGTGAACAATATCATTGCTAACTCACATACACTGATACTTTTTCCAACTTAATATCCTGCCACCCCACTCCAATGTGATGCAATTTCATCATCTGTTTCTGTGTTTTAAGGAAAACACAATTCTTTTAAGGAGAAGACTTTCATTGCACAATACGATAATGAACGCACCAACTCTAAAATTTTAGATACATTTCCCCAGTTATTTAGACAGCTAGACGAAGTTAAGAGCAATCAGGAATGGATTTCTAAAATTTCCATAGTAAATAAAACAAAATATTTTTTAAAATATAAATTTCCAATTTCTTTAGAAGTCAAAAACTGATTAAAAATATATTTTTAAAAATTTTATTTATTTATTCATGAGAGACACACAGAGAGAGCCAGAGACATAGGCAGAGGGAGAAGCAGGCTCCCTGCAGGGAGCCTAATGTGGGACTTAATCCCAGATCCCAGGATCACGCCCTGAGCCAAAGGCAGAGGCTCAACCACTGAGGGACCCAGGAGTCCCAACTGATTAAAAAAAATCTTAAAACTGCATATATTTTGACGGAAAAAAATATTATCTCTGGATTCATCATCCCCATGTAGCTCAAAGTGACATGGGGTGAGATGCCTTGGGAAAGCAAGTGCTAAACTTTTCATTTAAATTAGCCATAAATAAATAAATTAGCCATACAGGGACACCTGGGTGGCTCGGCGGTTGAGCCTTTGCGTTTGGCTCAGGGCGTGGAGATGGAGTCCCTCATTGGGCTTCCTGCTTCTCCCTCTGCCTATGTCTCTGCCCCTCTCTCTCTGTGTCTCTCATGAATAAATAGATAATATCTTAAAAAGAAAAAAAAATAAATTAGCGATACAATTTTTTGTGCATGTGGGTGCAGATTTGGGGCCTATTAGGTTAGTATAAAGCAAACAGCTGTCCATTCTTTCTTATAGAAGACTTAAAAGCAGTGTAATAACCTGATACAGATATATCAGAAGGAAAGTGACCAGTCTCAGTGATTAAGGAAGTTTTAAACGAGTTAATACTCCACACATGTGTTATATATAATGTTATAGTGAGATGATACTTCTGGAGAACCCTCTGTGATAGAAAAATATTGCCTGTTCCAGCAGCTGCTTGCAGGAGATGTGGAGTTGAAGACCATAAGCATCACCTCACACTAATTGAGAGGCCACAGAAAGACACTGAAATAGGCAGGTTATTTTATCAAGGATGAACAATCCGGAATGTATTGGGTTCAATTAAATACTGGGGACAATTCCACCGCCTTGTGATTGTGGATGCAAACAGGTATGGTTATAAAGCCGTGAGACTAAAGGGAGGGGGAAGCCCTAGAGTACAGACCTGAACACTGTGAATCATTTCAGTATCAGGTAACATTCAGGACTTTGGGCATGTCCTTCTAAAAGCAGACCAGATTTAGAGGCAGTGAGGTGCTAAAAGTACTCCACTTGGTAGAGAGTAAGGGGAGGGGTCTCAAGTGTCTGAAAACAGATAAGAAACTAGAAGACCTGAAGACAAATGCAAGGCTTTAGGTCTGAGATTTCTTCAACATTTGTAAATTACCAGCTGTTTTTTTGTTTTGTTTTGTTTTGTTTTCCTTGAACTTTACAATCAAATCTGAACCATTAGGGTCTGATCTCTATTGTACTTTGGAGAACTGAACATAAGTTGGAGAGAGCAGCATGTCTCCTTCCCTAGGCCACAGAGGGGATAGTACTTGTGATCAGCAGAGCTGAGGGTACAGGCAAGGGCAAATCTCACCAAAGTTATCAGTGCCTAGGACAACTGATGCAAAAAGGAAAAAAGAAAAAAAGAAATTAAAAGAAAGGGTAAATAAAGAAAAAAACTGGAATTGAAGATCCTCAAGGGCCTATCCATGAGTACAATGAAGACCGCTTCCCTGAAACTTTTTCAGTTCTTATAGGCAAATTCTGTGGAAGCTAAGTTTTAGCTATTAAGCTAAGGGGAGCTCTAGTTAACAAAGGTGCAAAAGCTGATCAACTCCAATACATTCAAGGAATATGTTCGTCTCTTAACTTGCAAAGAAAACATGAACCAAAGGTAACTGAGAAGAATACTTTTATTTATCCAAAAGGTATTAGGCAAAAAAATAAATAAATAAAATGTATTAGGCATTGTGTGATACAATTATTGGTGGTAAATAATTCTTTGTTAATTGAAGACCCTTCCAAAGTGTGATTAGCTACTGAGCTAAATAATCTTCTCCTGTGATTCCTTAATATTTTTTCTCTTTGACATAACATGTTACTAAGGAAAAACTGTAAATTTTTAAAAGTAGCTGGATCACGATTAAAAAAGACTTGATCTCAAGTATGAAAATTTATGTTTTGTAGTAAGAGGAAATTCTTCATATTTTACATTTTTCAATGAATAGCAAAAACTCTACGTCTGCCAAGTAACAATGAACAAATGAAATAACTACTAGTTGTCAGCTCTGGGCAACACGTTTCACCTATTGTTAAACGATCAACATCAAATCTCAATTACTTTTGAATTTCAGGGCTTTATTTGTATCAATGCTATTCATTCTAAACCTGTTGCCAATATTCACCCATAATAAGCAGTTCTGGGCAATGTAAGTTAGATAAAAAGATTATACATACAGGAACTAAAAAAGAATTTACTATGTTAAATATAAAAAGTGTTGGAATCACTGTAATGCGGCCACAAACCATCAAAAAATTATTCAAAAAACTCAAAGTGTTAGGAATTCAAAAGCATTATGAATCTAACTTCCTGACTCCCAAAGCCAACTTTCTACTACATTGTACTATCACATGTGCAAAAGACTATCTTACATGAATATTAAAATGATTACCAATCAATTTAATAACCAAATGTGGATTTTAAATGTGATAAAACCTCATTTATACAGTCCAGATTTCAATCTTGTGAAAGTAGCCATTAAACAGTGTTTAAAATTATGAGACTTACCTTTTTTAATCCTCTTTAACTGAAAAATTCTATTATCAGCTGCCAGTACTTGAGACATAATGAAGGCATATAAATGGCATTCTTTACAGACTACTCATGAAGCCTGCTACTTATAACTTTAAGATACGCAAATTATTCCCAAGCTTCATCTTAAATGAATGATTAGGGGAGACTATTTTTTTATAAAGTTCTATAATTGAAGCTACACAAAACCAGCAGCTGCCCACCGTGAAGTCCAGATAGCAAAATGAAAAGTTTCTATTTTTCACTGAATGTGGTTCCCAAAGTTGGAAGAGCAAGTGCCTTTCCAGCACAGACAAACAAAATGGACAGCCTGGAAGACCCAGTCACCTTAGTTACTCTAGAGAGATGATATTAACACTAAACAGATTTTCTAAGCCTTCAAAAAAAACATGCTTTTCTAATCTAATACTTCCTTTAAATTTTTCCCCCAAAATCAAAGTTATGGTTTTGTCATTTAAAAGAAATGGAATGGGCGTGCATGGGTGGCTCAGTGGGTGAAGTCTCTGCCCTCAGCTTCAGTCATGATCTCAGGGTACTGAGATCGAGCCCTGAATGGGCAGTCTGCTTCTCCCTCTCCCTCTACCCCTCCACCCCACTCGTGCTCTCACTCTTTCTCTCTCTCTAAAGTAAATAATTATTTTTAATTAAATAATAAATAAAATAAATGGAATGTTGTACAACAAAACTAACCAAATGTTCAGTCAAGGTCAGCCAACATGCCCAAATCTAAAAATGAAATTACTTTGCCCCATTCCCTGTTGTCTTTGCTTCCTGGGCCTTAAGACATTTTAGAAAGAATCAACGGGAAGGGGCACTTCAGTCTAAAGACTTTAAAGTCCAAATTCTGGGCAGCCCCGGTGACCCAGCGGTTTGGCACTGCCTTCAGCCCGGGATGTGATACTGGAGACCTGGGATCAAGTCCCACATCAGCTCCCTACATGGAGTCTGCTTCTCCCTCTGCTTGTGTCTCTGCCTCTCTCTCTCTCTCTCTCTCTCTCTCTCTGTCTCTCATGATTAAATAAATAAAATCTGTAAAAATAAATAAAGTCCAAATTCTGCCTTCTTTTCTAAACCACTGGTCTTTGGAATAGTAACCCCATTTGGCAATTCAAATAATCCTTTCTGAATTTTTAAGAAATTGAAAATAGCTTTTTGTTGTGTCAGATAATAAAGTATTTGCTAATTTTTAAAATTCTAGACATAAAGCATATATAAAAATGAAAAATATCAGAAATTACTAGAAGACTTAACATAAAATTTTATATACAGTTTTCTAGAGCTTTCTACATTGTATCAGTCTGATTTATTATAAAAGTAGGTCATATCATGTTACTTATATTTCTTATTCAGTAAAATATTACAACTATTTTCCAGGTCAGTAAGATAAAATTTGCATCATTTCAAATGTTGCAAAAACATTCCACTATGTGGATATATCACAATATACTTAATTACGCTCTTTTTCTGAAATATATAAACTGATTCTGATATCTTGCTATTAAAATATATACATCTTGGAACGCCTGGGTGGCTTAGCGGTTGAGCGTCCACCTTCGGCTCACACCTCCGGGATCGAGTCCCATACTGGGCTCCTTGGCAGGAAGTATGCTTCTCCCTCTGCCTATGTCTCTGCCTCTCTCTTTCTCTCTCTGTGACTATCATAAATAAATAAAAATTAAAAAAAAAAATAGAAAGCCAATCTACTCTGAAGTTATTTTCTCAAGAAAAATAATCTCAGATTAAAACAAACTATAACTTAGACGGGGATTTTCATTTAACATTATCCCATATTTAATCCCTATTAATGTCTCTCCAAAAGTGACATGGTATATTTCAGGGCCACACAGGATATTAAGCATATTAGGGACAGGAAACAACACCTTATACAAAAACCTCTTTTACTTCCATTAATTTATCCTTTTCCTTAAAAAAAAAAAAATTTAAACTGATTTTAGAGAGCAATAAATCAATTGGGTTTATATCTCTTTTAATAGTGTCAGCCTCTCCTGGGGTGGTTTCCAACATATTTTAATACTTCTCAGAGGTCCTTTACATGTATTACCATATTTAATGTTGAAATGTTAATCACCTTCTAGTGGTTACATTACATAATTATCCTCATTTTCCAAATAAGGAAACTTTGGCTGAAAGAGGTGAAGTCACTGGGCTATAATCACACATTTATTAAGAACCAATGTTAAGAACAACAATTTGACATCAATCTCCCAAATCCAACTGCTTTTGTCATGGAGCAAGGATGGGGCATAGTAGTGAGAACAGTAAAATAAAAAGACAGATGGAAAAGGAGGGGGGAAAACCAGCAGCAGAAAGCTGTAAGTCCTCAAATGGAAAAATCAGTCCAGAAACATGGTCGAGCCAAACACAGGAGAGTATTATTCATGCACACATAGAATCATAGATGTGACCTTAGGTATCATAAAATCCAGCCTTATACAGATGAGAGACTACCTCTCAAGTCTTACTCCTGAACTTAAATATCTTCTACTTAAAGATGCCTTCCTTGATAGCACACTCAACATCCTCTCCTGTTAATTTTTTTGTAGTGGATGCTCAACAAATATATTATGAATGGATGAATGTGAAGACAGGTGTCTGCTATGAGAAAATGACTCTTGTTCAGGGAAACAAACCTTTTCACCTAACAAACACAAAACAAAATACCATTCAGAAATGTCAGTGAAAATGCAGTGTTTGATATACATACAAATAAACTGTTTCAGAACTGAAACCATTCTGACTTCAAGACCCAATCAAAATAAATCTCTATTTTAAAAGGAGCTCCCCCTAAGCTGATATATTTGAACTTCCATTATCAAATAATGCAATATCCTTCTTGAAACCAGTCTAGACAGACACAATCTGCTGGAGTCTGAAATATTTTTCTTTTATGATCATGAACAGACTTGGAGCAATAACATGTTTAAGGCACTAAATTGTAGCCACATAAGAACTTTATTATTAAAGGAGTTTTGTTCAATGTGAATTAAAAGTCGGCATGTCTGTATGCAAAACATACAATACCAGTGGAATAAACCTGGCTTTGATACTGCACTGTGCTCTTATTTGCCTCCTTTTGTATACGTGCTCAAAAACATTTCCTACTAATAAAACATTATCTTTTTCCCTTTGAAATATCACTGCAATGTATCCTAAAATATTTTGCAATTGGCATCATCTTTTCCTTTTCAACTCTTAAAACTACCAGAAATACCATTATGTTTCAACAGTTTTAGAAAAGCTAAAATTCCATTTGTTACTAGCTCATTAATTATCTTTGCTTAGAACTCCAGAGTTCTGATCTAAGGAAAAATTCCCTTTGGGGGAAAAAAAAAAACTTTGAATTTTAGCTCCATGTGGAGGGCAAGAGAAAGGGCAGATGAAAGAGACTGTTTTTTCAGAATATAAACATGATTCATGCCATAACCATAAGCAGCTAAACCTAGCTACAAAAGTTTTTTTTTTTTTTCTTTTTTTTTTTAAGTGAAAGGATCAGCTGTGTCTCAATGGAACAATTTCAAGTATAAAGATCCAGGGGAAACATTACCCAATTTTACATTAATCCATTCTCTTAATTTCCTGACCAGCCCTTTGGAAATTGTTGACTGCTCACAGTCACAAAGCCTTGCAACTGAGAATTTACCCAGCAGGTATAAATACTTGGCTGCCTTCCCTCAGGGGATTAGGCCTTTAGTGCTTCTTCTACAGGTATGAGGATCTATCTTTCTTCTGCTAAAGTGTCTCCTCTAATATCTGCATTGCTTGGCCTAATATGAACAATAGCATCACTTATTTTTATAGTGCAAAAAAACTTATAATACACCTTGACATGTATAAATTTATTTGATCCTCACAACAGACTTTGTTGATACACAGGATGGATATTATTATCCCATTTTTATAAATGAGAGAGGCGGATTTCACAAAGGTGAGGTAAATAGTTCTGAACAACACAGCTGTCAAGGTGTGGCTCTGGGCCTGGAATTAAGATCTTGAGACTTCTATTCAAACATTCTTTCTACTAAATCCTTGTGATTTTAGATTCTGGATTCTAGTCAATTCTATGTTAGTGTTGACTCTGGATGTTGACTCTATCTAAATAGCTGAAACTTTGACCAAAAAATTGTATTTAAAGTAACTAAATGTGTCATAATTTAATGAGAAGGGGGAAATAGAGCTAACATTGGTGTTTGGTTACCTGCATCGAGCCCTATGCTGGCTACTTTTTATGTTACCTGCATTCATCAAAATAAGCAATATCAATCACTTACTAAAGTACTTTAATCCACATGCTATTCTAATATTCATATATGTGACTCTAGTGTATATAAGTGGGTCAGTTCCACAAAATGTGGAACTTGAGGCTCAAGAGGGCAAATGACTTATTTTCCTAAGTATCAGGAATTGAAATCAAGTCACTGGCCCTCATAATATTTAAGGGAATATAACGAATATAGTATAAATTCCACCCATAGGTAACAATAAGCCATCCAAAAACTCTTGCTGAAAGTCCAGTCATTATTTCTAAAAGTCAATGTGTAAAACCTAAAGGTTTTTTCTAATAACTTTACAGTAAGAAATAAAAATTTACACTTGTTCAGTACATCAATTTCCAGTTTCTTTCACAATCATTAATTACCCGATTCTCACAAAAATATTCATTATGTATACTGGGTATTTTCTCAATTTTATAGATGAAGTTCATAATAATTGAAGAAAGTTCAATAATAGGCCTAAGATTTCAGTTAAAATCTTTCAGAAAAAAGCATTAAAATCTTTTTTTCCTTAAATTTTAGCTATGTTCTTGCTAATGTACCAGCTTGCAAAAAAAAGGGGGGGACAGGGGGAGACTGTATAAATAAATATATTACTAAGAAGACTGAAATGAATTAGAAATGAACAGCAGGATTCCAAAATCTGTAATACAAAATGATTCTTTAAACAAATCTGTGTAAACCCCACTGGAGAACAAAATACTTTATAGCCCAGAAAACTAGAAACACAGAATAAATACGATCAAAATCTGTAATAAAATCATGACTACTGGGAATAAGCATTCACTAAATCCATATACAGCAGAATTGAGTGCTATTCTTTTAAGTTAGAAAGAAGTAAATGCATAGCAATTGAAAAAGATATATTCTCTATACTACAAGCATTAAATGCATGAATCCAAGAGTTGTACAGAACAAAGACATAAATGGCTTAAGAACATGGTTAACATGCCTTTATTGGGGGTAAGTCAGGGTTAAGCTCTAGAGCTATGGTAGGGAAAGGGCCGTCTCAGTTGTGGACAACATTTTGAAGATGTTGAGAAAAAAAAAAAAAATATATATATATATATATATATTCCTTTCTGCCCAGCAGCATGACCTTTATTTAAATGGATTGCTTTCCTGAATAAGATAATCAACTTCTTTTGTTCAACAGTCTTTGCCCCCAGGTAACTACTGCTCATTTTGCCAGGATAATTCTCCCATCTTTCTGCTTTTAGCCCACACTCTTATTATCATGAACTCTGATGCCAGCTTATTGTCTTTTCCCTAACATCGGTCTTTGACTTGTGAAGCAATCTCAGACCTAGTGCTTTAAAAAACAAAGAGTCAAAATGCCCACTTCTTTAATCTTTATTTACTGTTCTACTTCTATTTTTAAAGGAATAAATTGACTCAGCAGGGTCTCCCCTGAGGCCAACAGACATCACTTTTATTTTAGATATGTAAGTAACCAAATGCCCAGTCTGATCTATCTAGACATGGTTAACACTCAAGGGCCTGCAGGAACCAGGCAGGTTATGTAAATGAGTCAGGTGGGCTGGGCAGAAACCATGCAAAGTAGTGAGCGCTCCGGTAATGCAGGCTCCTAAAACAATCAACTTCCAAGTTTGTGTAAAAAAAAAAAAAAAAAACCACACATTGAGAGACAGACTTTGCAGACTGGTTAGATGTTAGATGGTGCAGGACATTCTGAAATTCCCAGAAGAAAAAGAGAAGAACCAGACACCCACTGCTCTCCTTAGGATAACAGTGAAGGGACATATCTATCTTATCAACATGAAATCCCATAAGCACATCCTATTAAAGCAGAAGCAAATACCCTTCAGCTACCACACTAGCTAGATGCTCTTGGAGGCACAGTCATTACTAAAAGATACTTTCCTGTTGTTACTGAAGAAGGCATTAGGGGAGGTATAAAAATGCACATGATAGGCACCACTCCAAGTTGATAAAGGTAAGGTTCCTACCCTCAGATAAAGGTAGAGCCTAATGGCAGAGGCAGTTATCTGATAACACAAAGGAGTGAAGAACAGTGACAGCAAAGAATAACCAACCACTCAGTCCCAGCGATACAATCTTTTACCATCTGGGAACAGCACAGAAATGTTAATTCTTCCCTCTTTATAAAGTCTAAAGGCTGTAACTGCCCTCAGTTGCAATTCTAGACCACTGTTCTCTAGAAAAGAGAGTAAAGCCTAGAAAAAGAAAGTGACTTGACCAAGCTCTCAAAACTAGTGAGTGCAAAACAAGGAACAGATTTCTAAGCTGTTCGTGACTGACCTAGCACTCTAATTCTGAAAGTCAAAGAAACATACATGGAAGATACATTCTATATCCTAAATGTGTCTTTTTTTAAATCTTTACTCAGGGCATTTACTGAGGAGTCTAGGCTATATTCCATGAGGTGGGGAGGGGGTGCAGGGGGCGGGGGGGGGGGCATAATTGTTAAACACAGCATTTAAAACTGCCCCGTCCTCAGGGAAATCCAGTGTCCTGGGGAATTAGATGTTGGCAACATGAGGCCAACATAGTTTCAAGTTCATAACATATTCTTCTTTTCTTGTCTTCCACTAATGGGATACAATTTGGAACTCCTCAGTTTCATGCTGGAGATGGCAGTCTCTCCTGTGGTTTATATAATACTGTTAACATTTATCATTTTTATATTTGCTCATTAAAGTGTTAGGGATTCTTCATGCTGAAAGGTAGGAAAAAACGACTCATGCCAGGACTTTGTCATCAAATATTTCTCAGACTTCCCACACTTTAGCTAACTTTTTCTTGCCAAAGCTTTTCAAATCACAGCCATTTCTTCCTCTAATACTGCTACATTTGCACTTAAGATTCCTTGAGTCTTTGCTCATTTATTATGTGGCATGTAGATGCACCTGCAAGATGAAGGTCATTTTAGCTCCCTTTATTATAACCAAGGTTGCAGAAGATGATAGATTATCTATTGAAAAAGTCAGAATTGGGATCCCTGGGTGGCGCAGCGGTTTGGCGCCTGCCTTTGGCCCAGGGCGCGATCCTGGAGACCCGGGATCGAATCCCACGTCGGGCTCCCGGTGCATGGAGCCTGCTTCTCCCTCTGCCTGTGTCTCTGCCTCTCTCTCTCTCTCTGTGACTATCATAAATAAAAAAAAAATAAAAAATAAAAAATAAAAAAAAAAAAAAAGAAAAAGTCAGAATTTTCAATTTTTCTAACCATTCATATTTATCAATTTCTTTTAAAATGGCATTTCCTATGCCTACGAACAGATATCTTTGTGGGAATAAATAGATTTAAATGCCTATTAAAATGTTTATTAAGTAAATAACAAACTGCCACTAAGGCTCGAACCACACATTCCATTTGGGGGGACAGATGTTAGTTGTAGAAAATATGCCTTAACACCTCTAAATGTTCTTATAATACATAAAATAGTAAATCTGAACTAGTGTGGAAGCCATTCTCTTTTTATATGCCACATGCTAAAGGGAGGACGATGGGTCATAAGCAAAAATTTTACCACCGCTTTTATAAAACTACACTTCCATTCTCTAGTGCAATTCTCTTTTTGTCTTCATCCTTTAACACTGGCTAAAGAACAGATGGAAGCAATTCAATGCCACAAAATATATCACAAGGCCTTTCCACACAAGCCTATCTTTCAGCAAGCACAGGATTACTGTATAACTGCAGAAATGGCTCAGTGGATGGGTATATTCAGGGCAAGAGTGGCAACTATGCGACACTCACATGGAGTCCAAGGCATCAGGCTACCTTGCTCCATATTTAGGACAGGGCATTTTAGCAGTGATGTACCTCCGCCAACTGCAAAAAGGCAATATACTGCACATTTTCCTTCAAATACCATATATTCAGAGAAAAAGAGCTTCAGATGCATGATAATCATCTTAAATATTTATTTCCTTTCCAAATCAAAGAAATTCAACACAGTAAATGAAAATCTGGTCCTGAGTGAGTCAATATGTGCCTTTATTCTCTTCAAAACAACAACAACAAAATAAGCTAACATTCATGCCAGAAATTGTATTAAGCATTCACATGCACCATCTCATTCTATCCCAAAACAAAACACCACCTAAAAGTAGGTGTAATCATTATTCTCTCTTTACTGAGGAGAGGATCAAGACTTAAAAGAATGTAAGTAATTTACCCAAAGTCATACAGCTAGTGAGTAGAACAAGGAAGCCAATCCAGGTTGTCTGACATTAGAAGTCATAGTATAATGGACAACACTCCAGAATACCATGTGATAATTTAAAGGAGATTTTTATTTATCCTCAACTTTCTATCTATGTAGAATATGCTTTAAATGCCAATCTGAATGCTTTTCAGTGGGCATTCAACTACGCAGGACCTTGATAACTCTTACTTTAAATGAAGATTCTTTTTCATAAATATCAAAAGAAATTCAACATTATTGACAAAATCATTCAAGACTTACTTTTCTTCCTAAATATTTCAAACGCCAATTAAACAGCAGAATTAGTGCTAGTTTTAGTTGGCATCGTATCATGGAATCTTTGCCGAGGCCATGGCAGTATTCTTAGTAGCAGTGTGTCCCAATCTGTCTGGGGAAATATTAGAAGAGTGCACTTCCACTTAATGAAAATCATGACTGCACTTTTTTTTTCCTTTAAAGAGGATGCTCGAAACATAAAATCTATCCTACAGTCTTCATTATTTAAAATGCAGGGCATGCACAGATACTTGATTTATGTGAATGCAATATTAACCTTCCTAATAAATTACCTTTAATTTCATTTGAAAAATTTAAGATTTTACCCTATGCCTGCCTTTTTAGATTCACTTCCTATGATTCTTTTTAAAACACATAGTTTCTGAACACACTTCATATTTCTAAACGCAAATTGTTTTCATCAAAATTTTAACTTTGTCACTAAAATCCAAAACATAGATACACAAAAATTTTAAATTTGTATCTCAAAACACAGCTTGTTTCAAAACCCTATAAAAGCTGTGCTTTATGTGAACTGGTACAGCCACTCTGGAAAACTGTGTGGAGGTTCCTCAAAGAGTTAAAAATAGAACTGCCCTACAACCCAGCAATTTACCCCAAAGATACAGATGAAGTGAAACGCCGGGACACCTGCACCCCGATGTTTCTAGCAGCAATGTCCACAATAGCCAAACTGTGGAAGGAGCCTCGGTGTCCATCGAAAGATGAATGGATAAAGAAGATGTGGTCTATGTATACAATGGGATATTCCTCAGCCATTAGAAATGACAAATACCCACCTTTTGTTTTAAGGTGGAGGGACCTGGAGGTTATTATGCTGAGTGAAATAAATCAATCGGAAAAGGACATTTTATGGTCTCATTCATTTGGGGAATATAAAAATTAGTGAAAGGGAATAAAAGGAAAGGAGTGAAAATATCAGTGAGGGAGACAGAACATGAGAGACTCCTAACTCTGGGAAATGAACAAGGGGTAGTGGAAAGGGAGGTGGGCAGGGGGTTGGGGTGACTGGGTGATGGGCACTGAGGGGGGCACTCGGTGGGATGAGCACTGGGTGTTATGCTATAAGTTGGCAAATTGAACTCCAATAAAAAAATGAAAGGACAAAAGAAAAAAAAAGCTGTGCTTTAGCAAAGCACAAATTAATGAGAAAGTAAAATGTTTTAGTGTTCTATGACATACCATTACTTAGAGAGAAATCAGACGTTCTAAACAATTCCCAAATATCCAAATTATACGGAATTGACTATGAATTCATTCTGTTATCTGAATACCTCACAAAGATCAAGGCACTTTTAAAAAAAAAATGTATTTCCACCTCTAACGGTAAATTTAATACATACTGAAGGGCCCTTTGTTAAACGGACACATCATTTTCTTCCCTCTTGGTTTGCATTAAACATCACACAAATGAACAGCAAGAATCTAGAATTAGATAGAACTATATATCATCCATTCATTCTCTAATGAGACTGAACGTCTATGAAAAGGAAACCCTTCTACCATTTAGCATAAACAGGAGAGGTTCATGACATCTAAAAATCTACCTCTTCCAATGATAAGTGACGTTTCCCTCTGTCCCAGTTCTGAGAAAGGTCACTTACACATTAACTCTGGGCTGGCCATGAATGCCGCTTCTGAATAATCTGAAGTGCAAAAGCAGTGAATACTCTTCCGTAAATGAGTTCTGGGACGCAGCTGCCTTCAGCGAGATCAGAAAAGTAGCCTTCTCTGTTTCCTTACCCATTTCAGCCTTCAGGATTTTTTTTTTCCTTCAATGCCACAAAATCAATCTTATGAAGACCAATTTCACACTGATGTGTACATAAAAGTTCTATGTACCTAACATAGATTTCATTTTGAAAATTCTTCCCATTTATTTTAAGATCTGAAATTAAAAAAAAAAAAAGAAAGAAAGAAACCACCACTACTCCTCTTCTGATCCACCAAAAGCTCTAGGGTAATTATACTTCCTAATGTCACAGGACAAATTCATGTGAGATTCGATATTTGAAAAACTGGGTAGCATTCAATTCTGGCAAATCTTAAAGGGCAAGGACATTCAATGCGATACAATCATGAAGAGCAAAGATTTACAACAAATACAAATTTCACAATTTCATTTTACCTTCTTGACTCTTACGAGCATTTGAGTTTATAGTCCTAACTTAGACCTGGATTTGAATTCTGGTTCTACTGGTTTCACTTAGTTCTTAGTGAGCACTAATTTTAGAGAAAAAAGCACTAGTATCTATCTTCAGCATTTTCTAAGAGAAGGTTTCTTACACCCCTCTCCTAGAAGAGATATTCAATTACAGCTTTCCTATCATTTCCTTTAGCCACAGCCTTCCTCAGTTTATTATGAAACAGAGTTTTCTAGGAATGAATGTGCCAGACAAATATTATCATTTCCCATATTCATACTATGAAAAGAATTTGGAAACCACAAGCATCAGGTCTTCCAAAATTAAGTGTTGACATAACTATGGTCAATGAAGGAACCGATCAGGAAAGTCATAAAATGAAAATCAGGTGTTTCTGACACAGCAAGGACTCTGTATTTAAGGAAACACTTTCCTACCATATCAGCCACTATAAAAGGCAGGTGTTTAGGACATTCTGCATTTCTTGGCCATGCTTACATTTCATCTACTTATTGGCAGCAATAATAAAAACATGCTTCTGACAGTATTAATTTCCTGACAACCTCTCCAACTCCCTTTGCATATGTGCTCCTTTCCTCTGATGGAGTGTTACATGCAATGTCTAACCCACTCTAATTGCCACTCCACTAAAATGCTTACTTGAGACCTTCATGATTAGACAGATAATACGCTTCCTGGCATATCTAATCTCAGACAAACAAATTTTTCCTTATTAAAAACATTAGCTGAAAAGTAATACAAATAGTATGATTCCAGTGTGGGAAAAATTGGTGTTGGACATGTAAAGTTCTCTCAAGTTCTCATCCTCTACAGAACTGAATTAGTCATGCAACAACATTCTGTGGGCACTTTAACCTTTAAGGTTTTCCTTCATGAAAACACAGAAGTAAAGCAGGCTCCTGCACTCAGAAGCCTACACTTTTAAGTTTAGGCTTAGAAGCAGCAACTCTTATTTCTGGGCCTCTAGCATTTCACCTTTACATATTCTGACCTTTAAATGTTGATTGTTGTTGCAAGCTCCCCAGGTCTGAATTATTTGTACTAAGCAAATTGGGATCTGAAAACAAATTGCTTTATATAAACAAATTTTAAACAATTCTTGCGTCTTGTAAACAGTAACCAATCTCTTTGACATGATATTTTAAAAAGAAATCTGCAAGTTGGAGAAACTGGTTTTTCTGGCAACAATCTGATATGTAACTTGGGCATGCTACTCTAATTTCTTTTGGTCTCAGTTTCTCCATCTGTAAAGCAAGGGAGAATAAACGATTTGTAAAAGTTCTTGCCAGCTCTCAAATCGATGATCTCATTTAAATCTTTTACTCAGATGAATTAAATGGCAAGTTAATAAATCATCTATTATATTAAATGTGATGGTCTGAGTAAGGCTTTGCCGGAGCATGGCAAAGACCTGCCTTTAGGTTTAATTTTTAAAAGAATGGCCCCAGCCAAATTTAGAGCTGGTCAAATCTGACAGCTTGTTCTGCAAATGACATTATTACTTGAATAGAGCATTAGGCCATATTTGGAAAGTGCTTGAAGTAGCAAAGCAAAATAGATTTTATTATGGCTTTATTTAATGCCATACTTCAGAAAAATCACAAATCAGTTTCATTAAATTTAAACACAGATACATTTAAAACTTGGCAAAGGTGACTATGAAAATGAAGAATGATTATTTCTCTACCTATCTGGTACAACCAGTCTGTACACTACCATGATAAGATTTAATCTATTCAAGCTGGAAACAAATGGGCTCTGTACAGAGTTCAAGTACATGTAGTTAAATTTCTCAAAATCAGACCTATTGTTCTCAACTTCTCTTAGAAATCTCTTCTAAAAAGAGCACACACAAGAGAACAGGGAGGATAATGTAAAATGTACTAATAAAGCATATGTGCCATTAAAAAGGGAGAAAAAGAATGTCTGAATTCTCATTCCACCTTGATGTTCTAATTAATATTAGTCATACAGCAGACACTGCACCTACCAGCCAAAAGTTTATAATGAAGAGAGAGACTTACTGCAGTCTCTTATCAGTGTCGCTCCCTTGGGGCCACAAATATTGATCCTTTTCATTGAATAAATACTAAAGTAACAACAGAAATCCATTATGTCTGACCTAACAAGAATTTTTAATTGAACAAGTTACTCTTTGAATGCCCAGGAAACAGTGGATATACTATCACTTACCATTCACTTCTTAAAGCTCTAACTATAAAGGGCAAATAATTAATGAGTTGACAAAATTATTGTTTTCCCAAGAGTGCTCTCCAATCTCCAAGCAAATGTCCTTAGACTTAAAGAATACAGGTTTTGCCATTCGAAAAATTCTATCATATATTTTCTATAGTGTAGTAGCAGTGTTTCTCAAAAATTATCTTGCCCAATTAATAAATGATATATTAGAGGCTTAACATCCAATTTTACATAAGGTCTTTTGCCAAATCTATGTCACATTTAAATATGTCACGCACAACTGGAATAAAATGAAAAGGAAGGACATTTCTTCCTGTTAAGAGTAGATTATTAGCACTAAAATGTTATGCTAGTAACTCAATGTTAAATTTTCCATAGGGCACTTCCATAGGAAATTAAGATACATGAGTATTTTCCCCAAATCTACCTCAAAATATGGCTGAGTCCAAAAAATTAAGATACTTTTACTAGACTCCAGAATAAAACATAACTGATAGTAAGAAGATGTAGATTTAGTAAGATTAATCAGCAAGCAAAAGGGATAACTATTTTTGAAATGAAGTTCTAGGAATAGTGAGACAATATCTTTTGAAAATTGCTTTTGTGTAAAAGTAATCCTATCAAGGAGATAAAGAGCATCTGAAGGTCATCTTCTAGTGCTCTCTAAAGAAAGAATAAAGAAAAAATTAGTAAATATTACAGGGGGCATAATCTTTACTGATATAGAGGATAATAAAAACAGCTAGGATGCTTGGACAGGTATTAAAAATGAAAGTGAAAAAAGAAATACTACAATACTTTGAGCTCTTCAACTGAAGAGACAGGGAAAGAAAACATCAGTGAACTCCAGGTTCCACTCTTTTTCACCTCCTCAGTCTTTCTCAAAATAAAAACAACAGTCTGTTGCAGAAGCAAGATACTCTACTCCAAGATACAGAAAACTCAGAAATCAGTATCAATAGGGACGCCTCAGTGGCTCAGCGGTTTGGCCCGGGGCGTGATCCTGGACCCTGGATCAAGTCCCACATCGGGCTCCCTGCATGGAGCCTGCTTCTCCCTCTGCCTATGTCTGTGCCCCTCTCTCTCTGTGTCTCTCATGAATAAATAAATAAAATCTTAAAAAAAAAGAAATGAAGTTCTATATTCTCTATCAGCATTGAAGGGAAAAAAATGAATACATGAGAGAAAAGCTGTAATTACTTCAAATTAGTATATCAGGCCTGTATCTTTTACATTAAGAAGTTGACCTTGCCCACTCAAAATACAAATAACTTTCAAAAGAACTGAAACAATATTAATTAAGCTATGCTTTTTTCCCTAAACTACCTAAACTTTTTTACATTTTGACCAGTCAGAAATTGGGATTCTTAACAAAAGGAAAATAAATTTTATGGACTATCTGAAAAGTGAATCTATATTTTAGAAAATCAATCATATATTTACATAGGATCTTAAAAAGTGGCATGCTGGTCAATTGATACATATATATTTATAAATTTTTCTAAATTCTATTTATTTATTTGAGAAAGAGCAAGCAAGAGAGCACAAGCCGGGGGAGCTGCAGGTAGAGGAAGGGGGAGGAACAGACTCCACCCTGAGCAAGGAGGTTGGGCTCCAACCTAGAAACAATGTGGATGAAATATTTTGTATATAAACGTTATTATTTATTTATTTATTTATTTATTTATTTATGCAACAAAAGATAGCATGAGGGGGATGCAGAGGGAAAGGCAGGAGCAGATTCCCAGTGTGGGTCTCAATTCCAAGACCTTGGGATCATGACCAGAGCTGAAAGCAGATGCTTAACCCACTGAGCCACCCAGGTGCCATATATATATATAATACATATATATGTATATGTATATAGATCCTTGCCAAGATTTTGGATTAAGATCATATTCATATACTTCCACAAAAAGTACTTGATTAGGATTTTATATCTTTAAATCATTTCCCCCATCCCTTTGAAGGTACATGTAAACTACTTATTTCATAATTACAATACTTTAATCAAATTGCAAAAATAGAAAAATTAAAATAACTAAAGTATCCCACACCCTATTCCAACTTGAGACAGATAATAGCTTCTCTGAAATAGATACAGAGATTCAGTCCATGGACAGCCCACCTTTTAATTGAATAGCTCACTGTTTTGGTGTGCCAGTACACGAGAGAGACAGACAGAAAACAGGAGGTACTTTTGTTTTTCCTTCTTTCTTTATTGAAGTATAGTTGACACACAATGTTAGTTTCAGGTACACTATTTTTCTTCTTTCAGAACCATGATATTAAGAAGGGGATAGCATCTTTATTTACCAAGCTAACAACAATAACTCACTTTGATCTTTCTAGTCTGTGCTGAAATGTGGAGGGTAGCTTTAAAACAAGCTGAAACCAAAAGAAGGATAAGGAAATGGACACTCTGGGTGAAAACAAATCAAATCTGAGCTTCCTCAACTCTCCAGGTCTAATGTGGCAGTAGAAAAAGGAGTAGGAGGGTACCTAAAAGTTGGCCAATCCCTGAAATCACTGATGTTATAGTGGTGTCACAAGTACTCTCTCTGTGTAACTCTTACTTTAAAACATATAAATCATTTTCGGGGGCGGTCGGGGGAGGGGACAGAGACTTTTACACATTCTAAGTTGCAGCTGTGACTCTTGAGGAAAACAAGAAAATGCTGAATGACGCCTCATAAATATCACATGCCAGTAACTTATTATATGAGATATTTATTTTGCTTTTACAACAAAGGTTATTATAAAAATATTCCAACAGAGCTGAAAGCTTAATTTTATAACTAGAACTACAGCTGCTTTCATTTATTCAATTTATGTATGTCTGCTTAAATCTTTTAAACATATTTTAAAATATAACATTTAATCCACCAAATTATTATTAGGCTCAGTATTATAATACAGAAAATATAATACATCAAAATTAGAATATCTTCAAACTACTAAATACTAAATACCACTACTAATACTGAAATACTAACTGCTAAAATACTAATACTATAGACTAAATACTACTTCTAATATTATAAAAACTAAATTAAAACCCATTTCTTAGCAATAATCCTGCACATTTCCAGTACCAAAACAATGCTAAACACTAACTCTCCATTGCTTTACCATCAAGTTTTTGTGAATTTACTGTTAAAGAACAAAGAGATTAATATTAATTCATGGTTTACTTAACTTACCGGACTACTACAATTTGGATCCAAGTAAGTTTTGAGCCAGGCTAACATTTTTTGGAATGATTAGATTTCCTTATATATATTAAAAAAAAAATTTTTTTTCATTCAATAAGGATATGCATTAAACTCTAAGTAACTAGATTAGAAAAAGCACCTCCTGAAAATTCTCATCCCTATATTTTTATAGTAGTCTGTAAAAAAATGTATGTATGTACCACAAATCTCAATATGGGATCCAAAGCAGAACATTCCTCATCCACAAATTCTATCGAAAAACATGGAGTAAGTGCTTAGTGAATTAAACCAGTATGTAACAAATCTCTTTTTCCAATAGAAATAATGTTAAAATTGAATGGTATGTTTAAGAATCTAGAATTCCTACTCTCTGAAAGTCTTCCCAAATAAGAGAGTCAGCTCTTCATTCTACCTTATGAATATGTATGAGTACAATTTAATCTTTCTAAAGTATCCCTAAATGCATTCGAAAAGGTAACGTAGTGAAGCATGGAAAAAGCCTAGAAAAGGGAGCTCTGTCTTAAGTAGTCCCAAACCTGAAAGACTATGAAATGGAGAACCAAGTCCAGGGTCTAAAAGACCCTTCAGATATAGTTGTGCAGGGTGGCTAGAGGAGGCATGAAGGAGATGGCCCAGAGCACCTCTCTGAAAATAAAATCACTGTTAGAGCCACTACAAAATAAAAATTAAAATCTAACCTGAACTGATACAAGTTACTGTTGAGTTTGTTATCAAACTACAACTGCCTGCATAAAATTCTATAAATATATCAAGACTTAAAGATGTAAAATGCAAACGTGAATGTGTTAGAATTCCTTATTAATTTTATACCACTGTGGATAATCTTCCCAAAATATTCATGTGCATTGATATATGTGCTTTTTGTAAGGACTAAAGAAAAGATGAATTCCAAAAAGCAAACTCTGAGGATCATTATTTTTTAAGTTAATCTCTGAACTTTGAATGAAATTGTATGGAAGGTCAAAAATCTTAGATTGAAGCTAATTTTTCACATTATCTTACTGTGTGTGCCAGGACCTCCCACTTACTGGAACTGACTGACCTCCACAGTATGTTATATTGCTTTTATCCAAAAGCCAGTTTGATTCAGCACTTTTCATCATGTTCAAGGCTAGTAAATTTCAAAACCTGTCCATTTTAGCCAATTATCTCACTTTTTCCTCCCCTAACAAAACTCCTTATGTTACACTTTTTATCTTATATTACTTACAGCTTTTGCCCACAGAGATTAGAGGTTGTTTACAACACAAGGTATATCTGCTACATTCTTCTGCCGTTATTCAAAGCCACATTAACTGTTCTTCTCCTTTTGTTTAGCCTCGGAGGGAAGATAGGGAACAACCAGTGCTATCATGGGGTAGACACAAAACCTACAAGATGCAGACTAGAATGGTCAGGTACATGCCAGCCCTGCCCTGGAACCAGGGAAAAGCCAGTCAGTGAAAACCACCTGGGAAATAGCCTTTTGAATTGTGAACATGATGAAAAAAGATCATCAGCAGATGATGAAGCTTCACTTATTAAAACCCAGTATCTGGGGGGCGCCTGGATGGCTCAGTCGGTTAAGCATCTGACTTTTGATTTTGGCTCAGGTCATGGTCTCAGGGTCATGAGATCCAGCTCCATGTAGGGCTCCACGCTCAGGGCTGAGTCTGCTGAAGATTCTCTCTCCCCCTCCCTCCGCCTCTCCTACCACTTGAACTAAATATATAAATAAATAGATCTTTAAAAAAACATAGTATCTGTAGCAATGTCATAGTTTTTACCAAGTTTTTCTTTAGTAGAATGTAAGTTCCCAGAAATGCAGAAACATTACTCAAGTTGATACAATTAATAAAAATTAATTCATATATTTTTACATAAAGATAATACCTACTACTGATCATTCAAATGAGCATGTTTTGAAGAATTTATCATTTTTCTTCCCACCTTTCTTAGGTAGAGGGAGATGGTTGTGAAATTCCACTAACATTTTTCTGCCTCTTACTAGCATTATCGACAATACAAATTTGCAGATGACTTGGCTATAGCCATAAACCGTAAGATGCCCTTTTTTGACATGGTTACTGGGACCTATGACCTTGGCCTTCCTAATATGTATTGGTACTTACTCAAAGGCTCTGTTCTCTTTTTCAAAGTAACTTTTTTTTGTTGTTTTTTTTCCCCAAACATATTAGATACTTCCAGTACAATGTTTTGTTTTGTTTTGTTTTCCCTCTCCCATTCTGGAGAACACAAAAAATAACAAAATTTCAGTACTGACGGTTCTGGTCAAATGTATATTTAACCAAATTATCATTGTCTTCCAAGCACAATATTTATCACTAAGGATTTATAATTTGAAATAAAGAAAGCAAATCTTTGTGTAATTTACACTGGTTTTGCTTTTGTTGAATGTACACATCGGTGACTTTTTAGAAAGAAAGAATCAGAATTTTGAAGTGATTTAGAAAGACAGAGCATTCTTCATACTCATATGTCTCAAACATATTTTATAAGGTCTTTCCAAGTTTATAATCACTCTGAGCAAAATCTGAATCCAGATAACATGGTCCTTTGCTACATTTACCCATTTGGAGTTCTGTGTGTAGAGGGTAGTTTAAGGAAAAGGTTAATTAACGCAGCTGTGGCCTACATGGAACATTTTCTAGGCTAAGACCATTTCAATTCAGTTCCCTCGAAATCAGTTGACTGGAATTCTTGGCTTTCTCCCAGGCAGTTTCTTAAAAAGGTTACCAGCTTAATTGAATGAAATCAGTGTCTGCAACCATCAACAATTATCTATAGAGCAATACTTGTTATTAGACTGAATAAAATCAAAGTTAGAAACCAACCACAATTATTTATGGAGCAGTAATTCTCAATATTGGCCACTTTGATTGCTTCTGTAACTATTATGGAAACTTCCTGAAACCTACTTGTTTATCCTTTAATGCAGACAACCACATAGATAATCAAAGATACCAACCAACAAGTCTATCTCAAAATAATCTTCATGTATTTCAAAGAAAGTCAAAATCAACCTGGATCAAATGAGAAAAATTTACACTAAATACTTAAATAAATAAACATAGCCTATTTTACCTACAACTATGAAGCTCTCTTTAATACGTTTGCTGTTAGCCAATCACTTCTACGTGATGGCACGTCTGTTCCTCACTATTTCAATACTTATGTCTCCCTGATCCTAGGATATTTTCTGATCCTGGGATATTTTCTCATTTGAGAACAGGGTGGCCACAATTTTGATGGACAGAACCTGAAATGACCAAGTAACATAGTCATAGTCACGTTGCGCTGAATGCCTCATTAGATGACGAGTAGCACATTACCTATCATGTAAGGCTTTTTCTGGCACCTCACAATAGACAGACACTGCATCCAAATGGGAGAAATTTAGAAGTATTTATTTTTCTTGCAAAATGAAGGGATAGAATTAAAAATACATAGAGATCAGACATTTCCATGATCTTTTTTAAATGTACCAAATATAAGGACAACAGCTTATCACTTATATTCAGTTACTGCTAATATTAAAAGAATTAAGCCTCAATCACTAGTTCTCTATTCTTAGGAATAGCCAAATTTTTCTTTGAAATGCCAAAGTGAATTAATACATTATTTTAAACTCCTTCTTTCTAGGAAAATTGGGAGTATCCTTACTATTAAGTTCAATTTCTATGAGATAGTATTTTACATATTGTAAATCTCATTCCAATTATTACATTTAATAATGTTAACAAAACAGTATGTTTTATATTTAGGAAATAAAGCATAAAGCAAATTGAGAATGAACTGTTTTTGTAATGATTTTACATTTGCCATTTTAATTTAGTTATTAATTATCTTCCTAATGACTAAATATATCAAGATTACATTCAAAAATTTTCAGAAATCTCAACTTATGAAAATTTTCTCCTTTGTATTGAGTCGAAAATCATCTAAAGCCATACAGTTCCTAATACACCTTGGCACTATTTTGTAAATCTTCTCCGGTACTGTCATTGAGATGGGAGGTATTGGTATTTTTGTCCTGAAATATTTTAAAAGACATCCTTTTGTGCATCAGTTATAGCAGTTTTTGAGAGTAGTGGCAGTGCCATCGCAGGACAAAAATAATGAACTAGTTCCTCATTATTCAAAATAAAGAAAGTAAAGTGTCTATGATTCCTGGGAACAGATGGCATTGTATAAAGGAGGACAAATTTAGGGAAACAGAAGTCTCAACTCCCATTATCCTTCTCTTTTCTCAATCAAGGTAAATGCTCTTAATACTGACTACGATAGAACAAATATGATTAGGAGGAAACTAAGGCCCTAAATAAAGGTCATGGGAAGAAACCAAGGAAGAGATTTTTAAATAAGTTCAGGATGCCGGCCCAGGCAACAGGCAGCCCAGGTTAGTGAAAGATCGGACAGCGGTGATTGCTAATACACTCTTAAGAGAACGTAAAAGCAAAAGTTGCTCAAAGTTTTTTCAAGAGAGTGGAGTCTAGAAGTAACATCATCATGAGGTTAACATTTCTTCCTGGTAAAACTGAAACATCTATAAAATAGAATTAGCACTTAACAGAGGGAAGGAGTGATTCCTGAGAAGGTGACCCCAAACTGAATCTATTTTCTAATTTTGAAAGAGTTACTGTTATCAGGCAGATTTCAGATACTCAGCATATGGAATTTCATAAATGTTTTTATTAAAAAATAAGACGAAAAACGTGTAATTATGTAGTCATAGCTAAATGACCATACAACATAGGTGATTATGAAATGACCATAGATTTCCCAGAATCTATGGTATTGCTAAAAAATAAAGCAACTTTGGTAACATATATTAAAAATGAGCCTTTACAGAGAAGTTCTTGATTACTGTAACATGCAATAATGTGAAAGCAAAAACTTGTAACCAGGATTACTGCGCCCTTCCCCCATCTGCTTTTCCTCTTCAATCTCTGCTTTCCTTCTCTATCACCCTTCAAAGTCTAACATCTAGCCCCAAAGAACTGAGCCGCTTAAAAGAACAATTATCGGGGTACCTAAGTAGCTCAGTCCTTGAGCATCTGCCTTCGGCTCAGGTCATGATCCCAGGGTCCAGGGATCGAGTCCTGCATCAGGCTCCTTGCAGGGAGCCGCTTCTCCCTCTGCCTCTGTCTCTGCCTCTCTCTCTCTGTGTCTCTCATGAATAAATAAATAAAATATTTAATGAAAAAAGAACAATCCTCTCTTAGCTTTGGGCCCTCATATATGTTGTTTCCTTTTGCCTTGAAGACTTTCCTCCTCACATTTGCATGGTAAATCCCAGAGCCTTTCAGAACTCAATATAGAAGTTCCTTCTTTTCAAAGGAGATGCTCTCTTTGACCTCCCTGGCTGATTCCAAAGTCCTTGCAAATATGACATTGAAACACTGTATTATGCTGTGTATAATATTTTAGTGATCCTTTAATCACAATCAAAGGTCTCTCATTCAGCACTGTGCTTTAAACCATCTCTTGAAAAATCAAATCAAAGATCCTCCCAAAGATTTGTAGCTCCCCACCAACACAGTGGCTGACTTCAAAATACCAATCATCTCCATTCTTAGAAACACCTTGGCAAATTAATATTTTTCTCTTAATATTGATGAAGAAACTAGATTTGGTTGCATACAATGACAAAGGCTGTAAACATGTCTCTCAAATCAAGCTATAGTTCAATCTTTGTATGGCAAGGTATAATCTATGACAGAAACTACTAGGCACTCTCCATTTACCTTATTTAATTCTCACAGCTATCCTGAAATATACAGGGATATACTGTGGATGAAAAAAATGAGACTAGGTGATGCTAAATAATTCCAAAATCAGAAAGGTATCAAATATCAAAAATAAGAGTCAAACCTACAATGTCTACACCAAAGCCTTTGTTCTTACCATTACACTCTACTTCTGACATAAATTGTACTACACTATACTATCTCTAGTCATTTCATTATTTATTAACAAGAAGATCAAGCAATGCCCAGGGAAAAAAACAGAAATGTACACTTGTGGTTCTTCCTGTAAACACCTAGCTGTTGGCTAAATGCTTTGGTAGGAGATATCAAAATTTATATAGTTCATTTGGGCCTTCGTCTATCTCTCATCCATAAGTTAAAAAACAACCAAACTATTACTAGGTTCCAAATACTATTCAAATGTTTCACATCTTTACAAGTTTAATATTCAATGAAACCATCTTCAAATATTTAAATCATTCTCATCTCTTTTGACTCTGACTTCACATGGCATTAATATCTAGTATGTTCATCATGTGTTTTGACATTTAATCATACACATCTCATAAACACCAATGAAATTCAAAGTTCCTTAATTATAAGACCCATTTTTTACTCTTTAGGAATCCCTGAAGCCTCTAGCACAGTGTGAGATACCAAGTACTTATTCAAATATTTCCTAAATTGAATCATAAAGTAATGATTTTTGAAATTGTAGAAAAGAGAGAATCTAATATGTCACTGGCATATATCTTGGTAACCTATTTGAGTCTGCATTGATTAGCATCACTTTATAATAGAATCACATAGATTTCCAATGAAAGTGAGAATTTTAGAATATAAACACGTTCAAGGAAAAAAAAAAGTACAAGAGTTAGATTCTAAAAAGCCAACACTGCCGTTTTCCAACTCTCTTCTCTCAGCATGTCAGTGAGAGACAAGGACTAGCTTGCAGCTCAGTTGAGATTTGCAATACAAACACCACAAGGATAAAACTATAAAGACCCTAGGCTGTGAAGGAAATTGTTTTGCTTGGTTGCTTAGATTTAGGGAGGAGCCTGATCAATTCTGAGTAGTGACGGTCTTCTATTAAATCATCATGCTATCTGTCTTGATTTAAAAATAATTGAATATGGGGCCCTTGGGTGGCTCAGTAGGTTAAGCATCTGACTCTTAATTTCACCTCTGGTCATGATCTCAGGGTTGTGGTACTGAGCCCTGGTTCAGGCTCTGTACTTAACAGAGAGTCTGCTTCTCTCTCTCTCTCAAATAGATAAATCTTAAAAAAAAAAAAAAAAAAAATTAAATGACAATGAGAAGATACTGGTCAAAGATTTTATTGTAATACATCATGAATTAGTTTTGAGAAGAGATAATGAAACAAATATGAGAATACTTTAAAATCTTGGAAAGACATACAAATAAAATCAAATCAGTACCTTCTTATCTTGGATATGGGATTTAAGGAAGCAAAGTATAAAAGGACTATTTTTATTACACTTTCAATATTCAAAGGTATCTGATTATATTTCCTAAAACTCACCTTATTTTATTGGCATATATGTAATACATATGAGTACCCCTAAGGTAGTTAACTTATCTGTTGTTTATAGTCATGGGGGCTTCAAGAGATGAGTATGAATAGTAGTAGTCTAGGTTTACTCTTCCATTAGTTAGACAACTTCTCAGGAGTCTCAATAACAATTCATTGCTTTCAATAAATTGAGCACTTACTGTGTGCCCAATTCAGATGTAAGCACTTTATGTGCATGATGTTATTTAATATAACATAATCAGAAGGCAGGTACTATTTGCATGGCCCTCATACAAGGATGGAGATGAGGGAGATAAAGTAATATCCTCAAAGTCACAGATGCTAGAGAAGTAGATCAAAAACCTAACCCGAAAGCCCCATAAACCACTTTATGATGTGACATATGGCACATGCTTACACAACACAGAAGGTCCTAAGAGGTCCTCAATACTGCAAGAACTACATGTAGACAGGATTCTGATATAGATGGAAAAGTAATTATCAGTACCAAAACCATAGTGTCTTGTGGAGCACAGTATGTCTTCATTTGGGGATTCTCTGATGTTGTAATGAGGAGGTCTTTTTCACTGATATCCAGTGAAATTCATCAAGGGACCTGGTCCATGAGTCCACTCAAGAAGAAGATTCCCCTGGGATTACTAGTATTTAATCTTGATGAGGTAGAAATGTTAGGCTGAAATTTATAAAAATATCTTAATCCTGGGGAATCTGGGAGTTGGTAGCTAAAATAAAGACTTTAGGGGAGTCCTCACCTGCTCCTACTCACACATCTCTTCTTACTCTCAGAGAAAAAACAAGCAGCTGGGGCCACATGCACATTTTCCCCACAAATTGCTGTGACTTCAGCCCAAAAGTGCATGTGTACACACACACACACACACACACTCTCTCTCTCTCTCTACCTTAATTAAGCAAAACAGATCCCAAAATAGTATCAAGTAAAATAATCTTGCATAAGGCCATATAAACTAACTACAGATGGGGATCCCTGGGTGACGCAGTGGTTTGGCGCCTGCCTTTGGCCCAGGGCGCGATCCTGGAGACCCGGGATCGAATCCCACGTCAGGCTCCCGGTGCATGGAGCCTGCTTCTCGCTCTGCTTCTCTCTCTCTCTCTCTCTCTCTCTCTCTCTCTCTGACTCTCATGAATAAATAAATAAAATCTTAAAAAAAAATAAAATAAGATAAAATAAACTAACTACAGAAAAAAGCGATAGGGATGCCTGGGTGGCTCAGCGGTTGAGCATCTGCCTTTGGCTCAGGGCATGATTCCGGGATCCAGAATGGAGTCCCACATTGGGCTCCTTGCATTGAACCTGCTTCTCTCTCTGCCTCTCTCTTTCTCTCTCTCTCTCTCTTTCTCTGCATCTCTCATGAATAAATAAATAAAATATTTTTAAAAAGTGGTAATAACATTGCAACGTATTGATTTTTGGTTCAAGACTATTAACTATGTTATACGTACCAAAATATTATCAATAGTGTGTTTTTTTAGTTGACTTTTAATACTTATCTCCATTTTTTAACAATGAAATCCACAATATACATTTAAAGTATTCCTGAACTACCTTATTTAATGTGTCTAAGAACCCTGGTCTTTTTTAATGCATACCTCATCTATAAATTTAATCAAATAGGTTCACTGACCTACATAACATAAACTTCTTACCAAAGGATTATAATGGCTTTTAAAATAACAATAATGAACAGTACTAATTAGAAACCATGAATATGAAAACTATGTACTGAATAACTCTTTTTCATTTTAAAATTTGGAAACAGATGGAATTCTTTTATTTCTTCCAACAGAGTTAAAAATTGGACCAAGATCAGTTTCTTGACATTGTGATCTATCAGACTACAATGATATTATTCATAGGAGGGCAAATGTGTCAGGAATAGACTTGGGAATATGGATTTAATAGAAATACTGCATTTCATTCTGAGAAATTCAAGATACTGGAAAGTGAAGTAAAAGCATTGAATACATTTAACAATGAAACTGACTCTAAAAGCTATGGGCAAGATTTGTCACAGGTTCATGGGATGTACATTAAGAATTTTTCAGTATGCTTTTGTGCTCAGCTGAGAAATACTGTTTTAAAATTTTCACATTTGAATTCTTGCTAAAAGTTGGTTTTATATGAATGTGTATGTGTGTATAAAAGACCTCAGGCATAAAAAGTAAAGTTTATCCCAGGAACGTTAAGATTTTTAATAGCAAAAATATAGAATGTAGTTTTTCAAAGGCACAGATTCTTTTGCCATAAACACAAATGACAGAATAAGACTACTGATAGGCAAATGCACTGCAAACTTTACATTTTAAATTTTGCATTTCAAAAATGTGATTCTATCCTGAATGTCCGCAGTCATCCTTAGAGGTTATAAACTCAGCTTATTCCCAGATTATAGGTGCTTGAAGGTAAAAATGAACATAAAGTGAATCGCTGGTAAAGCAAAATAGTGCTTCCGGTGTTTGATTTGGTTTTCATTAACTCACAATACTTCTTACCCCAAACAAATAAACAAAGGAAGCTAACCTTTGGAGATTTATCTTAAGAGATACAAATGATGTTCCTGAAAATGTCAAATCCTTTTACCAGGCTCATGCCTAAAGAAAAAAGAAAAAATGTTGGTAATTATTGGTACAGCTCAGAGAAAACTTGGCGCGTTTTTGTAAAATCTACTCAGCTTTGCAGAAAAGAACACTTCTGATTTACTTTTAAATTCTCTCCCAGCTAACTACCAAGAAAATGCGCAATAATGTAAAGCAATACGCACATAATCACAAACAAGGTAAGGAAAGGCATACATTTTGAGATCAATGGTATAAAAAGTAAAGGATAATTAAAAGGACGATTAAAAGATAACCAAACAGCTAATGTTCATTTTGTCAAAGAGCAGAGCAGATGAAAAAAACTGGTTAGAAGGAAAAGTGAAGCTGCAGAAAATGTTGAGAAACACTCACTTGCTGGAAAAATATTCCAATTTCCTGGACCACCTAAGGACCAGATTTTTTTTTTTTTCTTTTTTGAGAGAGAGAGAGACAGAACTTGCAAAATAGATCCAACAATTGCAATCATCTTTGAAGGAACTTAAAAGATTGGAGCAGGGCCAGAAACTGCAAGCAGACAGACAAATGCATTTTCAGTTTGCAAAAGAGAACAGTAAATTCTTCAAAATATCGGCTAAAGAGTTTTACATTAGTCTGTAAAAAGCTGCCATAACAACTTATTAGGAATTGATTTGTGTGATGCGAGGAAAGGATTATTGTTTATCAGGGGCTACTGTGGCTACACTAACCATGGGCTCTCTGAAATGAAGTAATGAGAAGCCGAAAGCAGAGTGAAGTGGTTCAAAGTGAGAGCTTTGTGTTCAACCTCCCAGGACTAATTTGCCATCCATGTGATCTGGGCAAGTAATTTCCACTCCCTGGATCCTGGCTTGCCCTCTGCAAAACAGTAATAACAGACCCTCTTCACAACATCGTTGTGAAAAAAATAAATGCATTTAATAGATCCCCAGGACAACATAAGACAATAATGCACATCTCCCTCAGAGTAAATAATCAAAAATGGCATCTCCAACTCTAATGTCACCCTTTCAGAACCCATCAAACATGGATAGCAGGGAAATGCAGAAGACAGAGTTTAACTGGTTTCAACAAGGGGACAAGCAAGATCACTCCTGACAGTCTTAACCATACATTGGAGAACAGACAAAATCAAACTGATGTCTGAAAGAAGAACCGAAAACCATTTCATAAAAGGACCAGCTGAATCTTTTCAAGGCCTCTAGAGCACCAGTCTATGTAGACTATAACTTCTGTGCCATAAGAGACACTTCAGAACAGAAGCTCTTTTCTTGAGAATTTTCCACTTTAAAATTTTACAGAAGTGAGCAAGTCTGTGTTCAAGAACCACAGGCTATCCACCCTGACTGCCAACAACAAATGGATTCAGCAGTCAGGTAATGTCATTCTAATACCAGCATACAGCACTGTTCTTTAACCTCATGTGTGGGCACTTTTAATTACTTTGTGTACATTAACCATCCCCATTCTTTACATTTATATAAATAGTGTGAGTGTTAAAAGTGAAAAGAAGGGGCATATTATGACAGTAATGGAAAGATAATAAAGGAACTACTAGGGGCACCTGGGTGGCTCAGTTGTTGAGCATCATCTGCCTGTGGCTCAGGGCATGATCCCAAGGTCCTAGGATGGAGTTCTGCATCAGGCTCCCCATAGGGAGCCTGCTTCTCCCTCTGCTGATGTGTCTGCCTTCCTCTCTGTATCTCTCATGAATAAATAAATGAAATACTTAAAAATATTTTTTAAAAGGGAACTACTAGTGCTGAGATGTGCACTGCATCCAGCACAGTGATGACTCTGAAAGATAAAGAATAAACCAGAAAACAGGTAAAACACACTGGGCTGATCCATGAGAAAGAAAAGTGACAGGCAAAAAGAAAGAGTTTTGAGTATGTGGATAACCAGAGGGTCAGCATCTATCTTGAATGCCTGAACCTGAAGTTGAACCTGATGCTACTTCATGAGACAGAAAGTCATTCTGAAATTTAATAAGCATGGTAACTACCTCTAAGGAACTTTTGTCGATATCCAGGGATAATTATAGTTACAGGCAGGTTCACACTTGTACAACATAGCAATGTGGAGTGGAGATCCCCCAAGGGGAAGAGTCTATTTGAAGAGTGATCCACAACAGAATAGCTATCAGCATAAATGCTTTAAAATGATGGTTGTAAGAACTAGTAGACTTGGTCTTACAGAGTCATGTCACTTTTACTTCTTTCTTTTTCTTCCTCTTACAAGTTTTAAAATAATTGTATTTATTTTTTAAGATATATAAATAAATAAACCTATTTTATTTACTTATTTGACAGAGAGAAAGAGAGCCAGAGAGAGAGCGCATAAGCACAGGGAGCAGCAGAGGGAGAGGGAGAAGCAGGCTCCCTGGTCAGGGAGCCGGATCCCAAGATCTGAGATCATGACCTGAGCTGAAAGCAGCCGCTTTAACAGACTGAACTATCCAGGTTCCCTTAGAGTTTTAAAATAATTTTAAATAGTATTAAGAAAATGGAGTATTTAGAAAAAAAAAAAAAAAACCTGGGTTTCTGGCTTCTTGAAAAATAATCTGAGAATCTGGCAACACTTACACAATATATACCTTAATAAGAGATTTCTGCTTGGCCCTTTGAACCTTCTGAATGTAGAATCCCAGATTTCCAATTCCCAAGAAGTGGACCACACTTCTACATGATGAGAGGGAATGGATGACAGATTAGTGAACCCTTCTTATATACTCGGGACTAAACCCAAAGATTCTGAATGTAAACCTAAGTATAACTGGGCAGAAAAAAGGCACAATGAAGTTCAGAAGTGGTTAAAATAGGAAAAGCTAACAGTAGAAAGCCTTCCTCTTCTCAACCATTAATACTGATAATGCTACTTGATTGTGCAGCACTTTGATCAGGTTAATGTTTATACTTAGAATTAAGCAAAGGTAAAAAGTAAAATTGGAGACTTTACTTTAGAAAAATAATCAGGACCACAGAACCATAGGGCTTAAGAGCTAAGAAGCCTTTAGAGATCATCTGGTTCAATTTAAGAATGAACTAATTTCTGCATAAAATTTCAAAGCATTAGAAACTTAAACTTTAATTATAAAGTACATAATAATTCTAGCAATGAACTTTGTAATTTAGAAATTTACAGAAAGCTGTGACTGTATTCTAAGTCATGCATATATACATATGAGTGAAACTGAACATATAAACAAAGCTGTGTACAAATCACAAACTGGGCTCCTCTCAGCTCCCTTAGCTCTCACCCCTGTGACCCAGTCAGGATGCTTTAATGAATACCCAAGAGGGGCCACAGCACAATATATTCCCTGGCCTGTTTGGAAATCAGACAATAGTCCCTCTTGGAGTTCAGTCTTTGGTTCTGAGATTTTCCTCTCTTTTTTTTTCCCCAGCAAATGAGAACTATGTTCACCACTGGAGTAAGAGAACGCTGGTTACCTGCTTCCAATAATTACACTAAGCCAACACCCTAGAGACAATCAAGGAGGCTGGTAATGAATGTCCTATTCATAGTGCAAATACAAAAGTAAATTACCAAATAATAAATGCTGAATCTCTGAAATTTGGAATAGCCAGCTTAAAAAAAAAAAAAAAAAGTCTTGTGCATGAGTCAGAATCATTAACATAATGTTGCCGTGTCTGCAAATTTCTGGCAGGTTAATTTTTGATAGCTGGGGAACAGCAAAGCTTCCAACCAATTTTCTAAATCATCTTCAGGCAAACATCCAGGAGCAATCACCTGTAGACTCATGCCTAAAAGCCCAGGTATGTTTTGAGAAAGCAGTCAGATTCCTGAATGATTTACAAAGTTAACTGTCAGGGCTGCTCACATAACTGGCTTAGACTAAGAATAAATAACTAAAAAATAAGCAGGACACCCTTTAAACTCTGTGTCCTCACTTCATTCAGAGGAGAAAAAAATCAAGAAAAGGCATATTTACCCTGGCTGGTCAGGTAATTTTTAGACTCCTACTAATGCAAGATGCTCCTAATAGGAGGTCACTATATGTAAAAATGAAAGCGGGCTTGATAGTAAGCAGAAGAGAATATGGGCATTAATATGTTTCCATTTTGCTTTAATAAGTTTACAATAGTATCATTAATCACTAGGTGCTATAATCCCAGGTTTTATGTTTTTTTGTTGTTGTTGTTGTTTTGTTTTGTTTTTTATGATAGTCACAGAGAGAGAGAGAGAGAGGCAGAGACACAGGCAGAGGGAGAAGCAGGCTCCATGCACCGGGAGCCCGACGTGGGATTCGATCCCGGGTCTCCAGGATCGCGCCCTGGGCCAAAGGCAGGCGCCAAACCGCTGCGCCACCCAGGGACTCCTAATCCCAGGTTTTAAAATAAGCTTTCAGGGCCCCATTTAATTTGAAACAACCGATATATAAATAAGAAATGATCCAAAATACAACAGTTTGAACAAGTGAGCTACCAGAACTAAGTTTTATAATAAAACGCTGGTGCTTCCAAATAGGTAACAGGTCAGTTTGGAAAATTAATGAGATATTCACATCTGAACTATAAATGTTAAGTACAGACCTTAGGAAAAAGAATGTTCATTCACTGCCATTAAAAAATCTAAATCACAGGGCACCTGGGTGGCTCAATGGTTGAGCATCTGCCTTTGGCTCAGGGTGTGATCCTGGGATCCAGTCCCATGTTGGGCTCCTAGTGGGGACCCTGCTTCTCCCTTTGCCTGTGTCTCTGCCTCTCTCTCTGTGTCTCTCATGAATAAATAAACCTTTAAAAAAAAATCTGAGTCACTGGTTTGTTGATAATGGCTTTGATCTTTGAAACATATTCCTGGGTTACTTTTGTTTTTCAGATCTTTTGACACATATTATAGTAATAAGCTTAATGGTACTATATTGGTAAACATTATATTGACATAAGAATTATGTACTTCCTACTATTCCTATGGTGTTTTAAAAGAGGTTCACAAGCTTTTTTTTTCTGATTTAAAGAACATTTATATTGGATTTAAGGTATATTTGGTACTGGTTCTAAGTGTTTTACAATTAGGCAATATAATTTTCATAAAAACCTTAGAAAAACTTGTGTGTCTAAACTTCTGTGTCTGCCGGAGAACCACAATGAATGACTTTTTAACTTTAAAAAAAAAAAAATTCTGTATTTATTTGAGAGAGAGAGAGAGTACACACACAAGCAGTAGGGAGGAAGAAGCAGGCTCACCACTAAGCAGGGAGCCTGATGTGGGACTCGATCCTAAGACCCTGGAATCATGACCTGAGCCGAAGGCAGTAGCTTAACCAACTAAGCCACCCAGGCACCCGACTTTTAAACTTTTTATTTATCCTTGTGTTGAGAGTGTAAAGGTCCAAGATTAGCAGGATCAAAAGCTAAGATTACATTTACAGTGACTTTAGGCCTTTATGAGACATTAAAGTGCTTATTAGAGGGTGATAAATTAGAGTTACATTACTTTTGAGAATAATTTACAGAAAAACTACTTTCAAACAAAATCATGTTTATTCCTTGTCACCTTTCATTTCTTCTACAAGGAGCAGTAAGGCTCTGGATGGCCCCAAGTTCTTTGACATTCCTTCCAATGACATTTGGTTTAAGTCCCCTCCCCTTGAATCTGGGAGGGCTTGTGAATGCTTCAACTAATAGAATGTGGCAGGAGTGACACTACGTGCCTTCTGAAGGGAGGTCATAAAATGCTATGCAGCTTCCCTCTGGTTGCTTGGAACACTCCATCTCTAAATGTTCCCCCTCCAAACACAGCTGTCATGCTGGGAGAAGTCCAAGCCACATGGAGAGGCCATGTGTAGGTTCTCTAGTCAACATTCCAGCTGGACACAGCCTTCTAGTCACCACAGCCCAGAAACCAGACTTGTGAGTGAACGAGCCTCCAGATGATCCAGGCCTCAGACCTGAGACACCCACAGGCTCAGAATCCTCCCCACAGAGGCCTTAATTACTGTGAAGCAGAGATAACGCTGTCACCTTTATGCCCTGTCAGAATTCTGACCACAAGATCTGTGATCCTAATAAAATGGTTGTTGTTTTGTGACATTTAGATTTCGGATAGTTTGTTACATTGCATTAGATAAACGGACCATTACCGTAGTTAAATTAGCTAACTATCTAAGGCTATGTCCAGAAGAGTAAAAGTAGTAGTACCAAAAATAATAATTGTAATAATCTCTTGCTCCAGATATACTGTTAACACTGCATATTCATGATTTTATTTAACCCTCCCTCACAGACCTATAATGCAAGTATAATAAATGTTCCCATGTCTACAGATGAGGAAACTAAGTCTTTTAGAGTACTAAGTAATCTCCCCCCAAAAGACCCAGAACTAACAAATACCAGAACAAATATTTATCTGGAGTTATTTGAGAGAGCTCAGCTATTAGTAAAGCACTGTTCATCTGAGAGAAAAAAATAAAATGATAGTTCCCTTCATAAAAGTGCATATCAAACATGAATTAATGTAAAGGACAATAATGTATAATCTCATAGTCATTCACAACAGCAACCAAAAAAGTATTAATGTAAGTACCACCTAACTATTTGATTCTCAGGGTATTTACTTGGAGCAGCTCAAATCTGAATAATCTGCAATTCTTAGAATTCAAGAGAGAAAAAACAAGGAAGTTATCATCTCAGGCTACAAAAGTCATCAGTGTAAAACTGTAAGGGCTCCTTAAGGCCCACCAGCTGAGGCCCTCACTATCCATCTTCATATAAAAGGTAGCAAACACTACAAGAACCTAACTGACCTTTAAAGATCTAAAAAAGAATGAGATGCCCACAGTCATATTATTTAAAAAGTAAGGAGATCCTCAAAGATCAGCCAATCCAATCCTTCCTTTGAAAAGGACACCCATATGACTTCTGACCCCCATATAGAGCCCTTTACTAAAGGGCTTCTGTTCTTCTCAGGTAGACTAATTGTTTCCATGAACTCAGTAGTTCCCAAAATTTCAGAATCATCACTGCTATGGCTAATCCTTTTCCACTTCAAAGAGTGACTAATCCCCAGTTCTTATATACAAAGCATGAAGACAGAAGTACCCATGTTGTGTAAGGCATTATAGAATAAAGCCAACACAAGGAGACACCAATTGCAAACAAAATACGTATTAGTCTCAAAAGTGCAGTAATTCACAAGTTAATATAGATCATCCTATCGTAAGTGTCCATAAAGCCTTGAGACTTCCTACTGTTTTAATGTTACAATAATGATAAGGGAAATGAGAATTAGAAAAGCAACCATGGTGATATTTACTGTGTTCCAGGACAAAATATCATTTCTACAATATCCCCCTTTAACTTTCATAAAAATACCATAGGAGAAGTCATTTTTTCCCCATTTTACAGATGAGGAAACTGAAATTGGAGAGGTAACCATTACATACATGGACCATGACTAGCTGTGCCTAATTGCTAGCTGCACATTTTCTTCTTTTCTCTTTTTTATTTAATAGAGCAATGCACCCAGTTAAAGACTCGATTTCCCAACTACTCTTTCAGCTAGGTGTGGCCATGTCAGTAAGTTCAAGCTAATGATATATGTACGTGTTGTATGGAATTCCTTAGAAGGCTGCAGATTCAGCTGGAAAATGCATTCCTTTTGTCCTCCCTGCTTGGCTTCCTTCCTTCCTGAAACATGGAACGTAGATGAGATAGCTAGAGCTCCAGAAGCCATCCTGTGACGTGTAGTGATCCTGAGAATGAAAGCCAGAGCCAAAATGTGGAAAGAGGCGGGAGTCGTGGTCTCCAAAGATCATGAAGACAACATAGATCCACGCGTTGCCTACTGATAAACTTTCAATACAGAGAAATAAACTTCCAAATGTGCTGGATAGTTTGATAAATGCTGTGAGTCCCAGCTAATCCTTACTAATAATATATTACCTTTACAGAAAAATGTTGCCAAACAAAATGCAGAAAACTTTAAAAAAAAACAATCAGTATAAACATAATAGTCTACTTTATTGTAATTTCTATTTCACCTCACAAAGGACTTATACTTCAAGGCCAAATATACAAATATAAAGAGACACTAAAGATCGTAATTGTCTAAACTGCATAATTCTGTTTGGATCATATTGCAGGCAGGGAGGTGGGATGGGGAAAGAAGCTTAGCAAGAAAAAGATAGCTTAAGGAAGAATCAGAAATGCTACAGTTAGTCAACTCTAAGCTTTATGCTGTGCACGTAGAATACAACCAACCAAGAAATTCTACCTATTATTTACACAGTGACAGATAAAGGAAAATGAGGTGTAGCTCGATAAACAAGCTCTCTCCTAAAGCAGATTTAGACACTATTCATTCCCTTCTTTTCAGTCTAGAAGCCTGCTTAGCTGAACTGTAAAATAAATTCCAGCACTCAGAACGTTTCAAGGAGGAATAATTTTCAAAACTGGCTCAGGCTTTATTTTTCCTCACTTCAAAATTGATTAGATGTGCTGGTAAAAGAAAAATTGTTGGTGTCCTCAAAGAAAAGAGAGTATTTTAGACAAATATAAGATATAGCTAATTTTAGATGCTCTAGCTATTAACTATTTCAGCACATCTATCTTCAATCCACAAACAAATCATGTCAGATTAGGTTTTATTGCAAATCAAATTATATCAAAGATAAGACAATCACAATTTCAATATTAACCAAATATCATGCTGTGTAGTAAACTGATTATAAAATAGCAGTGAAATGTATTTTTTAAAGGACTTTAAATAAACAATAAATGGACTACGACACTAGAAATAAAATCACTGATGAGCTGCTTAGTAAGTAATGGAAATCAAACTCAATACTTGGAAAGAAATGTTACATGAAGAGTAATTTAATTTAACTTTTCAATTTAGAGCAAGGCTAGTCATATGTAACTTTCTGAAATGAAGCATTTCAACAACTCACCAAGGGTGTGCTTTAGAAGATAATCTGAGAATCTATAAGAATGACAAAAAAATTTATTCTACAGTAGCACTTACTCTAACTGCTAAAGAAGCAAAGACAAGTAAATGAGAATGTTTCGATTCAGTGAGTCAACACTGCATTTCACACATATAGCAGTTTCCCCCTCTAAAACTTTAAATGGCATTCTAACTAAGTTACTACCTCACCTTGCAGTGGGGGGATGTCTGGAATAAATAGAATAGTTCTAAAAATATAAATCACCCTAACTTTGATATGAATGGTTTCATGTTTTTTTTTAAGTATTACTAATAAACAAAATTCAAATCAGTTTCTTTGCTATTAACTGTGGAAGTAAGGAAACATAATCATGGGAACAGGGTCAGCACATAATACATAATTTTCAAATGAATCATGAGTCACTGGTTTATGTTCCACAAGATCTGGATATTCCAGCACTGGTAATAACTGGCTGAATGACACTGGTTAATTCATTCAAGAGGGACATAATGGTATGGCAAAAACACATGCCAAGGAAGTTTTACAGGCAGATCTGGGTTCAAGATCTTGCATAGCCAGGCAATATCTATCGGGAAGGTGTTTTTCATGCCTAAACTTCAATTTTCTTAACTGTAAAAGTAAATTAATAATGTATAAGTTCCAGGGCTACTATAATGCACAGTTCCTGGTTTTGATCCTGACATTTGTTCCTGATTTTTAAATGACAGCTATCATCATCATCATCATCATCATCATCATCATCGACATCTTTGAGTATCATTTTCTTACGTAAGAAATTGCAGGCAAGTTGGGACGATTGCAATCAGATTTTTTTTTTATTTTGTTTAAGATTTTATTTATTTATTCATGAGAGAAAGAGAGAGAGAGAGAGAGAGGCAGAGACACAGGCAGAGGGAGAAGCAGGCTCCATTCAGGGACCCCGACGTAAGACTCAATCCTGGGTCTCCAGGACCACACCCTGGGCCAAAGGCGGCGCTAAACCACTGAGCCACCCAGGCTGCCCCTACAATCAGATTTTAAATGTGATTAAATGTGATTACATTTTAATATAACTTTACATTAAAATGTAAAATTCTACAGAATGTAAATGATAGCACAATTACTATTCTGTTATTCAACTAGAGGCACCTACAACTACTGAAACTTGCCAGAAAAGAGTCAATAGTATAAACCATTCTGAGACAAGGAAACAGACGACTGTGAATTACAGCAATAGTTGGAACTATGGTGGAAAATAAGCCCTTTGAGATATTTTTTTAATTCCCATCATAAACTGCAGATAGGTATTTAAAACTTACCCAAGTTTTACAACTTGTATTATAAAAAAGTGAATGCCCCAATGAACTTTCAGAAAAGAGCTAAACATTTTATAGAGTTTACAGCACACAAATTGCCATATACATTTTGGTCTGTCTATAGGAAAGAGTATATAGGCAAGATTTCTACTTATACAAGTACCCCTGAATTGAAATAGAATAAAATGAAGGCTCCTTGTGTGTTGTATTCACCTCTCTATCCCTAAGATGTAGCTCAGTGTCTGGAACACAATAAATATATATTAAATTATCAGCTAAATAAATTTAGGTGAAACTCAAAGTGATAACTTTTCATCATGCTCTGAAAGGCAACATACTCATAAAAAAGATGCCTAAAACTAAAACATACAGCAGAAAATTATTTATTTTTTTAAAATCTCAATCTCACATTGTTACATTATTATATATGGTATTTGCGTGAAAGATAACCTATTTAGTAGTAGCGTTCAACTTGTCTTATCTTATATATTTTAAATTGAATGTGTTTCCTATAAGTGCATGATAAAATTTGACACCACACCATAGGTAATCCTGGTCAAAAGCCTTATCCCAATTCTGATCTATTAACAAAAATAAGTAAATGAATAACAAATTTAAGATTTAAAAATAATTAAAAACTCATTTGGTTAAAATTCTATACAGAAAAAGGGTTATTAGCATAAATCTATTATTTTGAGTGTAGTGAATCTTCATTTGTTCTGGACAAAACAGAATGAAAATAATAACATGAAAAAAATCTTATTTATATACATGAGAATTCGTGAAATCTGTATCAGAGTAGGACATCTTCAAAGCCAATACCGTTAAGTTCCAACCTAAGTATGTACTGAAGTGTATGGCAAAACTAAACAATTCTGGGCATATACAAATAATCAGGTTCTGAAAGTCACAGACTTTTTCATAAAATAGTAGCTTTTAAGAGTCCCAAATGTGCAGCAATACAGCAGTGACCAAACTCACCCCTGATGCTTGACAGAAGTTCCATCAGGCACCATCTAGCTTCCCTCAAACTAGTTCTGCTATTAATCATCTTACAGAAAACTCTTCCCCGATCACCTGTTACAAGATAGATAGCAGCTGGGCTATTTTATGTAATAAGGGACTTGGGTTTTCAAGGTGGTGAGGGAAAAGAACCAGAAGCTTGGCAGCTGTGAACCAGTGGCCCCGCCCTTTCACTATATAACAGAAATCAGCTGTTGCTTCAACAGCTGGCAGGTGGCTGAGGGAAATGAGATCTGAAAAGAGTTGACGAAAAAAGAGCCACAGTTAGGAGGCAATAGAGTAGCAAAGAGAAGAACTGATGGGGGTGGAGAAGAATTAGAGATGTATGTTAACTAAATAAAAATCTAAAAATAAAAGAATCAGAGTAAACTAATACATGTGGTAGCATATCTATGCTAACAAACCATGGCAGGAACCACCGACTGAAATTATGAGAGCCTAGAACCTGAGAAACCACTTACCAAAAAAATGGTGGGGAGGGCTCATGAGTGTCTCGGTCTGTTAAGCGTGTTTTGGTTCAGGTGGTGATCTCTGGATGGAGAGAGATCCAGCCCCACTTTGGGCTCCCCGTCTCCCTCCCCCATTCACACATGATGGTGCATGCCAATTCTTAATAAATAAATAAATAAATAAATAAATAAATAAATAAATAAATAAATAAGACAGGCATCTGCCTGAAGGTATTTTATTGTGCTATCTGAAAGTGGGAAAACTAGATTATGTTTTGAACTATTTCCCTACCCCTCCACCCGTTTACCATTTAATGCTATTACTCTATAGCAATGCATTTAAATTTTTTTTATTTAAATTCACTTAGCCAACATATAGTACCTCATTAGTTGTACAGTTCAGTAATTCATCAGTTGCATATAACACCCAGGGCTCATTACAGCACCTGCCCTCCTTAATGCCTATCACCCAATTGTAGTGATGCATTTAAAATAAAGTATGACTCATTCTAACTATAAATTTAAATTTCTATTTTAAATATATTAAAATATAGTTATTATATTAAATATATTTAATACAGTTACTATATTAAATATATTAAACCACGTGGGTGGCTCAGTTGGAGCACCCCACCAGATTTCGGCTAGGGTTGTAATCTCTAGGCTGCAACCTCCAGGTCATGGGATTAGCCCCCTGGGGTTCCTTGCACAGAGTGGAGTCTGCTTGAGATTCTCTCTCTCGTCCCTCTGTCCCTCCCCTTGCTCACGCACACACTCACTAAAATAAATAAAATCCATAAATATAATAAAATAAAGTATGATATTTATCGACAGGAAGATAGTTGTGACAAATGTTCACATAATAACTCTGGCTTCTCCAGCCAACTCATTTTGAGACTGATCACATGTTCTCAGGCATTTATTTACCTAGCAAACCTACACTGATGCCTACGTGGTATGTGGTTGACAACAATTAATGAGTCATGGACTTGGCCTCTATTAAGTGCATGTGGGAGAGAGATGGATAAACACTAACAACAATACTAACTTGTGATAAGCTAAAAAGTGAGCAAAAGAAAGAAACTTGCTCTGCTGGCAACAAGACATGGGAAAGATGGGCAGGGAGAAGAAGCAGGAGGAAGATGGGTGTCATAAATTGAGCCAACATTCCAGCTGGTCTTGAAAGAGGACTCGTGTTTATCTATAAAGGGATTTTTTACAAAGGTATTTCTGAAAAGAACAGCACATGCAGGGGATCCCTGGGTGGCGCAGCGGTTTGGCGCCTGCCTTTGGCCCAGGGCGCGATTCTGGAGACCCGGGATCAAATCCCACGTCAGGCTCCCGGTGCATGGAGCCTGCTTCTCCCTCTGCCTGTGTCTCTGCCTCTCTCTCTCTCTCTGTGTGTGTGACTATCATAAATAAATAAAAAAAAAAAAAAAAAAAAAGAACAGCACATGCAAATACAAGAGCATGATAGATGAGAAAGGGAGCTGACTGGGAGACAGTGAAAGGATTTGCTGAGCAGTATTCAAGCTTCTGCTGAAGCTAAAAACCTTACATGTGTAATAGCACTGATCCACAAGTCTATTTGACTTTTCTTCAGCTGTCCTTGACAGTCTGGCATGGAAAGCAGAAGTAAGGACAGCAAAACTGAATGTGCTTCAGAGAGAAGAGGATGAGAAGAAAGAAAGAATGTCCAGGATGCTGTCTCTGCCCTAACCTACTCACTGGTCTGCAGCCCAATTCACATCAGTATCTGTGGAAAGAGCCGGGGGGGGGAGGAGAGGATTATGTGGAAAGTGCCCACTTTTACTAAACCCTTCACTTCTCTCTACACAGATCTTTTGTCAAAAAAAAAAAAAAAAATAAAAAATAACAAAACACAGAATATATGGCATAATAAGCAAAGATGAGTGGTGGAAATGAAAGAGTCATCCAATGAAGCCATGTCACAGTGTCAGGTTCAAACATTTCACTGAAGATTAATCTGGTTGTCTACTTCTCCAGCCACTACACAATAAATATTTCTAGTATCATTCTATGTCCACTACAGTCCATAGTCTACCTAGTTCCAGACTGTGTTTTTATGGAGGCTGATTCCATCTGCGGGTTTCCAACTATCGACTCAGGATACATCCATTCCATAGAAAGGAAACCAAGAATAGGTTTTATTTGGCTCTACTTTACGAGTTTATTTTATTACCAAACAATAATCCTGAAAGATTAAATGCTAGTTTTATTTTCTCACTGTTAAGAGATTTAAACTCACATAATATAAGAGAATATACTTATATATGCATATATATATTTAAAGAGAGAAAGAGAAACATCGGTTTTACGTTTATTACCTGTGTCGTTATTTAGGCCTCACGGAGAAAAATTCTGAAACTCTTCCATAATACTATTTAAGGGATTTTTATTTCTCTCCTATCAAACGAGCATTTATATCAAGAAAACTATTTATAAAGAAAATATTCCCCAGAAAGAGAATGACCTGAAATACAAGTCTAATTCCCAATCTGTTTTCTGATCAGTAACATAGAATCCCTCCCCTTTCATCATATTTACTACTGCATAAATCAGTGTAACTGGAGTCAGCTAATAAACTTTCACAGCAAAAAGGTCTCACACTGAAATCCATAACCCACGAACATTTGCTCTATAAAATATGACAGATTGGGAAAGTTAGGTAGATCTGGAGAGCAACAAACAATCCTAATCTTTGCATTCTATCAATGAATTGTACTTAAAGTTGCCGATACAAATTCACCTTTGCTATCGAAAAAAAAAAAAAAAAAAAGTCCAAGGCTAGCATTTCATTAAAATATTTTAGTAGTAAAGTAAAATTGAATTTAAATCAATCTTAATAGTGTGGTTAGTTTTATTAGATTGCACAGTGAAATAATGTCCTTTAACTTATTTTATGATGATGGTATTAAAATCAACCTTGGGTTTCATTCACAAATCAGACATAATAGCCTTTTAATATGATTTGCCAAAGATTTCTGCTAATACAAACATGATTTGCCTTTAAAGATCCTTGAAAGAGGAGGAAGTGGAATTAATACTTTTCCTTCAAAACCAAATGATGCCTTTAAAGAAAAGCCAAATATTAGAACTAAAAATGCCTTATTTAAATATTATAAGTATGTATCATTTAAAATTTAAGCCAGTTTATATATACCGTTAAGAGGAACCACAATGCCCTCTCATGCAGAAACTTCTACTCCCAAGAGAAAAGCAAACTAGACAATCTCTTCATTCTTTAGTCACTGCTGCCCCTGGAAGAAGCAGAAATTACATGGTAAGAGGACCCCAAGAGTCTGTCCAATGCATCTACACTCTTCAATTCAGGAAGAGAAGTGTAAAAAGTCACCATTTGTCTAAGATCTGGGTCTCTTTTCTCTCTCAGTAGGGATAAGTTTAACACTAATTGGAAAACCACTTGGTGCATGTCCAGATTCTGCTTTCTAATTGAGATTTACCAATAATAAAGTGAATAGTTTGATCTGAATCTGATGCTTGTGTTTACTTCCCACTTGGTTTGACATTCAACTCCTACACCAAACACACTAGTGGAGTAATGGTGTTCTTACCAATTCACTTTCTAAAATAATACTCACCTTTAAATGTTCATACCTTTTATCACCTATTTCAGTGAACATTTAACTGATCCTTTGTTGAAATTACACATTTCTCCTCAATGTTCTTAAGGCCCCTTGTAGTTTGGTTATAGCACTTGACCTCTTTCCTCACTGGCTTAAAATAAACTCCTTAAAATCCCAAGACAATTCTTTATTGGTATGCCCTTTAAATAGTGCTTTGCACAGAGCTGTTTGATAATTGTTTGCTAAATTAAATTCCAGAAGTCATATATTCCTTAATGTTAAAATATTAAAATTAAACAATGTGTTTATGAAGTATGAAGAGAATGACAGTCTGCAAAAATGAAATCATCACATACACTCTATTTACCCAACAAATAAGAGTACATTCCTAAACTGTTCAGGGGAAACTGTTAGCCAACAGCCTTCAGGCAATGATAACGTGTGCACTGGGAATTTCTATGTATTTTCTGCACTGCTAGTTCTAATGTTCATGAAAAATGCATGCAACCGTTTCATTGGAAAGCTCCTCACTGATAAACCCAAGCCCTAGGTTTTCCTTGGGATTTCAGATTAATCCTAATTTTATGCGGACATATAGATAAGAGATTTAATGTTTAAAATAATGCAAATGGCCTTTGTTTCAAATATAAACCAACATGAGATAACAGAACAAAAAAAGGAAAATTGCGCAAGCACTCTCATAGCTATGCATAGGCGTCCTTGTGGCAATTAACAATCCTATGTGTTCAAAAAACACTGAAGCAAAACTTCATCAGTCTGGAGAATAGTCATTCACATCATTTAACAGATATTTACTGAACACCAACTACTATATGCCTGGTCCTCTACAGGGACTGGAGGTATAGCAGTGCAACCTAAGAGACACAATCCTCATCCTCACTGAGGTTATAATTGGTGCAAAGAGTTAGATATTAAATGTGTAATTAAGGAAATAAAATCATGACTGAATATTGTTCAGGAAAAGTGGAGGCTAGGTGAGAGAGATGAACAAGGAGTTACATGATCAGATATATTTTGATATCCAAATGATACCACATACCATAGGAAATATGAAAATTTTAATATTTAGATATATTATGAACTATCAAACCTACTTCTAATAGTAAACTGCTAAGCGAAATAAGAAAATACAAATTCACACTAAACTAAAAGTAAATGGTATGTCTAACTTATATTTTTGTGCTCCCAATTTTAAGAAGTCTATACATTATGCTGTAACCATGTACTAAATATGTCAGTGCTTGCTGAAATCTCAGAAAGGTCCAGGTTAAAAATGAACAGGGATAGAAAGGAAGACACTGCCAGTTAAAAACTAAAGATTATGGGCTGCCTGGGTGGCTCAGCGGTTGAGCATCTTTGACCCAGGGTGTTTTTCCAGAGTTCTGGGATCGAGTCCCACATCAGGATCCCTGCAAGGAGCCTGCCTATGTCTCTACCTTCTCTCTGTGTCTTTCATGAATGAATAAATAAAATCTTAAGAAAAAAAAAACCTAAAGATTATGAGTAACTTACAAATGTTATGAAAATCAAATATGGAAAACACAATTAAACCTATTTTTCTTTATAATATCTGTCCTAAAAATTAAAAAAGTGATCTCCTTCAAAAGTATTTCCAAGCCACTTATAGATTAATCTTGATATTAGGTATTGATAAAAGTAGTTTCAATATACTGATGCCTAATTCAAGAATCTACCTAATGTCCAATTTCCAGATGAAGTACTAACACTATGCCTGTCATTCAAGATCTTCTGGAATCTACTTTAAATCACACAACCTCTTCCAAAACCTTTACCCTCAACATTTATAAAACTATCAAAAATGTTTGTCATCTTTATTGAACCAGTGTATCTCTTTATCTCATCCCTAAATTATTTCTATCCTTTAAGGCCCAACACTAAGCTATATTTGCTCCATTAATAATTTATCAGACTATTCCTTAAAATTATCAAAGATTTATACTCTCACTATACATCTTACCATATATGTTTGGTATGAATGTGTCTATATAAAGAAACTGTTTTTTTTTTCATTTAAATGTAACACAACATAGTTTGTATGATTTAAATGAAATTATGAACACAAAAACCAAATATTTAAGTGCTCAATAAGTACTAAACATTCTGCACAGATACAATATCCACTAAAATCATACCTATCATTTGTTTCAACAAAACCTTTCGCTAATTCGTTCACAAATATTTATCAACTAAATATATGCATAAAACTGCAATAAACAAGTTAAATTAGATTGATCTCTCATGGAACTTGCATGAACAAAAAAATACATCTTTTGATATGCATTAAGAAATGAACATCTATGGAAATGTGGTAGCTCATGAGTATATCTGATCAAAAGATCTGTATACAGCTCCATATATCTATTGAATTTTCCTAAAATTTGTTATTCCATTAAGATATGCAATAAACACAGAAGACTGCTACCTATTCAACAAAATTTTCTTCCCAGCACTAAAAGAATAAAAACAAAATGTATAAAGATCTTTACATCTATTTTAAGTGTTCAAGTAAACTCTGTTTGAAAGATGAACTTTTCTTTATATTAAACTAGTGGAACAGAAGGCCCTCCTGCTTGGAGATTAGAAGAAAGGAAATCTTGAAAGATCAATTGGGGAAACACCAAAATTAATTAGGTCTGAAAACTAAAACTAAAGTGGTTGCCAAATATTCAATGGCCTTACTGTCTTCTGATTCTCAGCTAAATGCATATGAAAGGAAACAGACATTAGTTTATGCACTTAAAACTACCAGTTTTTTCTCAAGAATGTATTTTTACGCTATTTTCTAATTCTAAAGTAACAACTCTCCTACTTCAATGTCATATTTTGTTTTACCTACTTTCAATAGAAGTAATACCCTGAAAGAAAATCCTACTTTTTCTTCGTTATAATTTCATTACCTTCAAGCACCACTTAAACTCAAGAAATAAAGCATTATATCCTGCTGCTGCTGCTTCTTCTTTTGCTTGTTTTTTTCTTTTTTTCCTGTAAATCTAGTTTGACTTATTTGTTACTCTTTCTCTGTTTGTATTTAAGTGGATAGGCAGCAAACAGTGGGGAGAGAGATAGAGACCATCAATTATTCTGCTCACTCAGAGTTTAAGGGTTTTGTTTGATGTCTCCTGGGAGAGACTAACATCCATAGTAACAAATGTAAATGCACTTACTGGAGGGCTCTTTTAAATGCCACCACTAGTTTAAAAAAAAAAAAAAAAAGGGAGGTCTGTATAGGACCATGTTTCTCTGGGCACTAAGAATCAGCAGTAATTTCCTCTTCAAATGCTATTGCCTAAAGTCTCATCACGTTGAAGTTTTTTATATATAAAGCAGTCAACCACATGTTTTCATCCCTTTAAAATATTACCCCCACTCTCTACCTTCAACCTAAGACTGTATATGAGGACAATCTGCCTTGAATTTATATGAATATTTCATCATTCATGCTTTGACTTTTTCCCCCTACTATTTGTTGTGGAAACCATGTGTATCAAAAAACAGGAGCAACAACAACAACAAAAAGCCACTTGCTTGGCAGAAGTTGTAAAAAACGGACACCTTAATCTGTCCGTAAGGATTCCTAAATAAAGAAGAGCTAAAATAGATATAGATAACAGGACAGGGCTTTCTGGAGAGGACGTAGAAGCAGACATGCTGCTCACAGATAATGTAAAAAACCTGCCTGTCTGGAATAAGAAGATGTATTTCTTTTAAGGGGATTTAGTTACTCTATAGGTCTTTAATTATTTTCTTTGCTAAGCTCAACTAAGCTAAAGTAAATCATTTTCCTATACTTTTAAATTGAGGTCATAATGAGAGTGATTACTTAATATACATAGTAAGTTTTTAAAACAGCAATAGTTACTCATTATTAACATACCCAATGTGCTTTATATAAAATACTAGTATTAATCTTCATAGTAATTGTGTTATAATCTTCATACTCTAGTTAAGGGCACTGAGAAATGAACTGTTAAATAATAGGCCCTAGGAAGTGGCAACGAAAGAATTTGAATCTAGGTTTGCCTGAACCCAAAGCCTAATCCTTAACTCCTTCAACTCTATGTCTCTATTTGGGGCTCATGGATTTTAAGCTGATTCTCCAAAATAGCTTTGAAAATAGAATGGGTATTACTGAAACAAGCACAATCTGGAAACCAAGATTCCTGACTTTTACAGATAACTATACATGTGTGTATGCACATACATACAATATAAATAAGCATTTGCCCTTTCACTAAATAATGTTTAAGTTCTGTTATAAAATATTTAGATAAACCTTGAAAACAGGGCAACCCCAGTGGCGCAGCGGTTTAGCGCCGCCTGCAGCCCGGGATTTGATCCTGGGGAGCCTGGATCGAGTCCCACGTCGGGCTCTCTGCATGGAGCCTGCTTCTCCCTCTGCCTGTGTCTCTGCCTCTCTCTCTCTCTCTACGTGTCTCTATGGATAAATAAATGAAATCTTAAAAAAATAAATAAAAATAAATAAAAAATAAACCTTGAAAACAATCCTATGTATACACAGATAGTATAAGGGAATGGGAAATATTCTGCCCTTAAGTGAATCTTCAATTTGTTGAAATGTTTTGGGTGACACAGTGATTGAGTATATCAATAATTTGTAGCCTCTCTCATAAAAATCTAAAGAGGCAATGTAAAGAAAACATGGGAGCTCCGTTTGCTGCAGCACTGAGTTTGTACTCTTGTACTATAAGAACAAATGCTAATTACTGTTCAGCCCTAATGCTAATCTCAGCATCTGCTAATTAAAAGATCACATCTTCTGCAAAGTCAGCATTACCATTCAAATGAAAACATTAATCAGTTTGAAAAATTCAAAATCAATCAGCTGAAAGGGAAAGTTGTAGGTCTTCAGCGCAAGCTCAGGAGTGCAGAAGAGCGAGTGTCCATTTATATGCCTCAGCAACAGATTCACATCGTTAGAAAAGTTACTCAGAAATGTATTTCATTGTGTTTCCTTATTTCACCCTAACCATTTCACTACATAATTGTTATTAAGTGCAATATCACAGTATTATCCCGCTCTTAAAGAGATCTTGTTGTACATTTAATGCACCAGAGATGTGATTACTGACCAGATTTTTAAAATAGATGTTGCAGAGCTTTCAAAAAGCTAATGCAACTTAGTGAGATATTTCCAGAATACTAATAACTGCAGAAAAGCTCAGCTGCATTAATTATTTTACAGCTGGTTTTTTTGTCAAGCTAACCGAAGGATCTTTTTTATGATCTTTATCAATATTCAGAACATCTACAGGGCAAACTGAGGTTATACCTCAGGTTAAAAAAAAAAAAAAAAAAGCATGTTTCTCAGCTTCACTCATGAAGTTGTCATAAACAAAAAAACTTCTGGATTTGGTTGGTAGTGATCTCTTCCATCTCATTAGATATTTTCCCCTGTGTCAAAGGACAGAGACGACTGGGGAACTTTCTTCCTTCTAGTGAAGCAAAATGCAGAATATTTATATAGCCCATCCTGCAGAACTAAGACTTGTGATATATGTACAGATAAGAGATGACAAGATATACAAGACATTTTAAGTAATGCTTTCAATTTCTTAAATTTGACAAGTCTGATATACATACAAGTTCCAGCAGCCCAAATGAATATATACTTGGAAAATGGAAAGATTCCTAATATTTTCAGAATCTTATTGATCATACATTAAGAGAAAACACTTTAAGGAAAATAAACTTAAGTGCTTTCTTGCTAAGCCAGCAACACAATAAAAGAAATATAAGGGGATCCCTGGGTGGCTCAGCGGTTTAGCGCCTGCCTTCAGCCCAGGGCGTGATCCTGGAGTCCCGGGATCGAGTCCCATGTCGGGCTTCCGGCATGGAGCCTGCTTCTCCCTCTGCCTGTGTCTCTGCCCCTCTCTCTCTCTCTCTCTATCTCATGAATAAAGAAATAAAAAATCTTTAAAATATATATATATAAAACTATAAACTTAGGGACGCCTGGGAGGCTCAACGGTTGAGCATTTGCCTTCACCCCAGGGCGTGATCCTGGAATCCCAGGATCGAGTCCCACATCAGGATCCCTGCGTGGAGCCTGCTTCTCTCTCTGTCTGTGTCTCTGCCTCTCTCTCTCTGTGTCTCTCATGAATAAAGAAATAAATATTTTTTTAAAACTATAAACTTAGATGGAATACAACAGTTAATGAATACAGTTTCTTTTTCATTTTGAAAAAATGAGTAAAGAATTATAATGTAAATTCACATGTACAGAAAAAGACATTAATGTCATAATATCTGAAACAGAAAGTCAAATTCATAGTCTTGTTTATCCAAAAAGATAGGAAGAACACAGTCCTGGACAGATTTACAATAATGATTTCATCAGGCCGACCAAGAGTTTTGATATATATATATCACACTAAGGAAACTCCGCTCTAATTCACTTTATTGAATTATGAAATAAATAATACTTTCTCCTTAATAACTTCATGTGACAATTGTAATTCAAAAGAATTATTACCAGAATTTATCATGTTTTTCTTAAACTTAGTAAGACAGACAACATGGACCTATTTATCTTACACTGACCTCCACTAACAAAGTCTAAACATCACTAAAAATAATTTGCTATCATACTATCGATAGATGCTGATAAAAATTTTGTTTCACATGCATAACCCCTAAATATCTTTTGGAGTAACATTCACATGTAGAAAGACTGTTTTCATATAACACCAAAAAAAAAAAAAAGAACAGCTTTGAAGGGTGTTTCTATCTCTATGATGCACAGAGTAGAAAAATGCTGGTGTGTTCACCAAAGAAAAAGCTTCAGGGTGTCTCCTCATTGAAGAATGAGAGGATTCACTCTCATGCATAGAAACACTGAAGGCTGCACTTCCAGAAAAAAAAAAAAATCTCTGAAGAGCAGAATCACTATATCCAACCCCACAGAGACTGATTCATACATAGATGGAAGGTCAACTTATTAATTTACAAGGAAAAATAACATTTGTAGGCATCAGGATAGTAGAGGTCTCATCCATCAGTCCATTCCCTCCCTTAAAGGCAGACTTCAGGGGAGGTCAAAGAAACAAGGAATCGGAAGAAGAGGAATCAATTGCCTCAAGTATTTCAAGACCTCCATAGATAGTCAAATTCTCTATATTACCAAAGTGATAGTCTTACCAGTAGGAGCAGAACCATCTTCATGGTTAACCAACAATTCTCCTGAGTGACACATTATTTTATCAGACCTAGTAAAACTTCAAACCAGTCCTAGCAAAGAGCTTCGTGCCAGGGACCAATTCAGTCACTTTGAGATGGCTTTACACACCTGTAACTTGATCCATTCTGTACTATCTGAGGAATTTTTATTTCCTTCTTTCTCAATTCTGTAAGCAACACTTGGTCCATAAGCCCTAACACACTGCAGTATCATTCAGAACTATAAGCACTGTAATTGTAAAGCTTCATACAATCAATGGCAGTGCCAGAAAAGATTCGGTAATTTAAAAACTTTAGCCAAATCATAGGCGTGGATTGCCAATTAAGACATGGAGATGGGGGCACCTGGGTGGCTCAGTGGTTTGAGCACCTGCCTTTGGCTCAGGTCATGATCCTGGGGTCCTGGGATCAAGTGCCGCATCAGGTTCCCCACAGGGAGGCTGCTTCTCCCTCTGCCTATGTCTGCTTCTCCGTGTGACTGTCATGAAAAGAAAAAAAGAAAAGAAAAGAAAAGAAAAGAAAAGAAAAGAAAAGAAAAGAAAAGAAAAGAAAAGAAAAGAAAAGAAAAGAAAAGAAAAGAAAAGAAAGAGAAAAGGAAAGAAAGGAAAGAAAGGAAGAAAGAAAAGGAAGAAAGAAAAGGAAGGAAGGAAGGAAGGAAGGAAGGAAGGAAGGAAGGAAGGAAGGAAGGAAGGAAGGAAGGAAGGAGAAAGACAGACAGACTAGTTCAATACTTTTTCACTATCATAAACAAAAGTTGAATACTTTCATTTACTACATACCTACTGAGTGCAAACATTAAGTCAGGAAGACACATTTTTGGAGTGAGGATTTGGAGGCTGAATGGATCTATCATCTATTCCATGCCTAATCCTAAGAGGCACCTGACTAGATAAATGAGGATATTTTCTCTCATTTATTCCCTACAGCCATAAGGTAGGTACTGTTACCTCCACATGCAGAGGAGCAAGTCGCTGCTCCCCCAGCATCTCTTCTGGAACCTCCCTTTGTTGTCAGTCCTTTTGCTCACGTTTTCACTTCGGACTTCTGAACTCATTCTAGCCTCTCACATCTTCACGGCACAAGTGAGCAACACAGCAAACAAATAAAAACCAACCCACACAAATGTCTATAATTCTCCTTTGGACACTGTCAAAATTTTCTCTTTTCTTTCCTAACAAATGGAGAAATCATTTAAACTTGCTGTCTGTTCTTACTCACCCTTCATTCAATCACCAACCCACTGCAATCATCTTGCAGGCACCACCACCTTTCACTGAAACTGCTCTAGGAAAGTCACTAAATACATTTGAACAAGAACTTCTGAAACATTTCTCCCTTCGTTTCCATTTTTAAACTGCAGTGTTTCTCCTCCCAGCACTTTGACCAATCCTGCTCGTTTCCCTCTCCTAGTTTCTAGCCTGCAAGGGTAGAACTCCCCATGGCTTTATCCTTGGCCATATTCTGTGTCCACGCTTTAAGCATTCAATTCTTTTCAGTAATTTAATCCATAATCTTGATCTCAACCAAAATCTGTATCTTCAGCCCAAATTCTCCACCTTAGCTTCAGAACTTGATATCCAGCCCATACCCACATGTAAGGGAAAGAAATGTCCTGTACTGAACACAGTATTTTCCCACTAATTTTTCATAAAATGACACCACCTTTCTCTCTATCCCTCAAGGAATCAATATGTAAATGAGCTTTGTTTTCTGCTTTACTGCCTGCCTCTAATTTAATCATTGATTTCCAAATCTCAGTACCCTTGGGTCCTCAGACATCAGTACCCTTCTCACTGTACTGAGAGTACAGTGCTTCCTTAGATCCTTAATATTTTGCCAAGAGGCATCTCGCTGGCCTCCATTCTAGGGCTACAGCTCTCCATCCATACTCTATACCCACTAACCACAGGAAAATCCACACTTCTCATCAGTGTCAAGGCCCAGGATTAGGCTCATACCTACTACCTCTCTAGCTTTAAATCCTCAGAATTTATTCTGACTCCCCTCAAAAACCACACCAATACACACACATACCTAATTTATCCAAAAATTCATACTTTCTGCCACAACATACAGCACAATATTCAGGTCAGTGCTACATTGATCCAACACCTAATGCAGTCTTAGGAAACCAATTTCAGCTAACTTCTTTGTTGACAGTCCTGATTCACACTATGTTTTAAAACCAGAGTATAATTACTGATATTACAGAGTTCTCTTCTCAGTTAAATGTCAACAGATAATTCTCACTTTGGCAGTTTAGAATGGGCCAAACCACAACTTCCACCACAACAAGAATTTTGAGCAAAGTGTATTACAATAGTCTTCTCTGTCCCAAATTAAGAAGCTTTTCTATCTACATCCACCACTATTAACAGGGCTCATACTTCACCATACCAGGACTTCTGAATTACTTAGGAGTTTTGGCTCACCATTATAATAAATCACTACACTAACAACATACCAGTAATGTTACTTAGGCTGGGAATACTGAATATGTAGCTATAAAGCTCAAAGTTATTAGCAAACAGTTCTGACAATCTCTAACTTCCAGTGTCAAAAAAAAATTTCAATGTGGAGCTGAGTTTTGAAGGCAAACCTTTGCAATCACTCAGATAATTTAATACTTTCCTCTTCGTATGCAGCTAGAAACTAAAAGTAATACAAACATATTTCAAAACATTTTCAGTACCTATTTTAAGGTATAAACACATTTTAAGGTATAATAAACACTATAAAACTAAATAAACTTTAATTTTCAAATGGAAAAATCTTTTCTTCTCAAGAAGACTGTTCTCATTGCGTAAGGGGAATGATAACATTCTTAACCTAAGCGGGTCATTTATATGTATCCTCCTCATTCTATCAGTAAAAGTTGCATGTTCCTTATTAGCAAATTAAGTTTTCCTTAACAAAGGTCCTTGAAATTCTCCTATTTACCTATAGAACAGAATTCATATCTATAGTTATGGATTACATGTCACAATGCCTAAAGGGTAGATTAGGAGTGATTAAGTTTTCATTTCCTTATTCACTTTTTTTTTTTTTGAAAAAAAGAGAAAGGCAGGGGTGAGGGTGGGCAGAAGGAGAGGGAGAGAGAATCTTAAACAGGCTCCAAGTCCAGTACAGAACCCAATATAGGGCACAGGCCTTGATCTCACAACTGTGAGATCATGACCTGAGCCAAAATCAAGAGTCCAACGCTTAACCTAACTCTAAGCCACTCAGGAGCTCCCATTTTCTAATTTCTATACAATTAAAAACTACAAGCTATATAGAAATCTGGATTAGGGCAGCCCGGGTGGCTCAGCGGTTTAGCGACGCCTTCAGTCCAGGGCCTGATCCTGGAGACCCCGGGTTGAATCCCACGTGGGGCTCCCTGCATGGAGCCTACTTCTCCCTCTGCCTGTGTCTCTGACTCTCTCTCTCTCTCTCTATCATGAAATAAATAAATAAAATCTTTAAGAAAATAAAAGAAATCTGGATTAAACTTTTATATATTTTGACAACCTTCAAGTCTTTGTTCCAATGTCATGTTCTCAATGAAGACTACTGTGACCTTCTATTTAATGGGACAACCTGCCTTCCATTCCCCTCAATCTGTCACTCCAATGCCCTTACCCTGCTCTGCTTCTTTTTTCTATAGCACCTATTAGGTTCCAAGGGCAATATAATTTATTCATTTAGTTCACTATGCATTCTATGTATTTTATTTATATAAATACAAATATTCTCTCCTCTACAAAAGTGTTTCATGAGGACAGAGATCTTTGTCTGTTGTCCATTTATGATTCCAAGTAATCAGACCAATGCCTAGTTCTAAATAGGTACTCAAATGTATGATTGTTAAATGCTGAATACATAATTTAAAGTTACCTAATTTTCTCCTATTCATTGGTTAATAAGCATTACAGGAGTCCATGATGAAAGTAAGACTGGTAACCCTGGAACATTCCCATGGTCAGCACCATGGAAACTAACCTCATATATCTTCTCATTCGTTGCTGGGACTACCCCCAGAACTTTCCTCGATATCCTCCAGGGATCATGAGCTCGAGTTTCAATAGCTTTCTGCCATAACAGAGCGATCACTGCCACTAAGGCTACTCAACTGAGCCAGAGACAGTGGCTTTCATGTTGACTTTATTATTGTAGTCTGCCCCTCTGTGAGCTGTTATTTAAATCTCTCAACAACATCAGCTTCTTGGTCTATAAAATGAGGTATTTGAATGATAAATGTAATATTTTGTCTAATCAAAAACTATTATTTTAGCATGATAAAATAGTAAAACATAAACAAGAAAAACATGTAAAAGTAGTATATAGTATAAAGAGAAAGGAGCACTTAAATAAAAACCTAACCAGTTCAGGGTACCTGGTGGCTCAGTCTTTCTAAGGGTCTGCCTTCGGCTCAGGTCATGATCTGAGGGTCCTGGGATAGCACCCAACTGGGAGTTAGGCTCCCTGCTAAGCATTCTCCCTCTTGCTCTGCAACGCCCCCACTTCTGCTCCTGTGTGTACTCTTTCTCTGTCTCAAATAAATAAATAAAATCTTTAAAAAATACCCTAACCATTTACATAGAAGCATTCTTCTAAAAATACCCTAACCATTTACATAGAAGCATTTTAATGTGTTGAAGAACTTAAAAACTAAGCTTAATACCTTCAATATAATGTATTATTATGATTATGTTATCTTTTATTAACATATTCAAATAAACCAAATAATGGCTTTTCAATGATAATTTTAATACTAATGATAAAATAAGTAAATCTGTCTTAAAACTCTGTAATAATAAAGAGTTGAGCACATAATTCTACAACAGAGCTACAATGAGAACTACTGAGGCAGTGGTCACTATTCACATTCAAGCTGACACAGAGGCAACAAAATCATCTTGACTGAATACAAGTAAATCACAGTGCTGATGACAGTCCTACCAGATAGCACGGCCTGTTTTGGCTATTTTCTCCTAAGTGCCCTGATGAAAGCTGAGGGCCAATCTCTTAACATAATATTTTATATTTGTAGGTATAAAAATAACTAAGAACCGGGATCCCTGGGTGGCGCAGCGGTTTAGCGCCTGCCTTTGGCCCAGGGCGCGATCCTGGAGACCCGGGATCGAATCCCACATCAGGCTCCCGGTGCATGGAGCCTGCTTCTCCCTCTGCCTGTGTCTCTGCCTCTCTCTCTCTCTCTCTCTCTCTCTCTGTGACTATCATAAATAAATAAAAATTAAAAAAAAAAATAACTAAGAACCTTAAAGCAGATTTTTCTAAGTGCCAGGCACTGTTCTAAGCACTGTATGTATCTTAAGTCATTTAATTCTTGTAACAGCCCCGTGAGGCAGGTGCTAGCATTAGCACAATTTAAAGATTAGAATAAACACAGTTTTCCAAAGTGACACTGCTGGTAACTTGGCTGAATTTGAATTCAAACCTAAGCAAATAGAATCAGTGTTCTATTTCTTTAAATTAGATAAGAATACATATCGCAGTGTAATAATGTATACAAAATAATTGATCACTTACTATATTACAAGCCTGATTCTAGGTGCTTCATCCACATGACCATGTTTAATTCTGACAACAATCCCAGGTGGAAGCTATCACCATTCTATCCACTGCTTTCAGATTAGGAAACTGGGACTCTGGGGGTAAAGCATTGAAACAAGGTCATATCTTTGCAATTTTCCTCTGGTCTATCTGTCCAGTAATGCTTTACTCCAACAATGTCTCCTTCATTTCTTATTCCAAGCTCGCTGCCTCACTGAGAACCTCTTCAGGGCTCTATGTCCAAATACACTCCAGCCAGGTATTATAAAAATTACAATGCAGATGTCTCACGCTACAGATGCCTTTGATTCATTTATATTTATCATTTACCATGTGGCAGGCAGTGAGAAAGATTCAGAGGAGAAATGAAGTACACAAATACTGTTTGGGGCGGGGGGGGGGAAGCAAGTAGGTTGTTAAAAAAGCTGGGAGAACCTTCTGTGGCAAAGGAGGTGCAGTTGTGAAGGAAATGTGGGGAAGGGCAACTTTATTCAGATTCGGGGAGGCAGTGTCTAATCTGAACAGTAAATGAGAAGACTGCAATGAGGGAAGTGGAGGGAGAAGAGGGAAGGATGGGGAGATGGATGCAAAGTAGAGTGTTCCTGAAGAAAAAAAAGGATAAAGGCCTCACACATTGTGAGACTGGTTGTTTATTTGGTTTTTTGTTTCAACCCCCTCCCAACAACCTCCACAAATTATTTCCCTGTGTGATTCACAAGTCAGCTGTTGGCCTCTTCCTTCTCCAAACCCTCTCACCTGGAATCATAGGATGTCTTCCAACTGTAGTTTCTGCCCCACCCTATTACCAGACCAAATGGCAAGTAGAACAACCAACAGCTTAAATCCACCCACTGGAGTCACGCAGATTCAGTTTTATTGCCACAAACTGCTTATGTGGCATGTCCAGCACTCTACACTGCTATGACCATCTCCTCCCAGGTGTCTTTCTAACAAACTTCACTGTGTCGGGCCACTCCACACAGCTGGGCTTTTTGCCTCAGTTTCCTTGTCTAGCACAATAACACCTGAACAGCCTGGATGTCAGCTGCATGGGACAAAAGCCTACCTGACTGGGCCCAAACCGCACTGTTCTTATCAGCACTTCTCCCCAGGAGGCTATCTGTACTCTTTTAGCTAAGACTAAAATATTTCAGACTGATCGTCAAGCTTGATAAGTCTCCATATATTATTAGGCATATCAAGATACGATCATGTAATGAGTACTCAGGAAATATTTTGAATGGATAAGTAAATCTGTACTACTCACATGTGGCAGGTGGTTGGGATCAGCAGTAATATACGTTTTTTGTAAACATCACATCCAAGTAAATGAAACAGGCTGTGGATGAAAAGGTTTAAATGGAATGGAAAGGAAAATATCTCTCATTACAGTTTTTTAATAATTTAGGCAACTGGGACACCTGGGTGGCTCAGCGGTTGAGCACCTTCCTTCGGCTCAGGGCGTGATACTGGAGTCCCGGAGTCGAGTCCCACATCGGGCTCCCTGTGTGGAGTCTGCTTCTCTCTCTGCCTATGTCTCTGCCTCTCGGTCTCTCATGAATAAATAAATTAAATCTTAAAAAAATAATAATTTAGGCAATAAATCCCACATTGCAAATTCAGAAATGATAGGGAAAGGCTGCAACATATATTAACAATATTTGAGACTTCTACTAAGTGCTGTTTCAGTGTAATCAAATTGAGACTGATCTTAATGATCTAAAATAACTCAAATCCAATGCAGCAATAATGATAACAGTAGTAGAATGGCTACCAGACGTGGAAAACTCACTGTGTGCCAAGAACTATGAAGGCCTTCTAGAGACAGGACAGGTTGCTCACCATCCATCCTCGTTTTCCCCAAGTAGCAGAATCTTAATTTCGTTCAAGGTAGGAAAGTGCTTGTTTAAAGATCACTTGCCTCCCCAGACATTCTTGCAGGCGAGGTGGCCCTTGACACACCACTGATGAGAGGTAGATAAGCTGAATACTTTCTAGGAAAATGTTCCTCTCCCATACTGGTTCCAAACCATGCCAACCATGTTTTGTCCTCCTTCACAAGGCTGATAGGAACGCCTGGAATGTTGAGGAGCTGAAACTGAAGTATCCAAGGTGGGACCACAAGGACATATATGATACAAGAGCGACATTATGAGGTTAATGGACCAGAAGGAAACAGGAGTTTCGGGTCTTACTATCATCGTGAACCTGCTACACTAGTTTTAGACTGCTCACCTCTGGATTTATGATTGCATGAAAAAAATAAATAAGGCCCTACTTGGTTAAATTTCTTTAGGCATATTTACATGTATTATTTCAGGTCGGTTTTTTCCTTTGCGGGATTTAGCAATATTCTTATTCCAGGAGCCTAGTAAAATAAAAATGCTTCTGTGGTAGTACTTTTACTACTACAGCAGTAGGGGGGAAACTCAACATTGTATAGCTTCCCTCTTTTCTCATTGTCATACCACCCCTAATGTACTCTCATCTTTCTACTTTATTCATATGGTTGCATGATTATCTCCTATTCTTGTCCATGTTTTGATAAGACATTTACATATATGATAATCTCTAAATTTTCACTTAAAAGTAAACTAATCTTTTCTTTATACAAAATGAAAATAACAAATATATACCAAAATTAAATGTTTTAATAATATAACTTCTAATTATACAGTAATGATACTTCCACTAATTTATCCTTAATACTCAAAATATTATCATATAGTACAGTGGAATTTAAATCTTAAAATGATACCTTCCTTAAAAATTATAATAACAAATATTAAATCCTTTCATGGACCAAACATTCTGCTGTATGTTTTATTTTTTTTTAATATTTTATTTAGTTGTCCATGAGAGACACACACAGAGAGAGAGAGAGAGAGGCAGAGACACAGGCAGAGGGAGGAGCAGGCTCTTCTCAGAAGCCCGATGCTTCTGAGAAGCATCAACTTGATCCTGAATCCCAGGATCACAACCTGAGCCCAAGGCAGTGGCCCAACCGCTGAGCCACCCAGGTGTCCCCATGCATTTACAAAATTAAAATCACTACCTCTATGGTTGAAAGAAAAATGTTATTTAAAAGATGTAATACATTCAGTGTTAATCTGAAGACCAAGAAGTACATATCAAAATATGAATTGCACAAATCACTGCAAGCCAAAATTTGAAGTTTTCTTGAAACAATATTATGAAGCCAATAATGCCTAGATAGGGCTACCAAAAGATTATTTTCATTGCCTTATCAGTTGAAAGATTTACTTCAAAAATTCACCATTTATACCAGTCATGTGGCACAGGCCATTTTATAACTATGCATTATTCATACAGATAAACAAGGCTTCAATAAGTACAAAAACAGACACAAGGACATGAAATGCTGAGCATACTGGGCAAACAGCTGGGAGTATAATATGACAGGGTGAGAGTGAGGAATGTACCAGTCAGGACGTAGAGGGTAGAGGAATGTAATGGCTGGGGCCAAGGCCTACAGGCTAGGAGATAACAGGCAAGCTTCTAAATCCCTTGCTTTTCCTTTTATTCACAATCTCCCTCAAGTCCTGTTTTAGTCTGAAACATTTACATTTTACCACTTATTGTCTTCTACCATAAGCACAGTGGTTATTACAACTGATGGAACTAATGAAGTAAATGCCTTTTATAGTATTCTAGCTCTAAACGTCAAACTAGAATATTTACTGTGATCCCATTTCCACAACTACTTTTGGAAATACAGAATTTATCATACTTTGCAAAAGATCATCTAACTAGGGATACAAATACTAACATCATTAATATTTAAGAATTTCCTAAAATAGTAATGACATAGGTTTCCCTGCTATCAGAAAGTTCACGTTATGCCACTTTGCTTTTAGGGAAGACCTCCATTAGTACGGTGTTCCTGTTTTCATATGCTAGCATCCAAATATGTACTTTAGGGTAAGAAAAAAGGAACGCCATTCCAATAGCATCACAGATTAAGAGACTGGTCAAAGTCTCTGAAAAAAACTGTCAATCATACATAGCTCCAACTATAAGTGACCCCACATTTAAATGCATCCCTAGTACATTAGTGGAAAAAAATGGTGAAATTTTAACAAAATCTGCATCTTAGAATTTAGCTAGTGGCATTGTACTGATGCTGATTTCTTGGTCTGTTTGGGATGTTATAACAAAACACCAAAGACTGGGTAACCGATAACCAATAGACATTTATTTCTCACAGTTCTGGAAGCTGAAAGTCTAAGATCCTGGCACTAAGATCCTGGCACTGCAGGTTAGGTGTTTGGTCAGCCTTCCTGGTTCATAGATGACCATCTTTTCACTGTGTCCTCACATCGCAGAAGGAACTAGGAACCCCTGTGGAGTCTCTTTGATAAGAACACTAAACCCATTCATGAGGGCTCCACCTTTACAACCTAACCACCTCCCAAAGACCCTACTTCCTAAGACCATCACTTTGGACATTCGGATTTCAACATACGAATTTTGAGGAGACACATTCAGACTAGAGCAGTTATATAAATGATGATATCAGGGGTGACCGATTAAGGGGTATATGGGAACTCTTTGTACTATTTTTACAACTTTTCTCTATGTTTCAAATCAATCTAAAATAAAACGTTTAAGAAAGCCCTCATTTCTTTTAACATAAAATTTTAGAGTAGCTTGCTGAGCAGTCCAGATGTCACAGAACATCAAATGATGACCATTTCAAGTATTCAAAGCTTTAGAACATCAGCATATCAGAGCTTCTACTAACTGTGTTTAACAATTAGAGCTTATTAACCTTTGATTTTTGACAAAAGAATGGTTTTACAAAGATAGATCCATGAATAAAAAATGAAAATCTAAGTGCTACGTTTGAACTTAGAAGAAAAACATTGTATTTCATAAGTTATAAAATTCCAAAGCTCAGCTAAGCAAAGAATTAAAAAATGGATCATTCTTTTCCATTATGATTGTAATACAATTCTTAGAGATAAGAAGCACTTTATGGGAGGATGTGCTGCTAGAAGTGGCAAACATTCCTCAAGTCATGTTTTGCAGACATCTCTGTGAAGGCAAAACAAAGCTTCACCCCTTTGCTCATGCAATATGCACTTATGAAGCACGTATTCTAGGTACTGTAATTAATGTTAAGCTCCAAAAAATAAGTTTAAAATAAAAAGCTTTTATGATCATTTTATAGAACTTACTCCCAAAGCAGAGGTTAGTAAAATATCTAGTTCTAAATATCTAAAAAAGGTCAGATATGATTTCCCAGTTGGGTATCTCCTCTGTTTCTCCTTCACAGAGAGTTTAAGTATCTCAATTTATGAAGATAATGAGGTTCCACTTTCATATACCTTTTTTCACCCTAGGGATAGCAGAAAAGAGTTGGATTTTGTAGAGTATCCATTTTCCACCAGGTTTTTTGCTTATTTGTTTCTGTTTTTGTATTATTTTTTTTCGAAACTAGCATGTAAACATTTCCAGAGTGCAGTGAAAATACAACTTTATGCCACATCCCCATCTGAGCTGCCCCTCAAGTTGTCTGCCTCACAATCCGAAGTAGAAGCATAAAACCTCACAGGGTTTTCACTCCTCCATCTTCCCATAAAGTAAGGCCAATACACAAAGGTCAAATGTATTCTACTTTCTAATCGAGAGATTATTCGCCTCAGGAGTGGTATTTGTATTTCTCCTAAGGTCCAGGGATCTAAAAAGAGTCTCATAAAGTGAACGTCGTTCTGCTGTACACTTCACATCAAAATCTCAGTTCTGCTATTAAAGACCCTAAAGTTGAAATAATCACGCATACAAGGAAAACAAGAGAGTTCTGATATTGTGGAAAGCAATGAGACACGTCAACAACAACAAAAAAAGATTTTTCTCATCTCCAACACTCCAAGATGAAATGATTTATTTGCTATTACAAATTCTAAAGATCATCTAGTTAGACCTAAAATGAACTCATGTTGTTTTCTTTTAAGGAAGTAGTCATTAATCTGGCCAATTGGATGACTATAGACTCGGAGACATTCCTCACAAAGCTGGGAGAAAGGCTTGTGTTAATGTCTGATGGGAAGCATGATAATTGTAATTGGGTTTAGAAATGTTAATGCTTATGGTAATATTTGAGCTGAAAAGGAACAATAGAGAACTAAATCTAAGCTTGGCAAAAGTGACTAACCTGTAATGGCAAGATGAGACATCATAAATTCTAAATGGTAATTCTTGGCGAGACAAGGATTAGGGGTGGAGAGCACTCTCAGTGGTTATCCCAGAAAAAGAAGAACATGAGAGTTTATATAAAAAGAATTCAGAGAACAAGAAGGTAGAAAGCAGTGACAGAAAAAATACTGAAGCCTAGGAAAATATCCACTGGAATATTCTCTGTGACCATGGGCCAGAGGGAAAACAGATATAAAAACCCAACCCAAAGAACTTGATGAGCTAGGTTTGTCACTGATAGATCAGTTTGGCTGTTGATAAGGCTCAGAAGAAAGAACACTGCCTCTCTAAGAATGAAGTAAGCTTAGCTCCGGAATTAAACTGGATTATCACTAAAAGAGCAGAAGGAAGTAAAAACAGAGATGCCTACTGAACTGATGGCTGTCAAAGTAGAATAATCTATACCTTACTAGACTAAATAACAAGGTGATGTTTGTAATTACAGACAAATCTTTACTATGATAGTGTGACTGATTTTCACATGTCTTACTAAGTGAATCATATTACCCGATAGTGAAATGACATGAAGTTAATGCCTCCAGGACAGCACTGAGGTTGAAGAGATGAGGAAGAAAGGATAATGTCCCTGTCAGTATAGAGATACGAAGGGGAGAGATGGAAAGGTCATTAACTGACCTTATAGCTACATAAACCGGACATATTTCTAAAATTCTCAGTCTTACATAGCCTCTTAACTGTGGGACCATAAACTCCAGGAAGGTGGGTTTGGTTGCAAACTAACTAGTCTGTTAACAGTACCATCCAGGGAAGGGCACAGGCCACAACACCATACCAAAGGAACATGGCTAGTCCCACTCCCTGAGATCACTGGTTTGGCCTCCCACTCCACCAGGCAGCTGCAACTAAAAGCGCTAGGGCGCAAATTGTTAAATTCCACAGAGGAGTTCCAACCTTGGGGTGAAATGATAAAATGTATTTTTTTCCCCTCCTTCGCCAATAAAATACAAAGCAGATTCCGGCTGAGAAGTGGCAGGACTGAAGAACATGGAAGGGAGGCACTGATCCCTCTGTTCTCCAGAATGTTTGGTGGATCACACAGGAAAGGGTGGCTGGTGTTACATTCAGAAGATGAAGTTTAATGAACAAGAGGAGGACCCTCCCCTGTTGTACACAGATGCTTTGAAGCTCCAACAGCCTCACAGAAGGCAGGAGAAATCTCTGTGTCACACTATCTAATGGGAGAAGGCAGTGAGATGGTGCTCTGAGGCCCCCGGGGCCCACCATTCCCCAATTAGGTGTCCTGCAAAGGATTTCTAAATGATTATGAGTGTAGGACAGCCCAGAAATTAGCCAGGCTGCTAATCCTGAACCAGGTCTGCAGAGGACTCAAGGAGATTCCCTCAAGTGAGTAGCTGCGTGTTCATCTCTACACCTCTAAGTGACCACTATAAATTATTAACCTCTACTCATGCATCTTAAACACCAGCACTCCCTAGGCGTATACTTTTTTCCTAGCCTTAAAAAAAAAAAAAGTAAAGTTTGGGGCACCTGGCTGGCTCAGTCAGTAGAGCATGCAACTCTTTTTTTTTTTTTTTTAAGATTTTATTTATTTATTCATGAGAGACACACAGATAGAAAGGCAGAGACACAGGCAGAGGGAGAAGCAGGCTCCACGAAGGGAGCCCAATGTGGGACTCGATCCCAGGTCTCCAGGATCAGGCTGTGGGCTGAAGGCGGTGCTAAACCTCTGCACCACCGGGGCTGCCGGAGCATGCAACTCCTGATCTTGGGTCATGAGTTCAAGCCCCACATTGGGCATAAAGCTTGCTTCAAAAAAAAAAGTAAGGGTTATCACACAACTTTTCTTATTCCATCCAGAGAAAATCTGGAAGACCCATTCCATTTATTTCTCCTTCAGCTAAAAAAAGTTTGAATGCATAATATTTTAAAGAAACAATAATCTATGATGTGGAAACTTTCAATTTGTGGACCAAAGTCAACCCACATATTTTAAGTTTCTGACCACTACTATATCAAAATCATAATAGGCTTTAAAAGAATAAAAAAAGTGGTTCCTACATTCATAGAACATATATTTGAATGTCAATAAAGATCCAAATAAAGTCATATAAACACATCTTAGCTATCTGAAAGTCCACTCAAAAAACTATAGCTATGGAAAATAAATTTATTAAACTTTTCTGAAAGCTGGTAGAAAGAGGAATAATAAAGGAAGTGATTAGTATGAAATTCTCATCAACTCTGACTGAGACCCCGACTCAGGTATACACAAAAGATTGTTTGTAGAAATAAAAATTAAAGTATAATTTTTAAAAATTATCCCCAAAATGAGTTCCCATTTACCAATATAAAATTTTATGAGTACAACGAGTATTGACTACTTAAGCAATACATCAAGAAGTTAAAGTGAGAGGTTAACAAATATAAAGATACTCACCTAATACTTTGTGAACTTGGATTTTTTAATATTAATATTTGGCAACCCCCAAAAATCATACATTTAAAGTCTGGAATCTACTAGCATTTTGCCTTTGGAAGCTGATTACTTGCTTTCCAAATCATTGCTTCTATTGTGCTTCACAAGGCATAGGGCAGACAGAAACCAGCCAACATAAGAATGACAAGTAACTCCAAATGAACTACCTCTTTTGCCCAGACAATCACTAAGTCACAAACACTCAGACACACACCCTCAACACCATAGGAAAAAAATAAAATCAAATATGGGTTGTTACCCCATAGTGTGTGGGAAAAACACCCACAGTGTTGACACATAAATCTTAAACACAGTAGGCATTTGACTGGCACCATCACTCACCAATCTGGTTCTACACCTACATTCAAAAACACCCTGTTCCAGGAGAAGAGTATTGTTTTATTCTTCAAGTCACTGAAGCAAGAAGGCCAATGAGAAATCCATAAAAGGACAATTTTGCATCACTGTCTTTTCACTGCTTATATGAAATATGCTTTCTACACTTTTCTCAAAATTCTGTAATAAAACCGAAAGGAAATAAAACTATAACTACGACTTCCCCCTCCTTCTCTAGTATTCTAATTTCTCTCTAGAGGCAATTTTGTGAAATGCCTCCAACCAACTTTCTATGTACCAATGGAGAAGAATGCTTTCAAACTTGCTTTCTGAAGAAGACATGAATAAAAGTGAGATGAGAGAGTCTGAGACCCATCCTTAAGAATTATTCTTAGAGGTGGAAATAAAATTGCAACCTCAATCTTCATTTTCTGTGTTTCCTCAATTAATGGCCTAGATAAACATCCACATAAACTGAAACAATCAATTGGCTCCGGTAATTATTACAGCTCATGGTGGTTTTCTACTATGCCAGCAATTTTCTCTACAAGCTTTCCATACATATGACAAATATCAACAGTTATCAAACAGCTTACTAGAGACCCTTGCATACAAGCCCTTAAGACAATACAAATTTAAATTTAAAATTTTTATTAGTATGGAAAAGTGATGTTGTTAATATGGTCTTAGGAGGAAATTATTCACTTTCTGGTCTGTTTCCCTTTCCACCTTTCTTGACTACTCAACAAGAAGACTAGAATATGTAAACTTATTTCTTACCACATTGGTCCCTGTACCTATCATGTTATCCTGCCATTCTTCTCACTGGCATTTCTAATGAAGCTTGAACTTTTTTTTTTTTTTAATTTATGCCTTATTTTATTTTGTTTTGTTAGTCTAGGTTTTAAGTGTTTTACTTCATGCACCATTTTCTGAGAAGTCAGCCCAGCTCTGGAAGCAGCCTATCTTAACTAATGCTACAGAACAAAAGAGGAAATATATAAAATATTAATATTTAAACTTCTCTAATGAATTACAACAGACTTTTTTAAAAAGTAAAGACAGGGCAGCCCCGGTGGCTTAGCAGTTTAGTGCCACTGTCAGCAGGGGGTGTGATCCTGGAGTCCCGGGATCGAGTCCCACCACTTCGGGCTCCCTGCATGGAGCCTGCTTCTCCCTCTGCCAGTGTTTCTGCCTCTGTGTGTGTGTGTGTGTGTGTGTGTGTGTGTGTGTGTGTGTGTCTCATGAACAAATAAATAAAATCCTTAAAAAAAAAGGTAAAGACAGAGGTATAGGTTTAGGAGCTAAAAAAAAACCTTGACAACGTGACAGTATTATGTTTGGGGAATAAATTACATCATAGTGTCTTAACAAGTAGCCTCAAGATGATAGAACATTAACAAAAACCTACATGGGCATATAATCTAAATGAAAAGTAGAATCTAACTCAACGGCTCCAGAAGGATAAAAAGTAAAATTCATAAAAATAAAAAATCTAAAAGGCTTCTCTGCAATTATGGTTATGATGGAATTGGCACAGCATGGTTTTAACCACATAGAAGATTAATATTTATATTCAACAAATGTAGCTAGAAAAATGTTATTATATCGCCTCCTTTTCTCGCTAGGAGCATGCTGATTGAAATGGATTCATTTATCTAAGCTGACAGCTAGACAAAACTATATTGTGAGTATTTTTTATCTCTGATTAAATAAGAACTTAGCAACATCTGGTTTGCTACAATTGCCCTATATTATTCAAAATAAGTTTTTTTAAATACGTTTAACTATGTCACACTGTGTTTAACAGTGCTTTTTAATACAACATTCAGAAAAAAAATAAAACAATTTAATTACGGAAGAAAGTATTAAGTCAAAAACTCAGAAAAATTACAAATTCACTTTTAGAGCAATTAGGATTATAAGTAAAATCAGAGATTTGATTACCCAGAACAAGAACTTAAGGGTTTTTATGTTATTTCAAAAAGTTCTTTCAGCTGTCAACAGAGGTTTAAAATTGTATCTTCTCTACATACTACAATTAGAGTATAGAGAATATCTTCTACTGAAGTAGCAGTTCTTCAAGAAGACACAAATACTGACATCCCATTACCAGCCTACCTGTGAAGAGCAAGTTCTCACAGGCCAAGAATGAAGGGGACCAACTCATACTTCATACACATTTATAAATGCTTTCAGAATACCTGCCTTCAAAATATTTTTGAAAACTATACTATTTTAATTATGTATGCCAATTGTGTATTTTTTCTCACGATGCCAACAAATATGCTGAGTATCATTTAATTATAATCCCTCATTGTTTTGTATGCTTATAAAACTGTATTCCATTCAATAGGACAGAAATTTGTTCAACATAAACGATGCTGCGCGCATACCCTATCCTCTAAAATAGTTTTCTTTGTGACAGTATTACGATTTCCTTAGACTATCGCTTTTAAAATGAGCAATTTCTTTCAAATCCTAAAAATAGCTGATTTAAGAAGAAATGTACAGTGGGGAAAGGGGAGAGTGTGTACACTACGTAGACAAACTGCATTGTAGAGTCTCTCCATATTAGGTATATATGCCAACAGAATGTATGGAAATAAGTGATGAAGGCATTTCTGGCTTTCTTACCTGACAGTCCCTACAAGCGTTCAGGCTTCCATTTGTATCTCATAAATTGCTATATAATCATTCCTTTCAGAATAACTCAGAGATAAAAAAAAGATAGTATGGTATACACAAAGCAACGTGACAAAATGATTCCAAATTGAAGGCTATGAAAATTGCAGTCAACAGATAAGAAACACGATGTCAATCTTACAAAGTTTCCAAGCAAAGGAAAAAAAGAGGTGGCTTGAATCCCTGTGCTCCACTCCTCTTGCTTTATGAAGCAAGGGTGATGACAGCACCTATGTTTCCCATCTGATTCTCATATATAATAATCAAACGTTACAATAATCAATTATATGAACTAACTGAATTCTCACAGTCCCACTATGAAATAGGTTTTATTAGCCCAATGAATCAGAGAGGAAATCAAGGCACAGAAAAAGACCCAAAGTGACACTGCTGTTATATAGTAGTTCCAAGGTTTAGGCTGAAGTTCATCTGCCTCTAAAGCCCATGTTCTAAATCACTAAGCCTCATAGGCACTGCCAAGTTTTTTAGAGTCTGTACTATTATTTTTTTTTAATTATACAAGGTGCAATTTCATATATGATGCTCTATCCAACACACTACACGACCACCTTTAAAAAAATCAACCCATCAACACAAAACACAAACTTCATTTACATATTCAGGTACTCCAGATTATGAACAACTAAAAGCAGCCTCGCCTCCAGTGAATTTATATTTCCACAGAGGTAAAAAAGCAAGAAGCAGAATAATCAAAAGTCATGACACAATGTCATAAATGCCATAAGAAGAGATATAACAAGGGCCTACAGAGAATTAGAAGACAGGATACAGGGAAAAATAAAGTATTTAAATTATTAATTAAATACATAAAAGCTAAAGTGTCTTAGAAGTTATTAAATAATATACTATTAACGTTTTTGCATTTGTCACTCAGATTATCACACCACTGTAGTATTGCAAGAAACACGTACTATCTTTTCACAAACATTAAAACAGGAGTTTCTTTGAACGACTTCCATAATGAGGATTTATAAACATATTGCTTTGACCAAAATGCAAGAAAATTGTGGTTTAAGCCCTCTTAACTAAATCAAATGTAGTTGAAATAGGACTTTTACATAGCATTTAAAATACAAACATACAAAAATTCTAATTATGTCATAGATATCTAAAAAAGAAATTTTAATATTCAGGTAAAATACATCTGACTAAACAACTGGATAGACTATTAGAACCAGATCACAGTATATCAACAGGTAGATCTGTAAAAATGAGTAACAAATTCCGATAAGGTCATTTAACCAATGATCACCATCAGTTAGATTACCTGTGTCCTCACAACCAAATTAGAGTACAGAATATTAGAGTCAAAAGGGATATTATTTAATGCAAACCCCTCCTCTCTATATGACTGACACCAGGAAGAGGCAGGCTCTGTCCTTCACCTACCAGCTGCACGTGAGAAGCGTGGACTCTCACATAACCAGTCTCTCCACAACCTTTCCTTGATGCCTCCTCCAATTACGTCTACGTGGAGGAGCGAGCCAACATTATCTTTGTAAAATGAAAACCCAATATTGTTATTGCCCTGCTTAAAATTTTTAATGTTCTTTATCCTAAGATAAAGTCCAAATACTTAACCTTAAAAAATAAAATACAAATGCAGGGCTCCTACTTACTAGCCAGATTTCATGCCACTTCCTCTCTCAATCTTTATGCTCCTGCTACTAGACCCTCTGAGTTCCTCCCATGAACCAACCTCCTCCTTATTCTAGGAATTGAAACAGGGGGTTCTCTTCTTCCAGAAAGCTATTTGCTTGGGCAATTCCTACATATTCTCCAGGAGTGGGCAGAATAAGAAAATCTCTCATCTAGGGTGCCTAAGATCCCAGAGCCTAATATTTTCATAAAATTCAGTATTTTCACTTTTTCATTCTCAATCATAATCGTATTTAATTTTATCCCATAGGAAACACTCAACAAACTGATAAATGAAAGAAAAAGATTAATGACTCCAAATGTACTTCTTTCTATGGTATTTTTCCTCTATTAAAAGTTTTATTCATTTGGGCAGCCCGGGTGGCTCAGCGGTTTAACACCGCCTTCGGCCCAGGGCGTGATCCTGGAGACCCGGGATCGAATCCCACATCGGGCTCCCTGCATGGAGCCTGCTTCTCCCTCTGCTTATGTCTCTGCCTTTCTCTCTCTCTCTCTCTCTCTCTCTCTCTCTGTCTCTCATGAATAAATAAATAAAATCTTCAAAAAAATTGTATTCATCTAATAATTTTCTTAAACTACACTTATCATTTTGCTCAGACTCAAACTAGTATCTATTTTTTAAAACATGCTTTACCATTATTTTACTAATATCAAGTGATTTGTTCTAAATAACAAGAAAATTTGCTTTCTCCTCATTGTGGGAAGCCCCCAAAATTTAAATAGGAAGTTAAATTCTAGAAGTGAGGGACGTCTGGGCGGCTCAGCGGTTGAACATCTGCCTTCAGCTCAGGGCATGATCTTAAGAGTTCCAGGATCAAGTCCCACATCAGGTTCCCCACAGGGAGCCTGCTTCTCCCTCTGCCTATGTCTCTGCCTGTGTGTGTGTGTGTGTGTGTGTGTGTGTGTGTGTGATGAATAAATAAATAAAATCTTTAAAAAATAATCTCTGGTACTAAATTTCTAAAATAAAAATTCTAGAAGTGAAGGAATGATACACAAAGTCTACTGTCTTTACTAAATGCTAATACCCCATTTCCCTTAACAACTGTTTGTCAGATTGAAATTTTAATGCTATTCTTGGACAAGGAAATAGTGATAACCACATAGCACTGCCAAACTTTAGTACTGGTATTCCTAAAGCTAGTTCTTCCACTTCTGCAGTTCCTCTCAGGAACAAAAGTTACTGGACACTTCATAAGCCAGTGGGGATGGGGAAAAACTGGATAAAGATGAACAGAAACCAACCTTTCAGAATAAAACAACCTCACAGTCACAAAACACAGATATACATTACTTATCTCCAAAACTAAACTAAAAAGTCTTGGTTTCCATATCCGTACAGTTCTTAATTAAGTATTCTCATCTCAAATCTACAGTGCCTGACCACTCTTTATGGTCAACGGATATTTTATCATCCTGAAATTTATTATTACAGGCAGTCAACTGAATTTTTTAAGATTTTATTTATTTATTCCTGAGTCACATGGGGGGGGGGGGCAGACACAGGCAGAGGCAGAAGCAGGCTCCATGCAGGAAGCCTGACGTGGGACTCGATCCTGGGACTCCAGGACCACGCCCTGGGCCTAAGGCAGGCACTAAACCGAGAGCCATCCAGGGATCCCCGCAGTCAACTGATATTAAAACATTCTCTATGATAACTCACATTCTCTGTAAAGTGAAAAATTCAGGTGTGTTGTCCCTATTGCCAAATCAAGGCAATGATGTACAGTTTTCTTTCCTTTATTCAGCTCTATTAACCTCCTCCACTGGAACATGCTTGGGTTTGTGATGCACTCTTCCGATGACAGAATGTGAACATACCAGTGAACCAGCATATTCTCCTGGGTGCCTAGTCAACCTTTGTATCTCAGTTCAAATGTCAATTGCTCTGGGTAGTCTTTCCAGATCCCACTCACCCCATCTTGTTGCCGTAACTCTCTTAACCTCCTGGACTGGACCTTTGTAGCACTTACCACAATTTTAACTAAATAATTAATGATAATAGATCCACTGCTTAATGCTTTATTTCCATGATTTTGCAAGTGGTAAGAAGTCGGAGGCTCTTTCTGCCAGGTTATGCTCCATATATATGCCAGGATCCTGCAGACATGTGGTGTTAACAAATATATATAGTGAATGACAAAATTAATGCTTTAATGAAGCTGGTCTTCTGAAAACTGCAGAAAGAAGCAGAACAATTTAGAGACCCACTTAGGAGGTACCAAACTCAACAACAAATGAAAAAAATAGCACAAACAATATGAGCCATCCATGGACTGTTTTCCATATATCATCTTACTTAACCTTCACAAGAACTTTTTTTTTTTAAGATTTTATTTATTTATTCATGAGAGACACAGAGAGAGAGAGGCAGAGTCACAGGCAGAGGGAGGAGCAGGCCCCCCACAGGGAGCCCGATGTGGGACTCAATCCTAGGATTCTGGGATCACGCTGTGGGCCAAGGGCAGGCGCTGAACCCCTGAGCCACCCAGGCATCCCCCTTCAAAAAAATTCTTAAAGGTAAATGTTTTTATCCCCATTTTAAACCTGAGGAAACCAAGGCACGGAGAAATTAACTTTTACAGCGTTCTAAAGAGAGGGTTAGAAATCATGCATTTCTGACTCCCAAGCTAATTCTCTCTTTGCTTCTCATTAATTAATTTTATTGCTATATCTTATACTCCTCTACATGTGTATTTATTACTTTCAGTAAAGATCATTTGTTTCATATAGAACTTAATGTACGATAATGCTTAAATCCTACAATGTGTAATAATTTTATATAAATACAGCTATGTAAAAAAGAAGAGAAAAAGGGGAACATTGATTATTCAATATCCAACGTATATACTGCTTTATAAATGGAGAGCTGTTAAAATTCCCTTAGTATAAGATAATAGTACCTTGGGCACAGAGCACTGGATGTGGAATTTATTTGATATGTAAACATAAAGGGAAAAAAGCTGATACAAGAAATTTTATCTAATCCCATATATTAAATATTAAAATGATTTATGGCTAATAATTAGTATCCCTAATATAGAGAAATGAGAGAAACTTCTTGGAGTCTTTAACATTTTTAAAGAATGTAAAATACCTTCATTATGTCCATTTCTTTTTAAGCCTTCACAAATAGAATGTCTAAACTATTTTACGGTTTTAAAATCTACTATTGGATCCCTGGGTGGCGCAGCGGTTTGGCGCCTGCCTTTGGCCCAGGGCGCGATCCTGGAGGCCCGGGATCGAATCCCACATCGGGCTCCGGTGCGTAGAGCCTGCTTCTCCCTATGTCTCTGCCTCTCTCTCTCTCTCTGTGACTATCATAAATAAATAAAAATAAAAAAAAAAATTTTAAAAAAAAATCTACTATTACCACATGCAATCTTGTGCCTTAGCCCTTTAAGAAGGATATAACATGAAAATTCCTTAAAAAAACAACTACCTATTACATTTTCTTGAAATATAAACTTGCAAGTACAGGTATTCTTTACTAATGAGCTTTACCATTTTATTTTACCTCATGGATACTTTTAGAGAGAAAGAACCCCCTGTACTCTCCATGATTTACAAATGAAACAGACCTAGAGAAGTTATAGGGCCAGTGTGATGAGCCACAGTAACACCACCATGCCTAAAATCAGAAACAAGAACACTCAAATGCAAGACTGAGAAATTCCTTAATAAAAGGCATCAAATGCTTTAAACCAGCCATGTCACTTTGGACACGTCACTTCAATTCTCAAAAACGTAATTTATTTTAATTTTTACTTTGTTGTGGTAAGAACATTTCACATGAGATCTACCCTCTTAACAGGTTTTTAAATGTACAAAACAGTATTTTCACTAGGGTTAGCAATATTGTACAGCTGTCTAGAACTTCCTCATCTTACATTAACTAAAATCTTATATCCACTAATCAGCAAATGGGGAGTTGCTAATCAATAATTTAATATTTATTTTGAGGAAACGAAGTGTGCTAGAGCATGCCTTTTAAGATTCTTTCTATGCCTTTACTATTTTATATGCAGGTACAGTGCAATTTTCAATGGTACTTGAACTTCTCTTGCAACAGTAACTTCAAAAACTGCTTTCATGTTCAATTGTTTCTTCTAGGTCCATAAAGCACATTCATGCAGTTATATATTCATTTATTAATCAAGCTTCAAACTCTGCCCTATAAATATGTTCTGGTGCAGAGTTAAAGAAAATGTAGAAAGTAAGGGAAGAACTGATCACCAATCTGACTGCTAGAAATGTACCTTACATTTACATCTTTGCAACTGGACGCAAAACTCACAAAGATGATATTTAAAGTAGAACTGTTAGTTCTTTTGACCAAAGAATGAACTACTGAAATCAAACTCAATACGTATTGCCATCGCTGTAAAAATTATAAAAAGGTGCATTACACACCTGCTGTTTTCCTCTTCCATTCTACTTAGAGCTACTGAACACCTCATATTTTATACCTCACTCATTCTTATGGGCAGATCTTTAATTGAACTTACACCAAGCAAAACTTGAGTTCACAGGTGGCTCAGTAAGTTGAGTGTCTCTGCCTTGGGCCTGGGTCGTGATCCCTGAGGCCTGGGGATTGAGCCTCACTCTAGACTGAGTGCTGAGCAGGGAGCCTGCTTCTCCCTCTACCTCTGCCCCTTCCCCTGCTCCTGCTCCTGCTCCTGCTCTCTCTCTCAAATAAATAAATAAAATATTTTTTTAAAAAACTAATTATGACCCACAATGTTTTGCTTACTTTTCTTTCCTGACCTCTTTATCCTTTTACAGACAAACTTCATTTACTTTAAATATTTGCTGATAAAATTTATCTCTACTTTTCATACTTAGATTTTTAAAAAGCCCAAACCAAGCCCTCCAATGTTCTTGTTCCATATGGGTTTGGTAGAGGAGAGCTTTGTAAACCAGGTTGATGTTTTAGATGAGCTTAAGAGAGAAGAGACTTATTTAGAGCAGAGAACAAAACTAAGAAAGATTATGGGAACATAAACTGGATGGTGAACCTCTTAATTCTTCATAAATCAATTTCATTGTGTGGTTTTAATATTACGTTAAATTCAAAGACATTGGGCACAGTCCTATTTAAATGTTAACAGCCAATAAATTTCATTTTTATTACTATTTTACTGATCTCAGCTTTTATGCATTGGTATACATAAGTTAGTAATCCCTAAAAACTCTCAAATAGTAAGTTACTAACTTTACTAAGTATATAATAACCTAGAGTTAGTAATGACTAATTATACATAAATAAGAGTTAACAATTCTTACAAAATTGTTTCTAGAAATAGTAAATAGAAAAATATGACAACCCACATGAATCAGGAAATGTTTAAGTAAATCATACTCTTTCATTCTATGAAATATTGTACAATATTAAAAAAGATGCTTTCCTAAAAATGAATGGCATTGGGAAATTAGAATTACACAAACTGTATACATAGTTTAACTTCAGTTCTACTAAAATAAACACACATACACATAAAATATAGATAATATATAGATTATATGAATAATCAAGCTAAAATATGTATGAAATAATGTCTGTAAACATTGAGATGTACCAGTATGGTATATGGGGTGATTTCTATTTTGACTATGTATCTCTATATTTCATCAGCATTCAATATGAGCAAGTACTATAATCAGAAAAGAAAAAAAAAAAACTTTTAAAAATATATTCATTCAGAATTTAGAATGAGCTGCATTGGGAAAAATGAATGAAAATCAAAATTCAGCTATTACGGGCACCCAAGAGAATCAGAAGAGATTACATACATGATGAACACTGGGATAACAGTAAAAATTCCAGAAGAACATCTACCAAGCTAAAAGAGAGTAGCAGGAAAGGAAGTTAACACAGTGAGGCTCCTCAACCAAAGCAGATAGACTAGCATATCATCCTCTGATAAAGGTACAACAGAGTCCCTCATACAAATAGTTCATTCATTTGTAATGAAGTTTGTTAATTTCTCATTTACAAACTAATGCTTTCTTTCATACCTCACTACTTTTGTATTGTTGCATTATCTCAACACTACCTATATTCAAGGAAGAAAACACCCATACACACCACTGCAATCTCACTTACTATCATCTATTACTCAAAAAAAGGTCTCATTCATTGTAAAATGTCTGTTCAGAGGCTCTAAACACTACTGTCTGCAGCCCAACAGGGTATTTCACCAAGATACGATCACACATTTAATCAAATGCACCAAAAAAAGAAAAAGTTTGCTTAATAATGTCAAATCAGAAAAATACAATGTTGACAGCCTACTAATTTTTAGTGCTCTTTCTTCTTCAAGGATATGCAACAATAAGGAAGGTACATGAGAGTTCTTCTAATTAAGTTTTATACTAACCTTTAAAAATTCTCCCAAATTATCTTCGTATGTTGCTATTTATATTGAGTTGGTACTTAAAAAATGAAAAGTCAATACAACTTTCCATTTTGAATGAATTAATGAAAATTAATTAAGTAGGTTACCCAACTTCTACAAAAAAAAAAAAAAAAAAAACTTCTAAAGCATCATTTCATTTGTGCTGGTCAAGTGTCAGCATTAAACACTACCCAAACCCCAGTTTTTGTAATAATGGATCCATTATTTTGAAAAATGCCTGTCATTTGATTAACATTATTATTGGATAGATTGAAGTATGTTTTCATTGGATTCTTTAGACAGCTAATAAATTATTTGAAATGTTCTACTTGATGTGCTTTTGAATATTCTGCTTCTAAACATAAGGTTTACTTGAATAAACCTTATAAACATATATTCCCATCAATAGTGTGACGTAACGAGTATAATAGCAAGTATAAAACAATCTGATGTTTCAAATGGATAGATTCATATCTGCAAACCCATCTTTTATCCTTTTACTTCTATCTGCATTTCTTTTATGATGTCTTTATTCCCATGCCATAAGTTCTTGTTTCTTCAGTTTCTCCTGGGATAATTTCTTCTCTGCACAACAACCTTCACTTTTGGTTTTAGAACTTTTGTTCCCTTTCAGTAAAGACCCTAGTAATGCGGCTTGTGGAGCTCATACATTAAGTCAATCTAACCATGAACTACTGTGTCCAATGGCACATCTTGGGAGCTCTATTCACCTGAATATGCTCAATGCCTAAATAATCTGCATTTAAACCTGCACTTAAAAAAAAAAAATAAATAAATAAATAAACCTGCACTTACATTTAAGATCAGTATTCCTACGCATTTTTAAGCACATGTAGCAAAAATTCAGCACTCTATGTGCCACCAAACCTGTGTCCAGTGCCCCTATTTGGAATCATACAATGGCAACTCTACCATCATATGACAGAATGACGTAAGTTGCTTAAAGTAACATCTTTCAAATACTTGGTGGCTTTACAGATATGCATAGCCTTGAAACTTAGGCAGTTTCACAGGTGTTCTTGAACCTGAAGATTTGAATTCCTTGATCTGCATGTGTTTGTTGGGCCAAGGAAGGAGGGAAGCATTTTCCAAAATGACCTTGGCCACATACAGGCAGAGAATAAAACCCATTTTTAATGGTTTTCCTAGCCAGTCCTCCTCACGTCTGATCTGTCTCAGTTAACAAAAGATCACCACAGTGGACATTCAGGTTTTAACTGCCTTTTTCTGTGCACAGGTTCCCTCTTTCAATGGAGTCTTTCCTTCTTCAAGCTAACTATGTTTCTGTCCACAGAGGACCTACAACATCCTCCCTGACTCCAGTAAACTGGATAGGAGACTGATCTAAAGCCGGATACCAAGAATTTAGACTGTGGTCAGTGGGAAAGGATCCAGTAGGCAGAGACAAGGAGAAGTGGTAACTAGGGATGCCTGGGTGGCTCAGCGGTTGAGCGCCTGCCTTCGGCTCAGGGCGTGATTCCGGGATCTGGGATCGAGTCCTACATCGGGCTCCCTGCATGGAGCCTGCTTCTCCCTCTGCCTGTGTCTCTGCCTCTGTGTGTCTCTCATGAATAAATAAATAAAATCTTTAAAAAAAAAAAAAAGGGTAGGGGCATCCAACTGGAGCATAAATCCTAGTGGTAATTCAAGTGCTATTTTTTTTTTTCTGATGCCTAGGTAAACCTCCATTCTTCCCTAAGATTCTTTAGGTGAGGAACACAATAATCTCGAATAAATTAATCATTTCAGCCTAAAGCTAGCTGGAGGTGTCTTTGCAATTAACAGACATAATGAATACATTCATTTTACTAAATCTTGTAAGTTGAATTTAGGTCCATAAGATAACTGAAATATTATAAATATGCAGCATTTTGAGATGATTTAAATAATATTTAACGGTCACACATAAAAATTTTTGAAAATTAAAGTGAAATTTAACTAAAAATACCTATAACTCACAAAATGATTATGTATTGTTCTAAAACGGTTGCCTAAGCTGTTCTTTGAAAGTCAACTACAGTTAATAAAATGATTAAAACTCAATAGACAAATTCAGCTGAACAGTTAAAGCCAATATAAAGAAGACAGTCTATAGATATGCACATGTTAACACAAAACTATTTCTCAATAGACTCTTTGTCCACTCCTTGAAGTCATGATCAGTATTCTGAGTCAAGGTTCAAACAACAACCATCAGCCACTGACGAATCAAGAACACTGAAAATTTGGGGGAAAAAAAAAAAAAAAAAAACAGAAGACATAAATATAAACCAGTTGAGCCTTCCATTCTTGCCAGAAATAAAATCTCATACAAAAAAGATGACCATCAGTCAGGACCATTTACTCTTATCCAAAAGTATTTTGGAAGAGCTTTGAGCAGAGGAAAAGGTGGGAAAAAATACCAAACCAAAACAAAACAAAAACAGGAGACTGTTGAAAAACTTCTTACAGGGTCAGCTGTCAATGGAACGCATTTTAGTATTCAGGTTACCCACCCATGCAGAACATCAAAAACTGGGCTTGAGTCTCTCCCCTATTCTCACAGGCTCAGGCTACCGTGGAGCCACTGGGGCTGTCTTGAATAGTAACACACTCTGCCTCTGCGGGACACATAAACACCAACACAAGCTGATCAAACAGAAGGGGGTGTCGTTTCTACTTGGCTTTCATTTTCTTGAGTCATACTTTAAAACACTTAATTCTGGTACAATTGAGCAACTCAGCTGTCCAATGCGCAGCTTATTTTTTCATTCATTTTTACCACCTACCATGGTGTTGTATAGTCTTTCCGCTTTAACATAAATGCTGGATAATTATAGGTAGAAGGCACACATCTTAATAACTTCTTTTCCTGGCAATCGTCACTGACCTACAGATGTCATTTCTAAAATTTGGACTTATTTATGACCCTTTCAATGCTTGCGGTCTTTAAAGCAATCTTGGGATTTGAATTTTAAGAGTTCATCTATATTTATCGCAAGCTTAGGATGACTTGAACTTGAGGATTATACATCTTTTAAAAGTATGGAAGTCCTCAAATCGTGGAAGTTTATGACGACTTGATTTGGTTACAACATTGTAGGAAATTCTGATGCAGTTGAAGCTTAAAGAGCTGCTGATGCCATGTGAAAAGATGATCAAGAGTTTAATTTAAAATGTCTTCAGTTAAATTGCTACTTTCATTTTATACGTGATTTAAAGTCAATCTTCAGACACAGCACTTGGTGGCTGTCAAAAATATTTTCCTGTCAGGATTATATGATTTTTGGTGGGGAATTAGTAACAGAGTATAACATTTTAGGATTAGTAAGAAAAACTCAAAAATAGGTGCTTAACAAAAGGTCAAAAAAGAAGAGAGGGAGGGACTCCTAGGTGGCTCAGGGGGTGATCCTGGAGTTCCAGGATCGAATCCCACACCGGGCTTCCTTCATGGAGCCGAGCCTGCTTCTTCCTCTGCCTGTGTCTCTGCCTCTCTCTCTCTGTGTGTCTCTCATTAATAAATATATGAAATCAAAAAAAAAAAAAAGAGAGAGAGAGAGGGAAAGAACATGGGAAACACAAAAAGACATGTGAAATTTCAATTGCTTAAGAAAATGCTATTGATTTTCATTGCTCATCAAGAACTCTTCAATTAAGAAAATGATATTTGATTTAGCTAAATATTCTTACTAATGGTACTTCAGGACATTTCTAATAATACTGTAACTAGTAGTAATAGGGGCCACTCATTAAATGCTCACTCTATCAGCTATTTTTCTATTTACTTCCTCCCCAAACCAGCCAAGTAGCTTTTAGTACTTTCATTTTACAGATAGAAATGATGGAGCTAGAAAGTTGGAGAACTGGGACTGTATTCAAGTGCCTCTTGTTCCAAAGGCCATTTCTGAGAAGTTCATAATTAAGGACAGTGCCCATCTAAGGAGTATAATTTAGTTTCTACAATACTTGCTCAGGATTAACCAAAGTGGAGAAGAGAGGTATTGCAATACAAATTTCATAGTGGCAGTCCAAGGTCAGAAATTACACTAGCCATGTAATATACCCCCCCAAAATATACATAATTTATAAATAATATATCTCTAAAGTTTTCACACAGATGTCAAAGTGCCATTCAGAAGTATTACAGTTCTCACAGTTAAGCTTTAGCATCCAGTAAAACCAATCTCTTTGTGGGGCCTCCCTTACTCATTAGGCATATTACCACTCACAAACAAACTGAACTACACCATGTAATTACCCCAACGATCCTTTTCACTGAAAATGGCCTGTTGTGGTACTTGGATAGTGATTAACAGACTAAGAGTGCAGTGAGTCGTCTTGATATCACTTCAGAAAAGTGATTTCCTCCCTAATAATTCCCAAGATACATAAATATTCAATTAGGGTCTTTGAAATCTAGTTTTAATTGGGCATTCATTCTCTACCCAACTTCAAACTTAGGCCAAGCCAAGAAAGGCATTTTATTAGTTCTTACTATAAAAAAAAAAAAAAAAAAAAAAAAGAATCCCCATAACTCTTCATGAGTTTTAAAGTGGGAGGGTAAAATAAAGCCACGATTATCTTTTATATGAAATTTTCAAATTTAACAGCATTTTAAAACATCCTGTAAAGCAATGAGGTAAAACATAATTGCATATCTGAATCACACGGGAAGTTGACTAAAGTTTCCTGGGACCCTCCTGAGACTTAGTAAAAATAATGTTGACAGTAGCAAATACTTGCACCTCTATTATTATGTGCCTAGAACTGTTTCAAACACTTTGCCTGTATTTTCCCTTTAAATCTTCCTAAAAATCTATGGATTAGGAACAACTGTATGCCCATTAAAATATATCAGGAAACTGAGGCATAGAGAGACCCACTATCTTACCCAAAGTTAAACCTGGGCAAACATACCTCAGAGTCCTCCCTCTTCACCACCACACCATTCTGTCTCTCCAGATATAAGAATATTAAGACCTGGAGCCCAGATTTTAAATATTTCCAGTAGCTCCTCTGCTACTGTCAGCAAATCAGGCTGGAGACCTGCATTTTTAAAGTTTCTATTTCAGTAACTGGGGACCAACAAAAAAACTAAAAACAAGCTTTCTACACTGGAAAGAGAATACTGAAAATGTCAAGTAATAAAATATCCAACCTACTTGTGTCTTTTTAAAGCTACAACAGTCTACTTATTTTCTTATTCTGATGACTCCTTATATGGTCAGATGGGGTGACACTTGTAAGTACAAGGAGACAGATCTTGCAGAAGTCAATATCAGCAGTTCTCAGACTCCCTGGTCCCAGGACCCTTTCAGATGCTTAAAAATTGATGACCTAAAGCAACTTTTGACTATGTTGGTGATAGCTATCAATATTCATGAACTAATAGTTAAGCTGGGAAAATTTTAAAACACAAGAATATACACACACATGCCATATGCCATCTCAGCAATGATGTCATCACAGATCATGTGCCTTCCGGAAAGCTCCATGGTACACACTCATAAAAGCAGAGGAGAATTAAAGGCAGATAACATCACAGCATTGTGACAAAAATGCCTTTATATACTCTCTGAAAGGGTTTCAGGGACCCACATGTTCCCCCTGAATTCACTTAGAAGAGAGAACTACCTGTGCTAAAAAATAAAAAATAAAAATAAATGACCCACAAGTTTCATTGGAAAGAAATATTCAGTTTGGGGGATTTAATTTTCTATCTTAAATAATTTTCCCAATAAACAGAATTACCACCAACATCATTCCATTCAGATTCTTGAACAATATGGACCAAATGTTAACTTCTTCAAACATGTATATATATTCACTCTTATGAAGAAATTGATCAATATTAAACTAAATTCTTGTTTTAACTGTCAATAAGACATAAGCAAGACATAAATTATTAAGATCTATAGAATCTGTTATGATCAAATATAAGAACTCTCTCCCTCCTCACCCGTTCCCTATTACAATTAATTCTGGAGTATGATGGCTAATTTTTTAATGTATTTGTTTGTACATGAGCACACTTCACAGTTCTAAGAAAAATGTCATACCTGGTTATTTATGCAGTAGTAGAATTAATTTTATGGGGCCACATAGACACTCAGACAGAATGACATGAAAAGGTTCTGGGGGGATATATGCACATCTTAGGACTCATAAATACTATCTAGAGGTATGCTCACAAGACTTTCTCAAGCTGGCCAATAAACAGCAACACCAAAATCATAATGAATGAGAAATCTGGATTTTTCTGCCCATTGATAAACAGCACATACACATACACACACACACACACACATACACACACACACAAATGGAGATAACAAAGGGAAAATATCAGGAGAACCTTACATACATTTGAATGTTTTACTTTATATTTTATTGTAAAATATTCTATAAAGAAATACATTTGCATCAAAGACCTAAATGCAATAACAGCCTAAGTGTAAATACGTCCTTGAAGGCAAACAAAGGCTAAATTACAATATAGCCTCTCTCTTTAGGGTTTCTCCCTACGTGAACAAATTCACATTTGAATGGAATGCAAATCTAAGAAATCTAAGGGAAAACAGCCATTTGCAAAACTTAAGGAAAGATCACCTCCCTCTAATTCCCACTGCTCTAGCCATCTACACCATGCTAAATTAAGGCTGCACTTCATTTCTCAAAAATTGCTCTTTGTTCTTAAATACAGAAATCAATCAGTTTTCCTTGCTGATTTCTGGGCAAAAATGCCCCACTTGTAATAGTAACTGTCACTCCTACTTGGCAGCCCTTTTCAGAGAGTTTCAACTAGCGGTTAAAGTACCCCAAATGAAATCTGAAAAAACAATGGAGTTTAGCATTCTATTATTTGACTAACTTCATTCCTTTTGCTTTTGTAGCATTTTTAAATCTCCTATTTAGGATTTCCTAGGCTACAGCGCACCGAAGAATCAAAGGTAAATCCAGACCATAAAAAAAAAAAAAAAAGTGTCTTTCTTAATTACTAGAAACAATGCCAGCCCAGTAGCTGGAGCCAGTACGGTTCATACTTGCTATTATTCCCCGTGGAAAGGAATATTTAAATCTCCAAACTGTAAGATCATTAAGAAACGCTTCCATTCATATTTTTGAGGAGAGCTCTCAATCTGAAGGATAATCACACCAAGCCACTTAAAATGAGACATCAAAAGCATTTACTCATCAGGCAAATCACATGCTGGTTTATCACTCTTCAGGCCAGGGATGCCCGATTCAGCCTAAGAGGTCTAAGTAAAATATTTAAATAGTTCACATAAACCTTTATACTAATCATTCCTCCCATCCCGAGTTTATAGAAATAGTCCAGGCAACCATATACGCCAACGGAGCAGGTTACTGAATATTTAGAGATAGAGAAGTGCTATGGAATGGCATTCAAGCGCTCTGACACATTCACCTTCAGCTAAAGACAGCACAATACACTGACAGACACAGTTCTAATGACATCAGGACCTGTGGAATGTACGACTGCTAGGAAACACATGCTGCTAGGAAACAAAGAACAGATCTGATCAAATCTTCTTAATGTAAGGACTGGGAATCATGATTAGATCTTCCAAAATGAGAGGACAAGTGTTCTTTAATCTTCGGAAATATTTACAAGTGTAGAGATTATGACACATACCCTCTAGAAATGAAACAAATATATGAAGCTGGGTTCTCATACATTAAATCACAATTCTCTAAGTTTTCTATTAAGATGACAGCCACTGGCAATAGCGCATAAAAACACAACTTAATCAAAACCAGGCATCAATGGTTCTGTATTCCTTTTTTTTTTTTCAACCCAAGCTTTTTCAAGAAGTCAACATCTTAAAAAAAAAAAAGAAAGAAAGAAAGAAATCTAGAAATAATAGTACCCTTTTACATCTACGGTGCTGTACTTTTAACAGCAAAACAACAGAGTCGTTTGCACCAAACACCAAAGCACTCAGAGCTAATCTACAACTGAGGAATTTAATAGCTTTTAATCATTGAAACTGGAAAGCAATTTAGCTTTTTAACTTTTCAAAAACTGTTTATCTTTGTGCATTTTTTTAACCCTTTGTACATTGATTACCCCCCCCAAAAAAAAAAAATGGAGTGAAACAAGGCTGAGAGATATTTCAACGCAAATATCCTTTTGGCTCCTATATAAATTATCTGAGAACCTCTTGGTGATGCCATAAAAGAACTGACAATTCTATCTGTAATCCACATAGAGACAAACTGGGTCCCAGAACTCAGGGTCATTTAGTGCCATGACGGACTGGGGGAAAAAAACAAAAACAAAAAAAAAAAAAAAAAACGTATCAGGGAAATCTGGCTAAATTCTGTTTAATCTCATAGGGAAATGAAAAACACGCCCCAAGTGAAAAATCACTCAAGAAGTGTTTGTTTCTCTGCAGATTCTTACAACGACATTCTTCAGCTCGGGTTGATAGCCCAGATGACACGAAATTAGCAGACCGCACATTTACTTCAGGGCAAAACACAGAAGGCGGTTTTTTTCCTTCCTGCCAGAGTCTACGCGTCTCCTCATTTCCCCAGCAGCTGGCTGGAAGGATGCAGCATCGGAGGTGCCACAAGGCTTCTAGTTCCTCGGGAGTGATCCACCCAGGAGAGTCCACACAGCAGACCCCGCCGGGGTCGGCCTGCACGGGGAGGGGGTCCGGGCTGCGGACACCCCTGTTCAGGGCGCGCTCCGGCCGCCGCAGGGAGGCTCGCACGCCCGGGAGGGGACACCCACGCTGCGCCCGACTGCTACGGCTGCCCCGGCCACAAATTAAGCGGCGCACGTTTCTGTCGGAGTGAGGGCAGTGACCTGAGGATCCCAGGGCCCAGGGGTGATGCTGGCTCGGCCCGGAGCGCAGGACCGCTCTGCGGGACCCCCGCGGGCCCCCGGAGGGCCGATGTGGGGCGCGTCGGGCGCTGCCGCACCAGCTCGCGGAAGGGCTGGTTCCTCGCGGGGCAGGGGGACCCGGGGAGGGCCCCTCGGCCTCCAGCGGCCGGATCCTCCAGCGGAGCGGACCCCAGGCGGCGTCGATGAGCGGGCTGGGCTCCAGCGGCGGCAGCTCCAGCATCCCCCCCCCTCCCGCCCCCCCCGACCTCTCCCGGCCGTGCCCGGGGCGCGCAGGACGCGCGCACACGGCCACGCACACGCGGGCCGCCCTGCCGGCTGACCCCGGCCGCCGAGGTCGCCCCCGGCCCTGCATACACACCCCCCGCCCTACCGCCGGCGGCCCCGGCACGCTCAGGGGGCCAGTGGCGGGGGCGCGGGGGCGCGGGGCAGCGACGCGCGGCTGCAGCTCCCGCAGGAGGCTCCCGGGCGCCCGCCCTCCTACCTGTAACCCAGCCGGCCGCGGGCGCCAGGGTCTCCCTGCCCCGCCCCGCCCGGCGGCCCCGCGGCCCGGACGCGGGCAGCCCCGTCCCCCGCCCCCGCCCCCGCCCCCGCCCCGGGCCACCCACCCCAGCAGCCGCCTCCCGCAGCCAGAACCGCCTCACTAAGCCCGGCCGAGCAGCTCCCGGCCGAACTGCCGCGAAGGGGACCCAACGGGCGGGGTGCGGAGGGGCAGCGGGGCTCGACGAGTCCGGGGCGCGACCCGGGCGCACGCGGGCCCCGCGCACGGACCAGACGGGCGTCCGGGGAGGGTCGCGGGGGGCTCGCCGCCCCCAGCGCCCCGCGCCCCGCGCCCCGAGCCCGGCTCTCACCGGGTCCCCGTGGCTCTCCAGCCCGCTCCGGGCCGTGGGGCGAAGGCGCCCCCTGGTCTGCGCGCAGCCCCCGCCACGGGATGACACTGGGGTGAGACAGGAGGGAAAATTCTCGCGGTGGAGACCCCAGGTCCTGTCCCCGGCGCGCTGGACTGCGAATGCGCCAGGGCTGCTCGCCGCCTTCATCCCTCTCGGCCGCCAAATCGCCCAATTGCCGGAAAAAACCCCGACCCCGTGCCAAAGCCCAGTGCCCACCAGCCAGGAGGCTCCCTTCCCGCCGCGCATCACGATCGGCCGAGTGTGTGCAGGCGAGGGTGCGAGTGGGGGGACGGGGGGGCGGGGGGGCGGGTGCGTGAATCCCGCGCCCCCTCGGTCGCCCGCCCCGCGGACGCGGACGCCGCCGCCTGCGCCGGGCCGGGGCCGCCACTATTAGCAAGAGTGAGAAGAATAAATTACCTTTTGCGACCGCCGGTCCCTGAGATCGTCCCATCAGTCGCTCAACAAGCTGCAGCCGGGTGCAGGGTCCACAATCCAGCCATGGAGCCCGGGGCAAAAGGACCGGCGGGCCCCGGAGCAGACCCCCGGGCGCGGAGACGGCGGCGGGAGGGCGGAGACCCCCCCACACGCACGCACCCCCGGCCAGGGAAACAACAGCAACACAAAGTCTCTCCTCCTCCCTTTCTTCTACTACCCGGCCGCGGAGGAGGGAGAAGGGGGAAGAGAGCTCAGAAAAAGAAAAAGGAGCAAAGCAGCAGAGCAGCAGCAGCAGCAGCAGCACCAAATGCGTGGTCTTCCTCGGCGTCTTCTGGCTCCCAGCGCCCCAGCGCGGCAGCAGCGGAGCCGGGAGCGCGGAGGGCTCAGACGTCCCCGTCGGTCCGCGGGCGCACAAGTTCGGAGTCCGGCGGAGCGTGGAGCAGCAGCCCGGGGAGCGCGGCGGCAGCGGCCGACACGCGGCGGTCACAGCCGAGGCCGCCCCTCCCGCCGCCGCCGCCGCCGCAGAGGAGACGCTGCTGAACGCGCCGAGGATCTTCCACCATCCCCCCAGCCGAGCCTTATATCCAGCCCTCCCACCCCGCCCCCTCCGCTTTCTTTTTCTTCTTCTTCCTCGTCCTCCCCTGGCCGCCGGGGCGAGCGCGCAGCGGAGTGGGCAGGGGGAGCCGCGAGAGCCCGGGTGGCCGCTCCGCCGCCGCCGCCGCCGCCGCCGCCCGAGCTCCGGTGCCCGCCGAGGGTCTCCTCTCGCGCCCGCAACCTGCGCCGCGGGCCGGGGCGAGGGCCGCGCGGACTCCCTCCCGGGTGCACGGCGGGGGCGCGGGGGTCGCGGAGCCCGGAGCGCGGAGCCCGGGGGCCGGCCGCTTAGCTCGCCGGCCGCGCCGGGCAGCTGCGGGCATGTGGGAGCTCCATCGCGCCGCCCCGAGCTCCGCGCCGCCCTCGCCGCCGCCGCCGCCGCCGCCGCCGCCGCTCCGCTGCTTTCTCTTCCGCGACCCTCCGCGAGCGAGCAGGGCTCTGCGCTCTCCGCACACGCACTCACACGCGCGCACACACGAGCGAGCTGCTGCCAAAGCCGACCGTGCAGCCCGCGCGCGCGCACCCGGAGAAAGAGGACGGAGGCAAAAAAAAAAAAAAAAGAAGAAGAAAGAAAGGGGAGGGGGCGAGTCACAGGCGGCGGCAGCTGTCGGAGCGGAGGCAACGCGCAGTCCGGGAAGAGCCGGCGGCGGCGGCGGCGGCGCCCACCCGGCCCAGCGGCCGCAGCTGCATCCCCGCTCCCGGGAACTGGGGCGAGCGGAGCCCGGCGAGCGGGCGGGCGGGCGGGCGGGGCGCGGGGGCCGAGCAGCCTGCGCGCGGAGGACGCCGCCGGGGCCCGAGCCGAGGCCGGAATGAGCGCGGGGCCGGCGAGCGCCGCGAGCGCCGGGGGCGGGGAGGGGGCCCGGCGGGGGGCCCGGGCGGCGGGGAAAACCCGGAGCCGGAGCGCGCTCGGGCTCGGGCTCGGGCTCGGGCTCGGGCTGGGGCTCGGGCTCCGCCGCGCGGACTCCACCTCGCCGCTCGCCTACGCGGGGACCGGGGAACGAGGGCTGCGCCCGGAGGCTCCCCCCGCAGGGTCTGCCAGACAAAGGGGGCCCTGCTCCTGCCTTAGAGCCACGCGCCTTCCTCAGCCTCGCAGTGCCCCTCTCCCCGTCTCGCTCCCGTCTCCTCCCTTCCCCTCTCCCTCCCTCCCCCCCTCCTCCTCTTCTTTCACTCCACCCCAGGTAAGTGAATTTCAGATGGAAAGTCCTGCCAGGGTCTCCTTCTAGGTGCGGATCTTTCCCCAGATTTTCAGGATGCAGGTTCAGGGTCCCAGTGCGTTTCCTGCCTTGGGTCCACTTTCCGTCCCTCCAAACTTGCCTAAATGTGCAAGTACATCGCAGGCTTAAGTATTCTCTGATACTCGGACGTAGGGATTTAAAGGTTTTATTTCATAATCAGTAAAGATACAGAGTGGTGCCGATTCCAAAGCCAAGCCTCCCGCCCGAGGGGACAGTCAGCTCCAGTTAAGCGAGTGACCTTGGTCAATTACTGAGCCCCTTTGTGCTTTCTTTGTAAAGGAGGGAGAGATGATGAGAGAGAGTTTAGCAGGTAACCAAAAGGTCTTTTCCTTTCTAAAATGTCATGATCTGGAAAGACTGAGGTGTTATTTTCTGTATCAGTAAATTCAAGTTACAATTATGAAGGAAACTAAGATTTATTATATGCATTCAACAAGCACATTCTATCCGAATTGTATCTGGATGTCTATATTCAGGATGATCTAAAGCCCCTCTAGAGCTGTTTGGGAGGTAGAATGAACCCTGCTCCATCTGAGGAACCTAAAACCTCATTAGAATTAACAGACCAGGGTAGCTGAGTTGGTTAAGTGTCTGCCTTGGCTGGGTCATGTTCCCAGGGTCCTGGGATGAGCCCTGAATCCCACTGGCTGGGAGTCTGCTTCTCCCTCTCCCCCTGTTTGTTCTCTCTCTTTCTTTCTTTCTCTCTCTCTCTCTCTCTCTCTCTCTCACTCTCTCTCAAATAAAATCTTAAAAAAAAAAAAATGGAATTAACAGACCATACCCAATACAAGTGACTATCAAAATCTCATTGGTTCTTCAAGGCTCAATTCTAGTGCCAAATGCTCCAGAAAGCCTTTTGTCATCAACCCCAATCAAAATAGTCACCCCTTTTATTATATTCCCACAGCGCTTTCATGGTATATCTATGATAACGCCTACTTCATTCTGCTTTTTTATTGTTCTTTTAAAATAATGAGTTGCTTATCTATGTGTCTCCTCAAATTAGAGGACTTCCTTAAAGGCAAATTCCAAATTTAATCATCTGTATAACATAAGATTACCATGTATCCACAGAACTTTGCACAATTCCTTTTTTAAAAAATGGGAGAGAGGGATGTCTGGGGGGCTCAAGCGCTTTAGTGCCTGCCTTCTGTCCAGGACATGATCCTGGAGACCTGGGATCGAGTCCTGCATCAGGCTCCCTGCATGGAGCCTGCTTCTCCCTTGGCCTGTGTCTCTGCCTCTCTCTCTCTCTCTCTCTCTCTCTCAATCTGTCTCTCATGAATGAATGAATGAATGAATGAATGAATAAATAAATAAATAAATAAATAAATAAATAAATAAAATCTTTAAAAAATAAAATAACAAAAAAAAATTTTTTTAAATGGGAGGGAGATTTCATGATATTGCTAAATTCTGACCAACCAGATGTTCACACAGTTAAATTAGGCTACTTAAATTTGCCTAATATAAGGCATCCACAAAGTCCCCTGAGTATGTAAAGAAAATATAAACTGACGTCTGAAGTCAGTTGTTCCTTAAATAATTTTGAAAATAGCAGACTTGTGATTCGACTGTGACAAAAGGCTCTTATTTATAAAGGAGGCAAGATGGAAACTACCCAGTTCATCTCCCAAATGGATATATGTGGAAAAGCAATAAAATAATAAAATGTGGAATGAAAGATACTGTATAGATACTAAATGTTATTAGCATTAGCCATAGCAGCAGAAACATAAATGAATACATAGTACCTATAGACCAGCTTTTAGAATCAGTCTTATCACATCTTGACAGGTCTGGAAGGACATGGGAGAGAATTCAAATTAATCTCAAAATGGAAATTAATATATCAAAATATAAAATATACTAACTGAAAACTATGTATATTAAGTAATTAAATATGAGACATAGTAACTAAAAAGTAAGCATATTAAGTTAAATAGTTGAAAGTACTTACCAAAGAACTGACCACAAATAAAGTTACAAACAGAAAATGAGAAGAAAGAACTGAGTAAAAAATAACTGATAGCTATTTAAGAAAAGCAGGGAAAGGAAGAGATAGGTTAATTATTTATACAGTTTAATCAAATATCAATGTAGCAGCTTTATAGCAGCAACCTGTATTTTGGGTTCAAACTTCAGGCTTTCATTTTTTTTTACTCTGATAGGCATAGACTTCTGTATTTAAGATATAAAGCATTCTATTACATTGCCAGGAAATCCATGACTCTTGCCAATATTTTTCTAAGACGAACCTTCTAGAAAAATAAAATCGAGCAATTCTGTACCTTTTCTGCTATACGACTATATTTGACTATTAAACCTTCTCAGGGACAAGATAACATCACAGATGATGTTTGGGCAAAGATGCTATTATACAGGGTAGTGCTGTGTGCTAGAGTGGTTTTTGAAAATGATGGCATGATTGGCTTTCGCCCTATAAAACTTGAAAAAAATCTGTATTTAACATGTGGAAATGAACCCCCCCCCAAAAAAAATGTAAAAAGCTGAATATCCAAATAGGATAATCAATATGAAAATATTTTAATGACGTAGAATTCTCTGACCAAATGACTCTTTCAAATTAATCAGTACACTGAGATCCCTAACAGCATGACAGTTAGAAAATGAACATGGATAAAACATTCATAGAATAGGTAAACACAAATAAATAACCAATAAATGTTGGGAAGGATGCTCTACCTATACAAAAAAAAAAAAAGAAAAAAAAAATCCCATGCATGAAAATATACGCAATTACAAGATCTATCCTGTTTCATGTTTTGCCCAGGAAATTAGCTGAAAAGTAACAATGCCCTACTACTAAACTGTAGCAAAAGTACCTTGAAACAGGCTTACTTTTATGCTAATAACATAACATTGACACACTTTTCTGGGAAGAAAGTTGAAGATATGTGTCAACTGGTTTATAAAATTGTCATTAATCCAGTGTTTCTATTTACAGGTATCGCTTCTACAGAAATAAACAGAGGTCTGGACAAGGATTTTCTACAATGGTATGCGTCTCAGTCATAATTGTTATGTAAGGGGAGTGAGTATGTAAGGTATTTATAAATTCAGAGTGATCTTGTTTCTTCATGCTCAGTAAAAGCCCCCTTATCTGATTGGATGGGTATTTACTTAGTTAGGGGGGGAAATGTTGGTTAAAGCAAAAAAAATACTTTTAAAAATGACCCATACATTCTATTTTAGTTAGGATTCATTTTTGCTGCAAGCAACAGAAACGCAAAATAACAGCAACCTAAACAAGATAGAAGTTGATTACTTTTTCAAGTGGAAAGTCTAGCAGTTGGTAATCAGGGCTGTTACGGCCCCCCAAAGCATCCTGGGTGTAATAGACACCTTCTTTAACTTCTTGCTTGGAAACCTATGACCTTTGTTCCCAATTTCAGTTTTAGCAATCATGCTACATTGCAGAAGCAAAGAAGAAAAAGAGGAAGGCAAAATCATACACCCAAGGACATTTTCCTAAACTTGCACACACCCTTCTCCTTTCACTTTATCCTCGGAAATGGTGAGATGGTAACACTTAGCTGCAAGGCCAATGGGAAACACTGACTATTCCACGCAGTTCTGCATCCAGCTGAAAATCAGATTCTGTCATTATCTCGCTTTTCCTCGGCCTATAACTTAACATTGTACACCGCCTGAAATGAGCTTTGCGTGCATTAGGTCTTCAGTAACTAGCCGAGGGTCCGATGCCAACACTAGACAATGCCACCGTCACATGAAATGACCTTTCCATTCAACCCAGAGGTAAACTTTCACAAAATTTCAAATTACTGAGCTTTTGTCATCAAGAAAAATGCTCTCTAATACCCGATCAAATATCAGTAGACAGTTAATATCTTAAATGCTACTGGACCTAGATACACTGGCAAATCAAGGTAATCAGGGTTAAATTACATCTGTAAAGCAGGTAGCAAATCAGAGAGAGTATTCAGATTCCTAATATGCCATGGTGTGATTAGAATCCTAAGGGGTCTTGGATTCACTAGAATAATAACTCAAATTTAGATGATACAGACTATCAACCTAGTTGATTGCCCTATGGGATAGCTTAATTCTAAGAAGTACCTGGTAATGCTCTCCATTCCCTGGAATATATATCAAAGGAATTCTAAGAAGTACCTGGTAATGCTCGCCATTCCCTGGAATATATATATCAAAGGACCATTTTAAAAGATTATAAAATCTTACCCAGATTATATTGTCCTGCTAATTTGGTATCATCTATTCTTTCCTGCCTCGAGCAATTTGCCCTTATTCTTTTTCAATCCAAAAGACAATCTGTTTATTTTCTACATTTCTAATTGACCTGGATCTAAAGATCTAAATTGATCTAATTGATCTAAAGATATAGATAAGGTAAATCTAGATATAGATATTTTTTAAAATAGCTTCTTCTAATTAAGTGGTTAACTTTTTCCACATCCTGACTTTTTTCCTTCCCAATGGAAAAGTCTCCTTAAAATTCTGTGTCATACTTTCTCTAATGCTTGCATACATACATGCCAGTTCTGGAGGACTCTGAAGGAACAAGCTTCTCCTTCTTTTGATTTTTTTTCTGTAACTTTCCCCACTACCTTGCCTTACAGACGACAATTAAATTACCCCTCATAACTACAAATTAGGTTCAACACCAAATGCTTTCAGGCACTTATTATAAATGTTAGTGATAGAACACTGGCTCTTAAGGAAGTATTCAGCACTCATACAAACATAGTTGCCTTAAAAGCATTACGTCAATGTCTAGATTCTAATTTCTAGATTCTAGATATTTGAGAATATTAAAAAATCCGATACTGTTTTCTTATAAAGACGAATATGCATGTACTTCAAAAATGAAAATATCGCGGTCAACCAGAGACAGTCAGTAATGACTGTCATATTTTGAAAAAGAAAGGAAATAGGGATCCCTGGGTGGCGCAGCGGTTTAGCGCCTGCCTTTGGCCCAGGGCGCGATCCTGGAGACCCGGGATCGAATCCCACATCGGGCTCCCGGTGCATGGAGCCTGCTTCTCCCTCTGCCTGTGTCTCTGCCTCTCTCTCTCTCTGTGTGACTATCATAAATAAAAATAAAAAAAAAAAAAAGAAAAGAAATAGACCTTTTGTTCCTTTGTAAAACTTTACTGCTCTGCTGGGCTCTGCTCATCAGCCCTCTCCTTTAAAACTATAGGAGACATCAAGAATAGATACCTAATTCACAATTACTCCTCTTTCTCTCAGAATGGTTCCTACAGAAGTGTGAGGTGGCTTTCTCCATACTATTTGGTCCAATCCCCTGGCCCAAGCTTGGCTAATCAGAATCATTCTCTAGAATTTTTCAGACTATACTATGCAAATAGTCACTATATCCCTGATGGTGGAGGAAGCTCAACAGCTATCCATAGGCATATTTTCTACTATATGGTGCTACATATACCTCCCTGACTTAGTGCAATAATTTCCTGAAGAATGCAGTCCGATTTTTAAAATATTTAGCCTTCATCAGAAGTTCTTTTTTCTCTTGCATCTGTTTATGCACTCCCAAATAAGATGTACACAAGGGGAAAATTCTGTACGTACATGTTGTAGTGCTAACGTGCAATCTGTGTTATGGTGATACCTAGGAAATTAGGTTCCCCTTAAGATTGCCTACTGGATTTTCCGGAAAGCTGAGCTCACAGAAGGCATATTGCATTATTCTTCTGGGAATGTTGGTCACATTATTTTTGCAGTACTCCCTGTTATATGATTTTCTCATTTCTGGTATCTGCTTCAATCATACACCTCACCTCTTTTCCTATAAAGGCAAAATGAAAAGTGGTAGGGAAAATAACGGTTATTGCCTACTTGGAAATATAATGCTTGGGCCCATAGTAGATATTCGATAAATGTTTGGTGAATGAAATAGTTCCAGGAGAGTGTTATGTAATATGTACTGTGACATACAAAAGGTATATCTATTAAACTGTCAAATTAACATTATCTATCATTCTATTAAGATTATGTATTAGTAGAAGTTATACATGTAAATAAGAGCCATCAAATTCAAATTAGTCACCTTGACTAGGGTAAGCAGCCATTGCTCAAAACAAATTGAACTTTTTTGAGATCATTCTATACTACAGCTTGCTTTGGAATGGCCTTGTGATATTAGCAAATCTCTTGCTTTTAAAATACATTTGACTTTTTTGTTGTTGCTGGGCTAATGATTTAGATCAAATGAAAAAAAAAATCACTGTCATGAAAAACCTGTAACAGAGCTTGGAAATCATCTAATTAATTCTCAAGCCAGGGAAAAATATTTTTTTGTTCAGAATAAATAAAGTATGACTAATTTTTTCTGTGGATTAATTTTAGACTGTAACTTCTTTAAAGTAACCATCATCACCTTCTGTGGCCCGGGTTTCATCCTCCCAAGAAACCAGCAACATGAGTATTACGCCCACTTTATTAATAATGGTACTAAGATTCATATAGTATAATAACTTTCTCAAGACTACACATTCAGTAGGGTATACCATTTAGACAAGTTCATCTTACTCTCTGTCTACATGAGAAAAGATCCTAAAAGCAAGTTTTCATGAAGAGAACCTTCTTCCTTCAATGCAGTTCATTGGATAGGGAGGGGAGGAATTAAGTTGCTTGATTAGCAAGCTAAGCAAGTCTTCCTAGGGAAATTGGAATCGGGGTTGAGCGAGTCATTGTTTCTTTCTCTGAATAGGCCATGTGGGTGACCAAGCTGTGGTGTTGCCCTCTTTTCTCTGCCATATTAATTCAAGAATCAGAGATGATGCACTCTTGAGGAGAGGCATGGACTATCCTATTATCAGTTAAACTTGTTTTTAGCCACCCAGCAGAAGTGACAAGACTACATTGCAGAAAAGAACATAAAATACATGCACAGAAAGGAGTGTATATAAACTGCAGAGAGAGATTTTGGATGGCTTTCTGGACCCTGGTTCTATTTCTCCCCTGATATCCAGCTGCATTTCTGTACTTAATTGGTAAACAGCCCTTGTGGTGTTATATAGTACATTGTTCTTTTCGATGAAGTCCACACAACTTTGTGCTAGTTCTCAATGGGTTTTGTCTGGTCATTTCTCACTTTGCACTTCTAGAAATAGTATACCTCTTCCTTGGGTGTCTTTCCCTCTTTCCTTTTTTTTTTTTTTTACGAAAAAACATTTATCTATTTTATTTTTATTTATTTATTCATTCATTCATGAGAAACACACAGAGAGAGGCAGAGACACAGGCAGAGGGAGAAGCAGGCTCCATGCAGGGGGCCCGATGCGGGACTCAATCACGGGTCTCCAGGATCAGGCCCTGGGCTGAAGGCAGGTGCTAAACCACTGAGCCACCAGGGCTGCCCTCCTCTTCACTTTCTATATTGGTAATGATCTGCCCATTTCGGTACCCAGCCCACATAGGAAAAACACATGATCCAGGCCAAATCGAATGCTGTAACCGGCTCTCCCCCAGTGATTTGTTACAAATGGCTCCATGACTTAAGCCTGGTTATTCAGAGTACTTTCCTGTGTGTGTGTGTGTGTGTTTTTTATATATAAATTCTGGAATAGAGAATTTTTCTTCCTTCGCTGATGTGTTTTTAAGTTGAAATGGTATAAATCTGAAGCTTGCTTTTATTTATATTTTTGTTTGCTTACTTTTTTATTTATAGTATTCCAAGCTCTCTTGCTCTCTCTCAGGGATTTAAAAATTAGAAAAATTAGAATAATAATTTTCAGAATGCCTGGGTGGCTCAGTGGTTGAGCATCTGCCTTTAGCTCAGGGTGCGATCCCAGGGTCTGGGATCGAGTCCCGCGTCAGGCAGCTTGCATGGAGCCTGCTTCTCCCTCTGCCTATGTCTCTGCCTCTCTCTCTCTCTGTGTCTCATGAATAAATATATAAAATCTTTTTTAAAAAGGAGAAAAAAAGAATAATAATTTTCTTCCAATTTATTTCACAAATGGTGAAGAGATTGAATGCATACAGGCCCCAGCTCTTCCTGTATAGTCTTACCTTAAGTTATTTAATATTAGATTTAAATGAGATCTGTTAGTTTTACTTATATGAAATGTTATGAAATAAAATTCCAAATCTATACTGTACATCTTACAGTAAGATATGCATACCATGTCTCAGATTCTCTAATGATTAAGATAATTCTGGATCAGGTCTGTGGAGAGGCGGGATAATACATAAACATTCAACACAAGGCTTTCGAGGCTGTACTGGGCAGACCATGGGTAACATAGAAGAGGGGTGACTTCTTAGCATTTTATTTATGGGCCTGCATGATCTATATCATGTTCACTCAGATTCCATTCACAAGAACTCAGTCATATGGCTGCACCCAACCGTAAAGGAGGTTGGCAAATATGCTCTAGCTTTTGGTCCAGGAAGAAATTAATGTAAGTTTATAAGCAACTATGCTGTTTGCACCATATACTCATTATTTTTAAGATTTTATTTATTTATTCATGAGAGAGAGAGAGAGAGAGGCAGAGACACAGATTGAGGGAGAAGCAAGCTCCTCACAGGGAGCCTGATGTGGCACTCAATCCCGGGACCCAGGATCACACCTTGAGCCAAAGGCAGATGCTCAACCGCCGAGCCAACCAGGCGTCCTCATGCCATATACTGTTTTCATGATTCTGAAAAAAAGTTGTGAAAGAACATGCAGAATTATGTAGCCCGATCACTGCTACATAATTGCAGTAATATTTAGGCCATATGACGTGATACAAAGGGCTCAGAACATGGATTCAGAAGACTGTATTTTCAATCTTGTCCTTACCACGGACTCACTCTGTGTTGGACAAGTCATTTGATATTTTTCAGCTTCATTTTCCCTATCAGCAAATTGGCATGTTAATATTTCTATCTTTCCTACACTAGTTTATTGTGGCTAACAAGTTAAGTGTATTATGAACTTAGATTCCTGTTCAAATGGAAACTCCTTGCTAGGACACACACACACAACTACACTACTTACACAACCAGAATTCCATGTGTTATACTCTAATTCCTGTTTTCCCATGCTATTTGAATCTTTCCTCTATAAATGGAATAACTTCTTTCAGGGATGCTATGAAACACCTTGCATTTTCCTACTCTCTAGGACCAAAATATTCATTTCCACAGCTAGAGGAATGTAGACTATTCATAGATGAGTCTCTCAACTATTTCCCTCTCTGCTGAAGGGAGATGTTTTAATCAAGATTATGTTCCCTCGGGACTCTTGGGTGGCTCAGGGGTTGAAAGAAAAAAAAAGATTATGTTCCCTCCCCAGAGGTCAACCTATATTCAGTACCTTCAGGGGGGTACTTACAATAGGCCCATTTCCTGGCCCATTTCCTGATGATTCCTAAAGCCCATCCCAAATTCAGTGAGCCCCCACTGTGTAGTCTGAAGGCTCTACTGCTGTTCTACTTTTCCCTCTGTCCAATGCTAAATCTCTCATTCCCCCCACCTCCCCATGCCCACCGATATTGTTCCTGAGAGCACTCCTGAATAAATCTCTTGTTTGTAATCCTGTCTTAGAATCTGCTTCTTAGAACACTTGACCTAATATAGGCTCCTTCTTCCTGCCCTTGACCTTGCTATAGTTTATTCTCAACACTCAGCCAGAGAGATGCTGCTAGAACTAAGTCATTATATTGGTTTCCTAGAGATACTATAACAAAGTACCACAAAATGGGTGGCTTAAAACAACAGAAATCTGTCGCTTTACGGTTCTGCTAGAAGTTAGTTGGAACTCAAGATGTCAGTAGAACTATGTTCCCTCTGAGTCTCTGAATCGAATCCTTCCTTGCCTCTTCCTAGTTTTGGATGGTGGCTGTCAATCCTTGTCACTCCTCAGTTTGCAGCTTCATTGCTGCAAATTCAGCCTGTGTCATCACATGACATTCTCCTGTGTCTCTGTCTTCCTATGGTATTTTCCTTTTCTTGTAAAGATAACGATCCTACTGAATTAGGGCCCACCCTAGTGACCTCATCTTAATATGATCATATCTTCAAAGACCCTATTTTCAAATAAGCTCATATTCACTGGTACCTGGGGTTACAACATCAACATAACTGTTGAGGGTACACAATTCAACTCCTAACAGTGACCCTGCCTCAAATCCTCCACTTGCTCACTCTATCATTCAAAGTCAACCTGAAGTGGCTACTAAAGCACTACGCAATCTGGTCCCTGAAACCTGCATAGCCTGATCTTCCACTTCTCTCCCCAGAGATCACTTTGCTGCAGCCATAATAGCCTCCTTGTTGCTTCCTCACTTACCAGACACACCTCCATCTCAGGGCTTTGCATCTGCTTTTCACCTAGAATGTTTTTCACCTAGACATCTCTGCATGGCTCTTTACCTAACCTACTTCTAATTTGTGCATAAATGTTCCTTCTCATTGATGCTTTCTCTAATGCTCGATTTAAGATTACGTACAGCCTTATCCCACACTATCACTTCCCTTTTTATCCTCTACAGAACTTCTCACCTTCTAATATACCATGTGATTTACTTATTCATTGTGTTTATTACAGTCTGCAGTATGACTTCAGTGTTCTCAAGCCACTTTTACCCTAATGGGCCCCTTCCTCCATAAAAAAAATATTTAAAATTATATTTTATGGCTGCTTTGCTATAAAGAAAAAATATAATCCAGGATGGATGCGTTATTGTAATAGTCACTTTTTTCTGGTTTTAAAATAAATTAAAATTAAAACATTTTTGTGGGCCCCTTGAAGGATTGTGGGCCTTCAGTACTATTGTAATGGATAACATGGCCCTGGGTTTATAACTGTTTCCCCATCAGAATGTAGACTCTCGGATAATGAGGACTTTTGTCTGTTTTAGTCATTGATAGTTCCCCAGCAAATAAAACAGGGCCTGGCTATAGCAATGCTCAATAAATATTTGCTGAATATACAAGTAGCTAAAAATATCGTTTTGATTTTCCATTAGAATTAGTTTTCCATTCCCTTAGTGAAATAGGTTTGTGTGGCTTAACCTAGAATATACTGATATTTCCACTTCAATACTTACACCTCCAAGAGTAATTCTTTAAGAGGCCAACCAATCTGTGAACTGACCATAGGATGCCAACCTTCCACAACTCATGGGAAACATGGAAAGCATATGGTAAGTGAGCTGCAGAAATCACTCCTCTGTATCCCTTCTTGGTGCACTGTAAAGTTCTAGGCTCTGTCAGGAAGTTATTACAAATATTATGAGAAACATTTTTTTGAACTTAAAAAAACCTTTCTTAAACAATTATAAGAAAAAATTTTGCTAGTACCTTGAAATAAACCATAATATTGAAATATCTTCTAAATAACAAAATAAGTCAGGAAGACGCTTAAAATAATCGTATAAAACTAAACTAGTCTGGTTGCCGTATTACAGAGATTTGTTTTAATGAAGAAAAAAAAAAAACCCTCCATAAAAACTGGTGGGACTCAGGTGGTAGAGCAAGGATAAGAGAATGACTAAATTTGATTTGTATTTATTAGAAAAAGAGAGATCAGATCTTCAATTTGATTTGGGAAAACAGAAGTTAAACTTGCAGGAGTATAAATATTGCTTATTTTGTACTGAAGAATCTTGGTACTTATGAATTTCTTTGTGACCACTAAAACCGTTTTGAAAGGAAATGTTATTTCATGGGAGGCAAAAATCATTTCAGTGCTGCGTACATTTATTAATATGCAGAATATTTAAATTTACAGCTACTGAGGAATTTTCATGGTTATTTCCTTACCATTTCTGGAACTACCATGAAATTTCCCATTTGCTCTACTTTCAGCAGTCTCATGTGTTTGCCTTAGAACTTGACTAATACTCAATATTTAGTTATATATGTCTGTCCTCCTTTAGAGTGTTAGGGAAGCATATGTAATTTATTTTACTAATACACCCAGCATGGTGTTTTTCATACTTAATAGGTATTCAATGAATGAACTGTTGAGTGTGAAATAATTTAAAAACTGTAGACATAGAGTGATATTCTCTTTTTTTAAAGATTTTATTTATTTATTCATGAGAGACAGAGAGAGAAAGACAGAGAGAGAGAGAGAGAGAGGCAGAGACACAGGCAGGGGGAGAAGCAGGCTCCATGCAGGGAGCCCGACGTGAGACTCGATGCCAGGTCTCCAGGATCACACCCTGGGCTGAAGGCGGCGCTAAATTGCTGAGCCACCCAGGGCTGCCCTAAGCCACCCGGGCTGCCTGGTGATGTTCTTAAGGTTGTTTTCATTATATAAATATTTAGAAAATCTTATCTTTTTTTTTTTTTTTTTTACTACTTGACATCTATGAATTTCACTTACCTGTTCAAAATATGGAGTCTCAACTGTTTCAAAGCATAGCAGAAGATAGACCCATTATTTGTGCATCTAATACTTGCCTAGAAACTTGCTGGGGACATGATCTTAATAATAACAACAACTTAGAGATATAGGAATTATTTCATTCATATTATAAATTTAAAAAGGCCATGGCTGACTAATTGGCTCAAGGTCAAACAGCCAATAAGTTAAAAGAGTGAAATTCAGTCCTAAGCCTAATTCCAAAACTTACATTTTTTTCTTCACACGAACAAAAGATCAACTCTACAAAGTAATATGATATTTAGGAATGGAGCAAGCTTTTAAGGCACGATATTGAAAGATAACATAATGAATTTTTATCAAGTAGCTTAAATTTTAATTCAGTAGCCACTACATTAAATAAGAATTTTGAATCATAATGATCTGTCAGGGAGACCTGTATGAAAATAATGAATACATTGCTAGGGAAAATGTAGACATTTACAGCAACAGATATTGGTCCATGGAATTTTATATCACTTTTACACCTGTGTTTTGTCATGTATGTCCAGGTCAATTGTGAAAATGATTCTACTACTTTTATATTCTTTGTGCTTCTTTGCCTTTTGTGATTATTTATTTCTGCCTTATAAGTCTTATAAGTCTCATCTTCACTTGCATTGCTGCTTTTTTTCTCTTATTTCTATGAATTCATTACTGATCCAAAGTTTCTTTATAGCTTCTTTTTTTGTCCTCCTGAAAGAACTTATTACAATACTATCTGTGTGATTCAAAGACATCCCAATGTAGACCCACGCAATGTTTCTTCTCAGATTTCAGAGCTAGGGAAATATCTCTTTCCTGATAATTTGGTTTTCTACCTTATTAGCTATTGAGAGTGATGTATCCTATTATATTTCCTTTTTGCTTTGAATGCCTGAAAGATAAGCATTTGGTTTTGTGCACAATAGCAGTAGTTTCCCCAGACTTCGTTGTCTGGGATGATTATTGTTCCCATCATTACTTGTCTGTTGTCATTGTTTAAATGATGTTACGGTTTTGTCATGTGTGACCTTAATTTGTAAGAAACCTCCCTTTCTTTTTGAAGGTAAGTGAGAAAAAAAGAAAAAGATGGGAAAGAGACTGAAAGAGATAGAAAGAAACAAGAAAAAATTAAACATTTCATCAGTTTTGCATCAGATCTGGTTCTGCCTTGTTTTCTTGTTTCAGTTAATAATTCCTGTCTTGCTTTGTATGCAACTTGGAGTAGCTGGGACAACTGATTGACTCCTTTGTGCTTGACAACATGTGTTCATATCTTATTTCCTCTAGGAATGGAGCACTTCTTTATTTTGACAAAGTTTTTCTACAGCCTGTCTTTTTCCCAGATTGGACACCTCCTTTTGAATGCCAGATCTATGTAGGGGGTCTTGTTACCCTTGGCCAGATAGCCCTGATTCTGAATGTTAGCCTCTCTGTCGCTATGTATCTGTATGCACACACACCTGTATGTACACATGTATAATATACACACATATGCATGTTAATGGTATTAAGGAAGTCTAGCAGAAGGCACTGGTGTGTGTTATATTAATGCTAACCACTTGTCTGGGCTGTTGGCGTTATCTCTTCCCATATTTTAGTTGGGTGCCTTTTTCTCTACTATTTTCCTTTCAAGATGCCTTTTACAACATAGAATCTATGTCTGCTTTGAGATTCATGCCCATCACTGCCAGCTTTAACACACAGCAGGTATTTCTTTTGTTGTTGGATAATCTGGTTTCATTTTAAATTCTTTTATCTCTCCAAAAAGTTAGAAAGAAACATTGCTTTACAGCCCTTTATTTCAGTTTGGAATTTGATGCTATGTTGTTGATAGATTAGGTCAGCCTGCATGCATGTACATATATAAATGTTTGTATGTATATATTTATTTTCTGTCTTAGCCAGTAAAAAGGACATTTCCTCTCTACAAATTAGCTGTGCCACTAACACATTGTCCTTCTCCAATTCAATTCATCAGAACCTTAGGGGTCTCTACTATAAACAAGCACTATCCTAGCTACATAGTAACAGATATGAATAAGACATGAAGTCTATTCTTTATGGAGTTATAGTCTATGCTGGAGACAAAAATAACTGTAATATAAGCAGACAGAGATATGGATCTTGACAGTGATTCAAATTTTGTGACTGAAATGTTTCCTAGTGGCACACTTCTGGGGTAGACCAGGAACTTGTATGAGTTTCAGAGCACAGACTGTCACTGTGACCTTTTTTCCCCTTCTTGGTGGTGGTGGTGGTGATAGTGGATTATTATAGGAATAATCTTGAATTCAAACACATGTATGCTGCTATGCGAACCTGAATAAGTTACTTAGCTTCTCTATAGCTTATTTACTTGTTAATAGTATGTAGTCATATGTACTTATTAAATGAATGAATGTATTTATGAATGTATTTATTCACTGACACCGAGCTAGGGGATACATTGGTGTATAAGACAGACAAGTTTCTGTTTTATGAAGATTAAATTTTAAAAAACAGCCATAGTGGCCAAACTATAGTAATGTAGAGTTACATATATAATATATAATATATAGTATAGTATAGCAATATTTTATGTATTATTTCATATTTGAATGATTATTTAATTCAATATATTCTATATATTTATTTATATTTATAGGTAATAAAAAGTGAACTTTTTCTTGCATTGCCCAGAAACCAAGGTGGCAAAGATCTTATAATCACAAAATGTTACATGTATCATATGTATTTAATGTTTTATCTCAAGGTACAGAATACAGTGTAGTAAATGTATTTGGCAACTTTCACTCGACGCACAGATGTCACAGTTATTATAAAATGCTGCTTGATTTGACATTTCACTAATTCTTGAATCTGGCAGTTGAGATGAATACCAGAGTTCCTAATATGCTATGTCCTAGGTTTTAAATCACCTTCTGGCTTCTCTATTATTCTCTGAACTTAATAAAGACATTATGTCCATGTGTTTTCCAGATCTCATAAAGCGTGAGGAGATGTAACCTAAGGTGCTGGAGGAAGGAGTTAGTATATACCTCAGAGTGGCCCTTTCATCCTGATCACACAGCATGGGACATTAACACAGATCTATGCTCTTCTTCAGCAGCTGGACCCAGGGTAACTTCTAAGAAATGCTGACCTCTGGACCAACTTTATGCAGAGATGAAAGAAATGTGTATGTGTTTTAAAAGCAGTGATTAAAGATTTGTCAGACTTTCTACTATTCTTTCATCATTTATCCAAACCTATGAGTGTGACAAAGTGTGCAATTAGAAGGCTTTTGTTAAAAAGTAATCACATGAAATATGCGTAATGATGTGTTAAGAAGTTTCCAAAAACTGGTGTATTAAGAAGTTTCAAAGTGGTAACTTTTAGATCGTTTTGCTCAGTGAAAAAAAGGATGTTTCTGAACGTAGGTATATTGGGCCTCAGTTTGCTTCTCTGTAACACAGGGGCAATAATAGAAGGTCCTTGTGAAAATTTAAAAAGTTAATATATATGAGGGGCTCAGAAAAATAGTTGACAATAGAAAGAGCACTCTCTCTCTCTATCTGCTATTATTCCTAAATTGTTTATAACCAGAGTACCTAAGAAATTATAAAATGCTCATGATAGATCTCAGGTTTGTATGATTACAGATGATTTTTATATTCCTTTCTTACCTATCTGTATTTTCTAAATTTTCTGTGAACTATCTGAATTTTACTAATAAAATAGCAATATTATTAAAAAGTAGTTTTGAAAGTTAGTGGAAAAAATAATCCTTTAGGACATATTAGATGTATCATCATGGAGAGGGGTAAAGGGATAGCAAAGCACAATTTGAATATTCTATAAACTAAAAGGGCAAAATAAAAGAAAGGAAAATGCCTTGATTTAGTAGTTCTGTGCTTTTGGAGGTGAGGGGCAGGAACTGAACCTAGCCAAATGGAAAGTGGAAGAAGAAATCCAAGTAAACCTGTTTTGCTGCTTCTTTTTCCACTAGTGAGTTAGTCTACATCAGAATCCCAGTTCTTGAAAGAATGATGTCCTTACTGTTTCATTACTTATCTATTGCTGTAAACAGATTACCCCAAAACATAGAGACTAAAAACAACACATATTTGTTATCTCACAGTTCCTGTGGGTCAGGAATCCGGGCTCAGGCTCTCCAGGTCATCTGTCTCACACTCTGTCATTGGGATACAATAATAGTATTAACCACAGCTTAAGGTCATCCCAAGGCTTGAGCGTGGTAGACCTTCCTCCAACCTTACTCAAATGACTATTGGCAGGACTCAGGTCCTTGCTGAATGTTGACTGGAGGATATCGCTTCCTTACCATTAGTGCCTTTCCATAGGACCCTTACAGGATGGCCATTCCCTGCCTCCGCTTGAAAAAAGGATCGTAGGCAAGCACAAAAAGCAAAGGAGAGAAGGAAAGAGGGAGAGAGAGAGAAAATGGAGTCTTAGTCGTTTGGTAAACTAATCTCAGAAGTGATCTCATTTCATTTTTTCCATATTGTTTGTTAGGAGAAAGTCACTGTGTCTTTCTTAGTGGGGATCACACAAGGATATGAGGGGATTACACAACGATATGAATACTAACAAGTGAGATCAATGGGGACATTTTAGAGACTGCCCACCACAGATGGCCTGAAGGATGCTTGTTAAGCTACATTTATTGATCCTTATACATTATACATTTTCCTTATTCTGTTGGTTTCTGTGATAGTTACATTTAACAAGATATGAAGTTAAATTAAAGTATAGAGTTGGATGAAAGGATCTTAGCATTCATTCCGTGACCATGCTCCTTATTTTGAAGATACACAATCTCAGACAAGAGAAAGGTAAATAACTTCACCTAAGTCATTACTGCTGGTTACTAATTACCTACAATGAACCAATGTATGTTTCTTGATTTATGGTTTATTAAGAAATTGAGAAAGATACTATACAAGTAACATTAATTTTATATGGAAACTGTTAAGCCACTGAAATTTTGGCATTTATCTCTTAGGCAGTTTGTGTTACTAGAACTAATACATAAATTACCATTAAAGTGAGTAAGAGCTATAATAGCAACAACAACAACAAAACATATATCTTGGCTTAGTAAGAAGTCAATGGATGGCAAGAAAATTTGTATCAGAGGCTAGAAAGATTGAGACCCAAGATATACAGTGGCAAAATATTTGGCAATACCAGCTGCAAAATCCTGGTGGGCAAACTATGTGCATGTCAAATCTTCATCAGTTAGAGCCCCTGAATAAATGAATGAGTGGGCAAAACCTCTGCCATACCTATTGTATTTTAAGTGAATGAAAAATGAAATTCCATTTTGTTAAGCCATTAAAAAATTTAGGTTCAGCTAGTACCACCTGAATTAACATAGTCTTTTGTGTAAACATCAATCTGTTATTTTGGTCTTAATTTTGTTATTCACCATGACTTTCTTTCTGCTAACTACCTGAATTTTGCAATGTTTCTATCCAAAATGATTTTAAACACACTTGAGATTTGAAATAAAGGGTACTATTAAGCGCTTGCTTTTGGCCAGGTACCGTGCTAAAATATTTAAATTATCTGACTGATGCTTTAGAGTGTGACCCATGGCAGATATACAGTTCTTATTCCCACTTTACAGATGGGAAAATTAAGGTTGAGAGAGCTTAAATAAGTTGTTAAAGTTATAGCTGGTGGGATCCCTGGGTGGCGCAGTGGTTTAGCGCCTGCCTTTGGCCCAGGGCGCGATCCTGGAGACCCAGGATCGAATCCCACATCGGGCTCCCGGTGCATGGAGCCTGCTTCTCCCTCTGCCTATGTCTCTGCCTCTCTCTCTTTCTCTCTCTGTGACTATCATAAATAAATAAAAATTAAAAAAAAATAAAATAAAAAAAATAAAGTTATAGCTGGTACTTGAAAATAATCAGTAATTTAGGACTGTAGCCTGGGATAAAGATGAGATTGATGATAGTCAAACTAGTGAATATGAGTAATATAGTTTAGAAAAAGTTTGTTATATGGGAGAGAAATAAAACAAAACGAAAAAATAAGGAGAAGATAAGAGAAAAGAGCCTGCTGCAGTACTTGAGAAATAGCTAACTTTAAAGCATTTGTAGAGTAAAAGAAGCTGTCAAGTGAAAGTTGATCAGCAAGTCTGAAAGGTAGGAGGAAAAATAGAAGAGTATGCTTTCATGAAAAAATAAAAGTGAATGTTTCAAAGAGGGAGTAATCAAGGGTGTTAAGTGTTGCAGAGAAAATAAAGAAAAGGACCAAATGACAAGATTCCTTTAGAATCATCAGTGAAAACATGACCTCAGCAAAAGAAGTATAAGCAATGGAGGTGAATCACATTTTGTGGTGTAATGAGCTCTAAGTGGAGGTGAAGAAATGAAGACTGTAAGTAGAGATAACATTTTGAAGAAGCTTGACTGTGGAGGGAAGAGAAGTATAAGGTGTAGTTGGGGTGGACTGCGGTGTTGAATTTTGGTTTTTTTGGGGGGGCACAGGGAGAGTATGTTGGGGAATAATAGTAGGGAAGGAGAGGCTGGTAATGTAGAATAGAGAACAGGTAATTGAGCAAATATCTGGGTCTTCTGAAAAACCCAAAAGAATGGAATCCAATATGTGGGACAAATATTTATATTTTAATTTGAGGAAAGTGAAAAAGAACTGAAAGTGATGCAAGTAAGTAAGTAGAATTATTTTAGGTAGGGAAGTTAAGAACATTCTTTGCTGGTGTGTTCCATTTTCTCTCCAAAGAAGAATGTAGTCAGCGGGCTGAGAATGAAGATAGTTGAAGGTTTTAAGAGAGTAGTCATGATTATGAATATCTTCAAAAACTGTAAAGAGGGGGGCAGCTCAGGTGGCTCAGCGGTTTAGTGCCACCTTCAGCAGAGTGTGATCCTGGAGACCCAGGATCGAGTCCCATGTCGGGCTCTCTGCGTGGAGCCTGCTTCTCCTTCTGCCTGTGTCTCTGCCACTCTCTCTCTGTTTCTCTCTCGAATAAATAAATAAGATCTAAAACAAAAAACAAAAAAACAAAACAAAAACTGGAAAGAGAGCTGCTAATAAAATGCAGACATAATAATACAGGTCTGGGGATCCCTGGGTGGCGCAGCGGTTTGGCGCCTGCCTTTGGCCCAGGGCGCGATCCCGGAGACCCAGGATCGAATCCCACATCGGGCTCCCGGTGCATGGAGCCTGCTTCTCCCTCTGCCTGTGTCTCTGCCTCTCTCTCTCTCTGTAACTATCATAAATAAATAAAAATTAAAAAAAAAATAATAATACAGGTCTGTAGCTTGGAGGACCCAAATGAGGTTGAAAGCCAAACACATAGAGATCAAAAGCACTAGAATTTTGCATACTCTTTAATCTACTGTGTTTGGATTAGAAATTTATCCTAAATAAATAATTATAGATGTATCCAAGATATAACAATGAGGCTATCCATGACAGAATTGAGGATAGTGAAAAACTGAAACTAACTTAAGTGCCTAATGGTAAAATTATGGTACGTTTGTAAGTAGAATATCATGAAGCCATTAAAAATTGTGTTTTAGAATACTTAATGGCCTAGAAATATGTTTATAATATGTCTAATGAAAAAGGCTGTAGAAAATAACATGCAGTATGATTCCTTTTTTATAAAAATGAAAGTACTTACTAATGTATATAAAAATGACACATTCTTAAAAGTGGTGACTTCTACATGATGGGATTACATGTGACTTATGTTTCCATTTGTTCTTTACTATATTTATACTTCTCATAAGCATTCATAGTATTTATCATTAAAAATATCTTATTTTTTGTAGGATTTATTAAAGGTTTACTGATAACCTAAAATATTATTCATGACATAGTACAGATACTCAACCATTGTTCTGGGGAATATTATTATTCCTGTGCTATTAATAGGTGCCTATATATAGAGGGAAAATGCTCTCATGGGTTTGGAAAATCTTGTTTTAATAAAATTTCACAGGTATGACATAATGGTAAGTGTATAAAACTTCTAATATACAAATTTTCATTGGGAAAATTTTCTTTGCCAATGTCAATTTTAATTGACACCAAACCCTTTTTTGCATGAAATGTATACCATCATTCCTTAAAACTAGTATTTTTTATACTACCTCAATAAATATTATGTTAGCATAAGGGTCCTTAAGACAAAAGATGAAGGATCCCTGGGTGGCTTAGTGGTTTAGCACCTGCCTTTGGCTCAGGGCATGATCCTGGGGTCCCAGGATCAAGTCCCACATCAGGCTCCCTGTGTAGAGCCTGCTTCTCCCTCTGCCTGTGTCTCTGCCTCTCTCTCTCTCTCTCTCTCTCTCTGTGTCTCTCATGAATAATAATAATAAAAAAAGACCAAAGATGGCCTCTGTGTTAAGTGCCTTATTGTCATGACACTGATAAGCAGAGCAGGTATATGAAATTTTATGGGCTGATAAAGATTGTCAGTTTTTAGAAATCTATCTTCAAGAGTGTACTACTACTCAATGTATAGAGTTTGGTTTTTCTCATTTCAAAGATATCATTTTTTAGGTGACAGAACTTTTTACTGCTTGAGAGATGCAACTGTTGTTACTTTTAACCAATTTAAATCAATGAAACTATGTGACTGAACAGTGCTCATAAAAATAGTTTCTAAGAGGTAAGCCAACCAGTGCTATAGAAAAGAAAAAAAGATATATAAAATGTGCTGACATAAAGCTTTATAATCTGAGCTTTTTCTTTAATGGCTTCTGTCTTCATAGCATTAATAAGAACAAAATGAAGACTTAATTATAAGTTTTATCTTTCAAATTTATTTCAAGATGCTTTATCTTGAACCTGTGGAGGTATATTTAGTCTCCTACTTATTCAAGTATATTTACCCTCCTTCTACTTATTCCAGTATTCAACTCATAGCCTACTTCTTATATTTTAAGCGAGCACATGCCAAAAATCTATATAATCACTAAGTAATGAGGGAATCAGTGAGGTGTTACTACTAGCTTGCACAAGAATCCAAAGAGCAGCAATCTATATAGATCTATGGTGAATGTTCAAATAAATTTGCTTAATACACATCAATATCTACAGTACAGTAATCCACTAAACACAATTTGTGCTTCTGTGGTCAAGTGTCATTCACATTACAATTGACTCTTGAACAATGTAGGAGTTAAGGATGCTGACCTTTCATGCAGCCAAAAATCCATAAATAACTTTTGACTACCCCAAAACTTAACTACTAATAGCCCACTATTGACTAGAAGCCTTACTGGGAACATAAACAGTAAACAAACACATATTTTATATGTTAGACATGTCTCCACGTTTACAATAAAGTAAGCTAGAAAAAAAAGAAAATCTTATTAAAAATCACAAGGAAGAGAAAATAAATTTATAGTATTGTACCGTATTTATTTTTTAAAAATCTTTGTATAATTGGACCCATGAAGTTCAAACCTAGGTTGCTCAGGAGTCAACTGTATTTTGATTTTCTACAATTTACAAAATTATAAAATAGGTCAAAGACAATGAAAAGTTGCACACCCCATAGAATCAGATAACCTAGAAGCACATGCTCTACACAATACATAGTTTTCTATTAATGCCATCTAGTAATCTTTTTGGTACTTTTCAAAGTCTTTCATAATTTTCCCTGATGGTCTTTCCTTACCTTAAAATTGTGATTATCACAAAGATTTTCTTGATTACAAAATAAGGCTAGTCTCATTAGTTTTGACATTATTATTTACATATGTACAGTAAAAAGTATTATTTTACCATATAGGCCTTCTTAAACTTTTTGCAAATCAAAAGCCATATAATATTTAACAATTACAAACACTGCAAAGTGAACTTGGTTTTGGAAGTTTTCATAAGTAAGCTAAGATTTGACTTTTGAAAGCTTTTATTTTACTATCCCGAGGTGAGGAAATGAAGCCCAAAATATTCCCTCCACTATATTTTACCTGAAGTAGCTCTAAATCTGGGTGATTTTTTTCTCTCTTCTCAGAGTGCTCCAGATTTTCTAATTTTCTTGACCTACTGGGAAGTGGCCTTCCTTACTACCAGTAAGGCTGGCCCCTGCAAACCAGGTATCTTTTTTTTTTTTTTTTTTTTTTTATGATAGTCACACAGAGAGAGAGAGGCAGAGACACAGGCAGAGGGAGAAGCAGGCTCCATGCACCAGGAGCCTGACATGGGATTCGATCCCGGGTCTCCAGGATTGCGTGGGCCAAAGGCAGGCGCCAAACCGCTGCGCCACCCAGGGATCCCTCAAAAAGGGTTTTGTACGGATTGTCCTCATAATAAAGCTAGCCTTTGTTTCTCAAAGACAGCTTGTCTGTCTAATTAAATAAGCATTGTTCTCAAATACGCCACTCAAGATAAGACCACAGTTATGTAATCATTTTGTTCTTTAAATCTGGTAAAAGGAAAGACTTTCTGATCAAACCTATGTAAATAACTCTATCTCCATAAAAAGTAAAGAGAAGTAATAAGAGTTTCTGAATTTGGTGATCAATGAGAATTAGGTATCATTTGAAATATTTCATTTCAATTTACAAAAGTAAGTTTTACTCAGTTGTTCTGGGTTTCAGATAGCTTAACAAATAGAAAAATAACTTTCTCATATATTCATGAAATACAACAATATTCTCCACCTAAAATCACATAAAAATTCCCCTAATCAACTCATATAGCTCCAGAAATCCTGACTTAGTCCACTGGTACAGTCTGACAGTGGTCTAAACAATGACAGGTCAAAAGTGTAGATCCAACATTCTCTTCTTTGATGTGTCAATAGTTTTAAGTACCTAGTTTAGTCCTTTTCCACAACGTTTTGAGACTGTCCTTTTCTTTTGAGGGAGACTGATCTTTCTTTTGTTTTTAAAGAAGTCACTGACAGGTTTAAAAAATGACCTATTTTATTATTTTTATTTAAATTCAATCTGCCAATATATATTACAACACCCAGTGTTCATCCCATCAAGTGCCCTCCTTAATGCCTGTCACCCATCTACCCCCAGCCCCACCCACCTCCCCTTCTGCAACCTTTTGTTTCCCAGAGTTAGGAATCTCTCATGGTTTGTCTTCCTCTCTCATTTTTTCCCACTCAGTTTCCCACCCCCCTTCCCTTATGGTCCCTTTCACTATTTCTTATATTCCACATATGAGTGAAACTCTATGAGAATTGTCTTCCTCTGATTGACTTACTTCACTCAGCATAATATCCTCCAGTTCTATCCACATTGAAGCAAATGGTGGGTATTCATCTTTTCTGATGGCTGAGTAAAATTCCATTGTGTGTATATATACACAAACACATATTATATACACACACACATATTCTTTATCCATCCATTTGTGGAAGGACATCATGGCTCCTTCCACTGTTCGGCTATTGTGGACATTGCTGCTATGAATATTAGGGTGCAGGTGTCACATTATTTCACTACATCTGTATCTTCGGGGTAACTACTCAGTAGAGCAATTGCTGGGTCATAGGGTAGCTCTATTTTTAACTTCTTAAGGCGCCTCCATGCTGTTTTCCAGAGTGGTTGTACCAGCTTGCATTCCCAACAACAGTACAAGAGGGTTGTCCTTTCTTCACATCCTCTCCAACACTTGTTGTTTCCTGTCTTGTTAATCTTAGCCATTCTCACTTGTGTGAGCTGGTATTTCATCACTTCCCTGATGACGAGTGATATGGAGCAATTTTTCATGTGTTTGTTGGCCATATGTAGGTCTTCTTTGGAGAAATGTCTTTTCATGTCTTCTGCACATTTCTTGATTGGAATTGTTTGTTTTTTGGGTGTTGAGTTTGAGAGGTTCTTTATAGATCTTGATACTAGCCCTTTATCTGATGGGTCATTTGCAAATATCTTCTCCTATTCTGTAGGTTGTCTTTTAGTTTTGTTGCCTGTTTCCTTCGCTGTGCAGAAGCTTTTCATCTTGATGAAGTCCCAATAGTTTGTTATTGCTTTTGTTTCCCTTGAAAAATGGTCTGTTTTTTATAGAAGAAAAAAATCTTGAGGTCCAACATATAATGAGACTGAACCATAACATATATAACAAGAGTATACCAAAAAAAAAGGACCTTTAACATCTGCACTTTTATACATCTGTTGGGATCACTGTTTGAGAACTACTGGCCTATAAGATGGTATACTCAAGTAAAAGAAGTAAGGTGGTGGCCTATGAACATTTTAAGTAATAACTGAAATGAGTGTTAAGGTTTTATTGTTATTGACTAATATTATTAGAAAAAGTATTACCAGGACTCTGAAAAAAATATATAGAAATACAGGAAAACTTGAAAACACTATTTTACAAGAGTTTTGATCAAGGTTTTCCCTAAGGTGTAAACATCATTGAAAGAAAATGCATTAAGAAATACCCAAAGACTTCTTATCAAGTGTGAAATCTCTGGAATATTTACATTAATAATATTTGACCACAATCAATTTAACCCAAGGAAGGCTGAGTGTCTCTTCTGATTTGGCAATTCTTCCTATGCAACTATCAAACAATGTAATCAGATACTTCCAGCATCTTTTTTAAAGAAGTGAAGGAACAAATATTGGTGGTTTTCCAGGTACCCTCTGATATAGTTTGATAGTTTTAGATATAAAAATATCCTGAAATTTTAATCTTATTTTTAATATTTAGAATCTGATTTTTGATAGGTAGAAATTAAAAAAAAATTTCAGGAGACATTTGAGCATTTGGTTTAGATAGGATCATGGGTACCTGAGAAGTAGTACTTAGGCTAAGTATTTAATTAAAGTGATAATACAGCACTAAAAACATTAGATGATAATAGAATTGTAAAAGAACCTTAGTTCTTTTGTAAGTGATAACTTTAGTTTTTGTTCTTTAAAAAATTTATTATTGTTATTTTTGGGGGGAGGGGACAGAGGGAGAGGGAAAGAAAGAACCTTAAGCAGTCTCCACACCCAGTGCAGAGCCCTACAGGGAGCTCGATCTCATGACCCTGAGATCACCACCCTGAGTTCATGATCTGAGTGGAAATCAAGATTGAACACTTAACCCACTGAGCCACCCAGGTACCCCTTTAATTATTTGTTTTTTTTCCCCCTTTACATAATCAAGGCTATAATAAAATTAATATAAAGCACAGAAAATTTTTCTAACAAAATACAGAATTTTACAATGTAGACAGATTACACAGTAGGTGAAGAATGACCTCTCACATTGTCGGTGAAAGTATTAATCAGTAAACCGAAGAAACAAGCCAATCAGGATTGAACAAATTGCTAAAAATTTTAATGTATTTCATAGTTTCTCTTCAGAATCTATTATAATCCAATATAAATAAATTCACATACAAGTTTTGTTCTTTATTATACTTTCTCAGATTTTAGAACTGACACATTACTTTAGGATAGCACTTAGGGAATCTACCAGGTAAAAACTAATTTCATAATTATTTTAAGATATTATTAATGTAGCATGCAATGTATTCATCATTACACTCTCTTTTTTTAAATTTATTTTTATTTTAGAGAGAAGGAGAGAGCACATGGGTGGCAGGGCAGAGGGAGAAGGAGAGAGAGTCCTAAGCAGAGACCACCCTGACCACAGAGTCGGCCACAGGGCTGGATCTCAGTACCCTAAGATCATGACCTGAGCCAAAAACCAAGAGTCAGATGGCATTTGACTGCACCACCCATGTACCCCTCATCATTACTCTCTTCAGATAAATTTTATAAGTAACTAGTTTTTATTTCTAATATTGTAAATATTGGTAATTATGCACAAATATAAGTTCTTGGGGATCCTCAATAATTCCTAAGAATATAAAGGCATGGAAGGAACAGAAAGTTTGAGAACTCCTGATTTGGACAAATTATTTTTTCCTTAAAAAAATAAAAAAAGTTGTGTTCTCACTATATTGCGTGATCTCAACTACTCCTATCAGTTATAACTTTTAACAAAAGTAACATCTATTTCAGAGAAAACCAGGTGGGTTGGAAAGTACATAGTTGAGTACTGTTTGCCTTACATAAGTGTTTTAACAGATTAGCAAAGTTTGTGAAAATAAATACATAATAAAGTTTTGATAGTCACACATCCCTTTTACACTTTCTTGAAGTGGCAAAAATGAACATTAATTTGCATCACCCCAAGATATAGCCTCTGTATAGTACAGGGAAAAAACAAAACATATAAACTTAAAGTTTTGAGTAATAATCAATGGTTTTGATGTTACAGTATTTTATTTTACAGATTTATTAGGTATCTAATGGTTATTCATTAATTAACTCAATTTAATATTAATTCAAAGTTTTAAGGTACCTTAAAAGATTTTGGAAATTACCTTCAAGTTGACATACTACAATATATAACTACTTTTGAAATCAAAAGTTTTGAATAATGATTCAATTTAATTGAATACAAATTTATATTTTAACAATCTTAAACATTATGTAGGAATAAAGTTAACTTCATCAGTAAAAACAGTAAAATTTGATAAAGAAAAGCAGGCCCAAATAGATAAAATGTATACTTTTGTTACATTTAAAATAGAGAAAACTTGAAAACTAAGTTTAAAAAAGGGCATAGTTTGTTTTTATCAAGCCAAATTTATTAAAATGGTCTTGATTCCCAAAGATTTACCTTAAGTTTACCAAATTCACATAATTTAAGTGTATCTTAAGTATATGAACTGAAAGATTCTTAAAAGATTTCTGAGTTACTTTTTGTAAGAGGTTTTTAAAGTCAAGGACATTTAAAACATTAGAAGTTAGAGCTTTTGATTCTAGGAATTTTAGGAATAATGTATATATTCACTTATATCTATCTATAAACCAATTAGAGCATGTGAAACTTAAAACTTAAGAAAGTTTTTTTAAAAAATATTTTATTTATTTATTCATGAGAGACACACAGCAAGACAGGTTTAGGCAGAGGGAGAAGCAGGTTCACTGTGGGGAGCCTGATGCAGGGCTCAATCCCAGGACCCCAGGATCAGGACCTGAGCCAAAGGCAAATACTCAACCACTGAGCCACCCAGGTGCCCCAAAACTTAAGAAAGTTTTAAAATAAAAATACTTTAATAATATAATTATTACTAAAATTACTAATTAAGCTAATAATAATGCATTTACCATAATCATTAACAGTTCTATTAACAATACAAAATGTTGCATTTATTCATCACTACATTAGTATCCTAAAATATATATGTAGATATTGTTATCTTCATTTTATAGGTGAGGAGACCAGGACACATAGAGGTCAAGTGTCATACAGTAAATAAGCAGTTGAACAAAGTTTAAGATAGCTATTTTAAGGTCACACAGCCAGTGATTCTGAGGCTGGAATTTCACCTTGGGTTTGTGTGATATCCAAAGTTCATGCTCTTTCTTCTTCCTCATGTTGTTTTGTGATGCTTTAAAAAACAAACAACGGAAGCTGTGTACATAAAAACTATAATATGAAGTCAAGTGTGATAGGATCTGAAAGTGTTGTAAGTTGCTATTGGATGGAGTTCAGAGAAGAACTGGGCTGATTCCGGAAACTTAATGGTGGCATTGACCTTTTAACTCAATCTCAGTGAGCCAGATTTAGCACAGTAACACATGTCTTACATTATTTCAATAGATGCATTCATGATGTTCCCTAGAAATTCCATAATTCTTTTGAAAGGATCCTAAGTCTGGAAAATGAACTCTAAATAGGAGAAAAAGACCCAAAGAAAACTGTAGGTATACCCCACTTTTTGAAATTTCGTGCTATATCACTTTATGTGTATGAAAGACCTATATTATTAGTACCTGTTTCCATGAAATGAAAGAAGTTTGAAGAGAATTTTCACTTTTATGAAATAAGCTAAAAAGGGAAAATAATGTTCAGTGTTGTTCTGCAGTGAGCTGTTATAAAGGCAGCGTGTACCCCAAACAGCAAGAGTGGCCCTGCCAAGCTTCTTCCCTGGGAACTACTCTCCGCATCTCAGCATCAAGCCCCATAGCTTTGAGCTGTTTCTGTGAACATCTGTGCTTTATCTTGATTGATTTTGTTTATCTGGTCTTAAGGTATCAGAAAAGCCTAGGAGAGGTTATTTTTTGGCTCTAGGAACACTCAAAGAATTTTCCGTGTAAATTAATGGTAATTGCTTCTTTGCTTTGCACCGTTTTGGTTTATGAAAGGTTTCATAGGAACGTTCTACTTTTAGATGGCCAGGAAATCTTAAAGTCATGTACACCCCAATATATGAAAAAAAAAAAAAAACAAGGGAAGAGGAAGAGAGGAAGAGAAGCACTTGCAACAAAAGAGGCTAGAAAAGAGAATCACACTTCTACATGCATCGCATTTTCTGATTTTCATGAGCAACAGGAAGGTATCTACCAACTTGATGAAAAAATACAGAGGCTTCCTTCATCTAAGCCTGAAATATGTTCCAGGTTAAAGTGTCTTGAGTGCCTAAGCTAAAGTCGTATCCAGGACAAGACCTGGCAGGTCTCACCATGAAAGCAACTGCTGAGAAATTCATCATGACACTTGTATGTTACCAAGATGAGAAATGTTCTTTGTGGAATTTGATTCCAAGAGGCAGAGCATACCTGAATTTTAGTTTTAGTCATTTTGCAGATACCTCAGATCTACTGTTTGTTAGCATTTTCTGTTAATTAACTCTTTTGAACCACTGCATAGAACACTTGCCAGTGGAGGGTCAGGCCACCCAGGAATATCTGTCGTCAATCGAATGCTTATGAAGGGCCCAGGGCTTTAAAAAATGTGTGTGTGTGTGTGTGTGTGTGTGTGTGTGTGTGTGTGTGTGTATGGGACTACCTAAATGAAAACCGCTTCATGGATAAAGAAACTCAGGTTAAAATAAATAAGTCACATTTAATTTCCAAAAGCTAACAAGGGGCAGGAGTAGGATTAGAACAAGGATCTGTCAATTCCAAGACTCATTCTCTGTGTAAAACTGAATGCAAGGAAATACTTTTTCCCCCTCAACTGTTGAACAGGGGCTCAGGCCAACCAAAATGTCATTTCTTTCTTCGCCTTGCCAACTGCAAAATAAAGTAGACTGCAAGCCCCAGGCATCTCAGACATGAGTTACATAAACCATAAACCATATTTAATCATGATAAATGTGAGTAATATATTTCTTGGATATTCTCTCATTTATTTAGTGTTTATTAGTCATTCTTCAGTCTAGCAATTAGAATCTGGAAAGCTGGAAACCTCAATATGATTTGCTTTGCTAAGTCATTTTTAGCATACACCTGTAGTACAGAGTTTAAGATCTAGCTCAGAAATAAAAACCATTCACATGCCAATGTGAAATTTTATACTGACCAACCTTGAAATAAATACATGTGTTGAATTATTGAAAGGGTCCAAAATTCAGAAAAGGTAATTCACATTGACGTCTAAAGCTCAGATCTTAAATGTTTTACAGGTTTGTTTCATTTTAATGACTACTAAAAAAGGAAGCACTGGCAGAAAGAGTTCATTTTACCCCATTTCAGGAGACTTGTCTGTAATATTCAGTAATAGGTGTAAAATGAGAAAAATATTGGCCTGTTTTAAGGGCAAGGGCTTATACTTCATATATATGAACAAATCTATAATCTATTTCATAATAATTTATATAACTCCACATATTACCAGCTTACATTTGTTATTATGATTTCCAAAAATGATTTTATATTTGATTTTAACTTTTTATTGTGATAGCTTTTACTATTTTGTTTTATGTAAAAGAATTTTCAAAACCTTGTAGGATATAGTTAACTATAATCACAGAATATACTTTGTTTTTTGAAAAAGATAAAATTATGGTCCTCTGACTACTAAATGTTATTAATTTCTTCTTAACCAGAATAAGGAATTTTGATTAATATTTTTTCTTTTTATTAGGGCTTAAATAATTTTATATCTGTATTAATAATACTAGCTAATATCCATTGTTAGTGTAAGATCTCAAAAATCCTGCAACAGGTAGGATTTTACTCATAAACACCAAACTTTCAAAAGAAAAGTTAGGGTTGCCTGGATGGCTCAGTGGTTGAGGGTCTGCCTTCAGCTCAGGTTGTGATCCCAGGGTCTTGGGATCGAGTCCCACATCGAGCTCTCTGCAGGGAGCCTGCTTCTCCCTCTGCCTATGTCTCTGCCTCTCTCTCTCTGTGTCTCTCATAAATAAAAAAAAGAAAAAGAAAAAGAAAGTTGATACCATTTTGGATAAGTAAAATTTTTGAAGTAGAAATGGAAAAAAAAAGTTTAGAGTATGCTTGTCCTTGTATTCTTAAACATTCTAGTTAGTTCACACATTTAGAAAAAAAATTCTTCAATGTTATATTTAAGAACAAAACAAAAACAATTAGTATATCAGTGGAATCAATACCTCATAGGTAAAGGAATATTGGAACTTCTTAGGATCAAGTAGAATATGATTTTCATCGAGCTGCTTATTTATTGTTAAGCATTTTCTGAGTTCCCTTATAGCCAGATTGTGACAATACTCTTTTTCGTTTCTCACATTTCTAAGGGAAATCACATTAAAGACATTTCATATAGGACACTTGTGACAAGGCCTTATGAATTTGAAATGCAGTAATTAGGAGTATCTTTCAAAGTAACTTTTGAATTTTTTTTTAAACTGGAAGTACTCAGAGAAATTAGCTTTTGATTTATGGGACTTCCTCCAAAACTTTACCAATATGTGAGTTCTTGTGCCTCCAGAATTCCAGTAACTTTAGTGTTAAAGTTTGGGTATTCTCTTAGTGAATTTTTATTTTGTTTTCCAGATTTGAAGAACAAAAATTTAAACTCTTATCAAGTGTATAGCTGGACATAAATCATCTAAATAACTAAAACCTACTATTAACTGTTCATTCTCTTGCCATTAGGAATTTGGAAATTGGTTCTTAAGTGTCATTTTGTCAAGACCATGTTACATTTTTCAGCTAAAAAATGACACAGTCAAGCTGAGTAATGATTATTTGGTCTTTTTCATTTCAGAGAACGCTGACATGAATTTTCTTATTAATAAAAGAAGACTATAATACTTAATTTTAATTATTGTATATTTTCAGTTTATAACTTCTATATGTTAATATTTTATCCTATCTCTTTTTTTAAATGATTTTATTTATTCATTCATGAGACACACACACACACACAGAGAGAGAGAGAGAGAGAGAGAGGCAGAGACACAGGCAGAGGGAGAAGCAGGCTCCATGCAGGGAGCCCAATGTGGGACTTGATCCCAGGACTCCAGGATCACGCCCTGGGTGGAAGACAGGCACCAAACTGCTGAGCCACCCAGGGATCACCTATTTTATCATATATCTAATGAAATTCTTCACTTTATCTTTTTCGATACCGTTTTCAAGAACATTTTCATAACAGTTAACTTAAAGCTGTCTGTTCAGTAACAAACACTTGGATCACTAGAGGATCTTTTGTTTGTTTGTTTACTGTTTTTCTGTTGTTTTCAACTACATGGTCCTGACTTGGCATGGACCTAGTATGTTTGATTAAATAATATTATAGAGATTCCAGTTTATGTTATCTTTCTCTGGAGAGGGTCTACCTTTTCCGTTAGTTAAAGACAATGGCTCATTAATCTATCAGAGATTTTACCGCTTAGAGGTGGGTCATAGCCCTGTTAAGACGAGCCTATTTCTTTTCCTATTTTTTTCCTTTCTTTACTCTTCTTTTTTTTCCTCTTTTCTTTCTTTCTTTCTTTCTTTCTTTCTTTCTTTCTTTCTTTCTTTCTTTCTTTTTCTTTTTCTTTCTTTCTTTCTTTTTCTTTTCTTTCTTCTTTCTTTTCTTCTTCTTCTTCTTCTTCTTCTTCTTCTTCTTCTTCTTCTTCTTCTTCTTCTTTCTTCTTCTTCTTTCTTCTTCTTCTTCTTTCTTCTTCTTCACCAGTGAGTTTCTGATCCACCTCTGTCCTTCCAGAATTTTCTACGGAGAGTTTAGTTTTCTTGAACTTTGCTTCTTACTTACCTGCCAGAAAATCTGATCAGCTTTTCAGAGGTTTTCTACTTAAGTTTTTAGCCTTCTATTTGACACAGAGACTGGCCACACATTTGAGGCTTCCAAAAATTTCCACCAAAAGCCTTTTTGGTTTCTTCCTGAAATGGTCCTTCATCAGTGTAAATATCAGACTCCAGCCTTCCATCTTTGCTTCAAATTTCTGCACAACAAATTACCACAAATTTAGCAGCTTAAAATAGCACCCACTTATTAGATAATATTTCTGTAGGTCAAATGTTTGGGCATGGCATGATGGAGTTCTCTGCTCATGTTTTTACCAGGGTGACATCAAAGTGTCAACTGGGTTGTATTATGCTGATCTGGAAAGTTGACTAAGGTCAACTTTCATTCAGGCTATTGGCAGAATCTAGTTCCTTGCATTTGTAAGACTGAGGTCCCCATCTTTTCGCTATATGCTAGCCAGTGATTACTCAAGCACTTAGGGACTGCCTGCTATGCCCTGCTGCGTGGCCCCCTCCATTTTCAAATGCAGCAAAGTCTTCCTCATTTCCTCTCATATCTGGAATTTCTTGCAAGAAACCGCCCAGTCCCTTTTAAGGGCTCCCCTGATTACATCAGGTCCATCAAGGATAATCTCCCTTTCCTAAAGTCAACTGTGCCATTTAGCATACCCTAATCATAGGAGTCACTTTCAAGATCTCTCTCACATTCATAATTGACAAATGCTCCAGGGTAAAAATGACTGTGGTAGTAAAGTTATCTTTTCAAGTTTCTCTCTTTGGAGTTTTAGCTCTTCTGATTCTCATTGCCTAAACAGCTCTCTGAGCTTTCCATTTTATCCACATTTTCTGGTTGTTCTGGGTGGAGCATTGCAAGCTGCTCCATTCCACTTGGAAGCAGACCTCCTTATTAAGTCTTTAAAATCCTTGAGTTACAAATTTCTAATTACAATGATAATAGTGAGCCATGATTTAATTCTTTATATAATCCCACAGTTCACTAAACAAAAAGTAGTTTCACAAAGATGATGTCTCTTGATTACTTGGCTTGGTAATTTGTTCTGTATTACATCATATCAGAATGCTGTTTGTTTGTTTGTTTCTTTCTTTCTTTCTTTCTATTTGGAATACTTCATGAATTTGTGTGTCATCCTTGTGCAGTGCCCAGGGTAATCTTTGTATCAGAATGTTGGTTTTGTTAAATATGGTTGTGTTGGGGTTTAATTCATGTATTTTTATATAGATTTGTAATATTTTTAATAAATATAATTAGATACATACACACAAATGATGTTGGGATTTTGAGACTCTGGGATTTTGAAAACTTTTCAGTTTTAACAAATTAAATTGAAGCATCTTTTAATAATAAAAATATTCCTAATAGTATTTAGAAAGAAGGAAACTAAAAAAAGATGAGGACACACTGGGATAAATGAGTTCCCTGAACAAATTCAGTCAGTAGGATAATTAATGTATTTTTAGAAAACATGTGCAAAATTCTGCAGTTATTCTGCACTAAGAAAATATTAATTCTTGCATTCTTCTAGATTTTGAAGGAGGAAATTTTAGTGTTGCTACTGAAACCTGTAACATATCCCAACTAGAAATGTGGAATCCTTGCAGCTTAAAGTTTTTAAGTAGCTAGTCCTAACCAAATCGACGCATGACTGCTCTCCAAAATTCATATCACTAATCTGAAAAGAAATTGAAAAAAAGAATAATTAAAAAAATTAAATTCCTTTTCTAGCTCAGTTGAATTAGGTACATTATATATAAGGTTCTGATCTTTTTTATAGCATTTAACTATTCATAGAAAATATGCCAGATGCTTACATGCAGCTGGGCAATTAAAAATAATCAGTACATTATTATTTAATCCTGTTAGTACTTGAACACACTAGAGAAGCAACTTACACACATGAAAAAAATTTAAAGACATTTTATAAATCTTAATGTTAAGCATTTATTTATTTATTTAAAATATTTTATCCATTTACTTGAGAGAGAGCAAGAGTGAAAGAGCACGAGCAGGGGGAGGGGCAGAGGGAGAAGCAGACTCCCTGCTGAGCAGGGAGCCTGATGCAGAGCTCAATCCCTGGACCCTAGGATCTGGACCTGAAGACAGACCCTTAACCGACTGAGCCAGGAACTGCAATGTAAAGCATTTAACAGACAATGCCAAAAGTAGGTATATGTGAAAAATGTGCATATTCTCATATTCCCTATTTATTACAAATCATGGTATAAAAATAGTATTTATTAAGTACCACCTGCACATACTACTCTAAGTATTTTAGGCAGTGCATTTTTAAGACAAATGACATTTTCTTAGCTTCAGTCTCAAAAAAGATTTCATTTTGAATTTTGTTTTACAGAGCTTCTTGATCTTTGTTTCATGGAAGACCTTTTAATGTAAAAATCTTAAAATTACCCAATACTTTTCCCCTGACCCCCCACAAAAAATCTTTGCAGAAGTGAGAGCCTTTCTTTGCTTTTAATAAGAATGTAATAAGAACTACCCTCATGAATATGGATTATGCTCTAAATTTATTTGAGAAAAAAGTATACTTGTGTTTTGTAAATGTAAGAACACATTTGAAAGAATTGGCAAGAGATCATTCAGATGATAGGTTGTGGTTAAAAGGAAAAAGATAAGGCAAATATTGATGAAAATAAAAATATATCATATTCACAACTAATATGTGTTTGCACTGCAATAATTATTTTCATGCTTTCCTTGATGCTGTTCTTAACTTCATGGAATTCTACAATATTGCAAGGATCAGAGAACAAAAGTTTATTATATTTACTTTCTTTGGAGCTATAATATAGTGGATTGAGAGCATGGCTATAGAGACATTAAATCTGTTTGCTTATTTGTCTTTATCTAAAAAGATAGGACCTACCTTGGAGGGCTGTGAAGATTCCAACACACTTAAGCAAAGCAACTAGACTAGCCAAAGGTATGAGCATGCATTCTTAAAATATAGCCCAAAGCAATTATAATTTAACTGAAAGTTTCAGTAAATGAGAATTTTAGGAAAATAGCTTCAGTTCAAATTTAAAACTATCATCATTCATCGGACAGTAAGGTTTATATCATTATAACACAAATAGTCAGAAAAGTTTACTTATTTTCAAAAATTGCTTTAGGTATCTTGCTGCAATAATTCCAGGAACCTGGATGTGTTACATCTGAGGATATTTGCAAATGGTCCCACTTTCCATGGTACTAAGTTGTAGGGTCTGCAGTGCTTACTGCTACTTTATGTAACCACAATTTTCGCTGCTGTGCTTACGCTATTTATTTGATACATTGTTTTGAGACATTCTGGAATTCCAATATTTCTGAATTCTCAATAGCCATAAGGGTAGAAGTTGTAAATTTTTGGTGGTGGACTCTCCCTTGTTTCTGGAAGCTAACACATTTAAGAATCTTCGTAGTCATCCCAGATAAATAAATATTAAGGTAAATACTAAAAATATAAAGTCCATTTTTCTATAGAGACGTACAGATTGAGAATAATCCAGAAGAAAACGTTTCAGGCTGGGATACTGTTTCATAATGGAATTGCTTTAGGTAAGAATATCTCTGTACAGATAATTAATACATTATCTGAGGTCTCAGACTGGAGGGGTTATCCAGGCACTTAGGAAAGAGAGAATTGAAGAAGCAAAGTTCAGCTTAATACCTGAGCTCTAGGACCATGCTGACAAATCTGGGCAAAGGGGAAGGACAACCATTAGGGACATGCAGTAAGGGGAGATCTCTCAGAATTGAGGATTAATTTTGAATTTTTATTTTTATTAGTATGTTTTCTCTAAGCTCTTAGAATGTTCAATTTAAAAGTCTCAGATGAGTGGTAATTTAAAGAATAAAAGGGGAGGTTATATTTTGTAGTGAAAGTGGATCAAAGAGACCCACAACTTTTTGCAGTGATAGGTATCCACTGGTCAAAGAAGATGAGCAATAAATATCATAAGTGCTGGTGGAAGTGACTAGATTTCTTGTAGTCATCAGGACACAGGCTCCTAGTGAATAATGTTTGAATTTAAGGGTAGGTTGAAGGGTGAGATTAAAATTCTGGATAGCATAAATACAGTAGGTTCTGCTGGAAACAAACTTAGTGAAGTCTTAAATGAGGTAAGAGAGTATATATAGGGATGTGTGGGGGAAAGAGCATTTGATACAAAGGAAACAGCAAGTACAAAGGCCCTGAGATGGGAATATGACTGTTATATTTGAAAAATTATAGAAAAGCATGAGTAATGGGCTGGAGTGATTCAAGAGAGAAGTCAAAGAGGTCTTTTGGGCCTTACAGATTATTGTGAAGATTCTGGCTTTTGCTCTGAGAAGGTTAGGAAGCTAAAACTGAAGAATAACTAGAATGGCTATTAAAAAAACCCCACTCTAACTGCTGCCCCGAGAATCAGGGCAGAATCAGAAAGATTTAAGGATGTGGGGTTGTAAGAAAAACAGATTCCAACATTCTTTTGACTGAGCAACCAGAAGAACAAAGGTGCCATTTACTGAGTTGAGGAAGCTTGAGAGAGAAGCAGCTGGTTATGCAAGGTGAGAGGGAGGGAAGTCTACCAGCAAATTGGTTTTGAGTCTCTTAAGTTTGAAACCAATTAACGATAACAAAAAGACAGTTGTATGGACAACTTTGGAGTCCAAGGGGGGGAAAAAACTATATTGGTTATAATATAGATTTTTAATATCCTGTTACCTATCTTAGTCTTATGAGAAAACTTTCATCCCAAATGGTAGGTGCAGATTTTCAGATATAGATGAGTGTAGAAACATTTTAAATGCAGAAACATTGTCTTAGAGTGGCACGCTATAGAAGTTCTTAGCAGGATGTAACCAGAGCCATAGAGGAGTCCTGGCCAAAAAGAACAAAATGACAGAGTCCACCTTTTCATAGTTAGCTGCCTTGATCCTGAAACCAACCTTCCCTTCCTCTCAGATGGAGTTCTATGTCTCCCCTTTCTCTCTTTTTTTGCTTTAAGAGGCTATGTCTCAACACTGATTTATAGTTATCATGTGTTTACAGGTCTGTAAGAGTGAAGTCACGTTGATTATTTTTTATACTGTTTCCAATACAGTGCCTGATACATTGTAGCTACTCCATACCTATTTATTGAAAAAATAATTGATTGAAGTTTTTCTTGCATCTAGAAACTAGGATTTGATGCTGCTGGATAGCTGAGTGAAGTAAGTCAGTCGGAGAAGGACAAACATTATATGTTCTCATTCATTTGGGGAATATAAATAATAGTGAAAGGGAATATAAGGGAAGGGAGAAGAAATGTGTGGGAAATATCAGAAAGGGAGACAGAACGTAAAGACTGCTAACTCTGGGAAACGAACTAGGGGTGGTGGAAGGGGAGGAGGGCGGGGGGTGGGAGTGAATGGGTGATGGGCACTGGGGGTTATTCTGTATGTTGGTAAATTGAACACCAATAAAAAATAAATTAAAAAAATAATAAAAATAATTTAAAAAAATGAAGCTGCTGGATATTTCCAGTTGGAGGCCTATGATCACCCTAAATATAATATATTCAAAACAGGATTGATTTCCATATCCTGAAAACCTTCCTTTTATCCTGGATTTTTAGTGTCACTTAGGAACATAAATTTACAAGAAGATGTATTTGAAACAGAACTTTCCAACCTCAACTTTCTTACTCAAGTCTTATGCTACAATGCCCCGTGTTCTATTAATCAATCTCTGGATTGTCTTTGGAATTAGTTCTTCTAATCTATTTACATTGCTACTCCCTATGTCATACCCTGTATGCTTTTCTACTTTTGCTCATTTTTTCCACTACATTGTCCCCCTATCACAGCTAATTACAATCTTTGAAGTCCCACCTTAAACCCACATGTGGCATGCAGTTGTCCTTACTCCCTCAGTCAGCATAATTTTTCTCCCTACACCAACAGTGTAGCTCTATAGCATATTTGATATTACAGAAGGGAAACCGATTTCACATTAGCTTATGATTATCTCATCTTTGCACCCCAACACCTACTCATTGCCTTTCATAGAGAAGACACTCAGTAAATAATTTTGAATTGAATGAGTGTGTATGGACCTTATTCTACTGATTCTTTGACATAATAATTCTTTTCAGTGTCCATTCATCAAAAGTCATTCTCTTTGATACGTTTGCTTTTTACTTATATTAACCCTTACTCTTCAGTAGCAGGATACATTTAAAAGACACTTTTTAAAATAATATTTTCCAAGTTGAAAAAATGTTCAATCATTCAGTATAAATTATTTCTTCACTTGTAGGATGTCTAATTGGAGATGATTTTGTCAGACTGGTGCACCAACATATTAAAATGTTACACAAAAGTGCTAGTCTTTTGCATTCTAAAGATTTTGTGGCATGCTCTCTGTCTGAGGAAGGATGGTATTTTAAATTTTTATTTAAATGCAGTTAACAGATATTTTGATAATACATTAGAAATGGAATTGTGCACATTAATATTTCACTGTGCATTGATTATATTTATTTATTTTTTAAAAGATTTTATTTATTTATTCATGAGAGACACAGAGAGGCAGAGACACAGACAGAGGAGAAGCAGGCTCCATGCAGGAAGCCTGATGTGGTACTCGATTCCGGGTCCCCAGGATCACGCCCTGAGCCAAAGGCAGGTGCCAAACCACTGAGCCACCCAGGGATCCCCTGCATTGATTATATTTTATCACCCTTTTAGAACATAACAGGCAAAATGCTGTTAAGATTTTGTTGAGAGTAGAGAAAATTGGGTCTGTTGTTTTTCTGGAGAAGTGAATAGTCATTGTACCACCTCAGAAATGAGGACTTATATGTTTACAAATTAGAGGGAAAAGTTATAGAAAAATGATTTGATTTGTCAACACTAACACAGAAAGCAACAGAATGCTTGAACTGGCATGCCATAGCAGGTCAACCAAAAATCTTCAGGTTGAGGTGAAATTCTATGGATGGTCACCTAGGCTATGAATCTTTTTTACTCCTGTGAAAGAAGTACTTTTCTAAATAAAGGGTCTAATGCAACAGTTACCTATTGACTATGTGTTTTATGTGACAAAAGTGTATTATAAACTTTGTGAATCCTGGAACTCTGGGTCCCCTCGTATTCATGATCATATTCAAATAGGTGTTTAGCTACCCAAGTGTAATGTTTCTGATACTTAAATCCTGAAACTCCTCTTTTCTCTCAACCTCTATATTGCTTTAGTGTCTATCTCTGTCTAAAATGAGTACCTCAAGGTATAGCTGAATGTAAAAAATAAACCTTTTTCAATATCTCCTAATCAATGCAGGTCTTTTTGTTTTATTTTCCAGTGTCTAATTACATGTATTATGCAGGTAATCTTAGTGTCTCATAAAAAGTCTTTTCCTATTTTAAGAAGTCTTCCTTCTTTCTCTTAGCCTATTATTTAATTCTGTACCATAATATTCTGACAAAGACACACTTTATAAAAGAGAAGATGACAGGGAGAAACTAAATAGAGAAACAGTGCTTCTCTTCAGTTAATGAGGTACAAAGACTGGGAAATTTATGAGTTAATGTTTTCACCCTTTTAGCATATTTATCCTGGTCAATCTTCACAGATGCCTTCAAAGGCAAATCCAATATTTAAATAAGACTTTCAGATGATCCTTTTATTGACAATCTATCATGCACTGACTCCCTTTCTTTTCACTCTTTTACTGGGGGTGGAGGAGGAGGGCTTGGTGAGTGCTGTATAATTTAGCTGGAAATACTCCAGATAAACTACCAAGCAGAGCCATGCTGGGTTCATCACAGTCCCACTGCTCTACCTCTAGGCTGGAGGAACGGGACTTATAATTTATTTCCCTCACTTTTCAGGTATCACTGAACAGTTGTTTGAGAAAGAAATTCTGTTTATTTTATAACAATATTAATAGTTGTTAATCACTGAAATATCTTCTGTACCAAAACCAATGCAAATGTGTAACCCGTTCTACCTCAGCTGAGTTCTCAATGGATATCCAGGTGAGCATGGTGATCCTTCTTGGGGCATTCCTAACCTGTAACTAATGGAGTCCACTGATTTAGGCCAGGAAACTTGTTTATTTCAGCCATCTGGGATCTTTTGTCTTTTAATGTCAGAAACAAATATATCCCATTTCGTTTATCATATACATCTCAGTATCTCAGTTTGAATTTCTTCAGTTGATCCAATTTCCTGATAGCTTCTAATTTGTCCTCATTTTCCTCTTCAGCTCTGATTTGTTTCACCAACAGTGAAATTCTGGGATATTTTTAAAAGAGCCATGGATTCCTAGAGGGCTTATGAATTCTTTACTCTATATCACTTCCATTTTAACCTATTTCTGAGCCTTCATGTCTTGTTCCAATGTCCCTTGTAGAACTGTCAGTTAATTTAATACAACATGTACATGAGAGAGAATACATTTCCCTTATTTTTATTTATTTTTATTTTTTCCCTTAGTTTTTTTTTTTTTTTTTTTTTTTTTTTTTTAAAGATTTTATTTATTCATGATAGTTACACAGAGAGAGACAGAGAGGCAGAGACACAGGCAGAGGGAGAAGCAGGCTCCATGCACCGGGAGCCCGACGTGGGATTCGATCCGGGGTCTCCAGGATCGCGCCCCGGGCCAAAGGCAGGCGCCAAACCGCTGCGCCACCCAGGGATCCCATATTTTTTCCCTTAGTTTTAATGCACACTTATGAACAGAGGTGTCTTATATTCTGTTATATTCTTGTGCTAGTGAAGTAGTTGGCAAACTTTTTCTATAAAAACCCAGGTAGTGAATATTTTAGACTTTGCATCCACATCTGGTCTCGGTCCCAGCTTCTCAACTGTGGCCTTGTAGTATGAAAGTAACCCTAGATAATTCATACATGAATGAGTGTGACTATGTCACAATAAAACTTTACTATGGACACTGGAATTTGAATTTCATATAATTTTCACATGTCGCCAAATATAATTCTTCTTTTGATATTTTTTCTGGCCACTTAAAAAAATAAAAGCCATTCGTGTGTGTGACTAAAAAAAAAAAAAAAAAAAGGAAAGAAAAACATGTAGTGCGGCCCCTGGGCCATGGTTGCCTACCCTTGTTCTAGTATAGTTCACTTAGTCACTTTGTAGAAATATATTTTGTACAGTTTTAATTCCCATTGTAAGGCTTGGAAATGAATTTAAAATGGTGGCTTTTTTCTGCCTATAATTTTTTACATTTCTATGCAATGTCTGTAGTAATTCCAGTTATGATTCAGCATCTGACTTTGTAAAATATTATTTCTTGTTTGTTTTCCTAGTTATTTATTCAACTAACTTGCACAATAATTTCAAAATTTCTTTTAATTCTAAGCCCACTGTGAGCATACCTCCCCCCCTCCCCCCCATGATTTTGGTCTTATCCACAGATAGGAAGACACCATTCATTTATCCGTGGCTGGTGAGCTTGGAACTCTTCTTACTTCTGCTAAGGACTCCAATTTCTTAAGAAATTGGTTGTGGAGATGTGTGGTTGTGCGTCAATGGGTAAACAGAGATTATCTTCTATTTCAACACTTTTTAAGGCAATAGGCTTAGTTTTCTCAATGTAGTGGACTATGTAGGGCTAGCTTTGGATTTGTGGCTCATATACTCACTTCTAAATAGATATTATTCTCAATGTTGCACCCCTAAAGTCATTGTATTGTCATCTGCATAATGGTTCTTTGACTTTATAATTTAGATAAACTTGATTGTATCATCATTCTGAATCCCTAGTAGTACTGATCTTTATCCCAGGTTTATTTTGAAATCTTGGATGAACCCTCTAAATGTGTCTTTTTTGAATACTGGACCTATGTGTCCACAGAATTTCAGTGTTTCAATGATAAAGCCCTGTCTAATGAAAACTCAAGACGTAGTCAGAATCCTTTTTTACCCTGTGTTTCAGTTACCTTCACCGCCAAGACATCAAAATATATCCCTCTTTCTTCGTGCTACTTTAGCCCATGTGGCTTCTCAGGGCCTCATTTTCCTCAGGTTTATTACATGGATCTACTTGGCTTCTTGAGCTAAGTTTTTCTTCTTCCATTTCTCACATCTTTCTCTGCACATATCAGATTCTGTAGCCCCAAAGAACTGAATTGCACAAGGTGGGATGTTTGGTAGGGAGAATCTGAAGAAGCAAAGAACATTATTTGTGATGGATAGGACTTGCATATGTACAAGATTCTAGGAGCATCTGCACATTATTCATCTTTGAATTTACTACATTATCAAGAACTGAAGTGGGAACCCAATAGTTTATTTTAAATAATATCAGAAATATCTGTTTCTGTTCTTTAATTATATTTTCTTCCAAATGATCATTTTTGACTTTAAGGAACATTTTGAGAAATTATTTCTAACTTCTCAGTTCAGATGTATGTACTCTTGTTCAAGTAAATGACTTGTTTACTTGCTATCAAAATACAAACGCAAAAAAAAAAAAAAAAATACAAACGCTATGGGATACCTGGGTGGCTCAGTGGTTGAGTGCCTGCCTTCAGCTCAGGTCGTTGTCCCGGGGTCCTGGGATGGAGTCCCCTATCGGGCTTCCAGGGGCCTGCTTTTCCCTCTGCCTATGTCTCTGCCTCTCTCTGTGTGTCTCTCCTGAATAAATAAAGTCTTTTTTTTTTTTTAAATACAGATGTCAGGATGATTGCTTTACTTACTGCATTAAGGTTTTCTTTTTCCAGTTAGAGCAAGGACATCATCTGAATAAACTCTAAGAAACATTTAAAATACTTGAATTTTCTTTTTAAAATGGAGGAATGGCTGATTAATGAGAAGTCAAATGAAATTAAAGTTAATCTTCATCAAATATTAAATGAAATAGAAGGTATGGAAGGGTCTGGAAGAACTCTGACAGATTGTCTAAATTGCTAATCCAAACCTCACAATACTTAGCTCACAAACAATTTCTTCTCACACCTGATATAAATATCTGGAACAACTTTGTGGTGTTAAATATTAATGATCTGTAAATATCAAGCAACTTACATGTGAAAAATGCCCTATATCACCAGTAGTTTATCCCATAAAATTTGTATTTTAAACTAGGATGTCAGTCCTTAAAACTAGCGTTTCAATATAGATGATTTTGAAATGATGATGAGGTTGCAAACATTTTCTTGTATTGTCCAAGATAGGTCTTAGGTAATTTTTCAGGCATTCTCTCTGCAAACATCTCATGGGTGAATAGTATTCAGTATTCATATATTCTCTTCCTTCCTGTCTTAACTTGGGGCTACTTCACCATCTTGAGCCACAGCCCTTTATCCCATGGCAATCAATGCATTCTCAGCCAGTAACACTGCTTGTTGGTCTGCAGAATGAATTGTCAGACAAAGGTTTTTCTGGTGTCTTTCTTCTTACATCTTAGCGAGTACAACATATGGTTATTTTCCAACTTTTGATTGATGTCTTCTAGGCAAACATTTTCTTAAGCAGGCAGATTGGCATGGTGAAGTCAGAAAGAGCTGCCGAAGTGGCTGCAAAACCATCCTTCCTATTAAGCAGTTCTAGGCTTTCTTTCCTTTCACTCAATGGCTTTATCAGGTGGGTGCTATTTAATCCCAACTTCAAAATGAAGAAAAATGGTGCTCAAAGGGATGATGTTTCTGTTCCAATGTAATGTAATAATAAGTGAAGAAGATTGGAAAACTTCACTGTAATTATAATCCAGCACCATATCACAGGCTGAACTCATGTATTAACTTGATTCATGACCTTGCCCTACTTCCTTAACTTTCTAATTTTCCAGTTACTGATTTGTTAAGTAAAGATAACAATATCTTTCCTTTTCATTTCACACAGGACCAAAATTACTCCAAAATGATGGTATGTAAACATCTGTCAAATGTGAAATATTTGCACATGTGATCATTTAATCCTCTCGTCCTCATCTCTATGCTTTCTTCACTTTTGACTTTATCTAAAACTCACTGTTTTTATTTCTATCTTAAACAGAGAGAAATATGATTTCTTACACATATCAAGGAAAGAAAGTTTTACTTTTTTTTTTTTAATTTATGATAGTCACACAGAGAGAGAGAGAGAGAGAGAGAGAGAGGCAGAGACACAGGCAGAGGGAGAAGCAGGCTCCATGCACCGGAAGCCCAACGTGGGATTCGATCCCGGGTCTCCAGGATCGTGCCCTGGGCCAAAGGCAGGCGCCAAACCGCTGCGCCACCCAGGGATCCCAAGTTTTACATTTTGAATTTGATATCATAGGAAATAATCTCTAGGGCCCTTAAAAGTACTGAGATATCTCAGAATCCTTAGAAGACTTCCTCTTCTTTCTAAATTAAAGATAATTTTATACCAAACACCAGAAACAAATACTTTTATTTGAAAATTTGGAAATAATCTGAATTATTTTACTGAATAATTGCTTGTCTTCCACTGGACCTGGAAGCAGAGATATAATTCTTAGTAAGTCTATGATATCAACCTACTTGCTTTCTAATAGAGGAAATGCACATAAATACAGACACAATTACAAGTTAATGAAATAAATGCTAAAATTGAGTACTGTGTTTACCAATGAAATGGATTCATTCAATCCAGTATTTAGTATGTAATTTGGAGAAGATGAAAGGAAATGGAAGGTGAAGATTTAGGTGTTGGGAGGAAGAATGGAGAATATATTTTTTAAAGGTAACTGGTGGCTTGTTCAAAGTAACATGGCAAAAAAGAAACTGAATGAATGGATAAGTAATTGAATGTTCTATGCTGATCAAATTAAATAATACATTTTGTTATTTTAAAAATCTATTGTGATTGGGATTTTACATCATTGAAAGGTGAGACAGTTTACCAAATCCAAGGATTCACAAGTTTCAAGCAAGCCATCAGATGACGACTTCCTGCCTTTACAGAGATATTTGAAGAAAACCTTTAACATTCATGTCTTTGAGAACTTTGCTGTTGAGTTCAAATCTAACTATTTTCCAGGCCTAAGAGGTTTCTGTTGGATCTTCTGGGTCTGGTCCAGCTTCAGGATGTGGATACACACTGGGCAGATGGTGACTTCAACTCCCAGTTTAATCTACCAGTTTTAAGGATTGACAAGTGGTCAGTTGACACTGAGGCTTTCAAATGTAGGTTAGGTAGGAGAGAGAAGATAAGTCCATATTAACTCACTCATTCATCCACTTACTCATCTTTCTTTCCTCTGAAATGGATGAAGTCTTCTAGGAGAATAGAAGTATTGCTCAATTTTTAGTTGTATTTCATGTCAGTTTACACCTTCATCATAGTGGAAGTTTTCACATCAGGAATGAGTAGCTATTTACAGTCCATAGAGAAAACATTGGTAGGCACAATGACCCTCTTTTCCCTTTACTGATATTTATATTTTTTTAAGGAAATTCATTATTATTTGAGACTTTTGCCTTTCCCTCAGCTAGCACAGGTGAGAGCATGTAGTCCAGCTCTGGCCAATCACAGTATATCATTTTCCTCTGGCTATATTGATCAGGTCAGGAAAAGACAAATATGCTCCTATTGGCTGGGACAATCAAAGTCCCCTTAGGACATATTTTCTTGAGCTACTGGTAAAGAGACTGTTGTTCTCTTTGGTGCCTAATGTAATATGTAAGTTAAAACCATTCTAGGACATCATTTTTGTTACGTGTAGAAAGTCTGAGAATAAAGCCAAGAGAAGAGGAAGCAGAGACAACAGGTAGAGATAGGGGAGTGAGGAGAGAAAAAGAAAATATCCTGGATCTAGCCAAGTATATTGAGCTTTCAATCCTCTACCTACTCCTCTACGGTATTTTTAAAATCAGCGCACATGAACTAAGGTAGTTCATTTAGTTTAAGCTGGAGTTCATTCATTGCAAGATTTTAACAAATGTAACACCTAAAATGTGCTTCAATGATGAAAACAGGACAGCTAACATCCCTTTTTCTTTTCCTGGTAATAATGAGGAGGTGGCATTCTTTTGACATTTAAAATCTTAGAAAAGGAAATTTTTTTAAAAAAGGTATGTTTTTGCTTTTGGTCTGTATGTTTGCATCTTGAAACAAGAGAATTTCAAAATACATTTGAAAAAATATAATGAATTTTAATCAGAGCATTGAGCTATATTTGGCATCCAATTCTTCAGGGGTTCCTCATGTTTTTGAATTTTATTAAATTTTGATCAGCCATTATGATTAGTGTTGGGATTAGAAGTTAATAAGTGAAACAGTTAAGCATGGAAAAGAACAGCTGTGCCTTAAAAATAAGTGTAGTTATGCAAATATTGAATTAAATAACATTTCCAAAAATTCCTTGAGAATAATGAAATGTAGGAAAGACCCAAGAATTAGGGAGAAGCTTGATATATTGCTTTAGGTTTGTATGAGCTATGCACATTTTATTTTAGTGATGGGATGATGGGGACAAGAAAGAAGAGAGGGAAAATGGATTTGAACAAGTCCTATAAAACAAATAAGGAAGAGGCTTACCATCACCGTTTTGAAGGTCAGAGTTGTCCCATAGTTCTCTGGGATCAGAAACATACTGAAATCAATAGATGGAATAGTGAGGACCTTGGATCATACGAAACTCAGAAGGCCAAAATGGAGATGGGAATTAAGCCAGCAGCTCTACAAAGAAGAAATTGATATATACATAGTGCAGGGGAAAGAAAAGATGTTATATCCACCACAAAAAAGATAACTTTGTTATGCTATTTTTCTTCTATGGGGTTGTACCAGAGTCTAGGACCTTAAAATCTGCTGCTGTTTAAATAAAAATATTTCTGTAAGTAGCAGATACATTGAGGAAGCCAAGAAATGTATCCACATATGGAGAGCAAAGCATCAGGACTGGGACAGATATGGATGAACCTTACTTGGCGAAGAGTGTAGGTAGCCAGTTATCACACTGATACACAAAGAAATAAATGGAATTGTCTTGCTGTACAGGTCTGTTTTACCAAAGTAGAAAATTCATTTGGCATAATTCAACACACGGCTTGACAAACTTTTCTGTAGAGAGCCATATAATTATTATTTTAGGGCTTGGTATATGTCCCAACTACTCACATCTAACTTTGTAGTGTAAAACCAGTCAGGGGATAAGTGTGGCTGTGTTTCAGTAAAACTTTATTGGCAAAAATGTCACTTTAGTCCGTGGACTCCAGTAGAATAAAGTATGCATGAGTGGTGTTCTGGGGATAAAAATAAATGCCCTGATGGGGAATGTTTACTAATTTTGTGGTATAAATATCACCACCATGGCCAGTTTAAAACTACCAATGGTTTTGAAAACCAACTGGCAAAATTCCTGAAAATCAAACATCAGCACTTGGGAGCACATACAAGACAATTGAAGGATACTACAAAAAATGATTTACTTACATAGAAGTAAAGGATCTGTTGTCCCAACCTTTAGTTTTTGAGATTCTGCAATCTTTCACTACTTTCCCTCCTTCCATGTTTCTCTGTCTCTCCCCCTCAGATCTCCTTCCTGGAGTCATATTCCTGAAAAAACGAAGTACATACAAGCCTTTGGCTTGGGCACTGCTCAACCTCAGATGTACAAAACACTCTTATTTATTTAAAGAATACTTACTTATATTTCTCTCATATGAGTAATAAGATTTTGAACGAGCACCTATATTACAATTGTCAACGGGTTATTTAGGAAAAGTAGACACCTAGACATCAGTTGATGAAGTCATATAATAGAAATTATAGTCCAAATAGTTGGTAAAGGCTCCATGGTTTGCAGTTAATACATAGCCTGTTCTCAGTTGGTTGTCTGTACTAGCTATTCCTAAATGCTAATTCCAAATTTCCAGAAAAGAGAGTCTATTTGGGCTCAGAACCCTTTTCTATGAAATGAAGTAGAGGGTATAGCTTGTACTCCTAATGTAAGTAAATGCCTCCAAAATAGTTTGTGATAGACAGTAACGTTTTTCTCTTCAGTTATTAGATACCACATCTTTTTCTAGAAACTTCATTGTTTCAGCTCTTCTCTTTTTTTTCCACACTCATGCTTCTTTCACCCAAATTTGCCAATTCTGTGTCGAGTACTTCTACTTTATGTGAAAAGGTAGAAAGAGAACAGGAAAGATAATCATAAAAATTAAGTGAAATCTTAAGTTTTCGTATTTCATAACCCTGTGATCTTGAGCACACTATTTTATCCCTCTCATCTAGAAAAAAGCATATCTTTAAAGCTCCTATCTCAGTGTAGTGTAATTGCTTATTTAAATCCCCAACTACTCACACAAAATTCATTAAATGTAGAGGCACCTGGGTGGTGCAGTAGGTTAAGCACACGACTCTTAGTTTCAGCTCAGGTCCTGATCTCAGGGTCATGAGATGGAGCCCTGCAACAGTCTCCATACTCAGTGGGGAGTTTGCTTGAGATCTCTCTGCCACTCTCTCCTGTGTGCTCTTTCTAAAATAAATCTTTTAAAAATTCATTAAAAATATATTTGTTAATTTTCACTGTGTGGGCCAGGCACTCTGATTAAATAGGATATTCAATGGAGGGAGAAGGGATGGGGACCTGATATATTTTCTGCACTTAGAAATTGCTGTAGACTGGGACACCTGGGTGGCTCAGTGGCTAAGCATCTGCCTTTGGTCCAGGACATGACCCTGAAGTCCTGGGATTGAGTCCCACATGAAACTTCCTGTGTGAAGCCTGCTTCTCTTCTCTCCCTCTCTCTCTCTGTGTCTCTCATGAATAAATAAATAAAATCTTTTAAAAAAAAGAAACTGCTGTAGACTGAATGTTTGTCTCCCTTTCTCCTCCAAAATTCATATGTTGAATCCAGAAGTGATGATGTTAGAAGGTGGGGACTTTGGCTGGTGATTAGATCATGAATCCCTCAGGAATGTGGTTAGTACCCTTATAAAAGAGGCCAAGAAATCTCCCTCGCTGATCTATCAGGTGAGGTTACAATGAAAAGGACACCATCAATGAGGACGCAAGCTCTGACCAGACACCAAACTGCAGGCACCATGATCCTGGACTTCCCAGCCTCCAGAACTGTAAGAAATAAGTGTTTGTTGTTTATAAGCCACCCAATTACGGTATTTTTAAAATCAGCGCACATGAACTAAGGCAGAAATTATTACTATTTACAGTTGAATTTTCTAATCTGCTTTATGATAGCCTTTACTTATCTCAGCAAAATTTGAAGCAAGGTCCTCCCATGAAAATGAAACATAGAAAGTGAAGATAGGGACTACATGTTCCTGAAGAACAGGACCTGAATCTTGTTCTCTTAAATGCTCAGGGTTTCACATATTTTTAAAAGATGAATCAGTGTCTTCTGTAGAGCATGCACCCCTTTCTCATATCTTGCATTTATAAGCAACTCTTAAGGAGGGAAATTTCACACTAGATGGATAACAGCGTGATTCTATGACAGATTCGTGAAGGAGAAACCAATGTAAAGGTACAACTGTAACATAATTATGAAATAGAAGCATTTTGGTTGTCACATACTACCCATAACATAGAATCTTTACAATCTCAAAAGAGGTACAATCTTCGTTTACTGCTACATGGGTTACCAAAAATCTCATGTATGATGATGATTTTCAGGCTCTCGCCTCAACATTCATATCTCCCAAATGTAAGCGATCCATTAATAGCTACACAATTTAGGGTTATTAATTAGAATAAAGTTGGCAGTTTGACTTCAGAGTTCAGCCTGTTTTCTTGTGATTCTTTAATGCGGTTGACTGCCTGCAAACATTTAAATGATTCCCCTGCCACTTGTCTATGTATTTAAGCAAATAGACTATTACAAGAACAAAGACCTACTTGGTTTTTCTAATTTGACGGAGGATAAAAGAAGGCTTTCGCAGCTTTGTTTTATTTCTAAACTCATTTAGCACCAAGTGCATATCCACTTCGACTTTTTTGGAACAGGTTCATTATGAAAATGGCCTAATAACGAGTAGTTGAACCTAGGGTTTTTATACATCCCTAAATGAACCCACGCTTGTTTCTCACCATTTCTTTGTTTCATAATTATGTTCCCTTTCAGCCCATTCTGCGGTCTCTTCCTCAACATACTATCTTTTGTACTGTGTTTCTTTTGATTGTGAATATCTCATTATATGCAGTAATTCCTATTATAGCTGACTATAGAGAGAAGCAGACTTGAGAAATACAGAGAGCACTGCCTAAATTCTTGGAGGTTTTCTGGGTTCTGATATTCAGGCCTCTCTGAAGCCAAGCTAAGGCCAAATTTGGGTTTTATTACAATCTTTTACTACAAACAAGGTCGCAATATGTGTTCCATTTTATGAATTATCTCCTCCATGTCTTTGCCCAAATACCATCTTTTCATTGAACCCGAAAGTGATGACTCCCTTGGAAATGCCAATTTCACTCCCTTTTCTGTTTCGAGCTGCGTCGTGAGCTCCTAAAATTTATATGTGGAAGTCATAAATAGGGGTACCTTAGAGTGTGATGGTATTTGCAGATAGAATCCTTAAAGAGCTAACCAAATTAAAATGAGGTCATTGGAGTGAGCCCTAATTCAGTATTACTAGATAAGAAGAACAAATTCGGACACAGATGTGGACACAGAGAGGACATGTTGTGAGGACACAGGGAGTGGAGGGCCAACCAGAGAGGCCTAGAAGAGAACCCTTCCTCATGGCTGTTAGAAGAAACCAATCTTGTTAACATCTTGGACTTCCAGCCTCCAGAACTGTAGGATATACATTTCTGTTGTTCAGACCACCCAGTCTGGCGTGCTTTGTTATGGCAGCCCTAACAAACCAATTCATCACCTGTTAAAGCGATCTCCCTGACCTTGCACTGTTGCATTATTTAATATATTTCATATTTATTTTCTTTTTCCCATCACTAAAATGTAAATTCCATGAAGGCAGGGAGTTTTTTTTTTTGTTGTTGTTGTTGTTCATTGATGCTTTTCTCACTGCTTTGAATAATGTTGAACACATACATAGATGCATACATGTATAAATATGAAATTTTATTAAAGCATAATCTCTTAGGGTAGACATGAAGAAGAACCATTGAACAGTGAGGTTCACTGTGTAACTCTGGGTAAATCAACTCAGTTTATTATGATCTTAATTATCTCATATGTAAAAATAAAATGTCTGAATTCCCTTAAAGTATACAGAATCCTGTCATTCCATAAAGGCTTTTATCTTTTCACTACTAGAAACACATTTCGTCTTTCTATTTTGACATCCTTTGATAAAGTTCCTGGGATCCAAAGATTTTGTTCCTTCTACCTTTCTATGTAGAACTTAGGGGATACTTGTGTTTCTTGTTGTTTTCAGAAATTTACCAGTGAGACTTCTACATTGTGACTTGAAAGTGAATTAAATATGTGTATATTTAAATTCTCAACTTTATTTTCGAAATGAATGGTAGTTTGAAAATTCTAATTAGTTTTGATGGAAGCTTAATTTTTCATGTGAAAAATTTTAAAGTTGTTTATGGAAAGGAATGACTATTAAAGAAACCTTAGCTTCATAAAATTACATAACTTTCTAGTTGGCCTCATCAGAGTTCTTTTCTCCCTTGTATTCTGTGAATTAACCAGTTGACAGATAACGGCTTGAACTTATCTAACCATTATTTTGGAAGCAGTTACAACTTACATTGCAAGATTAGTTCAAATTTTATTATTCATTTTATCCTTGACCTCAGTGGTTAAAACTATTAACTAAAGTAATGCTAATTGTGGTGGCGTTTTTTGATTTAGACACTTGTCTGCTAGGAATTGGACCGAGACCAATTCATTTCATTCTGGCTACTGAAAAGACATCAAGCTGTAATGATTTTTGGTCACTGTTCAAGAGTTTACATTAATATAAAGGGCACATAGGGTAAAACTCAATCATAAATACCACCCTAACATTTAGGTGGATTTTTTTTACTAAATTGGGTGAAATAATTTGGAAACTATAAATATATTGTAATATTTTGCTACTGAATATGAAAAATTCTTAGGTATTTTATTCTGATATATCATTTTAATCAGATGAAAATGACAGTGTATATGAAATCTATATTAAAAACTAAGAAAGATACTATTTGCTTGATTCAACAAATATTTAATTGCCTAACATTCCTAAGGTACTATAGAAAGAATACATAAGGTCCTAAATGAGTAAGACATGATTGTGGCCCTCAGGAGATTTATGGTTTAGTAAAAGAAATGAGATTAGTAAATAGATAATAAATACATATTTAAGATAATTGATAACATTTACTGAGTACTCATCATGTGCCAGGCACTCTTCTAAGAACTTTGTATATGTATTACACCAATCAAAATTTTTTTCTTAAGGCAGCAAGAGAAAGAGAGAGTGTGAACTGCAGAGAGTGAGGGAGAGAGAGAATCTTAAGGAGGCTTCACACCCAGGGCAGATCTGAAGCTGGACTTGATCTTGATCATGAGATAATGACGTGAGCCAAAATTAAGCGTTGGATACTTAACCAACCTTTTCTGCAACCCTTTGTTTGTTTCCCTGAGTTAGGAGTCTCTCATGGTTTGTCTCCCTCTCTCATTTTCCCCACTCACTTTCCCTTATATAATCTCTTTCACTATTTCTTATATTCCACATATGAGTGAAACCCTATGATGATTGTCCTTCTCCAATTGACTTATTTCACTCAGCATAATACCCTTCAGCTCCATCCATGTCAAAGCAAAAGGTGGGTATTCGTCCTTTCTGATGGCTAATATTTTATTGTCTATACAGTTTGGCTATTGTGGACATTGCTGCTATGAACACTGGGGTGCAGGTGTCCCAGTGTTTTCACTGCATCAATATCTTTGGGGTAAATCCCCAGTAGTGTGATTGCTGGGTCATAGGGTAGCCCTATTTTGCACTTCTGGAGGAATCTCCACACTGTTTTCCAGAGTGACTGTACCATTTGTCATTTCCAGCAACAGTGCAAGAGAGTTCCACTTCTCCAAAAGCTGGCCAACATTTGTTGTTTCCTGTCATGTTAATTTTAGCCATTCTGATTGGTGTGAGGGGGTATCTCATGGTGGTTTTGATTTGTATTTCCCTGATGGCAAGTGATGTGGAGCAGTTTTTTCATGTACTTGTAGTCCAAGTTTGGAGAAATGTCTATTCATGTCTTCTGCCTATTTTATGACTGGATTGTTCGTTTCTTGGGTGTTGAGTTTGATAAGCTCTTATAGATCTTGGACACTAGCCCTTTATCTTATATGTCATTTGCAAATATCTTCTCCCATTATGTAGGTTGTCTTTTAGTTTTGTTGACTGTTTCCTTCACTGTGCAGAAGATTTTTTCATGATTAAGTCCCAATAGTTCATTTTTACTTTTGTTTCCTTTGCCTTCATAGATGTGTCTAGGAAGAAGTTGCTGTGGCCAAGTTCAAAAAGGGTATTGCCTGTGTTCTCCTCTAGGGTTTTCAACCATTTAGCTCTTTACAACCATGGTGTAAGAGATTGGTCCAGTGTCATTTTCTGCATGTGGCTGTCCAATTTTCCCAGCACCATTTATTGAAGAGACTGTCCTTTTTCCAGTAGATAGTCTTTCCTGCTTTGTTGAATATTAGTTGACCATAGAGTTAAGGGTCGATTTCTGGGTTCTCTATTCTGTTCCATTGATCTATGTGTCTGTTTTTGTGCCCAGTATCACACTGTCTTGATGATCACTGCTTTGTAGTACAACTTGAGATCTGGCATTGTGATGCCCTCAGCCCTGATTTTCTTTTTCAATAATCCTCTGGCTATTCAGGGACTTTTCTCATTCCATACAAGTTTTAGGATTATTTATTCCAACTCTGTGAAGAAAGTCCATGGTACTTTGATAGGGATTGCATTGAACGTGTAAATTGCCCTGGGTGCATAGACATTTCCATAATATTAATTCTTCCAATCCATGAGCATGGATTATTTTTCCATCTCTTCGTGTCTTCCTCAATTTCTTTCAGAAGTGTTCTGTAGTTTTTAGAGTCCAGACCATTTACCTCTTTGGTTAGGTTTATTCCTAGGTGTCTTATACTTTTGGGTGCAATTTAAATGGGATTAATTCCTTAATTTCTCTTTCTCCAGTCTCATTGTTAGTGTATAGAAATGCCCCTGATTTCTATGCATTGATTTTGTATCCTGTCACATTGCTGAATTGCTGTATGAGTTCTAGCAATCTTGGGGTGGAGTATTTTGGGTTTTATATATACAATATCATGTCATCTGGAAAGAGGGGGAGTTTGACTTCTTTTTGGCCAATTTGAATGGCTTTTATTTCTTTTTTTGTCTGATTGCTGAGGCTAGGACTCCTAGTACTATGTTGAATAGCAGTGGTGAGAGTGGACATACCTGTCGTGTTCCTGATCTTAGGGGAAAGGCTCCCCATGCTATTCTCTGTGGGCTTTTCATAAATGGCTTTTATGATATTGAGGAATGTACCCTCTATCCCTATACTTTGAAGAGTTTTATTTTTTATTTATTTATTTTTATTTTACTTTGAAGAGTTTTAATCAGGAATGGGTGCTGTATTTTGTCAAATGCTTTCTCTGCATCTATTGGGAGGATCATATGGTTCTTGTTTTTTCTCGTATTGATGTGATCAATCACGTTGATTGTTTTACAAATGTTGAACCATCCTTGCATTCCGAGGATAAATCCCACTTGGTAGTAGCGAATAATCCTCTTAATGTACTATTGGATCCTATTGGCTGGTATCTTGGAGAGAATTTTTGCATCCATGTTCATCAGGGATATTTGTTTATAATTCTCTTTTCTGGCGGGGTCTTTGGTTTGGGGATCAAAGTAATGCTGGCCTCATAGAATGAGTTTGGAAGTATTCCCTCCTTTCTATCCTTTGAAACAGCTTTAGTAGAATAGGTATTGTTTCTTCTTTAAACGTTTGATGGAATTCCCCTGGGAAGCTATCTGCCCTGGACTCTTGTGTCTTGGGAGGTTTGGGATGACTGCTTCAATTTCCTCACTGGTTATTGACCTGCTTAGGTTTTCTATTTCTTACTGTTCCAGTTCTGGTAGTTTGTAGGTTTCCAGTAATGCATCAATTTCTTCCAGATTGCCTAATTGTTTGCATATAGTTGCTCATAATACGTTTTTAAAATCGTTTGCATTTCCTTGGTATTGCTTGTGAGCTCTCCTCTTTCATTCATGATTTTATTAATTTGAGTCTTTTCTCTTTTCTTTTTAATAAGACTGGCTAAGGGTTTATCTATCTTATTAATTCTTTCAAAGAACCAGCTCCTGGTTTTGTTGATCTGTTCTACAGTTCTGGTCTCTATTTCATTGAGTTCTGCTCTAATCTTTATTATCTCTCTTCTTCTGCTTGGTTAGGCTTTATTTGCTGTTCTTTCTCCAATTCCTTTAGGGGTTAGCTTGTGTATTTGACTTTTTTTTCCAATTTTTTGAGAGAGGCTTGTATTATGATGTATTTCCCTCTCAGGACCACTTTGGCTGTATCCCAAAGATTTTGAACAGTTGTATTTCATTTTCATGAGTTTCCATGAATATTTTTAATTCTTCTCTAATTTCCTGGTTGACCCTTTCATCTTTTAGCAGGATGCTCTTTAACCTCCATGTTTTTGAGTTTCTTCCAAATTTCTTCTTGTGATTGAGTTTTAGTTTCAAAGCAGTGTGGCCTGAAGATATGCAGAGGATAATCTTAATCTTTTGGTATCAGTTGGGACCTGATTTGTGACTCAGTGTGTGTTGTATTCTGGAGAAGTTCCATGTGCACTTGCAAAGAATGTGTATTCAGTTGCATTAGGTTAGAATGTTCAGTATATATCTGTGAAATCCATTTGATCCAATGTATCATTCAAGGCCTTTTTTTCTTTGCTGATGTTCTGCTTAGGAAATCTGTCATTTGCAGAAAGTGCCGTGTTGAAGTCTCCTATTAATGTATTATCTATAGATCTCTTTACTTTGGCTATTAATTGATTGATATACTTGGCGGCTCCCACATTAGGCACATAAATATTCATGATTGTTAGGTCTTCTTGTTGGATAGACCCTCGATATATGATATAGTGTCCCTCTTCATCTCTTATTAAAGTCTTTGGTATAAACTCTAATTTATCTGATATGGGGATTGCTACCCCAGCTTTCTTTTGAGGACCATTTGAATGGTAAATTGTTCTCCACTCCCTTCATTTTCAGTCTGGAGGTGTCCTTAGGTCTAAAATGAGTCTTTTGTAGACAGTATATAGATGGGTCTTTCTTTTTTATCCAGTCTGATACCCTGCATCTTTTGATGGGATCATTTAGCCTTTTCATGTTCAGAATAACTATTGAAAGATATGAATTTAGTGTCATAGTATTACTTATCCATTCCCTGTTTATGTGAATTGTTTCTGTGGGCTCCCTCTTTGTTTATAGGGTCCCCCTTAATATTTCTTGCAGAGCTGGTTTGGTGGTCACATATTCTTTCAGTTTCTGTCTGTCCTAGAAACTCTTTATCTCTCCTATTCTGAATGACAGCCTTGCTGGATATAGTATTCTTGGCTACATGTTTTTCTCATTTAGTACCCTACTTGTGCCAGCCCTTTCTGGCCTGCCAGGTCTCTGTGGAGAGGTCTGTTGTTAATCTGATTTTTCCCCATATAAGTTAAGAATCTTTTGTCTCTCACTGCTTTAAGAATTTTCTCTTTACCTTTGAAATTTGCAAATTTCACTATTAAATGTTGAGGTGTTGAGCAGTTTTTGTTGATTTTGGGGTTGGGTCCTCTCTATATCTTGGATCTGAATGCCTGATTCTGTCCCCAGATTAGGGAAGTCCTCAGTTATGATTTGTTGAAATATTCTTTGTATTTCTCTCTATCTCTCTCTCTCTCTCCCTCTCCACCCCTTCTGGAATCCCAATAAGATGAATATTATTCTTTCTCAAGCTATCATTTATTTTCCCAAGACTTTCCTCATAAACTATTAATTGTTTTTCTTTTTTCCTCAGCTTCATTCCATCAACTTGTCTTCTATGTCACTCACTCTTTCCTCCACCTCATTAAACCTAGCAGTTAGAGCATCCAGTTTAGACTGCATTTCAGTTAATTTCTTTTATTTCAGTCTCATTAGATCTCAATTCTGCAATAAGGGAATTTCTAGAGTCCTTTATGCTTTTTTCCAGAGCTATCAGTAATTTTATAATTGTACTTCTGAATTGTATCTCTGACATGGTATTTAAATCCATGTCCAGCAAGTTTGTGGCAGAAAGTATTACTTCTCATTCTTTCTTTTATGGTGAATTTTTCCTTCTAGTCATTTTGTTCAGTGCAGAATTATTATATGAGTGAGCAGAGTCAAAAATATCAACCGCAACCTAAATAAAATACACCCTAGATGATTCTGAAGAGGTCAGAGACCAGAAAATAAAAGAAAAAGAAGAATAGAACAAAATGAAAGGACTGCTAAAGTGAAAAACAATAAAAAAACAGTAAGAATAAAAAAATGAAAACAAAAATAGACAAAGAATAAAAGAAGAAAAGGAAAAAATAAAAGGGGGGTGGTAAGAAAGTGGTGGTGGAGTGAGAATATAGTGTCACTGAGGTGACCTAGAGAATGATTCTCTGGGTTCTGTATATATTTTGTTCTGTATGTTAGAAGATGCTCAATTCCAAATTTATATACACCAGCAAAACTTATATAAAGACCCAACATCGACCACAAAAATTGAAACAAGATAAAAGAGGGGGGCAGAATGGGAAGGAAGAGAGAATATAGTCTGTCAGAATTAACCAACATGCTGTTCCACGTGGTTCTGGGTGCATTGGTCCATGTGTTAGATGGTACTAACAGCTACCATTATAAACAAAACAAGGGACTCCTGGGTGGCTCAGTGGTTGAGTGTCTGCCTTTGGCTCAGGGCACGATCCTGGAGTCCCAGGATTGAGTCCTGCATTGGGGTCCCTACATGTACCCTGCTTCTCCCTCTGCCTGTGTCTCTGCCTCTCTCTCTCTCTGTGTATGTCTCTCATGAATAAATAAATGAAATCTTAAAAAAAATAAAACAAAACAAGACAGAAAAAACAAAAAATAAAAACTCATAACTCATGTATCTACTAAAATCAGATTGAATACGTTGAAGGGAATCAAAAAATAAAGAATATATCTAAGCCACGTAATTGTAAAAATATGAACATCACTAAGTAAAAAGCTTAAAAACAAAGAGTTGGTAAAATATTATAGTTAAAGCTGGAAAAGATAAAAAAATATTGGAAACTTTTAACCTGAAAGATAAATGAATTGTAATGAAAAAAAACCCCTCTAGTTCTATATACTATTTTCCCTCAGTCCTGGAGCTTTCCAGTGCTGCTTGGTCAGTAAAGTTGTTCTTCCCTTGTTCTTCCAGCAGTTCTTCTTGGGGAGGGCCTGCTGCACTGATTCTCAAGTGTCTATGCCTCGGTGAAGATGCACCATCCCTTGCCAGGTGGCTTGGCTCAGTGTGAGCTGTTTATCAGGTGAGGCCTTTATTCCCTATAGGCTATGCCTCTCCCAGGTAAAAGTCAAAAAGAAGAAAAAAAAAAAATGGCCATGGCCAGATCTTCAGTTCTGGAACCAAGAGCTCCCTGTGAGTACCGAACTGCAGCCTCACAGTGTACACTGGCCTAGATGCTCCTGGGGGAAGGCATCGGGGCACTGATCTGCACAAGTTGAAGGGCGCCCAGCAGCAGGAGTGTTCTCACTGTCCTGCCCCGGGTCTACATCTCTTGAATGGAACAGAAGACAGCTGCCTCCATTGGTTACTGGGCTCTAGTGTAAAGGGAGCTTTGGTTCCCACCTAACCAGTGGCTTCTCCCAAATGCCTGGATGGTTGTAATGTTCCAGCCTTTTACCACTATTCGACCAGGTTTCTGGTGAGCTTTCTCCTGGGCACCCCTATTCTTATTGTGTCTCTGAGGATATTGAGGCTTCACTACCCCTGCATGATTCTGCTCTATTTCCTCACTGAGCACTTTTAAGTCAGGAAAGACTCTTTCAGGTTCAGATTTTTAAAGTTCCCGGTTGTCCAGGGCTCAGCTTTTGTGCCCCAGTTTGCTGAGGTTCCCCTCCCCCACCTTTTCTCTTCTCTGCCTTCCTACCTTTTCAGAAGTGATCACTTTTATCTCTGTAGCATTCCAGCTGTTCTCTTTTTACATCTCAGGTTGAATTCATAGGTCTTCAGGATGTTTTGAAAGTTATCTAGGTAAGTTTGTAAGATCAGATGAATTGAAGACCTCTACTCTTCTGCTATCTTGCCTCCCCAATCAAACCCTTTAACCATACTTCAAGGTGAATACTGTTTCATCACAGTTAAAGCAACTTTTCAAGGTCAGGAAGTTAATAAGTAAACATGTTGGCATTTGAACTTGTGATGTTGGCTCTTGAATCATACTGTTAATCTATTTTACCTTTAGGATAAAACATTTTTTAAAAGATTTTATTTATTTATTTGATGGAAAGGGAGAGAGAGAGACAGAGATAGAGTATGAACAAGGGGGAGGGGCAGACGAAGAGGGAGAAGCAGACTCCCTGCAGGACCCTGGGATCATGACAGATATTTAACCAACTAAGCCACACAGGCACCCTTAGGATAAAATTTTTAAAAGCAATATAAAAACAAAATAAAACTCTACAAACTTGTTTAATGACTCACATATGGCAGAAATGCCATCTATGTTAGAGGAACTCAGGGTGTCTTAGGAAGGTTGCATTTGGAATAGACCTCAAAGCATCCAGGTATGTGGAACTCTAGAGTGAGGTATCATTTTCAAATAGATAGGCTAGTTTGTCACCAAATCTTCCTGCCCATCGAACTAAACTACATTTCTCATCCTCCCTATGTGACTGAGTTCTAGCCAAAGGAATATATACTGTATATACATTGTAATGTGTATAATATAAAATATATTTATAGCATAGAAATGCTAAAAATTCTATAAACTTCTAGGTCGGGCCTACAAACCACTCATTTATGATTTTGTTTTCCTTGTTCTTCTCCTGGTTGCAGATAATCCGTGAATCTCAGAAGCCAAATAATGAAGATCAGAGATTACATTCACAATATGGAATAGGCCTAGATTCCCAAATCACAGCTTGAAGGAGAGCCAGCCACTGATTTAAAAAAACCCATTTTAGGCATTTTTCCATGACAAATAAATATTTATGTTTGTAAGCTACTGAAATTTTGATATTTGTGGACTACCACAGTAAGCTTACTTCCACTAACATAGGGAATATAAGACAAAGTATCATGAGGAGGGTAGATTAAAGTGGATAATAAGTATACTGTTAGGTTTTAAAGCCAAAATGAAAGGTTAAAATTGCTTGTGGCAAAACTATCTTTAGAATTCCCTATAAAATTCGATATGTAGAACATGGTATAATATCAAATATTGTATAAATAGTTGACCTTATACAAACCTATAGAAGATTTTATCAATTCTTTTCATTCTTGCACTGTTAATGTTTTGCTAGTGTTAATTAATTATTCAACTTCTTCCTTTAGGATATTGATGAAACCATTACCACTTATCTGTCTGGCTACCTGAACCATACATTCCATTTCTTCTTAATGGAAAAGAAACATATTCTTTCTAAAGTCTTTGGCAGTATGTATTGGCTATTTCAGCCTGAGTTTCTGCCATTGCTATCAAGCATACTTTTTATATGATGTCATGGAATTGAAAGGCAGTTTAATATCTTAAAATATCACAGGCTTTATTGGGAGATGATTTGTGTTTGAATCCCAGCTCTAGCATTATTTGAGTTGTGCTATGGATCTTGAGTAATAAACTTAAATTTTCTGAACTTTTGTTTTACAATTAGTGAATTGGAGATAAAAATACACACATTATAAATTGTTCTGAACAAAAATAAATAAATAAATAAATAAATTGTTCTGAACATATATATATTCATAATATTTATTGAGTATTTACTGTGTTGCCTCTTCTAAAACAATTGCTCTATCATAAGTTTATAATATTTTCCAGTTTTCTGTGTTTTATTAAACCATTTTGCTTTGGATCTGTACATATCACACATTCTATATGAATTTCTAGCTCAGGAATGACAATGTTTTGGTTTATTTTCTTCTCTCTCTTTTTTTTCTTTTCCCAAATATCCCATTTATGATTATAATTATACTTACTTTCAGCACATTTTTTTAAAGATTTATTTGAGAGAGAGAGAGAGAGTGAGAGCTAGGGCCAAAGAGGGCAGAGGGAATGGAAGACAAGCAGACTCCCTAGTGAGTAGGGAGCCTGATGTGGCGCTGGATCTCAGGACTCTGAGATCATGACCTGAGCCAATATCAAGAATCAGATGCTCAACTGGCTGTACCACTCAGGTGTCTCCTTTCAGCACATTCTTAACTCTATTTATTCCATCTTCTTTAAGGTTGATCACTTAAAAAGATCTTTTAAAGTTAATACAGAAATTACTAAATTTAAAAAATTTTAAACTTATAGCAACCTTATAACTAGTTGAGGAAGGTGCTATTATCTTCACTTAAGAGTAAATGACTTGCTTGATGTTCCACATTATTTAGTGACAGCTAGGACTAAAACAATTAACAATTATTGAGCACTTACAAGTTGTGTAACATTTTTCATATATTAACTAATTTCATGCTCATAAAAACTCTATGAACTAAGTAATATTATTAGAATCGAATCATACATGAGAAAAAGGAGGCACAAAGAGATCTGAGTTGCTTACTATGGTGATTTAACTACTGTTTGGTTTGGAATTTGAACTCAAATATATGGTTGTCTAAATCATTCTACTATGTTGATTTTCACTAGAATGTGTATAACATTTGGTGCTGTGACTAATACATTATATCAATGAAAGATACGGTTATTGAACTATTTAGCAACCTGAGAATCATCTTGCTATTGTACAATTCAGAGGAAAGTTTAGCTAGGAAGACATAGTAGGTGCATTTGTTGGCATTGGAAATCTTAAATGCCATGTTTTGCATCTACATGCTTAAACATCAAACATTTTTATTGTGTATTTTATTTTACTTTATTTTATTTAAATTCAATGTGCCAACATATAACACCCAGTTCTCATCACATTATTATTGTTGAATTTTTTTAAATTGCAAGTTAAAAAAACGGTGAACAAATGTATAAAATGAAAAAAATTTCAATTCTAAGGATTGAATCTAAAGGTTAAAAAAAAAAAGGTAAAATAAAATCCCAATTGTACATTTACTGGAAAATGTCGTTTCTTACTAAGGTCATGGGATGAATTTCAGCTTTTCAGAAATATGAATGTGAAAGCAATTATTCAAATAATTATTTAAAGATTATTATTATTTAAATAATTAAAACTCTAATGTGATTTTTTTGTTTTATACTAAATATTATTATTTAAATAATTAAAAATCTAATGTGATTTCTTTTTGCTTTATACTAAATATATTATGAGGATCTGTAAGTATATGTTTTTTTTTTGTAAGTATATGTTAAATAACAATTTGATGAGTTTATTTTAGACAACTCTATGCATTATCTGTTGGTAAGCAGGAACATTTTTTTGGTAATGCTACAGCCACCTTTTCTAGCTTTGGCTGAAGTCTTAAATGTATCGGAAAATACACTATCACTGTTTCACATTTATTCTTTCTAAGTGATATCCACATAAAATGAACTCATTTAAAAAGTTAAAGTTTATCATTTTCTAGCTGACACTGTGGTCTCAACCTGGGGATTGAAAATGAGGCCGTGCTTCTTCTTTCTCTCATATAGTTATGAGAAACACGAATTTTGCAGCTGGAATTCAGCTGACAAATTTGGATATGATCCAGTAGTCATAGTTCTGTAAAAAGACAGCAGTAGGTATGGTCACAAAACTAATTATGTGGATATGAACGTGCTATTTTTTAAAAAGTTGACTTCGTAATTTGTATATGATATACAACCCATTTATTTCTTCCTATTTATTTAGACATGTATATAAAATATAGGATTATTTTATATATAAATTATATATATAATTATATATAATAAATATAGTTATATATTCATATATAAAATAATATATAAATATATATTTAAAATATATAATTATATTTATATATTATTTTTGTATATAAAATAATCCTATATTTAGGATTATAATATAATCCTATATTTTATATAATGTATCCAAATTAAATTCACTTTTATATATATTTTCATCCTACAATCTCACACTAACATTTGTTACTTAAAAACTTTAATTTTCAGTAACTTGCTATCTACCTAGTTGGATGATTAATTGTGAGTCAATGGAGACTACTTAAAGAGATTGGGTAACTTTTTACTATAATCAAATTTAATTGAAATATTTACAGTTTATTATGAAAGCACTAGGATTAGAAGTGATTCCAAAAAATTCACATGGGTCGAGCTTATTGGTCACAGTCTGATGAGAAGTGAGGTTAGAGGACTTGTATTTACACTGTTTTTAGATACTATTTGTGATTTTTACTTAGATTATAAATTGATGGAGTGGGAATGGGGAAGAGTGAAGAGAGTTATAGAGGGGGCTACAAACCCTGCTACTCATGGGCACCACTGCAAATTAGAAGACAGAAAACTAATTTAGACACTTATTTCCCTGTTCTTTAATCAGCTGATGAAGAGAGATACACACAACAACCATAAGACTGTGAATTCATAATAAAATTGTGAACTGAATGCCTAAATTAGCACAAGTGAACAATTGATTCTGACTGGTGCATTATGACAAGTATCATCAAAAAGTTATATTTGGGGGCACCTGAGTGGCTCAGTCAGTTTAGTGTCTGACTCTTGATGTCAGCTCAGGTCGTGATCTCAGGGTTGTGAGACAGAGCCCATGTTGAGCTCAGGGCTGAGTGTGGAGTCTGCTTAAGATTCTCTCTCCTCTTCTTCCTCCGCTGCTGCTCCCACTGTCTCCTTCTCTAATAGATGTGTACATATATGTATATTTTAACTGAGTTAAAGGGTAAATAAGACTTCAAAAGTTAGGAGGTGGAAAGATCTTCCACACAGGCAATAGAATGTCCAGAGACAGAGAGACATGACAGCATATGATCGTACAACAATAAGTGATCTTTTATAATTAAAAATGGATGCAGAGTTTGGTGGGGAACAAGGAGAGGTGGGACACAAAGCAAAAACTCAGGATAGATTTCGTTTGCAAAACCTTAAAGGCCACTTTGTTATAGATCTTTATTTTTGGTCGGCCCATCACATTGCTCTTAACAAAAGTAATTTTTATAGAGGTTGTGTGTGTGTGTGTGTGTGTGTGTGTGTGTTCAGAGATTATCTTGCAAGAGCCACCTATAGACCTATAGACACATTCTTTTTGGGAGGGATGTACAGCTTTTGAGTAACTCAGACCTGCTGAGTTAACCATTTGCTGCCCACAGATAATACCCAAAATAGTAGACAATCACTAGCATCTAAAATGCTAGAGTCTATCAGCAAGGGGCATGAAGTTTGAAGAATAGTATTGAAGTTACCATTTAGTGCAATTAGGCAGGCTAGGTGGGCTTGGAGAGGGATGTGGCTTCTGAATCGTTGCTTAGCTTGTCATCTATGATTTGCTTTTATGAGCTTACAGTGACTAGATGCAAAGACAGATTAATAGGATCCAAACCTCACAATAAGAATAAAACGGAAATAACCAGAGAAGAAAAACTAAACATTCAATTTTTTTTCTCTCTCCCCTTTTTCCCTGAGGTAGTTGGCCCTTGCTTAGTTCCTCTTCCCATGATTTTAAATCCCCAAAAGGAGAATTAGATGCCCAGTTAGGTTAAACACTTTTTTTGTCTTTAAGGGAAGAGCATAGGCCGACATTTAGGTGGCAGGGCCTTGGGTGCTGTGTACACAATGCATTGAGTCTTTAGCTGAATCTTTTCCACCATTTGACAAATGTGGTAAACTATAAAGCCTTGCATTTTAAACCTTAATGGAAAGGAAGTTATATTTTTCAAGAACAAACATTTTTGGTGGGTGGATAGAGAAATATTGGTTACATGAGGTAAGTAATAAGGAGCTATTGTTTCCACAGAACCAAAGAGGAAATGGAGTGGCAGATAGTAAATATCCACTACTTTATACTTTTGGTCCCTCTTTCCTCTCCACCAGATGACATCAAGTTCTCTTTTGCTGTACTCTGATTCCACATCAATGTTCCTTTTCTGACCCATAAACTCCTAGCCAGAGCCCTTACTCCTGACCTCTCCTTGATTGCTCATCCAGATGACTAATCTTTAGCTGTTGCCCAGATGCAATGCTTACTCTTCTATATTTTCAGAAGCACAAAATTCATCAACTGCATAGGTACAGATTATGTCTCTTATTCTTTTCTTTCTTTCTTTTTTCTTTTTTTTGGGGGGGGCAGAGAGAGAGAGAGCACACACATGAGGAGGTGGGGTTGGGGGTGGTGGTCTTGCAGAGAAAGAGGGAGAGAGAAACTTAAGCAGGCTCAATGACCCTGAGATCATGACCTGAGATGAAATCAAGAGTTGGCCATTCAACCTACCCAGGTACCTCCAGATTCTATTTCTTGTAAACAAATGCTACAAGTGGTTGGTGAGGTATAGTCCTCAGAAGATTGGAAGTAGGCAATCTAACTGGTTATATTTCCTTGGGAATGACTCTCTTTTCTAAACAGCGTGACTAATAAGGCACCTAACACATAGCCGAGGCTCAATAAATGTTTATTGTGCTAATCAAGGCCAATGATTCCTTAAGTAGCTCATGGAATAGAATATCCGATAGAGGAAAATATAGGAATTGTCTAACTGTCCTCAGTGGAGAAATGAACCAGCTGCAGCATGAGTATGAAATGCACAAGAACAAAATAAAAATATTATTTTGAGATTTATTTGGAAAACAGCTATTTCCCAAGGCCTTGCAGATTGTGGACCAGATTTTATCCTTGTGTAATTCTGTGTGACAGCTCTCTAATCTGCAGTGATTAAAACATAGTATTTCAAGACATGCTTTTGTTATTTTATTATTTATAGGAGCAGTTTTCACTGTTAGTACTTTGCAACCTTTTCAACTTTTGCAATACCTTCCGAAAGTAATAAAGTTTAACGTGAATCAGTATATTCTCACCAACTTATAAATATAATGACTGATGGATTTTGAAGATCTATATCGTATTAAGAAAAAGAAATGGACAGAAAATAGGAAGTATAAATTGAAATATATATGTATCCCTTTTTTCTAATCCTTGAAGTATTTTAAATATCTGTAATGGATAGGGATCTTCATCTATATCAAGCCTTTTGGAAATTTTCTCCCTTACTTCTCATATAGTTAGAGCTTAAAATGGTCATTCAAACCATCCAACAACCAGTAAAATACCATAAATTCAAATGGGAATGTAGAATCTTCCTTTAAAAAAAAAGATTTTATTTATTTATTGATGAGAGACACAGAGAGAGAAGAAGAGACACAGGCAGAGAGAGAGGCAGACTCCGTGCAGGAAGCCTGACGTAGGACTCGATCCCGGGATTCCAGGATCACGCTCTGGGTGGAAGGCAGGTGCTAAACCGCTGAGCCACCCAGAGATCCCCTAGAATCTTCTTTATCACTTTCTAGGTGTGACAGCTCCAGCTACTTGAGATAATTTTGTTTAGTGTTGTCTGCTTCATCAATTTGCTATTTGAAAGATCTAGCTAACAAGACAATCTCTAATTGATAGTTATGCATTTTCCATCATAAACCAAAATTTATCGAGTTATTCTTTTTTTTAAGATTATGTATTTATTTATTCATGAGAGACAGAGAGAGAGAGGCAGAGACATAGGCAGAGGGAGAAGCAGGCTCCCTCTGGGGAGCCTGATGCAGGACTTGATCCCAGATCCCAGTATCCTAACCTGAGCCACAGGAGGATACTCAACCACTGTGCCACCCAGGCATCCCTATGGAGTTGTTCTTTATCATAAATTATACTCGTGATCTTCAACCCATTATAAAGATGAATCAAAACCGTTTGAAAAATCTTTTTTTTTTTTTTTTTTTTTTTTTTAAAGTAAGCTTAGGCCCAGTCTGGGGCCTGCACTCATGACCCTGAAATCAAAAGTCCAATGTTCCACTGACTGAGCCAGCCCTGGACCCCTGAAAGACCTTTTTAAACTCTGTCCATACTTTTGTCTCTAAAAACTGGCATAGAGAAAATAAGTTCACAAATGAGGAATGATTCTTAGGGGAAAGCTTACTCCTCGCGGTTATAGCAATATCCATTTATATTTTTAAAAATAATTTAATACGTTCTTTAAAAAAATGCCTTTTTGTTGTCTCACTGTTCTAAGTGAGAAATGGATTAGCAATTAACATATGGCAACTCTCTGATGCCTTAATAAATGGGAAGGAGCTTTTGCTCAAAGCTGTTGGAGCTCTTTCACAAATTAATTGACCTTAACAGGTGGATATACTATACCCACGTTCCAAAAGGGGAAATGAGTAGAGCCAGCTTAAAATAAATTCTAAAGTTGTAGAACATATCTAAAAGATAAATACTTCTGAGAGGTGAATTTGGGGACAGCTTTACATTTTCTTGTCCTACTCTAGTAACAGAAGGCATCATTTCTATCCTTTCATTCTGACCTCATATATTATAGAACTAGTTTGGTCTTCAGTTCCAGGCCTGTGAGAGGAAGTCTATGCTATAATTCCATAAAGTGACTTTAATAAACTCTACATGATTATATTAAGATTTTTTTTTTCCTTTGGTGACTCTTATTTGTACCTATGCAACATTCCATGTTTAAAGGTCACATACTGTGTATTTTATTTATGTGACATTCTGGAAAAGACAAAATTCTAGTGAGGAGAACAGATCAGTATTTGCCAGGGGTTGGGACATGCTGTGATTACAAATATTAGCCTAAAGGGACGTCTGGGTGGCTCAGTGGTTGAGCATCTGCCTTAGGCTCAGGGCATGATCCCAGGACCCAGGATGGAGCCCACACTGGGCTCCCTGTGAGGAGCTTGCTTCTCCTTCTGCCTGTGTCTCTGCATCTCTCCCTGTATCTCTCATGAATAAATAAATAAATCTTAAATATATATATATTATCCTAGGGAATTTCTTGGGTGGTGTTGGAACTATTCTGAAGCCTGTTCATTAAGGTAGTTGAACAGATTTTTACATGTGTACAATTTCTTGAACTGAACACCCCAAAAGATCAAATATACTGAGGTAAATTTATGGAATAAAAAAAAGTTTAAAAGGATTATTTTAGTGTTTATACTGTCTTAATGTTTGTTCTTACCTTAAATGGTAGAATGATATCTAAATGCTTTGTAGGAATTGCTGACAAAGATATTTTCAGATTTATAAATAAATTCTTGTATCTCTAAATACCTATTCATTTTATTGACAGTTTAAAGGGATACTTTGAAATTTTTTTTGTAATATAGTCCTCAAGAAATCAGAGCAAGAGATCACCTTACAGTTGAAGTTCTTTTATTAACTTTACCTCTTTTTAAATTTAATTTTATTTATTTGAGAGAGAGAGAGAGAATGAGGGAGAGCAAGAGAGTATGAGGCCAAGGGAGGAGCAGAGAGAGGAGAGAAACCCAAGCAGACTCCATGCTCAAGCCCTGTGGGGGGCTTGATTACACAGCAAGACCATGACCTGAGCAGAAATCAAGAAGTCAAATGTTTAACCCACTGAGCCATCCAGGTGCCCCTATTATCTTTGCAATTTAAACTTCTCTGATAAAATGAATTATAAGCTTCTTTCTATTAAATTTTTCTTAGGATTAAAGTGTTACAGTGTTAAAGTGAAATTTCAGTGTATTTTGCCACCTATTTTCATATTTCCTATTTTTGTCAGCCTGGTGTGTAGAATGGTCTTATATTTTTAAGTTAAATTTTGATTAATTTCTCTATTCTTTTATATATTATATATATATTATATGGCATAGTAAACATATATATGTGCATGTATATAAATAACATATAAACAACATGCTAAAACTAATTGTTTATAGTTTATATCTCCATATTTTCTAATCTGAATCATGTATTTCATGATAGGATAAATATATAACAGTGTGGCAAGTTTATAAACAATAAAAATTATGACAGAAAAATAGGAAGGTTAATGTCAATCCATTTACTGGCTGTGAATCTCAAAGTGTGCAGATTTCAAGTTCTAACTGAATTGGGTAATTCAGCACTTCTTTATGCCTGCCTGCAGAATGTACCTAAAAATCTGTCTCTCCCTTGAATAGTTTTGATAAACAATTAAATATTTATGCTGTAATTTGTGCCATGCTGAAATTAGATAATTTTTCAGTAACAAATGCCAATGCCATTTATTAATCCCTTATTGGTCTTACAATTTTTCTACTTACATTAAAAGGTAATGATTTCCTTCATCATTTAACATTTATCAACTTTCACTCTCAGATATTCAGTTTCTTACATATTCATAATGACAGAAGAAAAACTGGTTCAGATATATATATATATATTTTAATCTTTTATTTATTTATTAATGAGAGAGAGAGAGAGAGAGAGGCAGAGACACAGGCAGAGGGAGAAGCAGGCTCCATGCAGGGAGCCCGACATGGGACTTGATCCCGGGGCCCCAGGACCAGGCCCTGGGCTGAAGGTGGTGCTAAACCACTGAGCAACTGGGGCTGCCCGGTATATATTTTTTGAATGTATAAGGTTGCTCTAAGAATTTAAGACAAAGGAAAATAAATGTAACTTTTGAAATTTGCTGAATATACAGTTTAAAATAAAAATTTTAGGACTTAAAAAAAAATTTAGGACTTATGTTGGGTTGGGATAAGATTAGTTTTGTCATCCAATATTCTCCTTCTCTCTCTCTCTCTCTCTGTCTCTCTCTCTTTCTCTCTCATTGATTGTTTGCTTGCTCACTAATACTCTAGCTTGTAATGTTCAGGAACCCACAATATCCTGGGATGATTTTTTTTACTAATTCCATATCTTTTGAAGTTGCTAGTAGGGTTTCTCTATGTTGATGTTGTCGCAGGATCATCCCTAGAGGAAGGGGAATAAGTGAAAAGAATTGAATTGGAAAGACCCAAGTTGGAAAAATTTGTGGGAGTAGAATGATTAAAGAGTCCATCTTACTTCCCCTTTAGATCTCTCTGGTTCACTCACTGATTTTTGGTAAAATTAAGTTTAAATATGCTTTTATGTGAAGTGAGTTTTAATTACAGAAGGTTTCTCAACATGATATATATGGTGAATTTTTTTTCCTCAAAGATCTTCCAGGTGTATCTTTGATCAAACTGCACTTATAATTAATTGTGTGGAGTTGAATTTTCATTTCTACAGTTTTAGATTATTGAGTCAGCAGGGTCAGTCATTAAAAGAAAATGCATAACCATGTACAGTAAGCAGAATTCTAAGATGGCCCTGAGAATTCCAACCCTCTCCTTGAATGTGGGTAGGACCTATGAAGATGGGATCCCTAGGTGGCTCAGCGGTTGAGTGGCTGCCTTTGGCTCAGGGCACGATCCTGGAGACCCGGGATTGAGCCCCACGTAGGGCTCCCTGCATGGAGCCTGCTTCTCTTCTTTCTGCCTGTGTCTCTGCCTCTCTCTGTGTGTCTCTTGTGGATAAATAAATAAAATGTTTTTTTTAAAAATGAGGACTTATGAATATGATGGAATGTCATTCCTGTGATTATGTGACCTTATATAGAGAAAGGAATTCTGTGGATACAAATAAACTCCTTAACAAATTGACTTTGAATTAATGAAAAGGGAGATTTTCCTGAATGGTTCTGATGTAATCAGCTGAGTCCTTAAAAGAAAACAGAGAATCAAACAGTAGATCCTATTGTCCTTGAGGAAGCAAACTTTGACGGTGTGAAGTGCCTTATGACAGGGGGAGGGAGATTGGCAAGGTTGTAAGGATGGCCTCTAGAAGTTCAGAGTGTTCTTGATCTCCAGCAAGCAAGAAAATGGAGCCTTTGTTTGCTGTAGCCTCAATTCTGCCATCACCCAGTAAGTGTGGGAGAGGACTTCAGCTTAGGATGAGGTTGCAACTCTTGACTGCCATCTTGATTCACCCTGGCGACACTGGGTACAGGAGCCAACTAAATTCATAGATAGGTTCCTGATCCAAGGAAATGTGAGACAATAAACTGTATGACTCTCAATAGCTAAATTTGAAGATTTTTTTATATAGCAATAGAAAGCTAACATTACAAATGAGTACCTCTCAAAAAGGTACACCAAATGAAAATAAACTCATGAAATAATACTTAGGAACATTAGTATTTATTAGTATTAATAAGAGAGTGTTTAGAAACATTACAATACTGGACACTTGGATCTTGCTGGAGGTGTTCAGTTTCACAAACTGGTGAGATTTCCAGGAGGCCAGATCATTAGGCAGAGTTTTCAGTGGCAAAGGGATAATTGTTCATGGGTTTAGAAATTCCCTCATCATTAAAAAGTACAAAATGAAGTCACTACCTTAGTCAGTACACAGGTTTTGGTTATCTCTAACGAAGTTAAACTATCAATTCTCAAAATGTGACTTGGCTTTTAAATGCCAAATCATTACCCTCACTATGTTCATTAATTAACTACATTATTTTATAGTAAATGGTTGGCTAAGTTTTAAGGTTTACTTACATGATATAGTGCTGCGTATATTTCTGATGTGTATGGGCACAAATAACTGGAGATAAGCCCTAGTATTCTGGTCAGAAAATCTTAAAAACGAAATTGCTTGAATTTCGTGATGAAACAAAATAGCAAATAAATATGAGTCACAGCGCAAGCTTCAAAATCTATTAGCTGACATGGTTTTTAATTTTGTTTTCTTTTTTATTAGAAGATACATATTTTATGAAGTTACAGTATGTCTCCAAATTATTGCTTGAAGTAGTCATCCTTGAAAACTTTCTCTAAATGCTTCATTAATGATAGATCTACCACCTGTCTCCTCATCCGTAAGTAACAAGAAAGGTGATTTTAAGAATGATATGACCTTGCTATATATTATACTTTTCTCAGAGCCATAAAAATATATTTAAACATGAGTACGTTAGAATAATTCTCTGTGGTAGATTGTTTTATTATTCCATTTATGCTCTTCCTTTTCTAATTAAGAACTGTATATCTCCTCTTGCATCCACTTGCCATGTGGCTTGCCATGCCTCTGATTAGGTAAAGTATACTTTCTGACCACTTAGTCTTGGCCATCTGCCTTGTGGGAACCAATGGAATTGGAGCAAAAGAGATCGTGTTTCATTTTAAGCCAGAGGCTTTAGGAATTGCCAGTTGCTGAGAACTCTTCTTTTTAACTTTTTAATTTTATTTGAAATCAACTTGCCGACATATAACACCCAGTGCTCATTCCATCAAGTGCCCTCCTTAGTGCCCGTCACCCAGTTACCCCATCCCCCCACCCACCTCCCGTTCTGCAACCCTTTGTTTGTTGCCCAGAGTTAGGAGTCTCTCATGGTTTGTCTTCCTCTCTCATTTTTCCCTACTCGGTTTTCACCCACGTCCCTTATGGTCCCTTTCACTATTTCTTATATTCCACATATGAGTGAAACCATATGATAATTGTCTTTCTCTGATTGACTTATTTCACTCAGCATAATACCCTCTAGTTCTACCCACGTTGAAGCAAATGGTGGGTATTTGTCTTTTCTGATGGGGGAGTAATATTCTATTGTACATATAGACCACATCTTCTTTATCCATTCATCTGTTGAAGGACATTGTAGCTCCTTCCAGGTTTGGCTATTGTGGACATTGCTGCTATGAATATCGGGGTGCGGGTGTCTAATCATTTCACTACATCTGTAATGAATGTAATTTGGAGTAAATCCCCAGGAGTGCAATTGCTGGGTTATAGGGCAGCTCTGTTTTGAACTTCTTGAGGAACCTCCACACAGTTTTCCAGAGTGGCCGTACCAGTTCACATTCCCACCAAGAGTGCAAGAGGGTTCCCCTTTCTCCACATACTCACCAACATTTATTGTTTCCTGTCTTGTTAATTTTAACCATTCACACTGGTGTAAAGTGGTATCTCATTGTGGTTTTGATTTGCATCTCCCTGATGGCAAGTGATGTGGAGCATTTTTTCATGTGTTTGTTGGCCATGTGTGTGTTTTCTTTGGAGAAATATCTGTCTATGTCTTCTGCCCATTTCTTGATTGAATTGTTTGTTTATTGGGTGTTGAGTTTGATAAGTTCTTCATAGATCTTGGACACTAGCCCTTTATCTGATATGCCATTTGCAAATATCTTCTCCCATTCTGTAGGTTGTCTTTTAGTTTTGTTGATTGTTTCCTTCACGGCGCAGAAGATTTTTATCATGATAAAGTCCGTAGTTCATTTTTTCTTTTGTTTCCCTTGTCTATATAGATGTGTCTTGCAAGGGGTTGCTGCCTGTGTTCTCCTCTAGGATTTGGATGGATTCTTGTCTCATAGTTAGCTCTTTCAACCATTTTGAGTTTATCTTTGTGTATGGTGTAAGAGATTGGTCCAGTGTCATTTTCTGCATGTGGCTGTCCAATTTTCCCAGCACCATTTATTGAAGAGACTGTCCTTTTTCCAGTGGATAGTCTTTCCTGCTTTGTCGAATATTAGTTGACCATAGAGTTGAGGGCACATTTCTGGGTTCTCTATTCTGTTCCAATGTTCTATGTGTCTGTTTTTGTGCCAGGACCACACTGTCTTGATATCACAGATTTGTAATGCAGCTTGAAGTCAAGCATTGTGATGCCCATCAGGCCTGATTTTCTTTTTCAATATTCCTCTGCCCATTTAGGCACTTTTCTCATTCCATACAATTCTTAGGATTATTTGTTCCAACTCTGTGAAGAAAGTCCATGGTATTTTGATAGAGATTGCATTGAAAGTGTAAATTGTTCTGGGTAGCATAGACATTTTCAAAATATTTATTCTTCCAACCCATGAGCATGGAATGTTTTCCCATCTCTTTACGTCTTCCTCAATTTCTTTCAGAAATTATCTGTAGTTTTTAAAGTATAGATCCTTTACTTCTTTGGTTAGGTTTATTCCTATGTATCTTTTGGGTGCAATTGTAAATGGGATTGAATCCTTAATTTCTCTTTCTTCAGTCTCCTTGTTAGTGGATAGAAATGGAATTGATTTCTGTGCATTGATTCTGTATGCTGTCACATTGCTGAATTGCTGTATGAGTTCCTGCAATCTTGGGGTGGAGTCTTTTGGGTTCTCTATATACAGTATCATGTCACCTGTGAAGAGGGAGAGTCTGACATTTTCGTTGCCAATTTGAATGCCTTTGATTTCTTTTTGTTGTCTGATTGCTAAGGTTGGGACTTCTATTACTATGCTGAGTAACAGTGGTAAGAGTGGGAATCCCTGTTGTGTTCCTGATCTTAGGGGAAACGCTCTCAGTTTTTGCTGGGAAATCTTTTTGATGCACCATAAGAAGAACACATTCCAGTAGGAGCTGCTCCTTCAGTGTAATCTGAAAATGAAAAAAATAATGAGGAGCAGACGTGTAGACTGGCAGCCAGAACTAAGCTGCAACTGACCAGCAGTTATTCATATCTGAACCTTTTGGTTTTTTGTAAGATTTTGATAATTGTTTACCCACCAAAACTGAGCACTGTAGTCTGAAATTTAATTTTCTCTGAAATGAAATATGACCTTTTCATTTCTTTGATTAGCACTTCAGTAGTTCTTTATTGCCTTCAGACTAAAGACCAAAGTCTCCACTGGTCTGGAACATTTGAATGTTGGGCCTCTACCAGATTTTTTTTTTTTTAACAGTTTCTAGAATTCACCATATGTACTCTCTATGTCAGGAATTCTTTCCCTATCCTCCTTTTCACCCATTGCTTCTGACAGCAGGAACAACATATGCAAAGATCTTATGGTTGTATGTAAATACATGTATGATTAAATGATTAGTGCTTTTTTTCCTACTTTGCTTTCTAACCAAGATAATAGGAATTGTAATGTTTGTTCAATATTTTATCCACAGTACCTATCACAGTGCTAGAACACTGAAGTCTAATAAATATATGTTGAATGAAGCAGAAAATGAAATCAATTTTTTTGATCTACCACTTTTACCCAAGAGACATCACACATTGTCTTCAGAATCAGAGCTATGGTTTCTTAATTTTTAGAAAGTTTATTTCCAAAGGCTCAGTACATAATGTATCTATAAGAAATATAAGAAATATGCTTTTAAATATTACTGGAATATTTATTAACTCAAAAGTGTAACTAGCATATTGCATATCCATCGTTAATAACTATTTCTCAGGGAGTAAGGATTCATCTTCACTTTCCTTAGTACCTAAGACTAGTTGCATGGTTTTCTGTTGCCATAGTAACACTACTCAGTTTTTACAGTGGTTTGCCTCATATTTTAAACATTATATTATTTCATTAAAGAAACTTAAGAATTTTGAGGCAAATAATATTGTCTGTTCTTGATGGCTAAAATACACACAATTTCCTATGCTTTCTGCATATATTTAAATTTGACTTTTAAATTATACTTATTTTAATGTAACTCCATTCTCTTTTGTGTTTTGCACTTTATATGTTCCAATTTACAGAGTCAATCTTTATTCTTTCTTAAGTTTATTTTATTCAATATGTGTGTTTTTAATAAAAAAGCATTGCTTTCATCCATCAACTTTAAGGTTTAGCTATTCAGACCTGAAAAGAAACATGGCATAATATAAGGCGGGTTGAGAATAGGCCAGAAGGCAATTCTGTAAGGCATATTCCAAATTCCATTATACTAATCAAAGATTGAAGGGCTTACAGCTAAGGTGTTAACTGGAATATTGTTTGACACAATAAACATGAAAGTGTAGTACTCTGGTAAATATGGACCAATATGGAAGGATGAATATTTTCCTTTCTGACTCCTAAGCAGTTATAACTGGTATCCTTATTTTTAGGAGGTATAGATATAACATGAACAAAGAAAAAAGTTGGAAGGGAAACATAAATAACTTGAATATAGCTGTGGTAGATCTTTCCGCAAGGTAGTATTCAGCTTTTTTTTTTTTTTTTTTTTTTACCTATTATTAAAATTCAATGCTCTAACCCTGGCAAGAAGTTTGGAATAAACTCATAATGTGTGCTTTACATGTTATGTAGTGGAGTTCCTGTGCATTTTGCTTCTGACAGTTACACTTTTCTCTGGGTGTTGAGTCAATATATCGGGACTTTGGAGAGATGCAGCTATGAGAATTTGGCAGAGGTTACCCATGAATTGATGAGATTCTTAAAGGCTGAATTTTCATACTTAGTGGTGTTTGTTAGATGATTTTGTACTTTGTTTTAAACCAAATGTAAAGTAACACCTTTCTGCTTTCCACAAATAATACTATTATTCTTAGGTCTTTATATTTTTATATTCTAGAATGAATGAATTTTGGGGACTTTCTTGGAGGTAAAGGGACTCAAAAATAGAGTTGAGTAAAGGGATGGAAGAAGAAAACACTGAAATAAAGGAAAAAAGTCAGCAAATTGTTCTATCTTACTGGAATATTGAAAGAAGTTTAATTTTTTGGAAATGAAAAAAGGAAAGAAAGAAATGAAGGAAGGAAAGAAGGAAGAAAGATAAAGAAGGAAGGAATGAAATAAGGAAAGTTTTCAGTTACTTTAAACTTCCAAGGACACAAATTCATCATTTGAGTATACAAATTTAGATTTTGCAGAGAAAAAAAAGTGTAGTGCTGTGCTGATAGAACTCGTACACTATGATAGATGATATCACAATCATTCTCTATTTTGAGAGGCATTTGTATAAGGGAATCTTTTTTTGTTCCCTGCAATTAGTGCTTTGTGTACCCTAATTAACTTAATGCCCATCAATTACTGAGTATTGTTCACAAACTAAAAAATACATCTCAGCAAATTGTGCATATGAATGGTAGATTATGAAGTAATTCTTTCTAACTTCATTGTATTGGCTTGAATACTGTTGATGGTGATGGTAATAAAGTAATAATAACTTATTTTGTGCATAATATGTACCAGGTACAGTGCCTTGTCCTCTTAACAAATCAGTAGGGTAAATATTCAGCTCCAATTCTGCAGCTATGGAGATTGCAGCACAAACAAGTTATTTAACCTTTCATAAAGATCATAGATACTAAAACAAGTATTTTGGTTATCTGAACAAGTTAATTTTGAAGATTTCCTATGCTTTTGCTATTATGCCCCCTTACTTCTCTAAATGAAAACTTAATAGATGTATATAAAGAAAATAGTAGAGACTGATAGTTACCTATCTAAAATAGAGTGATTTTGGAACACTAAAAATTACTTAATTGTAAGATGGTAATAGGTAATGGTTTCTTTAGAGTTGTATTTGGAACCAAGAGGTCAAGGTCATCCATTCAATTATTTATTTAGAGTTAGTATGTGTACAGCATTTTTTTTAGGCTATGGTGCTAGTGAGCCCTCTTGCTCAGCTACAGACTTCAACAGTTAAAACCAGAAATAGACAAGATCACTTACCTCAGGCTCTAACTGAAACCCATTATTCCATTTCCTATCACACTTCACACTTCGTTGAGGCATTGACGGAAACATTTTGCAATGGCAAGAACATTCCAACTTCCAGACCAGAAAAGCCCTGATAACATCAGAATGCCTTGAAGACCATACCTAACAAGTCCCCTTCACTGCCCAAGATCCTGGACTGAACACAAACCACTGACCTCCACTCTTGATCACAGGCTCCCTGCCTGCTCTCTTGCACATACCCACCCTGAAACTCCCTCTATAAAACCTAGGTGACTGTATTGCTGGCAGAGAGGTCAGTTGTTAAGGCTTGAGTCTGCCACCTTCTTAGGCTGCCAGCACCCGAAATAAATTCCTCCTTTTCTTTTTTCCAACCCCCCCAATTCTTGAGTTATTGGCTTCTCTTGCGATGAGTTTATCTGAGTTTGTTCTGCAGTATTATTGGCAAACCTAGCCAGGAGCTATACTTTCAATATGTCTAGCCCCTTGGGATTCCCCAGGTCTGAGCAGTTGGCTCTAAGCCCTGAGCAGAGTACCAGGGCTTACTTGTTCCTTTCTCAAGTTAGCATCTGGGATAGATCATTTGGTAACAATGGAACAGAAAAAAATTGCAAAATCACTCACTTCAGCAAAAAAGATTATTTGCAAATTTTATCCTTCAACAACTATGTGAGGGTGGAGGGCAGGTTATCTTCATTTATATGAGGGAATCGGGGAACAAATAGTGTTTTTCTGAATCAGAATGGGAAAACATGCCCTTGAAAAAATATTACATTTGGGATTAATAGCAATATACATGAAATATAAGATAATTAGGACACTATAGACTTCTGAAAATTAGAAGATGTTATATTCTAGTGTACAAATCATGTGGTTTAGGGGTCCATATAGTTAGAAGAGACCAAAAGCCTTTCTAATTTGATGGTTTGGGTGACCTACTCAGGGAACACGGAGTGTTGGCTAAATAAAATTCCATTTTATTAATGAGGTTGCCTTGTCTAGCTGTGGAAAATTCAAGAGGTTTGGAGATACGTGTGTATGTGTGTGTGTGTGTGTGTGTATGCATATGTATATATACTATTTATAATATATGTGTCTTCAGGAATCTTACTAATTCTCTCTGAGCTTTAGTCTCTGCATCCAAAGAGATACTAAATGTGTGATAATAATACTCAATATTTAAAGTGCCAGGCATATAGGGAATTTTCAGTTATGTTAATTCTATTATGATCAGTTCCCTACACTACTTGTTTGACCTATGAGGTTTCTAGATTTTATGTCAGAATCCCTGTTTTTTCCTCTTTTCTCAAATTTTAGATCTCCAAAGGAATGGCTTGAATCTTTTGCAAAACATTTCAGTAGTATATTTATATATATGTTTATCATGGAAAATACAAAGATGTTTATATCACTATTAAGCCAGTTTGGTTTCTATCCTGTACATTATTCTTGAAAACTTCAATAAAATTAATTTGTTTTACCCTGTTAGATGGGAAAGAGGAGGAGAAATGCTTAAGTCTTATGTGGAGTTGACAGAGGAAAACGAATGGAGAGACGGAGAGAGAGAGAGAGAGAGAGAGAGAGAGAGAGAGAGAGAAAGCTCTGTACATTGACCAGAAGCAATTCCCATTATTGAACAAGAAGGAAAAGTGTGACTGGGAAGTTTCTGAGATTGAATTTCAGTAGGAAAAAATTGCAGAGGAAAGGGCAGAGAAAACTCCTAAAATATCAAGACATGAAACAGTTAATTACACCTTTGTAGAAGTCATGGAAGGTATTTAGGTGAAGGGTTAATGAAACTGTACTGGCTTTCAACATTTATTTTGATGCTTATTGGAATATTATGTTAATATATAATCAGTATTATATTAATTAGGTATTATATGTATTAGGTATTATATTAATACCTAACTTGACTGATTTCAATAAATTAGGTATATCTATAATTTGCTTAATATAAAATTTCACTTGCTTGAATGTTGTGACTATCTGATTTTTAAAAAAAATTTACAGTAAATGATTTGTAGGCAGCTAACTGAAGTTACCAAAACGTGAGTAGGTAATGTTTAATCAATAATCTTTCAATTCAGAGAAACAAGATTTCTGGATTATTGATAGCTAGTATCATAACAATTTTCTGTACAGAATATCCAAATGAAATTGGGAAGACAAACAACTTGTCTGAACACTAATTTTGTGTCAGACATCATAGTAGTGTAATAGAGGTTATCTTGTTTATTTTTTTATTATTATTTTTCTTAATATTTTATTTATTTATTCATGAGAGACACAGACTGAGAGAGAGAGAGAGAGAGAGAGAGGCAGAGTCACAGGCAGAGGGAGAAGCAGGCTCCATGCAGGGAGCCTGACGTGGGACTCGATTCCGGGACTCGGGGATCACACCCTGGATGGAAGGCAGGCGCTAAACCGCTGAGCCACCCAGGGATCCCCTATCTTGTTTAATTAGATGACATCACGGCTTTGAAACCAATCTCCTAAAATCTATGCAGTGGCAGAAGAGAAGTAATCATTGTAATTGGAAAAAGTTTTTTAAGAAGGAAGAAAAAAATGCAAAGGTACTGTGTGTTCTGAGTTTCTTAATCCTTTAAAATTCTTTACTTAAATGCTTATCTCTATCCTCAAATTTCAGGAGTACTTTTGTTTGGCTGCAAAAAGACACAACTATGCTGGGAATAGATTAGATGCCATTACCCATCTTGGAAATCCGTTATACCAGGTATATTTTCTTGATGCTCATGCGTAACTTCCATTAGTGTTAATGAGAGTTGCATTCATGCATGGAGTAGAGAATAGATCCATTATCTCTAAAGGGCAGTTTGCTTTTTAATACATTGCTCAAGTTTCATTACATGTTTCCCTTTTGTTTATATTAGGGAGACTCATCTCTTCATTTACAGAAGGGGATATATAACTGTTGGATGAATCCTCTTCATTGGAAGTTTCTTCAGACAGTTTTTAGGCCACCAGAGTGGAAGCATTATCTTTTAAAGTCTCTGTTCTTATAAAACTGTTACTATCCTTGATCCACATGCAATGATAAAGTAGTTTAGATTTAAATCAATCATTCCAGCAGTTACTGAAATAATTGTTGATATTTGCAATACTTTTCAAATCTACAAGAAATAATTTCCCCAGCAACCTAGTTTGAATACAAGGAAAAGGAAGTTGTCAGTGAAAATATAGGTATTTCTATAAGGTTGCACCAAGTAATATAGTCCAAGTAAAACATTTTGGATTTTTTCTTCATATAGGCTGAGTCTTTTCTTTAAGAAAAGATGAAAGGTAAGAAATGAGAATGTTTTTTTTGGCAATTGTTATATAGGTGGTTGTAAATAATGGTAGGAAATATTCGTAAGGAAGATTGTCCAGCTATTTCCTGTGTTCTACTTTTGTGTGGATTTCCTCTTAGAAATTCCCTAATCATTGGTATGGATGATGAAATGATCTAGCTTTCAATGAGAGAATTCTTTTGATATAAACAATAAAATGTTTCTTTTCTGTCTCATGTACTAAACAAAAACATATTGAATCAATAAAATACCACATAAGCATACAACATCCCTTCTACATTGTTTGTTAAAATATATTAATAAAAGCGCAGCCTTTGTTGATGGTTGTCAATGCTTTGTAATAATTAATATATAAATGGTATTAATATTTTTACTGGAATTCAGGGAAAGCCTTTCTATGCATTTACTGTTTTCCTTGTGCTCACAGCTTAAAATAATCAGTATGCCAAAGTGGTATATTTCGGTGTGGCATATGCTACTACCCTTCACAACTTAGTTTACAGATTTGGTATCTTTTCTTCTACTGTGAATATTTATGGCATAATTTTTACTCTAAACTCTGCTTTAGCTGCTTTCCTCAAACTTTGATGTGTTGTATTTTCATTTAATTCAAAATATATTTTAATGTCCCTTGAAGCATCCTATTTATTTAGGATATGTTGTTTAACCTCCAATATTTGGAGCTTTTCCTAATATCTTTCTGTTACTTATTTCTAGTTTATGTCCATTATGGTGGCTCTTATTCCAGGTGAATATAATAAGCATAGTTCACTCTGTCTCTCCTACTTAGTACACACATATATAAAACTTGGACATAATGAATGAAGCAGCAATTTGAGAACTCTGAAAGGAAAATAGTGGCAAAAATGTTTTTTAGTGATTTGGGACTGGTAGTGAGTTTCCCATTTTTTCCATTACTTTTTAGTTTGGACTCAACTCAATCAGATATAGAGAAGTAGACATCAGCAGAGATACAGAGATCTCTAGGAGAAGCGCCTTATTTTGTGGTTAAGGAGCAGGAAAGAAAATTAGTAGTAATGGTGGTGATAGCACTGGTGTACTGGTGCCTACAACTGAGAGAGAGGGGAAACTTCCTCTTTGTTCAGAGATTGGGTAAGTAAGCCCTTATTGTTTGGAGTCTCTCTCCACCTTACTATGACTCTATTCCGTATACAGGAAGTGTGTGGCATAATTAGGTAAATATAGCTCCAGCTTTCTGGATAAAGCACTGAAAAAGAGAGTCCCTGGGAACTGGAAATGACCAGGGAACTCAAGGAGAGGAAGGAGCTTCCGAAAGCAACCTATGTAAATTTGTTATAAGCCGTTGGGATCACCTGTAAGATTTATATGCATGGATATAAGCCTAAATAGCATACTAACAACTCTTAGAACTGAACTAAGAGATAGACCACCACTCAAGTCCAAGGCTGACCAATGAGTGACAAACCCACAGAACAGAACCAAACAACATTGTAAAGGCTCTAAAAGTTGAAGTGATAATGAAATCAAAACCTATAGAACCTTCATCAGTTCCTGAAGCTTATGTCCCATAAAGTTGATTGCCTGATAAAATAAAAGTTTCGACATTCTCCATAATATTTAAATAAGAACTAAAGCCTCATAACATAATATTCAAAATATCCAGAGTAAAATTCAAAATTACTCAGCATATGAAGAACCAGGGAAATCATAACTCACAAGGAAAAGATGATCAACAGACCCCAATGCCAAGATGTTGGAGTCTTCTAAAAAAGACGTTAAATCAGCTCTTATAAAACACATGGAAAGACATGGAAAGACATGTGACTTAATATTGTTGGTGTTATTCTCAATCACTTATTCTGGGTTGAATAGTGTCTCCCCAAATTCCCACCTGGAGCCTGAAAATGTGACCCATTTGTAAATAAGGTCTTTAGAGATGCAATCAAGGTGAGATGAAGTCATACTAGATTAGTCTGGATGCTAAAACCGATGACTGTCGTCCTTCTAAGAGGAAAATTTGGCAACAGACGCAGACAGGCAGTGAATAAAGCCATGGGAAGACAGAGGCAGAGATTGTAGTGAAGCCAAGGAATGCCAAGCACTGGCAGTAACCATCACAGAAGAGGAAAGGGAGAATTTTTTTCTAGAGACTTCAGAGGAAGCATGGCCTTGAAACTGAAACTTGATTTCAGATTGTTAGCCTCCAGAACTGTGAAAGAATGCATTTCTGTTGTTTTAAGCCTCTGAGTTTGTGGTACTTTGTTACCAGAGCCTTTGAAAGCTAATACACCACTAAGGGGGTATCTGCTAAATTTCTCCACGGTGAAGTTACTGTACTTCCCTTGTTATATGCAAGTCACTAAATCCAACCTAGACTCAACCAGAAGGGAATTAAACTTCACTGTCTGGAAGGAGAAGTAGCAGTGCATTTGTGGACACGTGGTGGAAACCATAACGAGTTCTAATATATACTTTGGGGGAATTATTTTGAAGCTTGGCAAACATTCTGTTTCTCTTAAAGGTTTTACTTACTGGTTTTAGCATTCATCACTGGACTTTGCTACATATAATCCATTCCTTCTGCATTTGGTCATTGAAATTTTCTGTAAAGAGATTTATTCCTTCTCCCCATTTATTTATTCAATTATTTATATTAACATGGGTATATGGATATTTATTATAGTCCTTAGACTTATAATTCAGTATGATCTTTTCTTAATGTATTGCAGAAATTATTTCAGGTTTGGCTATTGGGACCTCTTTCTGTTTCATTTCTATGCCCTTTTGACAGAAGCTCCTACTCAATGTCCTTTTCCTTTCTTCCCCCTTTAAAAAAAACTGTTTGATTTAAATTCAGTTTGCCAACATAAAATATAATACCCAGTGCTCAACCCATCAAATGCCCTCCTTACTGCCCATCACCGGTTACCCCATCCCCCCTCAATGTCCTTTACTTGAGCCCTTTCTCACTTTCTTAAACTCTAAGATGCTCTAGGCTCATCTTGGGTTTTTTTTTTTTTTTTCAGTTTTAGCCTTAGAGGAAGTCATTTCTTCAAGGAGCTCTAATTCTTTTTTAGAATTAGGTATTTAGGAGCCAAGAACTGGACATGAGGTGTGCTTATTGTTACTGGGTACCAGCTTATAGGTCCTTAGCTGACAAGGCTAGGAAATAACCGTATGTTTGTAGATGCATATATCTGCATTACCGAATCTGTTTGTATATATATTAACATAAACAGAAATTCATACTGATATTTCTGAAACTAACCTAGTACCATAGGGCTCATTGTAGCCTTTCTTCCCTGCTTATTTGTAACTTCTTCCTCTGGCAGTGAGAAATGAGGTCCCATTTGTTTATTTATATCGACTTTTTTTCTTACCCCCTTCAGTAAATTTATACCATGCATTTCATAACCTAATAAGAATTGTTTGGGTCACATATTCTATTTGTTTGTCTTCTATTCTATTCTGCAATTCCCTGACTTCTTGGCTTATTTTTTAAAATTGCGAACTGGAAAGTTCAATCTTCATGGTGAATAATTTTGTGTGTCTTGGCAAAGGCATAAAGTCATGTATTTAATGCCACAGTACTATGTAAAAAAGCTCCACTATAAAATTCTCTTCTACAGACACTTGAAGACAAGTGCTCCCTCTCTTACCAACTTCTGGTACCACTAATCTGTCTCTATCCCTAAGGTTTTACCTTTTCCAGAATGGTCATCTGGTAACTCTATTTTCAATCTTCTGTGCAATTAGCTATTTTTCAAAGTGATCACACCATTTTATATACTCACCAGCAGTGTATGTGGATTCCAATTTCTCCACATCCTCACCAATGATTTTACTGTCTGTTGTTTTGACCATAGTCATCCTAGTTGGTGTGAAGTGGTCCTCTTTTTAGTTTCAATTTCCATTTTCCTAATGACAAATGAGATTAAGTCTCTTTTCGTGTGTATATTGGACATTTGTATATCTTCTTGGAATAAATGTTTTTTTAAATTCCTTTGCTCAATTCTTAAATTGGGTTGACTTTTTATTTATGAATTGTAATAGGTTTCTTTATATGTTCCGGGTAATAGACCATTGTCATATAATTTGCAAAGGTTTTCTCCTATTCTGTGGTTCTTTGCACTGTCTTGATAGTATCTTTTGCCGCATGAAAGTTTATAATTGTGATTAAATCAAAATTATTTATTTAAAAAAAATCTATGCCCAGTTAACCTGACAGAACTTTTACTTTTGATTTTTAAAAAGATTTTATTTATTTATTCATGAAAGACACAGAGAGAGAGGCAGAAACAGAGGTAGAAGGAGATGCAGGCTCCCTGTGGGGAGCGTGATGTGGAGCTTCATCCCAGGACCCCAGGACCACCTCTGAGCCATAAGCAAATGCTCAACCACTGAGCCACCCAAGTTCCCCAAATCCAATTTATTTTTCCTGTGGTTTTGTTGTCATACCTTAGAATGTCATTACCTAATCCAAGGTCACAAAGATTTACTCCTGTTTACTCCTAAAAGTTTTATAGTCTTAGCTCTTACATTTGGATATTTGACCCATTTTGAGTTAATTTTTGTATTTGGTGTGAAATACATGTGTGATTTCATTCTTTTGAATGTGGCAATGCAGTTGTCCCACTACCATCTGTTGAAGAAACTGTCTTTCTTCATTGAATTGTAGAAAATCAATTGATCAGAAATGCATGGGTTTATTTCTGAATCATCAATTTTATTTCATTAACCTATATGTATATATTTATGTGAATACTACACAATATTGTTTATTGTAGCTTTCTAGTAAGTTTGGAAGTCAGGAAATGGAAAACCTCCAATATTGCTCTTTATATATATATATATATATATATATATATATATATATATATATTTTTTTTTTTTTTTTTTTTTTTTTGGTTATTCTGGGTCCCTTTCATTTCCTTATGAATTTGGGGATCAGCTTGTCAATTTCTGGAAAAAGGCCAGTTGGGATTTCATAAGGATTTGTTGCCTCTATGGATCAATTTGGGGATCTATCTCTTTTTAAGCCATTTTCCCCAACCTAGTTTATCTACGGACTGATGTTATTTAAATTCATTACAATGTCATTACACAGGAATGAAAGGAGACAAATTAGGGGGTAATAAAGATGAAATAAAATGGTAGTTTATGAGGCATGGTGAGAGGGGTGGTTAGGAATATACTTTCAGCTGACTGTTCTAGAGTGGTTATCCCTAGATGCTTAAGGAGCACTGTTTTCACTCTGAAAAAATGGTTATCTCTTCATGAAGCTAAATGATAAGTCTAAAGGACTTTTAAAGAGATTATGTTTCTTTTACATTTTTAGTGTTATGATGTTATTATAAAATAATAGTATTTTGAAATGTCATATTTTAATATCATGATGTCTCCCAAGTCTATGTTAATTTTAAGTCTATTTTTCTCTGTTTAGTTGCCTAAAAGCTTCAAATTTTGGGATAGTCTTTGATGAACCTCTGTTATCAGTCAAGATTCTCAGTTATAAGAATCAGAAATCACTGGATAATCGAAAAGGAGAATGGATTCATTAAAAAGATATTGAATAGTTCATTACCTCTCTAGGAGGGCTAAAATATTATGGTAGAAGTTTCCATTGTGACCACCTTGGTCACGTATACTAATTCTAGCCTATACCACAGGAGATTTTCAGAAAGACCCTGGTAATCACATTCTGAGAATATGAACCTGCCACCATATTTTAGTGTTAAAAGCTGGCTCTTATAATGGAAATTTTTTAAAGCTCCAATTTAGTTTAAAGCTCTCTGTGATTATTCAATTAAATTAGACAAATGTGCACTGACCACCCACTATGAGCACTTGGCTAGGCTCCGATCATGAGCCCTGTTATGTTTGACTTGGCTCACAAACAACTTAGCCATGTCAAATGTGTTTCCTTGCCTACCAGCGAATGAGTAAGGGGAACTCTCCAACTCGGTTGGGTTTTGATGCTAAACAGCACATCCCGAGAGTCCTGCTGCACCTGATGTATACACATAAAGCAGGAACAAGAATAATTACAATCAGGCTTCTGCTGGCTGTGCTTAAGATCAACGAGTCAGCAGAGTGCCAATCAGCGCATTTCTGTAGAAGCTTGTGATAGGAGCTTCCCTTTTCTCACAGCAAGATGGCCTGCTTGTGGGAAACAAACAACTCTTGCATGCTTTTCCACTATGTAGTGCCCCTACTTCAAAAAAAAAAAAAAAAATCGCAACAAATTGAGAGTGCAAAAGTGGCTTCCAGTGGTGTTAAATATAAGGAATATCTTCAAGATGTTACACTGTAGAGTTCTTTATGGCAAGGAAGCAAATCAGCTGAAGCAGCCGAACAATCAAGTCTTATGAAATTGTTTATGTCCTATGGTAAAGGCCTTAGCCAAGAAGAGCTGTGTGCTGATGGTAAACTTACATGTTCAGTATCAGATGCAAAGCTTTTTGTGCTTCATAAGACTACCTTTATGTCTGTCAAAATAAGAAAGTCTCTGTTCGTAACATAAACTGTCTTAGTCATGGGAACGCCAAATGTCTGAGAGAGTGAAAATGGTTTATTTTTAAATGATATACTTATGTAATAGAGTTCAGGCTAACATCAGAAGGGTTTTTGACTCTGAATTGAGTTTTCACATCTCTGAAGGGCATATTATTTCTTAGTTTCTACCATACAAACAATTTTTACATATGGCTTATATAAGGAGGTTCATGCTAATCAAGCCTGAAGATGCTGTGTCTCTATTTAGTAAGAGCATTATTTCTTGGATAGACATTGCTCATATCCTATTTCTTCACACATGTTGCATTTTATTTCATATATCTTTTTTAAAAAAAACATTTATTTATTTATTCATGAGAGACACACACACACAGAGAGAGAGAGAGAGAGAGAGAGAGAAAGAGAGGCAGAGACACAGGCAGAGGGAGAAGCAGGCTCCAGGCAGGGAGCCCGATGTGGGACTCGATCCCTGGACTCCAGGATCAAGCTCTGAGTCAAGGGCAGGCGCTAAACTGCTGAGCCACCCAGGGATCCTCTTATTTCATATATCTAATGTATTTTTAACATAGAGATGTGAGGTCTTGTTATTTACATTGAACAAAAAAATGCCAAGAATATTGACAAATGCATTACTTTAAATTTTGCAAGTACACTGAGAAGGAATTATCCAACACTGAGTACTTTCTGCATTTAACTCAGTTCTCCCATGCAGAATGCCTTTAGATTTAAAGAGTAGTAACTTACTTACTAGATTTTTCTATTGTCAAGAGGAACTAGACAATGAGTCTAATAGTGTATTTCTGGGAAAAATTGTAGGACAATCTGACTTTTCTTCCCTCCTTGTTCTTCTAATAGAGGAAGAGTAAATTGGGCATAAAATATTTGTATTTCTTTGGGAAAGAGTTTCACAACATAACAACTCTTCAGAGGGGACACAAAAATGACCTAACAACCTTGAAAGTGTTCCTTTAAAGTCTATTACATATGAAGTATTATTTCTAAATGGAAAGCTTTTTTCTTGCTTGATAGCTTTGATTTTCCAATATTGTATATGATTGCCTGCCTTAATGTGCAAATTCAAATTTCAAAAGGCATTTTATTTTTCTCCAAGAACATTCAGGTTGTGTTTTGCTTTGTGTTTTAACCTTGGTTTCATTTCTAGTCAGAATATTAACATTTTTGGACATGACTTAAGATGTTTAGACTATTAGATTTTTATCTACCTTGATATAACTTTACTGATGATAAAATATATGAGTATTTCTTTTTAATTGAATAAACTGGAAGTTGAAAGTGATTTCAAATCTGTTGTAAGTTACTCAATTTTATGACTTCTTACTATTACTACTACCTTCAGCTAGCTGTATGTTGTTGAAGTTTATTTATTATGGATATAAAATTTTTATTAACACAATTAAAATTCTAAGATATTGCTATTTTGATTTGAGTACCAATCACTTTAAGCCTTCTTTATCCTTAGATAAAAATGGAATATTTGTAATGTTAGATAAATCTGTCTTGATCAAATGCTCTGAACCTAATTGATTCCAGAAGGAGCACTGAACATAGATCATTGAACTATGGTAAGTTGAGGATTTTCTGTACTCCCAAATATAACAATTAAGTTGGTAATAAAGAGGATACTTTAGAATGATTAGTGTCTGAATCTGGTTAGAGTTTGCATGACATATTCTTCTAAATGGAAGTTATCTCCAGCATAGCTGTGGATAGTAAGCAAAAGAGAATCCAGTGCCAGATGGGACTAGTGTCATAGTTGGGAGCCAGGCGTTTAAAAGTCTTGTAGGCTATACTAAGAAATTCTGTCTTCAATCATGTAGCATTGGAAAGACTTTAAATATTTTAAATTTGGGTCTAAAAGGATCAGATTAATATTTTTTAAAGATTTCTCCAAAATTGTATGGAGATACAACTAGAGGATGAGAGTGTGGTTGAGGAAACTAGTAGCTGGAAATCTAATGCAGTATTTCAGGTAGGAGATGGAGACAACTGGGGCAAAGGTGGTAGCAGTGGATATGGATAGAAGTAAATAGATTTCTTAGGAATTAAACTGACAATTCTTTAAAATTTTATGTATTTATTCATGAGAGACACAGAGAGAGAGGGGCAGAGACACAGGCAGAGGGAAAAGCAGGCTCCATGCAGGGAGCCCCATGTGGGACTTGATCCCAGGACTCCAGGATCACGCCCTGGGCCCAAGGCAGGCGCTCAACCGCTGAACCACCCAGGCATCCCAAACTGACAAATTCTGGAAATGGATTTAATATGAAGGAAGAAAGATGGAGTTGCTCAAGATTGCTTCCACAGCATTTGTCTTGCATAGCTGGTTTAATGGTCCTGTCAGCCATTGAGATGTAGCTCCTGGAAAGGACTGGGCTTCTTTAATTTAACATAGGAAGGAATTTGGAAGATTCTATACCAAAAAGATAAGAGTGTTTTTGCTGTTCTTCTTGTTGTTTGTTGTGTGTTTGTTTCTTTTTGTAAGAGTGGTTTTTAACATTTGTTCTACTTTGGCAAAGTTTTAAAAATGCACCTCTATTGTTAGCATAACAATATAAGCATATAAGAAATTAATAGGTGTGCAGGCTATACTTAGGGAGTTTGCAAATCTACTTTTTTCACTGTATTGATTAGACCAGCCCAGGCACACACTGATGTGGAATTTTTCTTTTTGTGAAATAACTCTGTTTATCTGGACTGAAGCTTCGTCATTTTTCTTCTAGAAGGCAAGCAAATCTCCTCCATTCTTTTTTTATTGCATTTTTTTTATTCCCCTAATGAGATTCAGAAAGTTGCTAGGTATAACTAGGTAATTGTTACTTGTCAAATAGTCACTAAAAGTGTTTTTAGAGCAAATAAATAAAATGCATTTTAGATAGTACTCATCTTAATGATTTTGACATCTGTGGGTGGGTCCTGTATTTAAAAGTAGTTCCTTTTTCTCTACTAACTTTTACATCTCCAACTCCCAATATAAAATGGGCCTCTGCACAGTGCTCAGGAAGATTCCTCTCCTGTCTCTTGTTTGAACACTTTTGTTCTTTACCACCCAGAAAGGAGTGGGAGTAGGGGCAGGTAAGGTAGGTGAGGTTATAGGAGGAGGAATCATAACCTTCCTTTCCTTTTTTTTTTTTTTTTTAAATAGGAAGTCCTTCCTTCCTGGCAAAGCCTGCAATTAAACACTTCTAGCAAGCTACTGAAAATGAACAAACTATTATTTTTACTCCAGTGTGAAGAATCTTGAGGTCCATTCACAACTGCTGAATAAGAAGAAACTGGCAAATTAGGACTATACTGTCTGAATTTATTCAATGAGCTCAGTACAGCATTTTCCAGGTTCTCCTTTATTTTTCTCCCTAGAAAGCCTGCCTTATCCTGTAATTTGAACCATGCAATCATTTGTCTATGCTTCATTTCTATCTACTGAAAGGCTGAGCTAAGTTATTTTCTACTTTATGGTCAGTGTTCAAGTAAGTTCTTTTCCCATTTGAGTCCTAACTCTATCACTCATTTTCACTTAGAAGCTATTTGAATAAAAAAGTTTTTTGAAATCTGAGTTGTGGTTTCCCCCTGCATTATCCACCAGGTTTTTTAGTTTACAATCTTTTCTGAAACTCAAGCCTTTGGTGCCTCCTTCAAGTTGCATATCCTCTTTTGTTTCCTTCTATCTTTATGCCATCAATATTTATAATAACATGGGAAAAATAATTAACAATCGGCACCCAAATCTGTCCTAGGAAAGAATCTAGATTTATTTGGAAAAAGCCAACTAAACGTTGGTGAATAGAACAGGACTCTGAATCTGCAGGATATGAGTGTGACTGTTCTGCTAATAAGAGGGTAAAGGATTTATTTGTTGCTTCAGAAAAGGCATGGGGGAGTCAGGCAGAGCAAAAGGAAAGAGGTATCAGTGAGCTGTTACAAAATCATGGCTGTGAACCCTGGCATATAACCACTGCTTATGACACCATCTTAGTCTAGTACCCCCACCCCAACAAAAACAATAGAAAACCAAAAATGAATAGCAAACAAAAAGAGGAACAAAACAGTAAACCCAAGAATCTGAGACGTAGCCTGGGTGAAGGTAGTTATTGGCAAATGGTTTTATAGTCAAATATGAAGAAGTGGGGAAATAAGACAAGGAAGGTAACAAGGCAATAAAAGATGAACTGATGAGTCTTTTGTTGCTTTTGAACCCACTCCAGTGTGGGCCCTCTTAGAAACTTTTAAAGTTTCCCACTGGAGGGCAAGTTTGATGAGGAGGCTGGGGCATCCACGAAGCCCATTCTCCATTCATTTAGGGTTGCTTCTTCCTTCTTTCCATGCCACACTGCCTAGAATTGTATCTGTGGCCAGCAGAGCAAGCTCCTGATGCAGAGATTACAGAGCCAATCTCACATCTGCCCACTCCTATAAGCCTTGAATAAAGCCTACTGAAATCATGAAGAGACTGAATTGTTCCCAGGATGTCTCAAGGCATGGATGGAACTTTCAAGGATGCAACATAGTGGAGGCAGAGAAAACCATGACAAATAAGTTGCAGGAACTAGTAGAAATTCTGGGACAGGTCTTAAACTGCGATAGGATGATAGCCTGAAGTTCAGATCCAGATCTGTCCACATCTTTGACAGGCAGGAGATCTTGACTTTAATCAGCGAATCCTACAATTCCCAAGAAGTTATGAACCATAAAAGGAATATAAATGATTTATTTAAACAGCTTTTAAAAATCTCAGTATTTCATTGTATTTCGTTGTTAAAGCCATGAGTTAATTTTTAAAAACTTTTCCAAAATGTCTGTCTCTATCTCTCTCTGTCTCTAATTAGAAGACATGGGGTTGTATGGCCCTAGAGCCTACCTATCTGTTTAAAATGAGCAGCTGCTACCTAGCTCAAATGTATTCTACTGAAATAATCTCCATGAAATCAGGGAATTTTTTCTTTCCTTTCCATCCTTCCTCCCCCTTCTCCCCTTCCTCCTTTTCTCCTCCTCCTTTTTCTATTGCTGTTTGTTTTTTGACATATTCTAAGTAATTAGAACAGTGCCTGGCCCATGGTCAGAGCTTAGGGGATATTGGGAGAATGAAAGAATAAATTGGCTACATGAGAAAAAGCAGACATAGGGTCATCAGATCTTTAGTTTTTTTTTTTTTTTAAATATACAAGCTGGGAATATGAATATTTAGCTGAGACATTCTGATTTTTAGATGTTGGAAATCAGTTCAAAATGTTAAATAATTCTGTTGGTCTCCCTCTGACAGATAATTGAAGTATATCAAGGGAGGACTGCTACTTTACCATTTATGCTCTAGGGTTTTTACTTGATTTTCTAAACATACATGCACGTGTGTTTGAGCAGCCAGTATAAGCATCCTCAAGCTTTTAATCCTTGAGTGTTGCCAGAACATATCCAACAGAGTCTTCAGTCATATATCATTACTTCTTAGAATTAGAAGTTGTCAATTCAGACTGATTTGGAGATGAAAAAAATATATATACATATATATATATAATTTTGTTTGTGCATATATGTATGTATGTAAGTATGAGTGTATCTATGGTGGGGGAGGAGGCTGTAATGATCCTAAAGCTTTCTTCTTTGATTCCTACATGATTCAGTTATCCTTTTTTTTGTGTTTTGTGACACCAGTGACTGAAAGCCTTTGTGAGGGACTCATATCCAATGTCTTTTCTTCAAGAATTTTCCTCCCAATTCTAGTCTGCCTCATTGTCTTCTTTGAATATCTACTAAGTCTGCTATAGTCTTCTTAACATGAGACTCTTTATGAGTCTTATTTTCTCAATAATAATTAAAGCTTCATATAGGCTACATGTAGATTGTCTTATTTAAAGCTTATTATAGAATTTAAAACTTCATTTCTATTTTTCTCATATTTTATCCAGTACCTAGAACAGCACTGGCCTCAAAAGAGTGTTCAACAGACATCTATCAGAATAAATTCCATCAATATCTGAACACAGGGAGACAAAACTTTTCAGAAAACAGAACCTTTTTTCCTCACTCAACTTTTTCATCACTGTTAGAAGCACACCCATTTCTCATAGCTTTCAAACATGAAACTTAGTTAGCCTTTGCTTCTTTATGTTTTTTTCTGTACACTGGTTTCAGTTAAATCCAATTTCTTCATTCTTCTTAGCACCTGAGTCTAAATAATATCATGTAGGAAATTGCAAATTGATTTCTCAGGGATTATCTTCTAAAGCTTTCTTTTCTTGTGGTGTAAAATGATAAAAGATACTCTCTTGATTTGACCAAATCTCTATTTTGCTTAAAATCATGTAGTTTCTCCTTATCAACATCTGTATTGAATTTGGATTTGAAATGATTTAATTTCCAGTGTTCTCATTGCACTTCTTTTCTTGTCTTTTTTCTTTTACTATTAATCTAGTAATTTTGAGCCAAATAAAATGGCCAGTAAGTTCTGATGTGTGTGTTCAAACCTTTTCTCCTAGATCCCAGAGTATCAACTTATTAATTTTCAATGAAAAATTTAATTATTGCAGGTGAGAACCCCTGAATTTGCATGATCACTGCAGGTTCCTCTTGGTAATTTGCATGAGAAGTCATACTATAATCTAAGTCACTTATTAATTTGCCATAAGAAAGTCATGCCACAGAAACCATAAATACTCTACAATCGTTTTGATCAGCACATTCTTTCCCCATTGCAGAACCACATTGGAAGCCAATTCATAATCAGAAAGTTGCTCGACAAGTGTGGAATTAGAACAAGTAGCTTTAAATGACTCAAATATTACATGGGATGGAGCTAAGACTGCTACAGTGCAACTCTTTACACTTGCAAAGTTTTCTAACAATGTGTTCTGAAATCTTGAGAGGTAGAAGCTGTAAAAACTGTCATATAAAAAGCTACAGGCAGCTTCTTTAACGGGTAAAGGCTTGAAGACTCCTTTGGAGCTGATTGCTCCTTCACTCTGGGAATACCTCAGTGGGCCCTTAGTTGCACAAATGTAAAGCAAGAATTACTTATGAATTATGTATTGTTCTTGAAGAAAAATGTGATGTAATTGTTCGCCTGAATGAAAACATTTTAGACTGTGAAGCTAAGTGTGCTATTTGCTAATGTAGGATTCCGCCCTTGCTTGTGCAAGTTAGTGAATCTCTCCCAGCCTCAGTTTCCTCCTCAGTATAAGGGGAATGATTATAGTTGGGAAGATTAAGTAAAGCAGTACAAGTAGACTTATTTGAATGGGGTCTCACATCTAGTAAGTGGTGTCATATTGGGGATGATGTTTCTGAGAATATAATTATTTTTTAAGATGCTATTTATTGATTAGAGACAGAGAGAGAGAGAGAGAGAGAGAGAGAGTGTGCAGGAGAGGGGCAGGAGAGAGAATCACAAACTTAACACAGGGCTCAATCTCATGACCGCAACACCATGACCTGAACCAAAACCAAGAATCAGATCACTATTCCATTAAATTTGGTTGGAGTGAGGCTAAGTCCTATTGTGATTTGTACAATAATGTTGTCTGCTAAAATTTATTCTTCCTTTTCCACTGGAAGGGAAATGTTGGACAAATGGTTGTTCAAGTACACTACATTCTCCACCTTTGTTTGCAGCTAGATGTTGCCATATGTTAGAGTTGTCGCTGATGGAATGTGAATAGAAGTGTGTTCCATTTCCAGGCCTGGTCCATAAGCCTCCTGAGTATTTTGTCATGCTCTTTTCTCCTTCTGCCTAACTGGTGTGACAACAACCAGAGAGATCTTGGAACTCATATGTGTTGAAAATGGCAGAGTCACCACCAGACTAATCTCTGAATGACTGCATGGAGAAAAGCCAGAGTTGACCTGGAACCCTATTCTGACTTTTATGTGAAAAAGACATATTTCTTAAACCACTAAATTTTTGGTGTTTGTTTCAACCAATTTGCCTATTGTAACCAATCCAGAAACGAATGTTTGGGCAATGGTGCCTAAAAAGTTGGAGAAACATATGATATCATGGCAAAATGTTGACATTTATTAAAACCATCTCCAACTATAACTTGGAATACAGAGCACATGCTCATATAGTTTTAGGTGTAGTAGTTGGAAAGAGCCAGAATGTTTATACATGTTGGCTGCTATTCATTGCTTCAAATAAGGTATTATTGGAGTTGGCGTTTCTGCACAGGGATTGAAGGGGAGAGAGAATTCACAGATGAAGGGTCTTGTGGGGTTGGAGGAGCTAGCTGCTTCTGAAACCCAAAGAGGAAATACAATTTAAAAGGTTTCAAGTGCAAAGGCCCAGTAAAATGTCTAAGTTACTTTAAGGTACTTAGCCTTGCAGCAAACATCAGATGAAGAGTGATATCTTCTCTCCTGACTATTTTAGATGTCCTTAAGGTAGCTGTGCTTAAGTACTCTCATTCTGTTTCTCTCTCTCTTTCTTTTTTTTTTCTCTCTCTCTCTTTCTCCCTCTGCAAGCAAGTCAAAAAAAAAAAAAAAAGTAAAACAGACTGAAGAATTAGGTCTAAGAAATTATTTTGGGTATGGTCACTGACACTTGCAAGGGAAAGGAAATTAAACGACCAAAACCTACTTAGTTTTTCAGGCACTTATACTGCCAAGGAAATCTTAAGTCCACCTGAGCTTTTGACTTTCTGATCTGTATGGTGGATGAACACCCTCAGTGTTCATCACAGATGTGCCATGGAGGGTGGCAAAGAAGAAGGAATCTCAGAAGGCAAATCCAGGAGCTCTGAGGACCACAATCAAGGAATGGATGTATATTCTCCCAGAGAGCAGAATCATGTCTCCTCTGGGGATCCCCTCTACTGCTAGGACAGGGATTTACACAATGCAAGCTCAGCAGAAGTGCATTGTTTTAATGGACTATGATTGCTGATTTCCTTACTTTTCTTTTTTAAAAAAGTAGACTTGGGGATCCCTGGGTGGCTTGGCAGTTTGGCACCTGCCTTTGGCCCAGGGCGTGATCCTGGAGTCCCGGGATTGAGTCCCGCAGTGGGCTCCCGGCATGGAGCCTGCTTCTCCCTCTGCCTGTGCCTGTGCCTCTCTCTCTCTCTCTCTCTCTCTCTCTCTGTCTATCATGAATAAATAAATAAATAAATCTTAAAAAAATAGACTTCTCTTTTGAACAGTTTCAGGTTTACAGAAAAATTGAGCGAAAAGTATAGAGGCTTCCCATGTATTCCTTCATCCCAACTCCCTCCTCATCCCAGGTTGCCCTATTAACATCTTCCATTACTATGGTATATTTGTCACAATTGATGAGCCAATATTGATACATTATTAATTAAATTTCATAGTGTACATTAGGGCTCACTCTTTGTTGTACATTCAATCGGTTTTGATGAATATATAATGACTTACAGCCACCAGTTTAAAATTACACAGAATAGTTTCAGTGCCCTAAAAATTCCTGTGCTCCACCTATTCATCCCTCCCTTCTTTTTCAAATATCTCCCCACCATCATCCAGCCCTAGCTCCTGCTAACTAATCTTTTTACTGTCACCAGTTTTGCCTTTTCCAGAATGTCAAATAGTTGTAGTCATATGGCATATAGCATTTTCAGAGTAGCTTTTTTTTCCTTTTACTTAGCAATCTGCATTTAAGATTTTTCCATGTCTTTTCATAGTTTGATAGCTCCTTTAAAAAAAAATTATTTGATGATATTCCATTTCTAGAGGTACCAGTTTGTTTAGCCATTCACCTATTGAAGGTCATTTTGGTTGCTTCCACGTTTTGGCAATTATGAATTATTCATGTGCAGGTGTTTCTGTGGACATAAGTTTTTAGCTCATTTGGGTAAATACCAAGGATCATGATTGCCAGATCCTGTGGTGAGAGTATATTTACTTTTGCAAGAAAGTGCCAAACCGTCTTCCTAAGTGGCTTTACTACTTTGCATTCTTATCAGTAATGAAGAGAGTTCCTGTTTCTCTATGTATTCTTTTCTAATAGGTATTTTTGTTGTGGTTATCCTGCTTCATCAACATGTAGTGACTGGGCTTGAGGTAGATAACCTTTATTATACTTCTCTGTACTACAAAAATAAACAACCAACCAAAAGAACCAAAAACCCGCCCGGTGCTGGTGGGAAAACTTCATCTTCCAGAGATGCTGGACTTTGGAGTGGATGCAGCAAGCTGTCTCTTTGGAGAAGGGAGAGTCTATTTTGTCTGTGCAGATATTTGATGATCAGAGAGGTAGACTGGCTTGGAGATGACTATCTGTCCTTCATAGCCTACTCCATTTATGGTTTCCAATGTTCTTCTGGTCACCTTTGGTTATCACCATCCCAGCCCAAAGTGAGAAAGAGCATAATGGTGGATGTAACTGAAGTGCTGGCTATATGGTTAGTGAGCTACATGAGAAACATCCCAACTTCCCTTGCAGTTAGGTGTAGTCATGAAGCTACGCTCTTCCAAGGTAGAGTGTCAGGGTGTCACTACTGATGCAGGCTATAAAAACTCCCAGACATTCCCCCTTCTGCTCTTTCTCACTTCTCTTTGGGCTGGGATGGTGATAATCAAAGGTGACCAGAAGAACATTGGAAGTCATAAATGACCAGGCCCTGGTGAGTCTTGTTGCCTGAATAGCAGCATTGAAAAATATCCTGCTGACCTAAACTCTCCCCCCTGGACTCTTACGGAAGAAATAATGCACTTCTATTATATGTGAGCTAGGCTTGGTTCTCTTTGTGACAATTGTTGTACCTTTTCGAATTAATACATATACATAATATAAAGTGCATTATTTTCATCCTGTCCTAGGCTCTCAGAGTGCTGCCTGCCTTTTAAAAAATAATGGTCATGAACAGGGAGGTCATGATCTCACTCTAAATTGTTTTTCTCAGTGTCATTGATGGGGTGAGAGGCAATGTAATGCAGAAGTAAAGAAATTGGCTTCTAGTTGTTTCTTTACTACTTGTGCCTACCTATATTTGAATGTTAGATTTTGTTAGCTTGGGAGAAATGTTTTTAACTTTCAAACTTTAGTTCACTTATCTGAATAAGGGGGAGTAATAGTGCCTATTTTATAGATTTGTTGTAGAAATTAATTAAAATAAATTATGTAAAACATTTAGCATAGAAATTTGGCATGTAGGTACTCAGGCAACATTAGCTATTAGCTAGATCTTAATTCTGTGAAGTTGGACTTTATACTCACATTTAGTGGAGAGTCTGGAGTTTAAAATAAAATAAACAAAAAATGTTTCTGCTATCCTCATAGCCCCTGGCTGAAATGCCTTTTGAGTTTAGTCAGAGGGAGAAAATGAGGAAGTATAAAAGACAAGAGTTTTGTTTGATTTCCTGAGGGAATAGCTAATTTCTCCAAATAAAGTAAAATAATAGCACCTCCCACTGGGCAGAGAATTTGTAAAGAGAATTGCTGAACTTCTCGATACCCGAAAATTCAGCAGTCGGGGCAGATGCCAGAAACAGCAGTAAGTGGGTAACACAATGAATTGCAAACGTGTACAAAGAGTTTAGCAACTGGCAACCACTTGAAAACTGCAGTGAGCATGTGTTGCACGGAAGTTATTGGCAGCTTAAGTTCAGAAATCCAGCAGCAGCTAAGCAGTGAAGACAATAAATAGCTTAAATTGGCAACCAACACTTTTAGCAAACACTTATATATACATAATGAGAACAATACAAAAGAGCGTGAAGGAGGGTGAGCAGGGGGTTGGCTGGGATTCTTAAGGAGGTCACAAAGCCCACAGTGTGGATTAACTAGACTATGCATCACTGTCAAGGGTCCCCACAAATCCCTACAATGACACCAAGGAAGAAAATAGAAGAACAGAGAAGTGGAGTACAATAAATCAAGTCTTACTTTCAAAAAGAGGACGGTGGAGAAGATTGGAGAGATTTTCCAACTTCCTAGGTAAAGAGGAATTGATGGTAAATCCAAATTTGAGACAAACAAATTCTTTCTGATATTCTCTATTAAATTCCCCTTTGTTGTAATTCCCAATTCATAACTCCCACAGGAATTATCCTACTTTTAAAACAATGCACTTGGACCCCAACAAATGTGTGACTGTTATGATAAAGTACAATCAGTAATTAATTATATTGAGTTGAATCCATCACTTCCTAACCTATAAAGAAGAGGGAAGAGATAGGCTTAAATAATCAAAGGTGAGTTGAAATTCTCTGGTATCCTGCCAATCAAATGATGATGGCAAATGACTGAAATTTAGGTGCAGAAAAACGTCTGTAAATGAATGAATAACTCAGAGGCAAGGATGCAATTCTTAGAATATTATCTAATAAATGAAGCTTCTAGTCTGGGCAGGCTGACTGCTCACTCTACCTCACCTTGGCCAGTCTTTGCTTCTGAGCTCACCTTCTGTGCTCATACCATTTTTTTTTTTTTTGTAATGGTTTTCATTTTTTTTTTTTTTTACTTCTACAAAATTCTTGCTCCTTCCTCACAGCCCAAATTAAATTTTCTGATCTTCTTCCTATTGTTGAATTGGTGTAGCATATAGTTCTTTGAACCACAGAATTTAATGCTTTATTTTATTTTATGGCCCTTTTATCATTTCATGTATGTAAATCATATTTTGCCAATAAGATGATATATTCTTTGAGTAAAGGGCACAGGTCTTTCAAGCACATGGTAGACATTTAATAAATATTTATTGATTGTTTAATATGCTTCCTAATGCACATAGGTTACTCTTAGGAAGTAATTATACGGTGGAAGACTCTGGATAAAAAAAAAAATTGATGCAGAAGGAAGTTGAGCTGAGAACTGGATAAAAACAAAGCTTACATTAATGGCAGCAAATGACATGATTAACACCTTTTCTGGCAGCCTTGCAGCTTGAATTTGATAAAGGAAAGTAATTTCTCCAAAGTACCAAAAGCTAAATTGAGTGATTGAATTTAACTCCATAGTGTAAGGCTATGTTAGTAGATTTTTAAAAAGATGACATTTGAGTGTATTTTAAGTGCAATACATCAATCTGCCATTGAGCTAATGAACTTCAAGTTAAAAATCACTGAGGAGTTTGGTATAGATGACTCCTTCAAGTATCCTTGGGGAGGCAAGATGTATAGGTAATTGAATGAAAATCTATCCTGACTGACCCCAGTGACAACAATGTCCAACTCACATTACAAATCACCTGTAGTCTTTAATGGACTATTTTTTAATTGCTTTAAAAGTGTTAATGGTGACTACAAGGAGCAGGGTGTTTCTTATTTGCTTATTCCTCATCAATAAAATAAATTTTGAGTGGGTTTTTTTAATCACTGGCAGTTTACAATTAACTTCAGTTGCTCTAGTTTACATTTCATTGGAGGAGAAAAAAGTACATTTGGTTGTCTTTTATTTTGCTAATCTCTCTGTCTTTATGAATGCCTTGAGATTATGGGATCAGATTTGTTCAACCATAAAATGTGGGAATAAACGAGTAATTGGTGACTGTAAACTAATAAAAAGGAAAATAAAATAGAGAAACACCTTTTCCTATGAGTTCTTGCAGGCCTGCATCCAAGTTCACAGCTCAATTAAAATATGATTTTCTGTTTTTCTAAAGGGGAACATAAATGTTTAAAGACTATTACACAAATAATATATTATGAAGGAGTCATAAAATGAATACATTTTTAAGAAATGGTAAAAAAATGGTAAAAAAGTGGCATGTAATTGAACATTAAAATATGTAGTAATATTAATAAAAACAGAACCAATAGCTAGAATATTTAAAATAATGCTTGACCAAATGTGCTCTTCGAATGCATCATCAGAATTACTTGGCTGAGTGGAGTGCAGGTTCCTAGATCACACCCCAGATCTACTGAATCAGAATTTCTGATGGTGAATCACAAAAATATATATTGTAAAATAGTTTCTCTGATGATTCTTGTAGATGCATGAATTAGAAATAACATCCATTTGACTTAATTCCTGACTTTCAAAAATATGTCTAGAAAGATAGACATCTCACTATTAATAGTGTCAACTCCTGGCTGCAATATTGAAGGACGGCAAACTCTCTTAATTATACATCTTTGCATTGTCTTTCCCCTAAACTTGGCATCCTTTGCTAGTAAAGAGAATACATGCAATTGATGGTTTCTGAAATTATTATGAGTCGCATTTGGTCTGTGGATTCTCACCTCCAATTCATATCTTCTCCTTAAAAGGGTCTTATTGGGGAAATTGTGGTCTGGCTCCAGCTGCCATAACAGAATAGCACAGACTGAGTGGTTTAAATAACAGGAACTTATTTTCTCAACAGTTCTGGAGGGTAGAAGTTCCAAATTAAAGTCTGGCAGAAATCAGTTTCTGGTGAGAGGTCTCTTCCTGGCTTGCAGACAGCCACTGTGTCATCACATTGTTTCCTCTGAGCCTGGAGAGAGAGAAAGAGCGAGCGAGCGAGTGAGCAAGCCTGTGAGCTTTCTCCTGTCTCTTCTTAAAAAGACACTAATCCTATCAGATCCGGGCCCCATCTTTATGACCTCATTTAAGCTTAATTACTTCTATTCTCCAGGAGTACAGCACAGCCATGCTGGTGGCTAGGGCTTCAACATCTGAATCATGGGGGGACACAAACTTTTTGCCCATAACAACGTTGATCTTATGTATGTGAGTGAGCCGTGGTAAGGGAAGAATAAAGCAATCTTTGTCAAAATCCTTGAAGATAAGTAAAGGATCAAAAGGTAAAGACCAAATGCCAAAATTTAAGGGGGTAGAAATGAGGTAATAGAAATAAAATAGAACAGGGATAAAGAACTGGAAGGAATAGGATTAAAATGGAAGGAATCCAGGAAGATGACGATTATCAACAATGGATACTCCCTTTTAGAAGCTAACACTTTAATAGCTAACTTAAATTTCCATGTTAAGGGCCCAAGACTCGGAGATGATCCTGTCTGTTAACATTTTTTTTATGATATTGCTTTCTAAATTACAAAATGAAAATAATACTTGATTCATTTTTATTTAAAAAAAAAAACCCGATGCTGCTTAGTTTCGAATGAATGCTATGAATTTGACATTGAAAGTCCAAATTGTTGATTCTAAATATTTCTAAATAAAAACCAGTCTGTTAAGAGAAATAGAAACATTATAACTTAGAAACATCACTAGTACAAATCTGGAAAAATCTTGATATATCCAGGGACATAAACTAAAAGGCTAAACTTAGTTCATGTAGGAAAAAAAAAAGTCTCTAGTGGGAAAAATGTAGAGAAAACAGACATCTTGAATTTTCTATTTTTTCCCATATCACTTTCTCTCTTCCTCTGGATGTAGGTTTATGTGATAGGAAAGATGTTGTTGACACAGAACAAGGACAGGTTTTGTTATATATGTGGGCTAGTGGTAATGTCTGCCTCTCCTGTTCCCACTTAGCTGTGGACTTCCCTGACCTTTAAGTGAAGAAGCATCCTGGCTTAGCTCCTGAACTCATGTTGACAAATACCAGGAACACATTTGTTATTTCAAATCCACCAATGTGACAGAGTCTAGAAATAGTTTTGATGTTACTCAATCACGATCTGATATGCCTAAAATGAATTTCTTTTATCTACATGTCTACTCAGTCTATACTTTCCATAATAAATCTCATCGTTTGCTCAGTTGTGCCTTCGTGTATTGGTAACTACTAATTTTCTCCTGGGGTTCACTTTTTTCCTGAACTACATACCTAAAAAGAACTCTAATTCTTTGATTACTTTTTGATATTGCCATAGCAGAACGTCTATCTTATTCCTGGTATAGTCATTACCTGTTATCTTTTGCATGACTCCTTAGCCTGGTACCAGGATCCCAGTATACCCCTGATTTTAAGTCATGCCTGATTCTTGGACCTTTGCTCTGTGTACTCACTTGCCTGGTTGGAGTTCCTCCATCTTCAGTGGCAATTAAAACAAAACGTGGTGTCTTTGGGCACTATTCTCTGTTCAGAGAGCTCTCCTTCAGAGTCTTGCCCTACAGAAATGTCAGTTGTTTTCAGTTACATTCCTTTTATGGTCCTGGTATCCTCCTCTTGCCCATTGGCCATGCTTCTTGTTCATTATGCTTGCTTTGAGGCCCAGCTCACTCACCATGTAGTTGAAAGAAATTTTGAGATTCGTTTTTTTTAAAGACATTTATTTATTTATTTATTTATTTATTTATTTATTTATTTACTTATTCATGAGAGACACAGAAAGAGAGACAGAGGGAGAAGCAGGCTCCCCACAGGGAGTCCAATGCAGGACTTGATCCCAGGACTCTGGGGTCATGTCCTGAGCCAAAGGCAGACGCTCAACCATGGAGCCATCCAAGTGCCGAAATTTTGAGTTTTAGTTCCCAGTGCTTGATAAGAGGCACCTGGTTCCATGGGAAGAATACATGTTTTTGAATCATAGACATACTAGTAGAATTATCACCTCTAAGAATTTTCCCAGGACTTAGCAACCTCCCATCATTTGTGGGATGAGATTGTTTGATATGAATTCAAGAGGGGATAAAGAAAGAAAAAGACTTCCTTAGGGAAACTATTAGAAAGTATCTTTCCCTTTGGACTAATGTTTGGGGGAATGATGGACCTGGTGGCCACTGTTATTCCTATTTTGGAGATGCTGACACAAACCTGTATTTACCCCCTTCCTGAGTGTTTTTTTTTTTTCTCTTTCTTTCTTTCTTTCTTTCTTTCTTTCTTTCTTTCTTTCTTTTTTTGGGGGGCTTTTTGCTGTTTTGTGCTATATCAGATCTTTTGAGAATGGAATGTCTTATGCTCTAGGTTATTCTCCACTCTGCATTTTTCAGTACATTCCTGGAATAAAAGAAAGCAAGTCATGAATAAAATTTGTATGATTCTTTTATAATATTCCATTAACATTGTTGTAATGCCATTTTTCTTGGATACAGATGTAACAACAGCATATCTGCTCTATGTCTACCTACTCTTTGACTGACAATCTCATGTTTTTACTAAATGATTCCCAGGGAGCTTACATAATCTTACATATTCAGCTTGAAACAAGACCACCATAGCAGTCCTTATTTATGAAACCAATTATATCCTCATGTGCTTCTATGCACTTTTGCATGCAGCTTCCTGCTACTACAATGTAACAATATATGTGAAATCCATTCCTCTTCTTCCCTATTTTTTTAACCTGTCTTATTTATTGACCTTGCATACTTTGACCTACTGTGTGAATCATGTTCCCCTTGCATTTATCACAAGGAGCCATTTTCAAATAAACTCCGGACCTAGACCGTCTTTCCTTACTTTTCTTACTGTAACTAGTAGGTCAACAGCTGGACTGTCGTGTTTTCCTTGAGCTTGTTTCATAGAGCTTTCCAGCAGAAAACCTGAAAGAAGATTATTTAGGTGCTTTATGTATCAGTGCCTTCTAAGTGATAAAATCCATTAATTTCATTTACAAGTGAAAAAAAAAATGAGCCTCAGAGAGTTTAAGTGATTTCTCCAAGGCCAAATCAGTAGCAAATGATAAAATCATATATAAAGAAGGGTGTTCTGATTTCAAGTCCAATCTCTTTCAGTGATTCTGTGCATTAATAGATATGTGTCATCTCATTGGCTCTTTCATTGGTGGAAAAGTAAAAACACGACTTTGTAAGCACTCATTGACTTTTTAGGGAGTCATTTTATATAGTCACTGGACTCATTGAAGGGTGGTAGCAAAACCTCAAATTGTCATCCATAACTGTCTTCAATTCCGTCATGATACTCCTTTGCTGAGGTCTTGATCTAATTGAATTGTCCTCACCCTGCTAAAGTATGCTTAGAAGACATTTGATGAGTTTTAATTGAAAAAGAGGAGAAAACAAGGGACTAATTAACTGACATAACAGTATAACAGAATTTTTTGTTTTTGTTGTTGACACATAATTTGAAAGTTAAACCATTTCAAGAAAAGAGCAAGAGTCATTTCAATGTGAAGTAAAGGGAATCCTGTCAGGAAAAGAATCTTGTTACATTTAAATCCAGAACTTAAAAATCCAAACAACAGTTTGAATTTTAAATTTCTCTTGTTTTTACTATAATTTTTACAAAGCGAAGTACTATTGGGAAAATTTTAAAAAATCTATTCAGATATTTGTTTATGGCACAAGTACAGAGAGAAGGGTTCAGTGAACACTAGAACTTCAGAGGAATTAATTTATTTGAATATATGTTTATTTTTTGATTAAACAAAAACTTTCTGTGAAAACCCAAACATAAATATAGATACGTACTGTTTATTAAGCTAAAGTTTTTATGAAACTAAGCTTTGAGCTGGGCATAGTTCTGGACAGATTTTAAGGCTTCTTTTTTTTTTTTAAGATTTTATTTATTTATTCATGAGAGACACAGAGAGAGAAAGAGAGAGAGAGAGAGAGAGAGAGAGAGAGAGAGGCAGAGACACAAGCAGGCTCCATGGAGGCAGCCCAACATGGGACTTGATCCCGATCTCCAGGATCTTGCCCTAGGCATGAAGGCAGGTGCTAAACCGCTGAGCCCTCCAGGCTGCCCAATTTTAAGGCTTTTAACTGCTTAGATGTAGTATCCTACTAGTGGCTCAAGTTTAAAATAAACACAATATTATTGTCAGTGGTGATTATTATTATTGAAATTGGTTCATCTTCAGACTGGAAACTTTGGAAAAGTAATCTAATCTTCCTATTCTTTAGCTTTTGTATCAAATTTGTCAAGCACCACTTTTTCCTTTTTAAAAATATTTATTTGGCATAGGGAGAGAGAGAGAATCTCAAGTGGACTCTGTGCTGAGCATGAGCCTGAAGTGGGGCTCTATCTTTAAGACTCTGGAATCATGATTTGAGCCAAATTGAAGAGTCAGCCACCCAACCGACTGAGTCACCAGGTGCCACATACATCACCTTTACATTATGTGTTTTTATATGTGTTTAGACATATATATTTCTTTCTGAAATTGCTATTTACTCATCATTTTCTCATAGCAGTCTTTAACTCTATTCACTCTCTAATCACTTTAACTTGATCACAGTAATAACTTTCTAACTGATGTCACTGCTTCCAGTCTCTTCTTCAAACCTATCTTTCATACTGTTGCCAGCTTAAGCATGCTAACATGACACTTTCTTTGTGTCACTCGATTAAAATAATCAATAATTTATAATGAGTTTAGGTATCTAGAAAAAATCAGGTGGTAGTTTTGAAAAGTGGGCTGTGAAGTTCAGGAGGGAGAACTGCCAAAGAGATAATGAAGGGTTATACAGAGTTAGAAGAGAATCAATATCAAAGAGATGAATGTAAAAATAGAAACTGGAAAATTAAACTGAGAAGGAATGGCTCTAGAATCATGGCTTGCAGAATTTCATCATGGCTTGTAATGAGAAATACATTTCATATTTTGGCCAGGTATACAAATGTACAATAACCCATCTACACACACACATATACACAAACCCTGAAACAAATGTCACCGAACAGTACTTATTATAATCAGTGTGGTGCATCAGATGTTTTCAAGTCAATTTTCCTTCATTTTATTTTAAAAAGCCCAAATTTATGATGGTATTCCCCTATTTAAGTTCACTTGTGAGTCTTGATCTGTATTGTGAAAAATACTCCTATAGAAGAAAGTGGCTGCAAGTGTTGTGCCATTAAGACCTGAGAGGAAAGAGTTTTAAGGAGTTTTAAGAATTTTAAGGGCTCCTAAAACTTTAGAAAAAAATCCTAAAAAGAATTTTGAGGACTCCCTAATCTAGGGAGTCAGAAGCAGCTGAGAGATTAAGATAATGGTCAAAAGGCCTCGGTTGGATTTAACAATCATAAAATAATAATGAAGGGGTGACCGTTGCAGTGCTGGTTTCAGTGATCAAATGTGGAACAAAACTGGACTGGGAAGGGCTAAGAAATAATCAGGTGAGGATGGTTGTATCCCTAAAAGAAATTGGAAAAGGCTTGGGGATATTGTTTACCCTCACTTTATCTAAAGAAGTAGGTTCACAGAGGATAGGAATTTTATCCTCCTTTGCACAGGAAGTGGTAACAGAACCAGCCTTCAGATCAAGGTAGCTCAGGGGCACCTGGGTGGTTCTGTAGCTTAAGCATCTGCCTGTGGCTCAGGTCCTGATCCCAGGGTCCTGGGGTCGAGCCCCACATCAGGCTTCCTGCTTAGTGGAGAGTCTGCTTCTCCCTCTGCCTCTGCCTGTTGCTCCCCCTGCTTGTGCTCTCTCTCTCCCTCAAATAAATAAAGTCCTTAAAAACAACAACAAATCAGGCTAGCTCATACTCTGACACCTGAGCTTTCCCCACCATATCACAAGAGAGCATGACTGATGAAAACCATGGTGGGATCGATGCTTTGCTTGATATTGTGTCCTTCATTAGTGTTTCTCTGTTTATGTAGCCACAACCTCCTTTTGAACATCTTGTGTACTCATTAGGCAGTTTTTGAATATTGTCTTTTATTATAATTAGTTTACATGTCCTATATGCCCCATTTTGGTTTTAAGTTGCATTTTAGTAGAAATAATGTCCTATTCTGATTGGATATGGCGTGTTAGTCCATCGCTCCCAGCACTTAGAGCAATACCTTGATCTTAGAATATATTAGATAAACATGTGTTGATTTGTTAACTAAGCAAAAACATCAGATGCTGCCTTTTCTTCGAAGACTGTTGCTTTAGAAATGAACAAATAGGGGCGCCTGGGTGGCTCAGTGGTTGAGCATCTGCCTCTGGCTCAGGTCATGATCCCAGGGTCCTGAGATCGAGTCCCACATCAGGTTCCCTACAGGGAGTCTGCTTCTCCCTCTGCCTATGTCTCTGCCTCTCTCATGAATAAATAAATAAAATCTTTAAAAAATGTATTAAAAAAGAAATCACCATATATTGGCTATTTTGTATCTGGGGTGATTGGCCACAAGCTATATGACTAATAAATAATATTAAACTTCACTAATCTATTTTTTCACGGATTTTGTAGACATGTAGTCTCTTGGAACATCTTTTCAAAGAAACATAATCTTTATCTTTTGTTTTGTCTCCGAAAGTACCTCTAACTCACCTTAGTTAAGTAGAAGCAGTAATTTTTCTTTTTAATGAGCCAAATGATGCACTATTGTCCTGCTTTTCTACCTTCACCATTCTTTCCTCTCAGTTGGAGAAAATCTGTTCTAAGAAACTAACAACTCAGAAAATGCCTCTTATAAATATCCTGACAATTACAGCAATTTTTCATTTTGTGTGTGTGAAAAATCTAGTGATAATTAGATATACTAAACCTGCAACTTATTTGTCTCTTTTAGTATTGTGTTTGATTTTCGTTGGTGTTTTTACAGGAGCTGCAAAATTTTATAGACTAAATATATCTTAACACTTGAAGTTCCGATTTAATTTTTCGGCAATTAAGACATTTCTTGGTCTATGAATTTTGTAAGCTAGCTCACTTAAGTCATGTCAAGTTTAGTGTGGCTCCTAAAATAAAGATCAAGTGTATCTTTAACAGTCCTAACTCTATGCCTAAGAAATTGCCTCTTTTTGAAAGTGTGGGTAGAAAACTATTAGAGACCACACTTTTGTTGAGAGGCGGCATCTGTGAAGCGAGGGCATTATTTGGTTTTAAAACAAATCTTTCCCAGGGATTGTGTTTCCTCTTGATATTGGAGGTATTTCTCATCTTTGAATAAAAACAGGCGATTTCTGTGCTAACCAGAGAGGAGTCCTAGGGCCTTGTTGTGGGTTCCCATTGCAAATTAAAGGGGAACTTTCACTGTGGCTCAACCCCTTGATGTTCTACAAGGGAAGGAGGAGGATGTCCTCAAATTCCTTGAAGCAGGGACCCAGCTGGTGTCACAACCTTGACTTCCAAATGGAACAGGAGATTTACAAAGGGGAATTTAATGGCATCTGCATCATAGATCTGAGGAGAACCTGGGAGGAGCTGTGGTTACCATTAAAAGGCCGCTGATGTTGGTGTCACCTCTTCCAGGAAGACTGGCCAGCGAGCCGTGCTAAAGTTTGCTGCCACTGCTGGAGCCTGTCCTGTTTCAGGCCACTTCATTTCTAGCAGCTTCACTAACTGGATGGAGGCAGCTTTCTGGGGTTGCAACTTCTGGGAATAGCTGATCTACTAGGATCGCACAGAGCTCTTAGGTTAACCTGCCTACACTTTTACTTTTTTCCTGCACTATGTGGACATTGTGATCTCTTAAAAAAAAAAAAAAAAAAAAAAAAGAGTTCACTTAGTAGGCCTGATGTGGTGGATTTTTTTTTTTTAATCACAAAGTTGTTTTAATGAATGTCTTGATTTCTATGTCAGATGTTTAAAAATTTTTTAGAAAGTAGTCATTGTTATCCATAGAAATGTTTTCAAAGACAAATCTTATTTCCATACAATAGGATTTGCAGATGAGCTCTAGATTTTAAATATAGTAGACTCCATGTCCTTTCTTGGAGGTTTAAGTCCAGCTTCTAGAAGTGGTAACTCGAAATGGAGTCTAGGGTCAGAAATTATCTGGTGTTCATTGTATGTATTCAGTGTGAAGAGTGGCTTTTGAGGAATAAATTCTTTTTCGGTTCCAATACCCATCCTTGCTTTTGATGCCGTGGTATCTGACACGGGCTGGGGGTTTCTTTGCACACACAGCACGGCCTCCTGCGAGCACCTGCGGGAGGTCGTGCACCTGCGGGAGGTGGTGCATGACCCTTCCTCCTCCCGAGATGCTGCAAGCGTCCAAAAGGAGGAGCCGAGCCCCGCTGGGGAGACTGCGACCCAGGAGGGGTTTTGGGGCCACTGGCCTGCTCCAGCTCGAGAGTTTACCGCTCCTCAGCCCGAGGTCGCAGGTGTGTTTGAGGGCGCTGGGCGCCCTGGTGCCTACTCAGCCTGCCCCCGGGCGCTGAAGACCCGGCGCTCACTGACGGCCAGGAGCAGCCTCTGAAGGGTCTTAGGCTGTTCTCTCCCGCACTCCTGAACACAAGATGGTAACAAGGTTGACGGGAAGCAAACCTGGAAAAAAAAAAAAAAAAAGTCAGAAGCTACTTCTTTTTTTTTTTTTTTTTTTTTTTTTTAAGATTTTATTTATTTATTCATGAGAGAGGCAGAGACACAGGCAGAGGGAGAAGCAGGCTCCATGCAGGGAGCCCGAGGTGGGACTCGATCCCAGGACTCCAGGATCAGGCCCTGGGCTGCAGGCGGCGCTAAACCAATGGGCGACTGGGGCTGCCCCAGAAGCTCCTCAAGTCCCTGCTCTGTGCCATTTACCAAGCTAGGACCTTTCCACTGGCTACATATTTAGAAATCAATGCACTTTTTCCCAGTATAATTCGTTAATCTCTATACAAGAAATTTATGCCATCAAGTGTATTAAATGAAGAATATTTTTGTTAGCCCCAGCCTCCAAGCTACACTTTTGTTTTCTTAAGAGTCGAACATCATTTTCTCAGGCATTCTTCCAGAAATAGCCTATATGAGTGTCAGATATAAAATTGGGTCTTTTTCAAAGTTTTTACTCTTTCCATAAAGTTGTGCCTCTCCAACATATTATTTCAGAAGTTTCTTTTGCAGATCTTAACTTCAAAACTAAGGAAGAAAAAAATGGGCTAATGTGATTGTCTTTCTTTTTTTTTAATTAAAAAAATTTTTTTTTATTGGAGTTCAATTTGCCAACATATAGCATAACACCCGTTGTTCATCCCGTCAAGTGCCCCCTCAGTGCCCGTCACCCAGTCACCCCCACCCCCTTGCCCACCTCCCCTTCCACCATCCCTTGTTCATTTCCCAGAGTTTGGAGTCTCTCATGTTCTGTCTCCCTTTCTGAGATTTCCCACTCATTTTCTCTCCTTTCCCCTTTATTCCCTTTCACTATTTTTTATATTCCCCAAATGAATGAGACCATATACTGTTTGTCCTTCTCTGATTGACTTACTTCACTCAGCATAATACCCTCCAGTTCCATCCACGTTGAAGCAAATGGTGGGTATTTGTCGTTTCTAATGGCTGAGGAATATTCCATTGTATACATAGACCACATCTTTATCCACTCATCTTTCGATGGACACCGAGGCTCCTTCCACAGTTTGGCTATCGTGGCCATTGCTGCTAGAAACATCGGGGTGCAGGTGTCCCGGCATTTCACTGCATCTGTATCTTTGGGGTAAATCCCCAGCAGTGCAATTGCTGGGTCGTAGGGCAGGTCTATTTTTAACTCTTTGAGGAACCTCCACACAGTTTTCCTGAGTGGCTGCACCAGGTCACATTCCCACCAACAGTGCAAGAGGGTTCCCCTTTCTCCACATCCTCTCCAACATTTGTGGTTTCCTGCCTTGTTAATTTTCCTCATTCATGTGATTGTCTTTCAGTCAAATTTTTGCCTGTTTGGGGTTACATATTGCTCAGCCTATGCAGATGGTGGGAGCAGTGGAAAGCGCGTGCACTTTGGTATGCTGTGTGAACTAGGCTAAGCTAGCCCCTGGACTGTTCGTTGGGACTCTAGAAAAGTAGTTTGAATTCTTGGAACTTCAGTTTGCTTTACTGTAATTGTGCAGTATTCTAACCCCCAGAGTAGGAGGGTTATCTCGGGGTCAAATGTCCCAGGTCACGAATCTTGGCTTTATCACTTTTTGCCACTGGGAAAATTACTTAACCTTTCTACATCTTACATTCTTTATCCCTGTTACAGGATACTAGTAACTACCTGATGGATTTATTGAAAAATAAATGACAAAATACATGTGATCTGCTGACTTACAGTATCAAATGTGCTTTGATAATTTTTACTCATTGTGTTGATTAAATTAGATAATACTTGCAAAGTACTTGTCACATACTTAATAGTCAACGAAATTCCCTCTTTTTCCTGTAAGTCAGTTAACGGGTTGCTTTATAAATCAAATGCTGTGTAATTTTACACTGAGGATTGATAAAATTCCATTTATTATTTTGCATGTGAAGTTAAGACATAGGACATTGATTTAATAAAAAAAAATAGACGAGATATTCCTTTCTTATTCATTGTTTCATGAGAAAGCTGGTCATGGTGACATTAGAATTTAATGATTATCTTGATCTATGGACATGAAATGTTTGTTTGATTGCATATACATGGATAAGGATGGGGAAGGGAGAGTATTTTCTTACACAGATTATGGAAGGAGATGACCAAATAGTCAATGTATGTAGAAGGGTGACAAATGGATTACGTGAGTTGCACCTTTTCTTTAGAGGAAGAAATGTTTTGTTTAGACAAAACCTTCAATAAGCCTCTGGGTGGGGAGCAGAGAGACAAAACTGAGGCTTATGGGGTTCAGGACAGAAGGCTTCAAAGGACTCTGCACTAGAAGTTGGAGCAAGAGGAATACAACGAGATTTTAAAATTTCAGTTGAAGGAAAGTTAAGGGAAGTTTTTTTGAAAAACATTTGATTTTATGAGGTTTGTGTTTCTGTAGCATAACTTTTCTGTCTTAAGGAACATATCATGTGCAAAAGCAATTTAGTGAAAAACTAGGAATTCTAGGATTTTAGTGGAAAAACATGGAAAAGTAAATTCCATGTAGGTTTATGCTGCATGAATAGGACACATAGGAGAGAAACGGTGAAAGGATGACCATCCTTGCTGTGCATTCAAATCTGGGGGAAGGATTGGCTCTAACAATCAGTGGAGTGGGAATTTGCATCTATAATTTGGATTTTAAGAGGAAGTGAGATCTCAGTTGATATCTGGGTTATAGTCAGTGAGAAAAATATTTCCAAATGCATACAGTATTGGTTTTATTACTCCCACAACAAATTTAGTGGCTTAAAACCATACAAATTTATTATCTTATACATATGTAACACAGAAGTTTGGCATGGGTCTTGCTAGGCTACAACCAAGGGGTGGGCAGGGCTGTGACCCTTTCTGGAAACTCTAGGGGAGGATCTGTTTCTTTACCTTTTCCAGCTTCTAGAGACCACCCATATTCCTTGGCTAGTGGCCCCTTTGCAACATTTTCAGAACCAGCAATAATGGGTACAGTCCTTTTTACATCTCAACTCTCTGACACCTCTTTCCTTAGTTCCCCTCTCTGACTAGAGCTAGAAATAGTTCTTAGCTTTCAAACACTCATGTAATTATGTTGGGCCCACTTAGATAATCCTGGATGATCTCCCATCTCCCGATACTTAATCTAGCCACCTCTGGAATATCGCATTTGCCATTTAAACTAACATAGTCACAGATTTCCAGGATGAGGACAGGGACATTTGGGGAGGGGATGCACCAATATTTTGCCTACCATACAGACAAAAGCTAAAATAGTAGAGAATATTATGTACTTAATATTACTATTTAACTTGAGAACCTTAGTGTTTATTTTAATAATACTTTAATACTGTAAGTATGAAAACAATAACTATTACTCTGTCAAAGATGATACCTTTGCAACAAACCTGTTAAAGTCTGTTTTCCCAGCTCTCAGAAAATGCTTCCCTTTCTACTCAATCACTTAGTTGTACATGGTACACCTTCACTATGGAGAAAGTACAGAAACATTTTGGGGAGGTTTTTTTTTTTTTTTCCTCTGGAGCTTGCACTGAGGTGTATTCCGTTCAATGAATTAAAACCTTGTGCACAGTTTTCCACAGTGGTACTTTTACAAATGGTGATTAGGTGCTGAAATACCATTAATATTATACATCGGCTAAATTCTAGGTAAAATATGCTTATATGGGCTTGCTGGCCTAGAAACATAATATAATATATTCCAGGAAAAACTGTGCCGTTTCTTCACAACTGCATTATAAACAAACACAAATTTCTTGTCAGCTAACAGCACTGTGCATTTATAGTCGCTATTTGTGCATGAAAAGGAAGACATGCACAGGAGCTGGTGCAGTGTGGGATAATGGGACTAGTCCTTGGGTAGGAGACTGCTGCCCCGACTTCAGGTTCTACTACTGAATAGCCGTGGGAGGAAATTGGACCAGATAATACCCAGGCTCTTCTAGGTGGGGCAATCTGTGCTTCTATTTCATTTCTTTACTCACAGAAATCAGAAGTAGCTTTTAACTCTATGATGTAGTAAAAACCTTAGGCTTCAGCTGCTATTGCAAACTGCAGTCTTCAAGGTAACTGTTAGGTTGCAGCTCCTCCATAGATCACAGGCCTCTATCTTCATACACTTAAAAAGCACCACCATCTTCATGCCACGATCTCTGGATACTTGGACTTTCAAGCACATCTAAGGCCAAGTGGATGATTCTGGAATGTATTTTTTTTTTCTTAAACCACCTTAAGACCCTTGATTGCATTGGAAAACATGGCTATTAAGAATTGAATAATTAAGACTAAATGAAGAAGTTGAGCTATCATATCATTTGACAGTCAAACTTGAATATTTCCTATATGCTACACTATTTTAGCTAGCCAGTAAATAGACACAACTTCTGCCCTTGTGGGTTGTACATATGAATGAAGTAGAAAATAAAAAATAAATACAAATAATTAAAGCGTATCGTATGTATCAAAGTGGTAAGTGCTATGAGGTGACAACACAAAACAGCAGGATAAGGGGGATAAGATTTCAATGAGTGTCAACCATTTAAAATAGAAGGGCAGATCAGCCTTTCTGAAAAGGTGAATTCTTTTTTTTTTTTTTTTTGAAAGGTGAATTCTAAGTAAAGACTTGAAAAATGTAAAGGAAGTAGCACATGGATATCTGGAGAATTGTTCAAGGCAGAGAAAATAGCTGCTGCATAGGCCGTAGATGGGATCATGTCTGGTGTTTTCTAGAAAGTACTTGGAAGCTGGTGTGTCTGAAGTGACAAAACTGGAGGATAATAGGAAATGTGGTCTTAGCCGTATCATGTAGAGGTTTGTTGGCTGTTGTTGAGTTTAATTTATACCCCAAACAAAATGTTAATAATTCCGTTTTCCTGAGCAGAAGAAAGGCAAGATCTGATTTCCTTGTCATTATGCTTATCCTGGTGGCTGTGTTGAGAACAGACTGGTGATGGCCAAGGATGAAACAGAGAAAACAGAAAGCTGTTGCAGGAGGATCCATAAGAGATGATATTGGCTTGGATTAGCATGGTAAAGCAGAGATGGTGAAAAGTGGTCAGATTCTTGATGTATTTTGCAGATAAAGCCAATAGAATTTCCTGACTTACAAACTGTTGTGTGATACAGAAAAAGAGAAGTCAAGCATGCCTCTGGAATTTTTGACCCAACAACTCCAAGGATGGAGATCCAAAAGACTGGAATTCAGTTTGGAAAAATTAAGTTCAAAATGTCAAATAGGTAGTAAGAAATATGATTTGGAATTCAGACTTTTATCTCTGGTATCAAGATACACATTTTGGAGTCATTGGCAAACAGAAGATATGGAAAGCCACAGGACAAGATATAAGTCACTGAGGGAATGAGGGGAAAGAGAGAGAGAGAACACTAAGGACTGAATCCTAGAGCACTCCAATGTTAACAGGTTGGAAAATGAAGAAAGATTAATAGACCAAAAAGGAGCAGTATATGGTAGCCAGGAAAACCAAGAGAATCTGATGGAAACCAGAAGGATGAAAGTATATCAGGAGGAGGGAGTTAACTAGTTTTTTCTTTTTTTTTTCTTTTTTTTTTAAGATTTTATTTATTTATTCATGAGAGAGGCAGAGACACAGGCAGAGGGAGAAGCAGGCTCCATGCAAGGAGCCTGATGTGGGACTCAAACCTGGGAATCCGGGATCACACCCTGAGCCAAAGGCAGATGCTCAACCACCGAGCCACCTAGGCATCCCTAACTAGTTTTTTCAAATTTATTTGGTAGATCAACTAACATCGGGACTTAGACCAGTGGGCAAGCAGTGTAGAGATGATTGGTTACTTTAATAAAAGCAGTTTCAGCAGAGGGGTTAAGTGGTTTAAGAGAGAACGAGAGGAAAGGAATTGGAGACCATGAATATGGACAACACTTACAATGAATTTTGATGCCCAAGGAAGGAGCAAATCAGAGGTTGAAATGAGGGAAAAGAATGTTTTTTGAAGGGGAAAAATAACAGTGTATTGATGTGTGCATGAGGAGAATCCAGCTGAGAGGAGAAATTGGTAATTTTGGATAGAGAGGGGTTCTCGCTAAAATGTTGTGTTTAGGTAGGTAAAAGGGACGTGAGCTAGTGTACAGGTAAGAGATTGACTTAAATTAAGGGTCCGGGAACTAGATGCGGAGCAGTGCTGTGCACATAGGGAGTATGAGCTATATGTGTAATTTACTTCTTTTCCAATAGCCACATGTAAAAAACAAACAGGTGAATTAATATTTATTTATTTAATATACTCAAAATATTATCAATTTAGCAGGTAATAACATACAAATTATTAATAAGTAATTTTATATTCTTTATTTTGTACCAGATCTTAAAAAGTATAAGTATATTTTATATAATGGACATTTTAATTTGATCACTAAATTTTTATCAGAAATAGTTGATTGCTTTTTAGATTTCAAAAACTGTACTGTATAAAAGTACACTCATATATATTGCAGGTGTTCTAGACATAATTAAGATCACCAATAACCGAACTGAGCAATTTTAAATTTAAGTTTATATTAAGTAAATTTGAGTAAGATTATTTAGTTTTTCAGTTATACTAGCCACATTTAAGCGCTCAATGGCCATATGTGCCTAGTGGCTGAATTCGACAGGCAGCTACAGTCTCAGGCAGGGGATGGCAGAGGATATTGAAACAAATGCTGGTAGGTAGGTAGATGTGGTGAGTTTGGCCTTAGGGATTTTCTTTTGAGTGTCCCAATATTTTTAGTAAAACTGAAAGCAGTAATGTCAGCCTCAGATGAATGTATTAGTCTGGATCACATGAAGAAATAGAACCTAACTCAGTTGGTTCAAGGATCTTATTATTATTATTTTTTAAGATCTTATGTATTTATTCATGAGAAACACACACACACACACACACATACAGAGAAAGAGAGAGAGAGAGGCAGAGACACAGGCAGAGGGAGAAGCAGGCCCCATGCAGGGAGCCCGACGTGGGACTCGATCCCTGGTCTCCAGGATCACACCCTCGGCCGAAGGTGGTGCTAAACCCCTGGGCCACCTGGGCTGCCCGGTTCAAGGATCTTCTTACTAATGTATTGGAAAGATTCAGGAAATCACAAAGAAGACAAACATCATCAGAAAGCTGTTCCATTCCTAGGTTTAAAGGGGAAAGGGAAGGAAACTAGTAAGCAAGAGACACTGTCCTTCTGAAGCTGTAGATTTAGAAGGATAAACAAATGGTAGAACCACAGTCTATAGCAGAAAGGGAGCAGGAAGGAGCTACCATGACCCCTTCCTTCAGCACTTTGATATCCTGCCAGAAATTGCCAATGGCAAACTCTGGGTCAATTTATAGGGTCGATTCCCAGAGGCAGAGCAGAGGGGAGTAGAACATGTATCCTAGAGGTAGGAGCAGACGAGACACAGGCAATTTTGGAGAGGAAGTGTAGGTTTGAGGAGAGAGAAGTTGTGCAGTAGTCACCTAAGAAAATGAGAAAGTGAATGGACTAGAGAAAGATAAAGACTGTATCAGTGTCTTAATATTTTTCTCCCTTTCCTTTCAACACATATGTATGAAGTGCCTCCTGTATATGGTAGTAGAGCACCTTGACTTTCTAAGCTGTGGGGACAGGGTATTAAAGAAGACAAAGCTCTTCTTTATCCTACCAGTGGGGGATGTGAGCAATAAACAAGTGAACAAATAAAAGACAGTCTTGGATAGTGACGCATTCCATTTGGACAATTACAGTATTTGGATTGTGATTGAAGCTACCCCAGATTGTCAGGAAGGACTTCTTTTAGCAGGTTATATTTGAACTTGGATCTGAATAATGCGAAGGAAGCAACCAAGTGAAGATCTGGGGAAGAGTATTCTTGACACATTATGTGCTAAAGGCTCCGAGACAAGAAAACTCTGATGTCTTGGTAAGAGAAGAGTAACAGTGTGGCTGGATGGTACTGAATTAAGAGTAGTGCTGTGCAACATGATGTTGGAGAGTTCAGCCAGCATGTGAAGATCCCTTTGTTGTTGTTATATGTGAAGACTTGGAAGGTTTTATTAGGGAAATGATTGAATCTGGTTTACTTTTCAGTAAGGTTACTCTGGCAGCTGTATGGAGGAAAAACCAAATAAGACAAAATTGGAAGCAAAAGACCAAAGAGAGGGGCTGTGCAGGAAGTCCAGATGAGAGTGGTCAAGATGAGAATGATAGCAGCTGAGCTGCTCAGGCACTGTTAGATGTGAAATAGATTTTTGAATAGAATTGACAGGACTTTCTAGCTTTGCTTCTTTCCCTCCCTCTCTCACTCTTTTGCTTTCTTCCACACATGCTTGAATGGCCGGATGCTAGTGCTGGGGATTCTGAGATAATTACGGTAAATTTCCTGCCCGTCAGAAGGAACAAGGCTGTGGTGGGAAGGTGGGTAGAAGGCAATAAAGGTGCAAGAGCAGGCTTCTAAATGAGGAAGGGTGCCTGAGGGGAGATACACTATGATATGTACACTCTGGAAGGGAGAGTGAGAATTCTACTAGGTTGGACATCCAGGAGGGAGGGATCTGGAAACTTTACAGAAAAGGTAATGCTTGAGCTGAATTTTGAAAGACGAGTAGGTGTTTGTTTGTTAGGCAAACAAAGAGGGAAAGAAGACTCCTGGCAGAAGCAGCAGTGTCTGCAAAGACAAGGCAGTGTGAAATAGCCTGGCATTTTTGAAGAACTGCAAGTCATGCAGTTTTGTATGGTTTGAGGTTGAGAAGAGTGGGTGGATGAGTGGGAGAAGGAAATGAATAGCTTGATAAGAAGTGTAGCTAGAAAGGTAGGCTGGGGCTTGGACACTGTTTTATACCCTCTGATAAAGAGTTTGGGCTTTGTCCCTTAGGCAAATGAGAATCTTCAAAGGGATATATAAATAAGGAAATTCTTGATCGAGTTTCATTTTTAGAAGTGGCTAAATGTTAGCAGCGTGGGGAATGGATTAGTAAGTGGGTAAGGCAAGGGATAAATAGGTTTAAAAAAATTTAGTGACTTTGTTTCAAGAACAATTGTTATTAGTCAATAATTGCTTATAACAATTCACAAAATTTGTTTATTGTTGTTTTCCTCTATCACACATTCATATAATTCTAATTAAAAGGAACTTATTTTTGTGTGCATGTGTAGTATTAGTATTGGAATTGGAAAATGTCCGATTCCTCGCATAATTTTTAGAGAATTTGTGAAGCTGCATGTTGAGACCTGCCAGCCAGCTTGTCTCTAAGGGTCTCTGACATGCTATGAGCTTGTAACTAGAAGCAACATATAGCTCTTGCTTCCTTCGCTGAGCATTAGACAGTGGTCTAGTTGAAATAGCATCTATGCTGATATTATCAACTACAACCTTAGTAAGTTAGTTCTCAGTGAGCCAAATGTGCTTAGAAGTTGCAGCAACCAACTTCACTCATGGTTGGCAGGGTTTAGATATGAGTCATATGAACACCACATAGAAATAGCGTATTGTCTAATGATGCCATTGCTGAAAATGAGAGAGAAAATTGATTCAAAGTTAGTGTATCCTTTGGAAGGCCCATAGCATAATACTGTTACTGCAACTATTGTTTAAAAAAAACTAAAAAATTTGTTTGTTCATGAGAGATGCAAAGAGAGAGGCAGAAACATAGCAGAGGGATAAGCAGGCTCCCCACGGGAAGCCTGATGTGGGACTCGATCAGGACCCTGGGGTCACAACCTAAGCGAAAGGCAGATGCTTAACCACTGAGGCACCCAGGCACCTGGGTCTTATATTTGTATAGAATTTCCTAGTTTGCAAGTTACTTTCACAAATATTCAGTAAACCCCATATTAAGCAAAACATCCATAAGGTGGTTATCGTCTTTCATCATTTGTGTTTTTATGACACCAGGTTCTTTCTACTTCGGTGAATATCAAGTGATAGGACAAGATCAATGTAAACAGTTTGGTCCTCGGACACCATCTGTGAGCACTGAAACCATAATGGTCAAAATTCTCATAAGCTGGACAAGGCATATGTAAAAAATGGAATACAGCAGAATTTCTGAACACCTGCTTTGTTTCAAGTTCAGCTGGGACAATTTCAGGAAAGGCAGTAGAAAATGCTGATGGAATTCTGAGTTGCGCAGTGTTAGACCACAAACATAGCTCAAGATAATTTAGAAGCAAGGGCAACTAGAAAATTGGCCATTGAGTGTCAGGATTGGATCAGCTCTATTGGTAGAAAAAAAAAAACAACCTTGAGTCTAGAAGGCAGCGTCCTCCGGCATGGCAGAGACGCTCACCAAAATAGGATCAGTTTTACTTGAGTACAGAATGGAAAGAGCTGTTAGTTCAACATTATCATCTTCCATCTTTCTCCTACACAAAGATTTTGATTCTTCTTTAAGACCCAGGACAAATGCCATCATTTCCATAAGGCTCGGTTCAATCTAGCAAGAAGAAATAATTTCTTCTATCTCGTGATAGGCACTTCTAAATGTTAAGTGAATACAGTAGTGTCATCTTGAAAAAGATAAACATACCTGCTCAGATTTTTTTAGACTTTATATTCATTCATTCTAGGGCATTTAAATCTGAAGATGGACTTACTAATTTGAAATACGTTAAACTTTTTTTCTTTATCTCTTTCTGGTTCCATTTCAGTTCCGTTTCTTCTTTTAAATTTCCTTTTTTCCTAAGCACTGTCATCAGACAGCTATCATATTCAGATGCTTTGGCGAAGATTTTTATTTCCATTTGCATTCTCTGGTCAATTTTGAGACGGGTGTCTGCTCGCTGTGATTAGTATGGGAAGGAAGCAGCTGTGAATAGGGAAGCGCTGGCAATGAGGATTTTTGCTTTTCATTTTTTTGCTGTTGGTAGAGATTGTCTAAATAACAGGTGTCTATCATCATAAGTGTGAGAACATGTTATTTTTATCACCGTGAGGGCCAGATCCAGCCTCTAGGTACTCATCTGAACTCGGAGAGAAGTCAGCTGTGCTGAGTCCCTGAGAGTAGATTTTGCCTTTATGCTTCTGTGTTCTGACCTTCAATTGCTTCCATATGTAAAAATTCCACTCTTAAGCATTTTTACAAACCTTTGCCACAAATCTCATGAATATAAATTTACCATCCATTGGCTATGACATAATACAAAGTCTTTCATCACAATGAAAACAGACTATTGGCATTTAACACCTACAATTATAAGTAGCAGATAACGTAATTTCAGTCATTCTGAAAAACACAAACCCTTTGTCACTGTTCTCCCATGCAGCCCTGAAAATGTCTCATGATGGTTTGAAACACTTGCTCATTCCACAGATATCTTTGAGGCATTTTTATGCTGGTGGCAACACACCATTAGCACCATGCAAGATACTAAAACCTTTTCTTATTAATTATTTTAATATAAAGTGACTAATTATGTGGAATGGGAAATCCTAGCGCATGAATGCACAGAAAAGCACAGAGCTGTGCCCCATGCACGACTCTTCTCTAACACTCAGAGTTCAGATGGCATAGCAAATTACTCTCCTTCCAATCATTTAGGTCATCAGAACCCACTTGCTGGGAGTACATAGCCTTTTAATTTAGCAGTGCAGCTTCTCTACCTAAAACAGCATGAGCCAAGCAGAGTATAAGAAAAACACAATGTGCTGATGGCTGTAGTCCCTTTGACATGTTTTGCTGAGCCGTGATATAACTTTTATTTTTAAGATTTTATTTATTTATTCATGAGAGACACACAGAGAAGCAGAGACACGGGCAGAGGGAGAAGCAGGCTCCATGCAGGAAGCCGGATGCGGGATTCGGTCCTGGGACCCCGAGATCATGCCCGGAGCCAAAGGCAGATGCTCAACCATTGAGCCACCCAGGTGTCCCTAAGCCATGATACAAAAAGAGGAAAGGTGTATGGCTACTAGGTACTATTGGGCAAGTATAGAGATGGTTTTCAAAAGTGATATAGTGATGATTCCGAACTTATTGAAGGGAGAATGGATAGATACATATTTTATAATCTCTGGTAGCTCATTCCAGGAGACACTGATGTTTTTCATTTAGATTTTAAATTACTTGCTGCCGATGGCACATTTTTTTCTTCTGTGTATAACCACCTTTTATTCTTAGCAGTGTTATTCTCGCAGCAGGCATTTAATAAATGTTTTCTTGATTTGAAGGTGGTATCTAAAAATTAGTTCTCCAATTGTTATATTTCTTCCATTTTTAGTAGTTACTGAGAACACAGAATGGTATCTTATGTATTAGATAGATTTGTAAGTCTTGAATGCTTTGCACATAGTAGGCACTTAAATATTTTTAAGCTGAATTTTATTGTCTTTTTTTTGAATTTTATTGTATTAAAATTAAAGGAGTCTTGTTTCTAATAGCATTAGTTTGACAGGTGACTTTAATATACATTAGTTTTTAATTTTTTACTTTTTTTCACAAGTATGTAAGTGCCATTGCTTGACTGGGATTTAGAGTTAAATCTGATTCCTTTCTGTAGCTTCCTCCCACAACCCAATATAAAACAAAGTATGTTTGCTCTACTGCTAAAATATGGCTTGACTTTTTCTCCATCCCAGTTACCACCACCCTAGTCTGAGCCACCTAGACAGTGTCCTTAAGAACAGCAACAGTCTTACCACTGGCCCCAGTTTCTGTACTGTCCCCCAGCAATTTCTCTCTCACACAGCAATGAAATCATCTTTAAAAAAAAAAAGTCATTTCACTCTCCAGCTTACCACTCTCCACCAGCTCTGCTTTGAGTCAAACCTGAGTTCTTTAACAAGGCCTGAGCAGCATTCCATCATTTGGCCCACACCCTCTTCTCTCTGATTGCTTTTCTTCTCATCTCACCTCCTCAGTCACTACACCATGGCCACAGCAGTCTGCCTTCTAGTTCTCAAATCTCCTAAGTTTGTTCCTACCTGAGGACCTTGGATTTTGCTCTTCCTTGTTCATGGAATTCTCCTCCTTCAGATCTTTGCATGGATAGATCCTTGGTGAAATTCAGGTCTCAGCTCAAAGATCACCTCCTCAAAGTGGCCTTGATTGCCCTCCTATAGAAAATGTCATCACATCATGTGCTCACCATCCTGTCACCATGTTTTATTCTCTTCATAGCATCCATTACCATCTGATGGTCATTATTTTGTTTGTTCATTGTCTTTCCCTTTCAACTAGAATTTAAATGTCATGAAGGCAAAGATTTTGTTGATCTTGTTTATACCGGCACATAAAAATGTGAAGATATTATTTGTTGAATGAATGAGTAAACATGTGTATTTAAAGGGAAGATTTTGAATTTACTAAGAAAATGTAATGAAAGCACACTATTTGTGATGGTTTGCTTTAAATAGAGCTCCCTGTTAAGGATCATGGACTTAAAGGACTCCTCAACTGTTTTGTTTTGATGTGTTGGGAATCATCCTATTGATTGAAACTTCCAAGATATAGTTCTGAAGACTTATGTATGCTGAGATATATAAAAAAGATTCAAGAGTTGTGGCTTTGTGGCAGCCCAGGTGGCTCAGTGGTTTAGCGCTGCCTTTGGCCCAGGTTGTGATTCTGGAGACCCAGGTGTGAGTCCCACATCAGGCTCCCTGCATGGAGCCTGCTTCTCCCTCTGCCTGTGTCTCTGCCTCTCTTTCTCTCTGTGTCTCTCATGAATGAATAAATAAATAATTTAAAAAAAAGGGATGTGGCTTTGAGTTTTAATACATACAGTCCTATTTTCCAGTCAAAGGGAATGAGTGAGACCAACCACTTTCTAATTTGGTTTAATGTCTTTTTTTAAAAATAAACCTTTTTTTAAAAAAAGATTTTATTTATTCATTCATGAGAGACACACAGAGAAAGAGAGAGAGGCAGAGACACAGGCAGAGGGAGAAGCAGGCTGCATGCAGGGAGCCTGACGTGGGACTCAGTCCTGGGTCTCCAGGATCACGACCTGGGCCCAAGGCAGCGCTAAACTGCTGAACCACCCGGGCTGCCATTGGTTTAATGTTTTAAAATATTTTAGTGAATGACCTGGATTTCAAACTGGTGAATATATGAATACATATACATGCATACTGACATACGTGTGTGCATATACACATGTAGTTTGTTCATGACACCTTATATAGGATTATTAGATAGTTGCTATAGTACCTACAGACTATGATCTGAAATTAAATTATCCTTATTAACTTGAAGAACTGGTCAGAAACAAATAGGTTGAAATTCAGCGAGAAAGAGTACAGAGCCAAATGTTTTGGGATTAAATGAATTACTTTTTTTTTTTACCCTATTTAATTACCTAAAGCCATTATAAAATATTTTGTGCCCGATTTATGTATTATGGTAGATAGTCGCATGCATAATGTGGTTTTAGTTTAAATATTTTTACAGAAGAAAATATTAAAATAATCTTGTTTTACAGAACAAGAAAATGTACTACATGAGTGTTATACTACTATACTATATATACTATATACCGTACTACTATGGGGAGCTACTGTAGCTCCCCATCCCAGTATATCTCTATACTACATGCCATATTATCTGAAATTGCACCATTACAGAGTCATATTACATTGGGTTTAAGTGTTATTATTCTAAGCTCTCCTTGAAAACACAACTACTTTCCTTTTCCAAAGTAGTTTATCAGAGCTCTGGGATCCTGATCTCAAATTTTGAGGACGACAAAAAGAGAGCCTGGGAGCCAGATGATATTGCAATGTAAGGCTGTGCCAGGGTGGTGGGCCACCTGTGGCAGTACTGCCTGATAATTGCCTGGAGGGGTGGGCATCAAATGGAATGGAAGAGGGTGTGGAAAAGATTGGTAGGCAGCTGCTGCAGCCAATTTCACTTACCTTGCAATTGTGCCTTAGGCAGTCCCTGTCATCACATTCCTTTTGGTGCTAAGCCCAGATCTGTAGGGACTGATTAATGCTGAATACCTTATGGTTCTTACATTTTATGATCCTACTATCATGTATCCCACTATCATGTTCCCTTTCTTAAGTGTAGTCCTACACTGGTGTCCCACTGTCATCTTATCTACGATTCTTGATCCTTTTTCTCTATGCTCGTACATCTGGTCCTGTCCCACCTTGTAATTGGGCAGCCTTTTTATCTGAGGCACCAGAATTTCTCCTCTTTTATATATTTTTTTTAAATGAAAAGACCTGAATATATGATTCTGTCAGTATAAGCTCTGCTTATAATAAATTGAACTGCCAACCTGAATGAAACTATGCATCCATATAAGAACTTAAAGATCAGAATTTGAAAGTGGGCAGTAATATATTCAAACAGCTTTTGAGTACTTGGGATTGGCATCAGGGACAAAGGAGATTACAGAAAAAAACAATGGGTGCAGGAATAAACAGTGAGGAGCAACAGACAGACCATGTAAGGTATATGATAAGAGAAACCCAAGCAGGTGGTGAGTGAAGAAAGGGCAAGAGACCTTGCCTACCTTCATCTATCTCCCATTAAAAAACAAAGGACAAAACACAAAAATACAAAGATTAAAGGCGGGGGAGAGATAAATGTAAAACCTTATTTAGAAAAAAAGTGAATTCGATATGCAGAAAGAAGTAAAGTCCCCCTGGCTTCATCATTTCTGTTTTACCAACTCTACATTATTTATTTCTTCCAAATTAATCTTTCTATATCACAGCTATGATTATGTCTCTCAGTTGCTTAAAGCAGACACACACACACACACACACAGAGACACACACAGACACACCAGCATTTTGCTGAATAACCTCTGTTCCCTGGCTTTTGTTATCCTTTTCTTTGTCACTGCATTGGATGGTCCTGCTCTAAATGGTGAAACTTCTCTACTTGTTCTTCTCAGATTGCTAACCGACTGTGAATCCATCATGTAGAAACCCCTTCATATTCATCATTGCAGGGCCAGTGCTAAGGCCAAAGTCTGGCCCGCAATAAAATAAGCACACTCAATCCTTTACTACTTTTGAAGCTTTTGCTCCTTCAATTCCCTTTTTGGGATGCTTTCTCCCTCTTATCTGTAGATAGCGTAATTACACCAAAGTTTCCAGAACTATTTCAGTTACTTTTTTCATGATTCCACCAAGTGAATGAATCCGTTTTCTTTAATCATTTCTGTATCACCTAAAAATATTTTTAGTATCTACTTCCATATTCTATCTTATGTTACAGTTTTCTATATTACTGTTTTTCTGCCTGGGAGACTATAAACTTTTGAAAGATAAAGTCGCTCTCTTACTTTTGGCATCTAATATGGTTCTTTGCACAGATAAGTGTGCCCAGTATTTCTTATAATGAAGCAATGAATTGGCCAATAAGGAACTGGGGAGAAGAGGCTCCTGGTTAAAATAAAATACTGTGTTCTCAACCTGAATTTAAAAAAATTGCATTTGTTTTTCTATCAACCAGTAATTCATGCTTCTAAAGAGATAAATATATTTCTGAGAACTCTGCTATTTATTTGTACAGAATTAGGAATTTAGAATGATTGTCATATCTTCCAAAATAAAAGACTGTGATTCATCTCTTTGCTGTCTTCCTGGGATAAAATATCCTTCCTATTAAAGATAAAACAGTGTAAAACTATCACTCTTGAATTGAGACAAAAAGTTAACTAAAAAAGGCACTGGAGAGATGCTACTCTCTTTAATACATATGAAAATAATATTTCACAGTGCTTTGTAAATTTGTGGAATACTATGTGTAATTTGATAAAAAGATCCAGAATTTCAGCATTTAGTTACAGCCCAGGAGTGCCAATATGGATTGTCAAAAAAATATGCTAGTGCCATACAGAGACAGAGCACTCTTCTAGAACACTGATAGAATTGTTCTTTTAAGATACACAGAACCAATTTGTGCCGCCACCATCTTGTCAAGACAAGACAGTAGTCCTCCTCCTCAGGGTGTGTTTTTGTTTTCCTCCACACGGGTGTTTCTGTATACCACTGTTTCCCAATGTTTCTCGGTCTGTGAAACATCTGTGACCTTGGCAGGATGGTAGGGAGATGGGATTTCAATAAAGCAACACTGAGGGAGAAAGGAGATGATAACCAGCAACTGCAAAGATTTGCAAGAATAAATATATCTATTTATATACACTGGGCATCCTCCCTTCTCACTCCAGAGTGGTTATCACTACTTCATTGAGTATATTCATCCACCACCTTCTTGGTTTAAAAGAAAAGACAAAGACTACTGTGAAAATCCGGAATGTCAATAAAACAAGATGACCCGAAATAGTTCTTGGGGGAGAGTAGTTTGTGACAATATTAGTCACATGTATAATTTTTAAAAATGAAATACTCTCCTACCATATAACTGAGTTCTTGCTATTATTAATTATGAAACTTTAAAAACATTTACTTATAAGAACTCTTAAGTGATAGATTTGGAAAATAAGTAAGATGGAAAGCCTTCTGAAAAGAAAAAAAATCCAAAAAAGAGCACACGGAAAAGCAAAATAAAAAATTCTCACACCAAGGACATCTGAGTGGCTCAGTGGTTGAGCGTTTGCCTTGGGCTCAGGGTGTGATCCCAGGGTCCTGGGATGGAGTCCCGCATTAGGCTCCCCGGAGGCAGCCTGCTTCTCCCTCTGCCTATGTCTCTGCCTCTCTCTGTGTGTCTCTCACAAATAAATAAATAAAATCTTTAAAAAAAGTCTAACTAAAACTGGTATTCCAGACTGTTCTTTAAAATCCTGACTTTGGGCATACTTACTAATATTATTTGTGAACATCGCTGTTTCATATCTAAACGTCTTCTTTCCTTTATTGAAAAATAAACACTTTGTAATGGTTCAAGAGAATCTTAGAAAGCACATTCAAGTTCTTTAGAAAAACAAAATGGCGCGTGAGATTTATGTGATACTAGATTTTGAGTGAACATGTTTTATTTATTTTTATTTTGCTATTTAATTCAGTATAGGTTAACATGCAGTGTTAGTTTCAGGTGCACAATATAGTGATTCAACAATTCTGTACATTACCCAGTGCTCATCACGATAAGTGTGCTGTTAATCCCCTTCACTTATTTCATCTGTCCCCCTCCCTTCTGGTAGCCATCATTTTCTTCTCTATAGTAAGGAGTCTGGGTTTTGGTTTATCTCTTTTTCCCTTTGTTTGTTTGTCTTGTTTTTTAAATTCCACATTTGAGCGAAATCCTGTGGTATTTGTCTTTCCCTGACTGACTTATTTGGCTTAGCTTTGTGCCTTTTAGATCCATCCATGCTGTTCCAAATGGCAAGATTTCTTTCTTTCTTTGTGGCTGAGTAATATTCCACTCTGTGTGTGTGTGTGTGTGTGTGTGTGTGTGTGTGTGTGTAACACTTCTTTGTGTATTTCTCTGATGGACACTTGGGCTGTTACCGTAATTTGTCTCCTATAAAGAATGCTGCATAAACAAGGGGGTACATATGTCTTTTCAAATTGGTGTTCATGGGTTTTTTTGGATAAAAAGACCAAGTAGTGGCATGACTGGATTGTATGATAATTTTATTTTAAATTGTTTCAAGAAGCTTCATACCATTTCCCACAGAGGCTGCACAAGTTTGCATTCCCAAAAGTGCACAAGGGTTCCTTTTTCTCTGTATCCTCGCCAACACTTGTTGTTTCTTGTATTTTTGACACACCGTTTAACAGGTGTGAGGTGATATCTGACTGGTTTTAATTTGCATTTCCCCAGTGATGAGTGATGTTGCGCATCTTTTCATGTGTCTGTTGTCCATCTGTATGTCTTCTTTGGAGAAATGACAGTTCATGTCCTCTGCCCATTTTTAATTGGATTATTTGTTTTTTTGGTGTGGGGTTGTATATGTTCGCTATATATTTTGGATACTAACCCTTTATCGCATATGCCATTTGCAAATTATCTTCTTCCATTCATTAGGTTGTCTTTTAGTTTTGTCGATTGCTTTCTTTTCTGTTGATTGCTTTTTATTTTGATATACTCCTAGCAGTGTATTTTTGCTTTTGTTTTCCTTGCCCAGGAGACACAGCTAGAAAGATGTTGCTACATCAGTGTCAGAGTAATTACTGCCTGTGCCCTCTTCTGGGACTTTTATGGTTTCAGGTCTCACATTTAGGTCCTTACTCCATTTTGAGTATAGTTTTGAGTATGGCATAAGAAAGTGGTCCAGTTTCATTCTTTTGCTTGTAGCTGTCCAGTGCTCCTAAAACCATTTGTCAAAGAGACTGTTTTTTTTTTCCCCACTGCACATTCTTGCCTCCTTTACCAAAGATTAATTAATTGACCATATATATACAGGTGGGTTTATTTCTGGGATCTCTCTTCTGTTCCATTGATCATCTTTGTGTCTGTTTTTGTGCTGGTACTGTAGTGTTTTGATTTCCACAACTCTATTGTATATCTTAAAATCTGGGATTGTGATACCTGCAGTTTTGTTCTTTTGTTTCAAGATTACTTTGGCTATTTGAGGTCTTTGGTGGTTCCACACAAATTTTAGGACTTCCTGTTCTGGTTCTGTGGAAAATGCCCTTGGTGTTTTGATAGAGATGGCATGAAAACTATAGATTTCTTTGGGTAGTATAGACATTTTAACAGTATTTGTTCTCCTAACCATTGAGTGTGGAAAATCTTTCCATTTGCTTATGTCACCTTCAACTTTTTTTCACCAATGTTTTTTAGTTTTCAGAGTACATGTCTGACCTCCTTGGTTTATTGCTAGGTATTTTATTCTTTTTAGTGCAGTTGTAAATGAGATTGTTTTCTTAATTTCCCTTTCTGCTGCTTCATTATTAGCGTATAGAAATGCAAGATATTTTTGCATACTGATTTTGTATACTGTGACCTTACTCAATTCATTTATCAGTTTCTAGTAGTTTTTTTGGTGGAGTCTAGGGTTTTCTATGTATTGTGTCATGCTATCTGCAAATAGTGAAAGGTTAATTTCTTCCTTACTGTTTTGGATGCCTTTTTAAGTTTCCTCTTCTTGTGTGACTGACAATTTCTTGTGTGATTTCTAAGATGCCTCTAAAGAGACTTTCCACCCTCCCCTTTTTCTACTCCTGCAAGGAGGATGTAATGGTGGAGGCTCTAGATGTCATCTTTGTCTATGAGGCAACCTTGGTATGGAGACCATTGTGCTGTGGCTGGTAGAGCAGAATGTTAGTAGGAGATAGGGACTCTGCCACCTATGGAGCCACCAAGTCAGCCTTTAACATTGCCTACCTCAGGGGAGCCTGGGTGGCTCAGTGGTTGAGTGGCTGCCTTCAGCTTAGGGTGTGGTCCCAGAGTACCAAGATCAAGTCCCATATTGGGCTCTTTTCAAGGAGGCTGCTTCTCCCTCTGCCTATGTCTCTGCCTCTCTCTCTGTGTCTCTTATAAATAAATAAATAGAATCTTTAAAAATAAATAAATGAAATAAAATTGCTTACCTCTTGGGTGCCTGGGTGGCTCAGCTGGTTAAGCATCTGCCCTTGCCTCAAGTCATGATCTCAGAGTCCTGGGATTGAGCCCTGCGTTGGGCTTCCTACTCAGTGGGGTTCCTGCTTCTCTCTCTCCTCCTGCTGCTACTTCCCCTGCTTCTGCTCTCTCTTTCTCTCTGTCAAATAAATAGAATCTAAAAAGAAAAATGAAAAATTAAATTGCCTACTTCATGTCCTTAATTTTGAGAGGGAAGTAAAATTTTACATTATTTAAACCAGTGTTATTTTATACTTTATTTATATGCAGCCAAATCTAGTCTCTCTCTCCCTTTTTAAAAGATATTATGTATTTAGAGAGAAAGCATGAGCATGGTGTGGACACAGGGGGCAGAAGGAGAGGGAGAAGCAGACTCCCTGCTGAGTGGGGAACCATCTCAGGGCTTGATCCCAGGACCCTAGGATCATGATCTGAGTCAAAGTTAGATGCTTAGCCAACTGAGCCAGCCAGGCACCCCATAAATACAGCCAAATCTAGTCTTAAAAGAGGCCTACTTGCACAGAAAGGACATAAACTGATTTGTGTCTTTCCTCTACTCAGCGAAATGTGGAAACATCTGAGGTTCATATGTATGGAGAGAATCAGGGCACAGGACATAAAATAAAGTAGGCATCATTCCCTACTTTGGTCTGAAAACATGTATGTTAGCAAAAATAAGTATTCTAGTGATCCAATTTAAGTTACTCAGATTCTCTGCTTTGGAATTTAGGGTTAAATTAGATTAGAAAAATTTGGTTGTATTCCCTTGCTTCCTGGGCATGGGTAGCAGGATTTTATATTTCTGGGCTCCTTGTTCATAAAGTCATTTAGTATCCTCAGTGCCTCCTTTCCTTTCCATAGTGTCAGAATCAGACCACAACTCCTTGCCTGAAACTGATCAGAGCTCTGGCACCTATTGGCCAAAAAATGTTTCTGACGGTGCCCACACACTAAAGATACCATAGCCTTCTTTAGTCATGATAATTGGTCAAAAATTTTGTTGCAGATACTATTAGATATTACTATAAAAGAAGCTAATTTTCAAATATATATTTAAAGTCAAGTTTTAAATAGCTCAGAACAGAGCAAGAAGGGTGAAGGCATTTATCTAATTTTATTTTCTCTTTATATGATACAGCCACCTAATGCACTAATATTGAACAGATCTCAAAGAGCCAGTGATTATAACAAGGAGTGCTTGTTCAATAACTAAAATTTTGCTGATTTTGTCCACTGAACAGGAGTTACCTTGAGTATGTGCTCCAGATAAGCAATTTTTAAAACTTCTGTGGGAATTATAGGTCCAGTTAAAATGCATAACATTATTAGGTGAAATTATTTGGAACAAATAGCTTGGCCATTCTCTAAAATCATCGATTCAAAATATTGCCAATTGAGAACACATTTGCAGTATAGTGTATCAATTCCTTATCAAAAACAGTATTTTTTATAATTTTATTTAGCCCTAACTAACCTTGTGGGATTCAGAAAATTCATCAATGAATAGATCTTCTGTCACATAAAAGACTGTTTTTGTTTGTCTTTTTTTTTCTAGAGAAAGGAATTATAGAAGCAGGAGAGAATGTTATTTCAAAGACATGAGAAAACTCAGACCTAATAGAGTTTGCCGTATTCACGGAAAGGACGAGGCTGAATTAATCACTCCACGTTCATAATTCAGTAGTATATAAAGTACTAACTGGGCTTAATGGGATATAAAAGTAACCTGTCCTGAGAAAAAATCTGTAAAATAGTGGGTCACACATTGGGGGAAACTCAAATTCTAAGTGACCAGGAAACAGTCTTCAGGGAGGATAGCTAAATGAATTTCCATGTCTAAAGCTGAGAGAAGAATATGTTAACCCTAGGGAAATGGTCTGCATAGAGTTTGAAAGGCCAACTCAAAGAAAGAAAAGTTGGAATATTTATGCAGTGTTTCCCAAGGAAAATGGATATATCCATTTTCGGATATATATCTATATCTGACTAAAGAAAAAGTTCATTAAAGTTGATAAAATGCATGCTCAAAAAAGATTTTCTTCCTTTTATTTCTATTTTAGAATAAAATGCAGTGCTCAAAGAACTAGGAAGGTAAACAAAGATGTGGGTAGGAGAAATGGGGTCTTTAATTTTATCCAGAGGACACACTCCTGCTTTGAACCATCATGGGTAAAAGTGTTATACACAGTAAAAGAAACTAAAAGCAAAATCATGACTAGAAATCAAAAAGATGTTTGGCAGAAAGACAGTGAGAAAAAGTGTGTAACTACCAAAAGCAGTAACTGAGGGTAGAAAGTAGTATATTTTCAGTAAAATTTTATCAGCATCTGTCCTTACCAAGTCCCATTTCTATATCTGGCCTGGGTAGAGGAGAGAGATGTAATTCAAAGGAATATGAATGGAGTACCGTATATGTAAGAACATCTTACTCTCAAACATATTGGGTCCAAATTCATATATTAGACTATGAGAATATGCAAGAGAGAAATCTTTCCCAGTAAGGACTTGGGAATGGATTGAGAATATAGGCTTTACCATGTCCAGGCTAGAATTTCTTTCTAGAACATCCTTTCAAACATATTATGAAAATATATCATAGCTGCATTAGCAGCTTCTCAGGTATTCTGATATTGAGGGGCTGTGTGAGTATTGCAACCCTCAGATTCATCATTAATTTCTAAAATGTTGTATTAATTGATTAATGTTTACTTATGAGCTTAGAGAGCATAGGGCCCACACTAACTGCAAGTCCCTGGAAAGCAGAGTCTGAGTCTCATTCAATCCTCTGTTGCCATCTGTGGTAGGCAGAGTAATGGCTGGATCCTATGAGTATGTTACTTTACATAGAAAAAGGGATTTTATAGATGTAATTATCCTGGACTAAAGCAGGTAGGCCCAGTTTAATTACATGAATCCTTAAAAGTAACCTTCTCTAGCTCAGAAAGATGAGATAAAAGATGGAAGAAATAATTGAAGAGGGGAACTCCACTCACCATTGCCGGCTTTGAAGATGGAGAAAGGAGGAACCAAGGAATATGGGTGAACTCTAGAAGCCGAGAATCGCCCTTAGCTGACAGCCAGCAAGAAAGTGGGGATCTCAGTCCTACAGCTGCAAGGAACTTAATTGCTGGCAACAGCTGGAACAAGTAAGGGAATATTTTCCCCCCAAAGCCTCCAGTAAGTAACATAACCCTGTCAACACCTTAATTTTAGCCCTAGTGAGACCCTTGTCAGGATTCTGGACTATAGAACTGCATGAAAATAAATTTATGTTGCTTTAAAGCTCTAAGTTTGTTGTAATATGTTATGATAGCGATAGAAAACTAATACACCAGCATTTAACATTCTGTCTGACATCAGAAGTATACAATACAAACTTTAATTAAGTATGAGTCACTTTCTCACTAAAAAGAAATCCACTCAAGACCTTCAACCTCTCAAATTTAACCAAAATTTACTAAAGTATGTTGTTCAGAACTCCAGAGCCAACAGATACTTTGTGGTGATGGGTTAGGGTTATAAAATATATTGAGAGAAAGAGAGAAAGTCCCTGTTTGATGATTTGTAGTTCACACTAGCATAGTAAAGACTCAAAGAAATCCTACAAAAATGAACTTTATAAAGTCTATTCAATTTCATGTTTCTCAAAGTTATTTGACCCTTTTTATTCCCATGTATTTTTGAAAATATCCTCTGGAATAAAATAAGGAAAGCAAAAACACTGCCATTTGCCTGGCTTGAGTCTCTTTTTGAGTACTGCAGGAGAATCAGTAACCTTATTAGTAGAAAGAATAGTAAAATGATCAACACATTTAGCAATTATAAAGCCACTATGGTTACTAATAATGCCAAAAGGATAGTGTTCTGAAAGAGTAGACTATAACACGGCAGGTCCATTTCTTCTTTTAAGAATATCCAACCACAAAACCACTTATATTTAACCTTTTTTTTTTGGGGTGACAATTTTCTTTTCCTATGTGCAGAAATATTATAATATCAAGAAGTTAAGCACTTATAAAAATCCATGTCTTTGATCTCATGATAATATTTGTCATTAAAAGTGTACAATTTTAAAAGGTTGAGAGTTTTATAACCTCTCAGAAGGTGGTAATACTTAACTGAAAGCTACAAAAAACATTAAAATTTTTTTTCTATTTCCATCTCTTCCAAGATGCCTAAGGATTTTTATTAGAATAAAAAAGTTACATGACACAGACTCAAAATTTTATAGTATTCTTAAAAGTTAAACCTTTATTTTTACTGTTACAGTTATTCAGCAAGAGGCTTAATGAATCAAGCTGGAAATCATAAAAATAAAGTTTAGTTTCTTCTACAATGTGGTTCTTTATAATAGTCTTGTCCTTCTTCTGAAGAAGATTAATCTAATGGTAAAACAAAACTTCCAACTCTAATTTCTTTCCATCATTGGATTCATAGGGATTGATTTTATAATTCTCAATTGCAAAAGACTTCAACTGTTCCAAAAATCAAAAGTTCACTTTGACAACAAGTATATTACAAATGTTCTATCAAATATTAAAGGTCAAGTTTTATTAAAGTGATTGTTTCCCAAATCCCAGAATTCCAGCATTTTGAGTCTACGATAATAGTGCAAAAGTAAAAAACACAATTTCAAATAAAATATAATACATATACACGTTTTATATTATAACCAAAATGTGACAATAGAAAAAAGTTTTTATTTGTAAATTGAGATTTTTCATGATGACTGCTTCAGTTGTACCATAGCCTGAATATTAGCTCCTCTTTTGATCACATTATTTGAAGTCCTGTCTTTATGTATGAAATATATGAATTATGGCATAATTAATCCATTATTTCAGCCAATATAGCAGCTGATATTAACCACTGTGAATCTGATATAATTTACATCAATCATGAAAATGGATAAAATGGATGATATTACCAGGGCCTACTGTCACGAACAGCAACTACTCAAAGATATGGCTGGTGTGGAGATTTGAGTGATCTAAGTACTTATGCCTCCAGCCACATGTAAGCTAAAATTATTAAATTGTGGTTTGATTTTGGTGATCTTGAAGAGACAGTTATTTTAAACACCCCCCCCCCAAAAAAAAAACATTCTCTAAGAGATTGGAATGAATTCATATGGAAGTAATCCTTTCAACAAGTCAAAATTGTTAGTCTAATAGTCACATTTACCTGTCTCTTATAATCTTGATAAAAATGATTTAAGGATATGGAAAGGTCATTGGGATAATTTTTAAAAAAGAAAAATTCTCCTCTCTCTCAGCTTTATATTTCAAACACACAAATAAGTTGAGCCATATAATTGAGTTGTGAATACCAAAGTTGAGGGGAACCATTAGACTTGCCCTTCCATTTCTAGACTCTTTGCTCTTCCTTTTTTTTTTTTTTTTTTTTTTTTTACAAATCTTTGCTCTTCCTAAACAAGGCTGCGCTTCTATGGGACCTAGCTTAGTAACCTCACACCCTATTTTCTTTTCTTTTTTTTTTTTTAAGATTTTATTTATTTATTCATGAGAGACACAGAGAGAGAGAATGGCAGGGACACAGGCAGAGGGAGAAGCAGGCTCCTCACAGAGAGCCCAATGTGGGACTTGATCCCAGAACTCCAGGATCGTGCCCTGGGCCAAAGGCAGGCGCTAACCTGCTGAGCCACCCAGGTGTCCCTATTTTCTTTTTTCTTACTTGAATGAGAGGCAAAAATTAAACTATTTGATCACCTTCAGGCAGGACTCCAAGAACAACACAGAAATTGGCTACAGCTGAGTGCTTTATGCCAACTATCTTAGTAGAATGTGGACGTGGTCAACTAGGTCACTGGTCTACTTTCACTAGATCAGAAATACTGTAGCAGGAATCTTGGAATGCATCCTCCATAATTCTATCAAAGGAGAGCCTATGATTGTCCTACTATATAGGCAGAATGGTGCTAAAAAGCTAAAAACAGTTTATCCTATAATTGCATCCCAACTCCTGATGATGCATGACATGGGAGGGACTAATGATTTCCTAATCAAGGTATTTAACAAACCCAAAAGCTTTAGGTTAGATTCCTGGCATTGATATATCCATTTGCTGCCATTGAAGGTGATGGTCAATAGACCATAGTTGCACTGTCTCTGTGTTCCCACCCAAAAAAATGCTTTCCAAAAGATCTACTTTTCATATGCTGATTCACCCACCATTCACCTTGGTGCCTGACTTGCCCCAACATCTGAAGTATGATTAGCCTATCTTTTTTTCTTGAAGCTGAAAGTGCACAACTTAGATAATACTCTACATAGATCAAATAAAAAAAATTTCCAGAGATTTTTGATGAAAACACAAAACTTTCAAAGAAAACAAATATTGGCAAAAGAAGAGAAAGAGCTTAAGAAGTCACTGGCTCTTCAATTATTAACTACTAATTTTGAGAAAATATTTAGATGCAAAGAACTTTCAAAATGTGTTCACTCAAAGGAAACCCATAAGGCTACCAGCTGATTGTTCAGCAGAAACTTTGCAGGCCAGAAATAAATAACATGATATGTTAAAAGTGCTGAGAGAGAAAAACAAACAAACAAACAAACAAACAAACCTGTAACTAAGAAAATTCTACCCAGCAAGGCTATCATTTATAATAGGATGAGAAAGAGTGTTTATCAGACAAAGGTTAAATTCATAACCACTAAACCAGCACTACAACAAATGTTAAGGGGGACTTTTTGAGTGGAAAGAAAAGACTATAAGCAGGAGTAAGAAAAGTAAGAAATACAAAAGCAGTAAAAGTAAGTGTATCTATGAAAATCAGTCAAGGGATTCACAAAATAAAAGGATATAATGTATGGAACTATATACTTAAAATGTGGGGTGGAAGAGGAGTAAGAATAAGTTCAAACTTAAGCAACTATCAATAGAGACTGCTATATGCATGAGATGTTATATATAAACCTAGTGGAAAACCAGTAATAGAAATGAAAAAAAAAAAGAGAGAGAGAAAGGAATCCAGTTTATTACTAAAGAAAGTCAGCAAACTGTGAGAGAAAAGAGCAGAGGAAAGGAACAGAGAACTACAAAAACAATAAAACAAGTAACAAAATGGCAATATGTACAGACTTACCAGTAATTACTGTGAACAGAAATTGACTAAATGCTCCAATCAAAAGACATAGGGTGACAATGGATAAAAAAACCCCACTACCTATCTATATGCTGCCTACAACTCATTTCAGACCAATGACACATGCAGATTGAAAGTGAAAAGATGGAAAAGCATTTATCATGCAAATGAAAGTGAAAAGAAAGCTTTGGTAGCAGCACATATCAGAGAATATAGACTCTAAAACAAAAACTATAAAAAGAGACAAAGAGGGACACGACATAATCATAAAAGGAAAAATTCAACAGGATAGTACAATCCTAAACGTCTATGCACCCAACATGGCAGCGCTCAAATACATAAAGCCTCTAATAGCAGACATAAATGAAGTAAGGGGTAGTAATCCTAATAATAGTAGGGAACTTTAACACCCATTCACATCAATGAATAGATCATCTAGTCAAAACAAACCAGCAAAGATACAGTGGCATGACACATAGGACCAGATGAATCTAACAAATATATTCAGAACATTCCATCCTAAAACAGCAGAATGCACATTCTTTTTAAGTGCATATGGAATATTCCCCAGGATAGATCATATGTTAGGCCACAAAACAAGTCTTAGTAAATTAAAGAAGATTGACGTCATACCATACATCTTTTCAAAGTGCAAATCTATGAAACAAGAAATCAACCACAAGAAAAAAATCTGGAAAGAACACAAACATATGAAGGTTAAATAACATACTACTAAAGAATGAATGGGCCAACCAAGATATCAAACAGGAAGGAACAAAACATACATGAAGATAAATGAAAATGAAAACATAATGGTTCAAAATCTTCAGATGCTGCAAAACCTGTTCTTAGAGGGAAGTTTATAGTAATACAGGTTTACCTCAAAAAGTAAGAGAAATCTCAGATAAACACCCTAAACTTACACTAACAGAGCTAGAAAGAGAAAGAACAAACAAAATCCAAATTCAGTAGAAGGAAGGAAATAATAAAGATTAAAGCAGAAACAAATGAAAGAGAAACTGAAAACAAACAAACAATGGAACAGGTAAATGAAACCAGGAGTCGGTTCTTTGACAAGATCAAGAAAATTGATAAACCTTATCCAAGCTCATTTAAAAAAAAAAAGATCTAAAATAAAATCAGAAATGAAAGAGGAGTAATAACAACTAACACCACAGAAATACAGAGATTATAAGAAAATATGAAAAATTATATGCCCACAAATTGGACAACCTAGAAGAAATGGATAAATTCCTAGAAAAACATAACGTCCCCAGAATGAATCAGGAAGAAATAGAAAATTTGAGGAACAAGGCAAGGATGTTCACTCTCACCACTTTTATTCAACTTTGTGCTGGAAGTCCTAGCCCAGCAGTCAGTCATTTTTTAAAAAAATCCAAGGCAAGTCATAAACTTTGGGATACCACTCTTTCCACCACAGAGATAGAAACAATACAGTTGGTGGCTTAGCAACTGACAAGAAACCAAAATCCCTCCAAAACCAAAGAAACAAAACAACAACAAAAACCAAACAACAAAAAACCCCACGTTTTTTGTTTTGTTTGTGCTATCGGGTATATTTATTTTATGTATTTTTAAAATGATGGTGATTTGTTTCTATTATCTTAGACATGTATAAAAATTAATTTTTGACAGTCACCTGTATAGTATTTATTAACAGACATGCCATTTATTATGTGTCAAAAAGCCTTATAGACATTGTGAATCTTTATAACCACTTACATGATGAATACTAATGGTTTCCTTACTTAGTAGATGAAGAAACTGAGGCAGAGTAATGATAAATGACTTTGTTCAAAGTTGTACAGGTTTTGCTTATTTGAACTTAGTAGTGTGACCGTGGAATGTATGCTCAGTACCACCTTGCTACACATACCCCAGAAATACTTGCTGTATTTCTAAGGTACCAAACTTACTTTAAGAACATACTGTTACTCTTTTTTTTTTATACTGTTACTCTTAATTTAAGCACAGCAATTATTATTTGTTAATAGAGATATTGAAACTCCAAGCGAGATAAGCGAAATGTTTGGCCTTATCTGATTATGTTGATCAGAGTTGTAAATAAAACTCAGGTTTTCAGACTTCAAACAAATGCTAAAATAGCAAGAGCCTTCTCATCTATTTGCAGATAGAAATATTCATGACATCTCTTTATAGGAAAATATATTCTGATCTTTTTCAATAAATTGAAAGATGAAATGTGACTCCAAAGTATTTAACATTATTTTCTTTCTTTTTTATACCCTTAATAATTTTTGGCTCATAAGAATATTGTATGTCATGAGGTTAAAACCGAAGATTTGATAGGGGAAACTATATTTCTTTTGTTGCTTACCAAAGTATACTGTTTGTTCATTTGAAAAAAAAAATTGGAAGTCTTATACCTAGAGTCATCTAAAAATGAATTATGTCTATTTTGGAATGTATTACTTGATTTAATTAACTGCTTTAATCTTTATTAAAGATTATATGTGCATATGTATATAAAGATTATATATGAAGAGTAGATTGATGGATAGATTAAGTAATGGCAAGTGTAACATTTGAAAAGCAGAGCAAAAAAAACAAAAAAAAAAGCCCCACCAATTTTAAGCCTATTGAATCCTATCAACCTCAAGCATGATTCAAACATTTCAAATCTTCATAGAGACAATTATGAAATGAAAATGTTTATAAAGCATATGCAGCATGTGTTTTACAACCTTTGGATTTTGTTTTCAGGAGATTCTGAATCATTGCTGCTGTTTATAATCTGCATCTGTTATAGAATCAAATAAAAATGATAAAAATGTAGTTCATAAGAATACAATGAAAAAAAAACACAAGAGAGTTGGAAATGTATTTGTTTTAGGAAGGAAATGGACAATAATGAGGTTGAGGTGCATTGAGGAGAAACCTTGTTTGTAGTCTCCAGATAGGCCTAATGGCATGGCATTCATGATCTTGGAGAATTCATGGAGGTTCAGGGTATAAACTCAGTCTTTACTGAGCTTCTGACCAGACTTGGGGAGACAGATGAACAATTGGGGGGGGCAGATAAAACAATTAGATTTAGAAGACATTGGAGTATATAAAATATCTGCCAAATTATTGTATATAGTGCTTTGACCTAAGCCTAAGCGGTATTTCCTTTTGGGATTTAGGCACATCTGGAAATCTCAGACAGACAAACTGGGCAGGTGGAGCTTCCAGAAACTTACTTGTATGACAAAGAAGCCTTCTAGGAAAAAAAAACAAACAAAACCAAAACACCTCCTAAGAGATGAGGGAATTAGCTTCAGTTCTCAAATAGAAGGATTCTGAGAAGAATAATAAGTGCTTGTCACGTGAATTAATTCCCATCCTGTCTTCCATGAACTCATGTCTGAATCCTAAGTCAGGAGAGCTCTGAGTAAATAATGCAAAACATTGGTGATCATGGCCATGCTGTTAAAGTTCTCCCCTAAGAGTATGTGACACAAAAAAGGAAGAGACATTCTCTCCCATGTAGCCAAAGATCATAATTGAGCTTTGGCTTCTCAAGGTCTCTCATGTATCAACAGTATTGGCAATGGGAAGCAGCAATACATGTCAGAAGAATCAGTTATTCCGTAAAAAGTAACTGTATGACGTGAGGAGCAGCTGTGTTTGGGTGAGGTGATTGTATAGGATCCAGAGGGATAGGTGGAAGTGTTCACAGATGGGGCAGTTCCCCATGGAAGTGGTGATGTATCAAAGGCAGAAGCATTGTCTGGCAGAGGTATGATGGTAGTATGTACTCCAAAATGGCAATGCTGCCTACTAGGAGAGTTTGTACCGGCCAGAATTGGATGAACTGGTGGAAGACAACTTTCTCTAACTGCTCAAAGCAGTGGGGGATAATAGATGCTATTGGTGTTTCTCTCAGCTCCTGTTGACTGGTTTAGACACTTATTCCCTAATTGCTATAAGTGTTATCTCATTTCATCTCGCAGATGGTCCCTTACCTGTAGAATTGCCAGACATATTCCTCATTGTTCCTAATATGCAGCTGCAACAGAGCAGTATCTCATGATCATGGTCCATTATTGCCAGTATGGTAACTCCTTTCTTTCTTTTCTGGAAGCAGATTTTCCTTCTGGGTCACTTCAAGTTCTCACTCTGTTTCCAGACCCATGTAGTCTAATTAGAGGGGACACATCACCACACAACTGCCGTTGGTTGAAAGTACGTATTGCATTCTGAAGAGTAGCACCCGATCCACTCTTTGTGAAGAGAGAAATAGGATGAGGCAAGTATATATACAGACACATGAGCAGTGTCAAACTGCTTCGCTTATGATCAGTGGCTTGGAAAGAGCAAGATTGGAAGATTAGGGACAAGAAGGTCTGGAGAAAAAAACCTGTGGATAGACCCATATAAGTAGGCAGAAAGCGTGAGGCTCTTTGTATCACATCCTAATGCCTACCGGAGAGCATCCACTGCAGAAGAGGCATTGAAACCAGGTGGACAAAATGTCTCAGTTAGTAGATATCAGTTAGATTCTGTCCTTGAGCTTCTTAGTGCTAGTACCCTATGGTGGCAGTGAAGGACAATATGTGTAGACCTGACAGCATGGGCTCCCTCTCATCAAGGCTGAACATTCAGCCTGTCCACAATAAAGAGTAACATTGAGCTCCCAGTATGGCACCATTCTTCGGGGAGACCAACAAATCACTTGGTGTCAAGTGGTTTATATCAATCCCTACCCATTATGAAAGGGAAAATATTTCTGATTGAGATTGACATGTGATCCAGATCCAGATTTACTTTTGTCCTCTTCAGTTTCTCTTTCCACAACATTAAGGGCTCATGGTATCTGATGTAGCAATGTGAGATTTTGGTAGAACACTTTTTTTTTTATTCCGCAGAATATTGCCTTGGAATAAGTGACTTTATAGAAATATGTCGTTGTGATGAACTCTGACCTATTGAATCCATATAGCATACCATCCAAAAGCTGCTGGCTCACAGAATCAGTTTGGTGATGAATCACTGAAATGCTTGGGTGCTGATTATGACCTCTTAAAATAATGACCATTAACTAATGGCTAATACTATATAGAGCTGTGTATCCAATAGTTAAGAATATACAGGTGTAGGAAGTAAGAGTGGCTCGCCTTTTTACTTGTGACCCATTTAGGAATTTGAGATTCCCATCTTTGCAACTTCAGGCTCTATAGATCTTGAGATTCTGATTTTCAGAAGGACTCATTCCACTAGAGGACACAGTGAAATTTTCACCAACTTGAAACCTAAAGACACTATGTGGTCTCTGTATACTTCAAACCAGTAGACCAGTAAACAAACAAATGTTTATTTGTTTCTGAGTATATTACCTCCAGCATACTGGCAGGGATAATTGATCCTGATCACCAGGAGGAGGCATAGTCACTTCTATACATTGGGACATCTCTATAGCTGTAACTGAAAATGGCAAGTACAGTAACTATGGTCTGAAAAAGTCATGATAACCAAGGGCTCAGAGTCCTCAGGCAGGGTAGTCAGGGTCATCTCACAGGCAAACAAGGAATTCTGACTATCAGAAACATTAGAAAATGAGCAAGAGAACCTAAAAAGAAGAAGATAATTTGGTTATGGATTCAGGACCAGGTGCTCCAGCAGGTGAGGCAGTTCATCTCACCAACATTTCTCTTGTAAGCTTCCCCAGAAAATTAACCAGAATCCTAAAGAAGCTTTTGCTCAGATGAAATACATTGTGACAACCAAGTAGATCTGAGTTCTATACGAAATGGGTATTGTTGGTGTCTCACCTGGGTTCCTTTGCCATCATATACATCCATCTTTTTGCTTCTCTGAGCATTGGCTAATAATAACAATCTGTTGCTCTCTCATTCTCCCAAAAATTGTTATTGGCCAAACAGAAGACGCTTTCCCCCACTTCCTGCAAGTAGGCCTTGGCCAATGACTGTGCATCATGATTGTTTAAAAGGGTACTTCTTGCCTTAAGGTGGGGCTACCTTTGTGATCCAATTTAAATTTCAGAACTTCATTGCAGGATCAGAAGGAAGCTAGTCACCAGCTGAGACACTTCCTTGCTTAGCTGTCCCTGCATCGCCTGGTCTATCCTGCTTCTCTCATTCCACTCCTCATAAAAACACTATCCCAAAATACCACTCAAAGAAGAATCCTCAACTCAGGCTCTGCGTCTATGGAACACATCTTAAAGGAATTGTGATGTGCCTTCTCACCTTCCAGCAGGAACGAAGTAGTGATCATGGTCATGACTGGGGCAAATCAAAACAAATAATGTAGAAATAGTAGTGTAACATGGTTACTGAGCAGAATTGCTCATGAACACATGAAGCATTCCCAATGTAATTGGAAAAAATTCTGTCAAGAATTGGAGAAACTGTAGGTCAGAACGAGAATAAGTAAAATTTATTGCTGATATGTCTGTTTTATATCCTGGACTGGAAAACGTGTTACATTACCATAGGAAACAAGCATTTAATTAAATTGCTTTTTGTCTTTCATTCAGATTACTCCAGGTCTTGTTACATGTGACAAGTCATTTTAGCAATCGAAAGATGGATTATTATGCATGGAGTCAGAACTAATAGACTACATGATTTGAAGTATAGTTCGTTTTGAGCCATGGTGAACACTGGTGAGTGATATTTACCCTATTTTATGATTTACCTGCATAGTACTTTTAAACATTTGCAAACAAGCTTTTTTTGGACATAGTTTTCCTATCGTCTGCTGTTACCTTTCTCTTTGTCAAATCTTTTTCTAAATATTTTACTTGATTTCAACTTTTGAACTTGAAAATTACAATCCAACTTCCCTGAGATATCACTTACTATCTGCTTGACTTAAGTTTTTTTTTATGTTTCTATGTGTATCAGTCATATACACACTGTTTCTAGACTTATGTCCACCAAAGCTACTGACATTTATTTATATGGACTTTATTGTTTGGCATCTTAGAGCAATTTTAATTCTTTCAATTACAAGTTCTAAGGGCACATCTAGTTTTTCTCAAATAATACTCATCACTTTAAAAAAACTAGGCAGAGCTGAAGTAAAAAAGGAAAAAAAAAGAAATGACCTGAATATCAGTTATTAGCAAAATACCAGTGCATTTTATCTTAGAAGAAAACTGATCACAAGGGTTTTCAAGGCTGGTAGTCTATCTTCATGCTTTCAGGCGAGTACTAAACCCAACAGTTGAGAGAGCAGAGGATTTAATCTCTTTTTAGTTTATCTTTAAACTGAAAATGATTCTTTTATATTTAAAGATTAATCTAGAAGCTAAAGATACCGCAATTCTCCCATAAATCACTATCATTTCATAACTATATAGCAATCAGAAGATTCTTAACACCTAAAACAGCTTGAATAAACTTCTATTTATCAGAGAGTTGATGTCTATCAGGACCCATACACTGCTGAATCTAGGCATATCAGTCATTTTTGGAACTAGAAAATTTCTTTTATTCATAAATACTCCCAGATTTGCCTGTCAAAGTCACTGTGACTCCATCACTAGAGATTTGTTTATTTGGCTTAGGGCTTTGCTTCCCTGTGATTTGATTTAGCAACCTGGATGTTGGGTATCTAGGCTGAATTGGTTTGCATCCTTATCTGGGACTGTTTTTGCTCAGGGAAAAAATGGTATTTTCCTTCTGGTCTCATTCTTCTTTCTTTCTAAGGCTTTAAATCAGAACGAATACGATAAGAATAAGATTCCTAAGGACAATTTTCCTATCTACAACGAAAGACTAGTCTAGTATTTCCCAGACTGTGTTCTGCAGAGATGTTAATAAATGATATGTTTTTCTTTGAATAGATGGCACCATGGCTGTGTTACACCACAGCAAGAATTATAACGCAATTAGAAGCTTTGAAAAATGCTATAGAAAAGAAACTTGTTTCTTTGTTTAAACTTTATATAAATAATTTTTGGTAGCATATCGGTTAACCTCATTCAAGCCACTAATACTGGGACGACTAGTTGGGAAATACTGGTTTAGAATAAAAGCAAGGGCTTGTTATCCTAAATCAGTGTCACATGCTATCTCTGTAACATTCTCACCTCTCTAGTTCTGTGATCCATGGGCATATGAATTATGCAGCATCCTCACCTAGGGACTTCCAGCCTGAATGTGATCACTGTGAGTTTCTGTACTAATTTTTTCAAGAGTATTATAAAATGAACATATATTTAGCATTAAAAATATAAAATAGAGGTTAGTTAGATAGATTGATGTATCAAATAAAGATCAATCTTAGTTGCAAATTCCAGAAATGCAACTCAAACTTGCTTATACAAGGGTTTTCATCGGATGATGAAACTGCAAGGTCATAGACTCAGAGAAAGAGCTTCAAGATTGAGAACAGTTCTGGGTATATCAGACTCCAGAACCAGAGGTGTGTTCCCATCAGAGGTCCTTCCAGCCCCCTCTCATCTGGTATTGCTTCTGCTTGCCTTCATTTTCCCTTACATCAGACAGCAGTTTCCCATGTGGAGAGAAAGGCAATGATTTCTAGTGGCCACCAATTCATATTCTTCAAACTCTGTGACCTCAAACAAAGGATCCTTTTCTCTGGCTTCAAACAAAAAATTCAGGGCAGAAATCTGTTTAGACTATATAATATAATATAACGAGCCTCAACCAATCACTGTGGACAAGTGAACTACAAAATGAGTCTAGCCGTGGATTATATGCCTACCTTTTAAACCTGGAAGTTTAGTTTTTGAACCCCTTTGAATTAAGGAAGTAGTTCACAGAAGAACAGGTTGGGGGAGAGGGGAAAGAGGAGTTCCTGAAGAGGCAAAAATAAAAATACTCACTACATTTCACTTTTTGATGGACGCAGTGTCTGTTTTACCAATATATAAACTTGCGACAATGTTCATATTTAAGGAAGAGAGTAACTCAAAACACATTTGCTTTCTTCCATCAGAACGCTATCTGATATTTTGTTTGGTTACTACATTTAGAATTTCTGGATTGTATTCACTTTCCTCAATCAAGTCTATATGTACCATTTTATGATCTGGCCATTTATGGACTGATAAGTAAAACCATAAAAGAAACATAGTAAGACTTCCCTTTTGGAAACAAGGAAAATGGAATACAACATGCAGAGATCAAAGCTCCAGGATACAGATTTTATTCTAGTAGACAATGGTCTCTAAATTATTTCCTCTCTGGCTGAAGAGTGAATTCTACAAGGGAATAGCCGTATTTCCTATAAACAACATAGTTGGAGCCCCCCTCCCCTACCGCCCTCCATGATGACTCTTCAAAGGAATATTAGGAAGATTTCCATCTGAGGATATTATTACTCTGGAAGTTCTTTTTCCTATTTACACAAGTTTGGGAAAGCTAGAAATTATTTTAGGGATTAAATATTCATAGGTTTTTGATAGCAAGGTCTGTATGGCAAATAAATAAGTGTTTGGATGACAGGCAACTAGGTTTTTTTCTCCACACTAATTTCCTAGGTATTTTCATAGATTTAAGGACATTTACGAAGCTCAGTAAATATATTATTCCCCACATTTCCCCTGTGCATTAAACTTGCATTCCCAACTCCTCTTTGGAAGTTCTAATTTAATGAGGCCAAACCAACAGATCTTTTTAGGTCTTCCTGTCTGGCTCTGTGATTCACCCGTATTCTCAGGCTGAATTCTCTTATAAGTCATAGATTTATGTACAAACCCAAGCCTTTTCTGAATCTGAGCATTTATCACCACTTCCACTGACATCATCCTGATTCAAGCCAATATAATCTCTTGCCTGAACTACATGCTTCATATACAGAAGCTTTGTGACTAGCTCCCACTTCTACTGCTGATTCAATAGTGTAAATTCACTAATAGTAGCCAGAATAGAATTTATTTTAAAATAAAATGTATGTCATGAAATAAAATGGATGTCAAATGTTGTATGTCAGATCAAGGAAACTTCTCTGCTCAAACAATCCTATTGTTGCTTTATTTTAAAATAAAATTAAAATCCTGGCCATACCCTGTAAGGCTCTATATGTATTGACCATGACCATCTATGAAGTCTCTTTCTACAATGGGCTCCATCTTGCTTAGTCCATTCTGACCACACTAGTTTTCCTGCTGTTCACTGAACACTTCAAGCTCATAATGCCTCAGGACTTTTGATTGCATTTCCTCATCTCTATCTTTCTATCCCTAGATGTGAACATGATTTTCCTCATTTCTTTCAAGTTGCTCTTCAAATGTTACCTCATATAGCTTACGTTTTTTTTTTCATAATGCTTCTATTTATATATTGTGAATTTTCTATCACCCCACTAAAATGCTATAATGTGATCTCTCTCACTATAAGGTTTTCTTTGTTTTGTTCATTGCTATTTTCTAGAATGGTGTCTGGAATATTTTATCTATTTATATGTATGCATATATATTTATGTATGTAATTATGTATCATATTAAACGCATGGGTAATTATTTTTATGTTTAGGAACCAATACCTAACTCATGATCATTTAATGTTGACTTGCCTTTTTGTTTCTTGTTTCTTAGCAACAGCTAGCATAGGCTCTGTTTTTAATCTTCTAAGTCTAACAATAAGTGTCAAGCACTGTTTTAAATATCTTAACAATGCAATAGTTCTTCTACCTCAGCAACCCTATGGGGTAGGTCAAATACTATTATCCCATTTTAGAGAAGGAAGTGAGGCATAAAAGTGTTCATTTACTTTCCCAAGTTACACACTAATAAGAAGCAGAACCAGAATTCAACTGGACTAGTTTGGCTCTCCAGTCTGTGCACATGAATACTCATATGACCTTGTCCCACATGAGCCTTGGCTTCTTCCTCAGAGCACTGAGCAACATTGGGTTATGAAGGGAGTTTAAGGGAACAAGATCCTAGGATGCATTTCAGGAAGGCCTTGTCTGGAGGCTTGTCCAGGGGGCTGGCCCAGGGCTGCCAGACATTTTATTTTCCTGGTGCCATGTTGGCTTCAGGAGGGGGCCCACCCTCAGTTCCATGGAATCATTCAGGGACTGGTTGCTTCCATGCTTGGCCCGGAAGAGATATCTCATTCCTTCATAACTCATGGAAAATAACTAGTGAGATGGCCAGTCCTCAATGTAAGAGACTGTAGAAAGTATTAGCTGCATACCAGATAAACAAGTTAAAAACAAACAAACAAACAAACAAACAAACAAACATCCAGGGGCATCTGAGTGGCCCAGTTCATTAAGCTTCTGCCTTGGCTCGGGTCGTGAGACCCGAGTCAGGCTCCCTGCTCAAAGGGAACCTGCTTGTCCCTCTCCCAATGCCCCCCACTTGTGTTCTCTCTCTTACTCTCTCTCCTGAATAAATAAAATATTTATTCATTTATTTATTCATGAGAGACACAGAGAGAGAGGCAGAAACATAGGCAGAGGGAAAAGTCTGTGGGGAACCTGATGCAAGATTTGATCCTGGAACCCCAGGATCATGCCCTGAGCCGAAGGCAGATGATACTCAACTGCTGAGCCACCCAAGTTTCACAACAAATAAAATCATAAAAAATCTAATCTAACCAACGTTATCCAGTAGAACTTTCTTTTAATAGGGAAAACGTTCTGTTGTACTCCCTAATATGGTAGGCACTAGCCATATGTAGCTATTTAGCACTTGAAATGTGGTAATGTGACAGAGAAAATGAACATTTCATTTTACTTATTTTTATTTTTATTTTTTTATTTTTTTTATTATTTTTTTTTAATTTTTATTTATTTATGATAGTCACACACAGAGAGAGAGAGAGAGAGAGAGAGAGAGAGAGGCAGAGACATAGGCAGAAGGAGAAGCAGGCTCCATGCATCGGGAGCCTGACATGGGATTCGATCCCGGGTCTCCAGGATCGCGCCCTGGGCCAAAGGCAGGCGCCAAACCGCTGCGCCACCCAGGGATCCCTCATTTTACTTATTTTTAATAGATTTAAATGTAAATAGTGTGAATGATAGCTTTCATATTGGAGAAAGCTGACCACTTGCATAAGGAATAGGATATATGTTCAAGGATGTTCACTGGGCAATATTGGCAATAAAAAAATATTTGGAGGCAAAACAAATAGTCACTTTGGGAATTTGTGATAAGACCTCCTCAGCAAATGGTTCAAATAATATTATGTGTGGAATATTGGTGCTTAGGTTCTGAGCCTGTGGAGGCTAGAAATTTAGGAGACTTGGTAGAGAGTATCAGAGCAGATTGACTCTTTAAAACTTTGGTTAGGTAGGGGATCCCTGGATGGCTCAGTGGTTTAGCGCCGCCTTTGGCCCAGGGCATGGTCCTGGAGACCCGGGATCAAGTCCTGCGTTGGGCTCCCTGCATGGGGTCTGCCTGTGTCTCTGCCTCTCTCTCTCTGTGTCTCTCATGAATAAAAAAATAAAATCTTTAAAACAACAACAACAAAAACTTTAGTTAGGTACTACAAAAAGCACCATTCATTGGTCTAAGACAATATAGTTCTCAAAGTGTGGGCTCCAACCAGAGCATCAGCCTCACCTGGGACCTTGTTGGAAGAGGAAATTCTACAATACCACCCCAGACGTACTGAAGCAGAAATTCAGGGGATGGGATCGAGCAATATGTGTTTAATAGCCCTTCTGGTGATATTGACACATGCTAACATTTGAGGACACTGATCGAAGGCAGTAGTTCTCAATGCTAGCTGCTCATTAGAAATACCAAGGGAACTATATAAAAAAGGGGGGGTTGCCATGGCTCATCCTCAGAGATTTTTATTTAATTGTTATGTGGTAGGGCCAAGTATTTTTAAAAGTCCCCTGGGTGATTCAAATGTACAAACAGCACTGAGAACCAAAACTGAGGTGACCCAAACTGAAAACAGAAAAAGAAACAGATCACCACTTCATTACAAAAGACTTTTTCTGCCTGTGGTTCACAGCACAAAGCTGCTGGTGAGTGAGAAATAAATCTTGGTAGTGTCAATCCATTAATATGTTGAGGTGTTCACTTATAGCATTTAGCCCAACTCGATTCGTACATTGCCCACAAAAACATTAGGAATTGTGATATAGTATTGTTAAGTGCCAACAATTATTCTTCAAAATACTGCAGACATTTAATAATTCATTCTTACTGTCATTTACTTTTGTATCGTAGACACTTGAATGCAGCTTCATTTTTTAATTCTTTGTAGGTAATTTTTCTATTGATATTTGTAGAAATTCTTTTTTTTTAAAATTTTGATTTATTTATGATAGTCACAGAGAGAGAGGCGCAGAGACACAGGCAGAGGGAGAAGCAGGCTCCATGCACCGGGAGCCCGATGTGGGATTCGATCCCGGGTCTCCAGGATCGCGCCCTGGGCCAAAGGCAGGCGCTAAACCGCTGCGCCACCCAGGGATCCCCTAGAAATTCTTTTTATTCATTAAAATATTTATTTTTATGTATGTATGCATTTGTTTTTTCTTGGTACTTGGTGAATGTTTTAAATTTTAACTTAATGTTCATTTTTAGCTTAAGAATATTTCTATCTATTATTTCTCTGAGTAATACTTTGGATCTGTTGGCTTTATTGTATCACGAATCCTTTAAGGTCCTTTTTTCCATCTATAGATTGAATTTCCTGGATCTAGTTCCTTTTCTTTCATCATTGTTTATCAGTTGGCTCAAGCTGCCATAACAGAATTCCACAGGCTGGGTGGCTTAAATAACAGAAATTTATTTTCTCACAGTTCTGGAGACTCGTCCAAGATCAAGGTTCTGGCAGATTTGGTTTCTGACCAGGGCTCTCTTCCTGATCTAAACTAAAAGTGATATAAAGTTCACTTTTTTTCAATATGCTGTAACCTGCAGCTTATTTTCAAAAGCAGATTTCATAATCTCTCTCTTTTCTCCCCCCAAACATTTGACTGGATTGTTGGGTTTCTTAGAACAAGGATATGAGGCATTAAAACCAGTTACTTATCATGACCAATGACTTCTCTCTAAAGATAAGCTAAACTACCTTGAAATCTGAACTGATCAATTTAAATTTAAGCAAAATAAACCTCAATTTTAATCTTAGCAGTCGTATATCCAGTGTTTATTAAATATAGAAATATCATAACCAAATTACTTAATCATTAGTCAGGAATTGCATTGTGTTCTAGTATCACTCAAATTGCAAAAGAAACATCAGAGAAAGCTAGGCTATGCTGTGATCACACACACTCTGAATCTCTTTATGTTTTGAAATAGCTAAGGTTTGTTTCTTGCTTATGCTTCATGTCTATTTCTGGATAGCTAGGATCTACCATCCAAATCTTCCTTACTCTAAGCCAGGGTTTCTTAACAGTGGTGCTATTGACATTCTGAGTTGGATAATTTTTTATTGCCCCAAAGACAAAATTGTCCTGTGTATTTCAGAATATCTCACGCAGGCCTGGCTTCTATTTCCTAGACATAGGCAACTAGATATCTACTCTCTAACTTGTGCAAACCAAAAAGATATCTTTAGACATTGCCACTAATTTCAAAGGTGGCACAAGTAGTGCTTGAGAACCACTGCTCCCAAAACACTGCTGTCAGGACAGGGTCAGAGGGAAAGAGCCCATGGTGAATTGCACATTGGCTCTTCGAACTTCGGCCTAAAGAGATTCATACCACTTCTGCTTACACTTGGTGGGCCAAACATGGCCATATTTAACTTCTAGGAGGGCCAGAAGTACAAATCTACTAAGGTCTCATGAGGAGAGTAAGGAATACTAAGGGGCCAAAATTAATGACTAGTTGTACATTTTGATGGAGAAATGAATATTTTTCTTTCTTAAAAAATAGTGTATTTTTGACAGTGATCATTGACTTTAATCCTTACAAGTTTCAGTGTGTATATATATATATATATATATATACACACACACACACACACATATATATACATATATACATACACACACTAGTTTCATATATACGTATGTAAAGTATAGCAACTATTTGCCATATCTTTGAGGATATGTGAGAAAAGAATTACTAAGGAACTAGTGATAATATGCTTGTAAGATCAAAATTTATAAGAGAACACCACAGTATCCTCAACATTTGGTGTTGAGTGTTTACTATGCAAAGACTGTCTAAGGCCTGAGATTTATAAAAAAAAAAAAAAAAGAAAGAAAGAAATGAACACATATTTTTTGAGCAATGCAAGATGATATTCATACATAGTACATCATCTACTTCCCCAACAATTTTTTGAAGAGATATCATTACATACCTTATATCATTGAGCAATCTGAAGGTAAGAGAGTTTGAGTGTGACTACATTTATTCAGTTGGCAAGAAAGGGACTCTGGATTCAGATTCTGGAGGCCTCTACTCATCTCTGTGCTCTCTTTATCACATACATCTTGGCTTCTCAGCCTCCACAACCAAAGAGTTCATAGTTTGTTTGGATATGATATATATGCAAAAATACCTAGTAACAAAATGTTTAGAGGAATTATTTCTTTATACTTGAAGTTATACTGGAAGCTGGAAAAATTTCTTGTCTCTTAGGGAGAGTATTAAATGTCCTTCAGTAAAATTGTCTATCTTAAAATGCAGATGGACTATATAATTAGAACTTATAATCTAAATTTCTGATTACTTAAATGTATAATGTTAAAACTTATAAAAATATCATGATATAATCATACTGCCTAATTTTTTTTATGGTTTTATATATTTTAAGCCATAGTGAACTTATAGGAATAGCACAGAAGACAATGTCAGAGACATGTAGGACAATTCAGTTGGACAAATAGTGAATGAATGGAACCTACTGTATGTTAAAAAAGCTTTAAACACCATTTAGTTGCCACCAATAAGAAATTTACTTGTTTAAAAACAAAAATCCAAACACTGGCATTGTTCAGAAAAATATAACACATTTATTTATAACTGTTGTGAAGTTGAACTGCTAAAATTTGTTCATCAAAACATTTTGGCTTGCATTAATGTTTGTGTTCCCACATTTATATTAACAATTCACACACAAATGAAAATGGATAAACTGCCAATACCTGATTTCTGTCTCCAATTTTTCAACTTGTAATCATATATACTTGGGTAGTTTTTGACTCCATGGGGGAAAAAATATATCTAATATTCAGAACCACCCATAGCAGGAAAAAAAAAAAAGAAAACTGTTTTTGAGAACTTGATCAATCACAGAGTATAACAGTCTCTCATTAGTAGGGCCTCTCCTGACAGGTGCTGAAAAAGGAACCAAGACACTCTAGCAGCACTACAGCTGTCATCTGGGAATATTTTAGGGTCAAATATGTCATGGAGAGTTTGAAATGCTCGTAACTCATTTGCAAGCATCATTTTCAGAGCTTGGTATGTCCACTCAAATTGACCTCAGAGCCACTTTGAAAGACAGTTTGGTGGTTCCTCGAAAAATTAAACATAGAATTACCATATGATACTACCATTCCACTCCTGGGTATATGCTCAAAAAAAAATTGAAAATAGGTCCACACAAAGACTTAAATTTTAATATTCATAGCATCATCATTCATCACAGTCAAAAAGTATAAACAACACAAATGTTTATAAACTAATTTATATAAAAAATCTATATAATAGAGTATTATTTAGCCATAAAAAAGATTTACTCATTCTTCTCTGTCATGTTTGCATTTTATTGAACATGGATTAAAAAACTTGGAAAAAAGTCTGGATATGTTCTTTTACTTTTAATACTTAGAAATGTTCTTTGTACAAATGTTCATTAGGGCCTTTTTTGTTGCTAATAATTGAAATTTACTCATCTAATTTAAGTAAAAAAAGTAGTTTGTTCAAATACACAGAGAAGCTCTCAAAATTGACAGAAAAATCTGAACACCCAAGCTTTTGGCAGGAGAGAAATTAGGGCAATATCAAGTATCAGTAAAGACTCCTCAGGTCCCTTTCTTTGGAGCTGTTTCAGTTTTCTTTTTCCTCCCAAACAAAAGGTCTCACCTATGACTGAAGCACCCTACTGGTACAGAAGCATAGAACATAGAGAAAATTCATTATTGTCCAGGTAAAACATGTCCAACCGTCCAAATAGTGGTGACCTTTATAACTTGTTATGGTAAGATGCGAGAAACCTTGATCCAGTATAAATGTTTGTGCCATCTTATGTTCAATTCCTTACAGAATCAGCTCAGTTCTTCCTCAACATCTCTTTGTGCTGCTCTATGTGACTCCATTACTAATTTTTATCTGGATCAATTGGAACATGGGGTGATCTGATTTTATTTCTTGCTCAACAACTTCTTGATTCTGAAAATCTTGTGAGAAGGTACGGTACAGAATGGAGTGAACCACTCACATCTAGATGGAGGAAAAAAAGGCCATTTTTTTATGTTTGTTTGCTTGTTATTGTTTTAACTCATGTCATTCTGCTAAAGATACAAACACTCAGGAGAGAGATTTTGATTGGCCTGGTTTAAGTCATATGCCAGTCCTTGGCTGTCCTACCTAAATTATATGAAGGAAGGTAGGGTAGTCTCCCAAAAGACATTCACACACCCATACCTCAGGAAGTTGTAAGGTGACAGAATTTCCTCTGAACTGGCATTATTCCATATACATCTTATGTCGTTTCCAAGGTCACCTAATACCAGTACTAGTCGCTAATAAAAATTCATCAGGAAAGTGCAATTTCGCTGGTAGGGAGAGCGAATCATGCCTTCCTCTCATTTCACTTTAATTAACTAAGTGTTCACAACTGGGCAGGGAACTTACGATTCCCTTCTCAAATTTAGGGAAGGGTAGGAGCAGATAATGTAGGGTGATTGGTTCAGATGGGAATACCTTAGGGTCAAATATATGACTTAATGAAACAAAAATAAGGCAAAACACATTGTACTAGAACATAAATTCAAATTGTTTAGCAAATACACTTCACAAACATTTAGCTCATGTATAATTGGTGTACTTTTCTGTTTTCCCATATAGAGGGAGTTTTGCTCTACCAGGTTATGATACTACTTCTCTAAGGAAATAGGGACCAAGACTTTCTTACTTTGATATTTTCTTCTTTAATAGCATTGTGAAAAAGGATGATTTTTGAGGGCTCATGAGTTTTAGATGATAGGCTATTACTTTTTAAAATCCATACATGCTGTTATGGAGACCAGGAACTTTTTGATGTAACAAGAAATTTAAAGATTTTAATTATTTTTGTATAATCTGCTTTTATTTATGCCTATCCACTTTCAACTTTTTCTTAAAAGTTATTCAGAAAATTCTAGGAAATGGCTATTTACCAAATATTCATTACATATATTAGTAGTGCTATAATTTATAAAATTTATTTTATGGGGCCTGTGAATTATTGTTTTATATTTTATTGTTTATTTCTACCTTCTTGCAAACTTCTTGGGGGCAGGAAAAATTTCACACAATTCTCTAATACTTAAAAAAATATTTTAGATCTTAATAATTATAAATAACTCTATGTGGTGTATCTTATGTATTCCTCTTATGAGGTAGATAACACTGCCATATCTATTTACAGATGAGGAATTTGGGGCTTACAAAGGCAGCCTGTGTTTATGACACATGTAGTAAATAAAAGTGTTAAATTTCAAATACAGAAAGTTTGACTCCAGGGCCTAATGTTTTTTAAATTATGAATACTACTGTTTTAAAATGATTCTAAACATATACTAGATACTTCATAAATGCCTGTGGAGTTGAATGGAATGACTTTATATGCTCAACAGTCAGAATATCTTTAACTCAACAATTTCTATCACTTTGCATAAAGAAGAGTTTGCAAGCCCATATGATAAATCAAATTCATTTACCTACCTCAGTTAATATCTATCTAAAAGGAAAGCCCCCTTTCCTGAGAAGAGCCAGTAGCAATGATTTTTCAATAATATTTTAGAGGGAAGCACTTTATTATTAAGAAAATGAATACTTTCTCACTGAGAGCTGCAGAAGCCAGATCGCATTCCCTAGCCGCAGCAGGTGGTTCCCAGAGTCACCGACAGTCAATAAGCTTCTAGAAGAGCAAACAACAGTGGGCCTCCCAAGTTTCAGGGCCTCTCAGCAGTGGAAAAGAAATCCATTCCTTCAAGTACTTAGGGGGTAAAACAAAATCCAGTACTTACCAGTTTTCCAGGCTCCAGGTTTCCACCTGACAATGAAAAACAAACACCACTACAAGCAAGGGTAAAGAAAGAGCAGCAGTAAGACTGGAAAGGGAGGGAAAACAGAATTGTTTTGGAAAAAGGAATGTGAGAAAAAAAAAAAACAGGTACTTAGAGTAGTGGGCTTTGAAAGAAATATTTGAACCCACGTTCACATAAAACAGAAATATCAGCAATCATATAGAAGGTCCATTTATCATAGGGTGGAGATTTGTTAAAGTTTTGTATTCTCTTGTTAAATGATCTCATTTTAGTTATATTTACAGATGTAACATCTATTTTAAAATTGCGGTAAGTGACATGAAATAAAGAGGTTTTTTAAATCTCATAATAGAATGCAAATGTGTTATTCTCACAGGAGCCTCATACATTAGGCTTCAGGATGAACAATGTTTCCCAATGTCTCTCTAATTTTACCATTCTAACTAAATCTACATTTCTTGTTCCGTTTGTAGCTATTTCAGGCATCAAACATACCTCGTAAAATCATTAAATTGAATTGAATTTAACCATGCATCATTTGAGAAGGTTCTTTCAAACATTATAATTCATGCTGCGCTGAGGTTGTTAAAAGATGTCAGGGTCCATTAAGGAGACAAAAAGCCCACTAGTAATTTGAAAAGAATTATTAATTGGCAAAATAGGACTAGCTACTAAGAGAGGGTAGAGATTATCCTAGAGAATATTGGGTTAGCCAATTTAAGGTTGAGGGCATATACTCAAGGAAGGAATAAACTTGAAAGAGATATTACCTAACGGGGCTGAAATTCACTCTTCATAGGCAGGATGTGGCTGTGGAACACTGGATGGAACAAGTTTGCTGAGGTGTCACTGGCCAAGGCTGGTGAGGAGGAAAACACCCATTGGGGTTCCAGGGAAATTCTCTAGGTCACTGTGCATTTTGATTCTGGCAAATCTTGCTTCCAGGAAGCAACTGGCTACACTGGTGATGAGACGATCTGGAAAGGTTTTCACTGAGGTGTCAGCCAAATTCAGGAAGGTACTGTTCACTGGTGTACTTGTAAAACTTTCTAGGAAGCTGTTGCTGGGATGCTGTGTAAAAGAGTCTGGATTTTAAGCCCTGCCAAGTAAGAGGGCCTTGCTGCACACCTCAGGCTTTCCACTGAATCCCAAGTAGGTCCTCACAAGTCTACAGATGACCCAGATATTAGAGATGGCTGACAAGACACTTCTCAATTTGGGATGATACATGCATGAGTAAACAGAACTTAACAGAAAATAACAGTCTTATTAGGATTAAGAGATACAGGTTGGAGATTGGATCTGCCAGATGACTGGAAATTGACAATGAAATTACTGTGACATCTCTTCTTTCTACTTTATAATAATTAAGAAAGTACTATCCCAGGTGTGCTAATTATCAAAATGCATCCTTCTTTGCCCTGCTTTATGATGCTGGAACTGAACCTTGCAAATTTTTTTCTTTGCCAGCTGGCCCAGTACTAGACCTTGTCAGTAAATGGATCTTATAGGACACTGTAGAAAGAAAATCTTCACTTATGGCTCCTTATGCTTTTCTTTTTGCTGTAATAGTGCTACAGCCAGTAGGTATCTTACTGTGGGTGACCCAATAACACACCTTTGGATAGAAATAAACCCAGGATGAGAGTTAAACACTAGGATTAAGAGAAAGATCAAAACAGAACCACCTTAACAAAGATAATGACTAAGATCCCATAAAATCAAAGTAATAAGCTAGTAATTTGACTGTGGTTAAACAAATTACAAATTTCAATAATAACACAGATTTGAGGGCTCAGCCAAACTCAAGTAGGATAAATACAAAGAAAGGTACATATAGGAGTGTCATCTTTAGAAGACAAAAGATACAGAGAAACAATTGAAAGTAGTCATAGGACTAAAGGATATATTACTTATAGTGGGACAATAAGAAGAGTCATATTTGACTGGTTATACAAAGGAAACAGAAGCCAGAAGACAATCAAATGACATGTTTAAAGTGCTAAAACAAAAAACAATATAGAAAACTGTGTAACTGGAATTTTATATTCAGTGAAATTATCTTTCAGAGGTAAAGGCAAAATAAAGTCATTCCAAATAAATGAAATTTGAGGATCAGAAACAGATTCCAAAGAATGTTGTGGAACTTTTATTAACCAGAAAATAAAAATGTCAGGAAAAAAAAATTGACCTAGAGGAAATAGTGTTAGAAGAGGTAAATACAAAAACTATCTTTAAATGATTTTATACTCTTTAAAAGATAATTGACTAATGTTAAAGATAACAACATAGTATTGTGGGGATTATAACCTATGTAGAAATAAAATGTATGAAAATATAAGCCAAAGAATGGGAGAGGAAAATGGAAATATAATGTTATAAGATTCTTATACTAGAACATTACTAGAACCCTAGAACATCACTAAAAACAAAGCAAAATAAAGCAAAAAAGATGTATCTCTAGCAAGAGAATATGGAGATTAAATGAAACCTAAATTCTCAGTTTATCCAAATGAAGGCATGAATAAAAAAAACAAAGTTTAAATGGGATAAATAGAAAAGAAATTATTAGGATAGTAAAATGAAATCCAGTCATATGTATATATATATAATTATTAATTATTTACATAGGTAGAACTATAAAACCAACTAAGTGGCAGAAAATATTAGATAGGATAAGAAAACAAAATCCAACTGCTACCTGTAAGAAACTCATTTTTACATATAAAGGCACAAATTAAGTGAAAAGGAAAATGTTGAATGAATGTAAATGATAGAAAAAGATATGCAAAAGGAGTCTGGTGTGTTTGTATTACCTTTGGATAAAGTGGATTAGGACATAGACTATCACCAAGGATAAAGGGGGAAATTTCAGAATGATAAGGAAATTAATCAATAAAATAATCCTAAATGAGTATGTATAGAAACATGATTTCGCTGAAATATTTTATAAACCATGAGAAGTATGTGTACACTAAAAATATGAAGTATAGTTGAGAGAAATTAAGGGAAATCTAACTAAACAAAGAGATAGCCCACGTTCATGGACTGGAAGACTCAATATTATTAATATGTTAATTGTATGAATATTGATCTATGGATTCAAAGCAATCTTATTCCAAAATTCAAGCAAAATTTCTTGTAGAAATGGCCAAGTATATGCTAAAATTCATATGAAAATGCAGAAGATCTAGACTTGTAAAATGAATATTTGGAACCATCTAGAAGACTTAAACTACATAATTTTCAGCTTAATTCTAAACTGACAGCCATCTAGGCTGTTTGGCATCGCTGTAAGGATATAATAGATAAATGGAAAGGGATAAATCCACACATATACAGTTAATTGATTTTTGACAAATAATTCAATAAGGAAGGATAGTGTAATCTCAAAACCATAGTTTAATGAAAGATTCCAGACACAAGAAAATTTATATTATATGATACCATTTACAAAATTCTAAAAGAATTGAAATATAAAGCAGACCAGTCAGTGATTGTCAGAGCCTAAAGTGAGGGTAATGGTTTGAGTGAAACGAGGGGAGAAGAATACAAGACAACTTTTTGGGATCATGGAAATGTTCTCTATCATGATTGTATGGCTGTTACATGACCATATATATTTGATCAAACTAAAACTAAAGAATAAATAAATAAATAAATAAATAAAGGGGAGATATACCATATTTGTTATTAAAATACTAACTGTGTAAGATGTAAATTTACCTGAAATTTAGCTATAGATTCAATGAAAACCTGATCATACTCCTACTAAATGATTTTTTAAGGGAGTAATTGCTGATACTAATATGTATAGAAGAATGCAAAGACCTCAGAAGAAACAAAACAATCTTAAAAATGAAAAAATTTAAGACTTATTACTTAATTCTAAGTTGCATTTTATTTTATTTTTTTATTTAAATTCAATTAATTAACAAATAGTGTATTATTAATTTCGGAGGTAGAGTTCAGTGATTCATCAGTGGTATTTGACGCCCAGTGCTCATTACATCATGCATCCACCTTAATGCCCATGCTGTTACCTCACCTCACTGTTTCCTATGGTCAAGAGTCTTTTGTGGTTTATCTCCTTTTCTGATTATGTCTTTTTATTTTTCCCTCCCTTCCTCTATGCTCCTTTGTTTTGTTTCTTAAATTCCACATATTTGTAAGATCATATGATAATTCTCTTTCTCAGATTGACTTATTTTGCTTAGCATAATACCCTCTAGTTCCATCTACACTAAGACGTATTTTAAAGCTGCAATAATCAGGAGAGTGCGATATTGGCATTAGCACAAACACATCAATGGAACATAATAAAAGTACAGAAATAGATCCACAATATGTGATCAAATTATTTTAAACAAATGTGCTTACACAATCTAAAGAAGAAATGAAAGGCTTTTCAATATTTCTGAAACAACTGTATAACTAGGGGGAAAAACATATGTTGAGTCTTTTGAATACCATTCCTCAAAATTAATTCCTGAAATTATAGAATTAATCATATTACATTAACACTTTTAAAAGTTCTAGGCCTTGGATTAGGCAAACATTTCTTAGGCAGGAAAATAAAATAAGTTTACTCAATCAAAGTCAAAACCTTTTCCTAATCAAAAGACACCTTTCCAAAACAGTCAAGTAATAGTGAAACAATCCATATATCTGACAAAGGGCGTTCATGAATGACACATAAAGAACTTCTACAAGTCAATAATAAAAAGAAAAACATCAATAAAAGAATGGGAAAAAGGCTTGAGCAGATTACAAAAGAAAGTATAAAAATGGTAAATAAGACAGGAAAAGATGCCGAACATGATTTATCATCTGGGAATTATTAAACAAAGCACAATGAGATAATGTTTCACATCTTTCTAGATTGTTAAAATTTAAAGACTGACCAAAACAAATGTTTATGAAAATATGGAGCACCTGGGATGATCATGGATTTCTGGGGGCTGTGAAATTACACAGCTACTTTAGAAAGCTGTGTGGCATTTTTTTACGAAGTTAAACGTCTCTTATAACTCAACAATTTTACTGTTAGTTATTTATCCAGGGGAATGATAGCATAGGTTCTCACAAATAAGGCGGACAAAAATGTTAATAGCAGCTTTATTCATGACAGTCTTAGACTTGAAATAACCCAAATGTCCTTAAACAAAAGAATGAATAAATAACTTAAATATTTCATACAAAGGAATACTTCTCAACCACAAAAAAGAAAAAAAAGTTTGATTTTAGAATGGATCCTTAGGAGGGAAAGACCACATAGAAGATATACTTGAGAGTACGTAAGTGACAAAATTAGAATATGGGATAGATTTATTCAAGAATCTTATTGATGTTGAATTTATTGAGTATGACATGATTTTTATGGAGAATATTTATTTGTAGGTAGCCCACTGAGTATATACAGGCAAGGAACCATGATATATTTTACTTCTCAAATGTTTGAGAAAAATTTTATATATATATATATATTTTTTTTTTAATGATAGTCACACAGAGAGAGAGAGAGAGAGAGGCAGAGGGAGAAGCAGGCTCCATGCATCAGGAGCCCGACGTGGGATTCGATCCCGGGTCTCCAGGATCGCGCCCTGGGCCAAAGGCAGGTGCCAAACCGCTGTGCCACCCAGGGATCCCAAAATTTTATATATTATATGAAATGTTAGTATGGAGATGTTTAGATGAGCATACATACGTATGCGTATGCGTGTATATGTATACAGCTGACCCTTGAGCAACACAGGTTTGAATTGTGTGGGTCCATTTATACGTGAATATTTTTACTGTATACATGTATTTTCTCTTCATTTGGGTTTTCTTTTTTTTTTTTTTTTGGATTTTCTTAATAATAATTTTCTTTTGTCTAGCTTATTTAAGTGAAAGAATATAGTATATGATATATATAACATATTAAGTATATATTGATTGTTTATATTACTAGTAAGGTTTCTGGTCAACAGTAGGCTATTTATAGTTCAGTTTTGGGGGAGTTATAAGTTATATTTGGGTTTTTGACTTTGCCAGGGGTTGGTGCCTCCTAACCCCCTGTGTTGTTCATGGGTCAGACTTATGTATGTATAAAACAAGGGAGAGTTGTGTAAACGTCAAGCGATATAGGTAAATGCTGTCAACAAATGAAGCTAGATAGGAGATATACAGATTTTATTTTTTTATTTTTTAAAGATTTTGTTTATTTGAAAAAGTGTGCACAAGCAGGGCCAGTGACAGAAGGAGAGGGAGGAGTGAACTCCCCGCTGAGCAAGGAGCCTGATATGGGGCTCAATCCTAGGACCCTGGGATCGTGACCTAAGCCGAAGGCAGACGCTTAATTGACTAAGCTACGAGGTGCCCCATATATAGTTTTTTGTGTGTTATTACTCTAATTCTTATAAATTTTCTATAAATTTGGAATTATTTCCAAATAGATTATTTAAAAAGGAAATACACTGAAAAACACAAGTGTAGCTCAAAATATTATTTTTAGTGAAAAAAGTCAAACATAAAAATGTATCTACTATATGATTGTTTAGATGATATTCTAGAATAGATAAAGCCAATCCATAACGTTAAAAGTCAGAATTATGGTCACCTAAGCAGGGAATAGGGAGTGATTTAATTATTGACTGGAAAGGAAACAAGGAATATTCAGGAGAGAAAGGAATGCTTTATATCTTGATTTTCTTGTTTGTTATGTGAGTTACACATACATGTGTTACAACTCATGGAACTGTGTTAGGAGCTCTGCATCTTACTCCATGTAGAAGATATTTCAGTAAAATTAATTATAAAAAGTGCATTTATAAATTGTCATTCCAGCAGGAGATGTAGCCAAGCAAAATCAAGTTGCTTTTTGGCTCTCATTGAAAGGTCTGTGTTGAAAATTTGCTTTCTGGGCCTAATACTAACATCATTAGCTAGCATAGCCTATGACTAATTATTTTATTGCTTTATACTGCCTATTTTATTGTTTTATCTTTTGTCCATCAGGAGGGTCGGTGTATCTGAATATATAATTCACAAAAATACAATTAGGTTTCTAATGGTGTGTTGGATAAATTAACAATTGGCCCTATGGTAAAAAAGAAAGAGAAATTTCCATGTAAGTAATCTTACCATGGCCAATTCCTAGCTACCAATGTGATGTCACTAAAAAAAAGATCGTCAGTAATTAACTGTGGGGTAGCTTTAGCACACTAGTGGGTTTAACTATAGACATTCAGTATCTACATATGTAAAGAATGCTTTTCATAACACATGGCAGGATCCAAAATAGTCAGTAGACGATCACTACCTACTGCCTGCTATTTGGCCCTTTAGATACAATTGATTGATTATTGGTGATCATATATCCTAGTTTGGTTCTTTTCTGTTTTAGTGACTTTTCTTTTTCAGCTGAATGTCAGCTTCTTTTCCTCTGTAAATCTTGTAGCAGAAATCTGAGTAAGGGTCATTTAGGTCCATGACTAGCTGAATAAGCATTGGATACTGCTGATGGTGATTCTTTTTTACCTGGTGGCATTAGGAGATGTTTGCAGACAATGACATTGTCAGAATACTTATCCTTTACTGCAGGTATTGCCCTGAAAAGTCTTGATTTTGTGTCATCTCTGATTAAGGAGGGCCTATACTCTTCTCCTCAGCACATGAGGCAGTTCTTCTTCCAGTGGATTTTAAACTGCAGGCTTCTTTGAAAAATGTATGGGAAGGACAGCTTTTCCCCCATCTATTCTCCTCTTCCTCCCCTTAGGTTCGTCTCACTTTTAAATTAAAGAAACATAGACACTGATCTTAAGTCAATGGAAAGGTTCAGAGTTTTTAGTAAGACTATTTTTTATATATATTCATGGACAAACCCTAGAGGCATCCATGATTATAAACAAGAATTTTGCCAATTCGTCATCTGATTGGCAACTTCACTTTATATCTTTCCTCACTGTAGGTCTAAAAAAAAAAAAAAAAACCCAAGCAATTAAAAAAAGCTCATTAGGTTCCTGCTAATGTTTCCTGTGTGCATATTTTGGGGTAGTATCTTTCGCCCCTTCTTAGCTTCCTATTATCTAAAGTGGTCATTATATCTGTACTGTTCTGCAATATTGGGGAAAAAAAAATAAGCTGGGTATTTTATGCCGTCTGCATATACTCTGTCCCACTCCTGGTTTTTTAAACAATGAGTATAATTCAATTTAATTTAGATTGTTGAATTTTTAGTATTTTATAGTTGTATGATTGTGACTCAGAAGACAAAATAATACAAGGCAAAAATAACTGATTTATCCTAAGGGAAAACTGTAGCCCATATAAAATTTGATTTTATGAAAGTTCATATCAGTATTTTTTAATATTTGTGAAAATTTCAACTAATCCAAATGTAAAATAGTGGTAAACTATATAAAATTATTCATATCGTATAAAAGTTTTTAAACTGTAAACATAAGAAGGAAGGGTATAGAGGAATATTTAAAGACATGGGAATATTGTTAATAAGTGAGAGATCAGGCTACAAATTTATAGGTTATGATTTCACTTTTATTTAAAAAGCATGCAAAGAGAAAGAGGCAAACCAAGAAACAGACTCTTAACCATAGAGAACAAACTTATGGTTACCAGAGGGGAGGTGGGTGGGAGGGGATGGGGAACTAGGTGATAGGGATTAAGGAGGGCACTTGTGATGAGCGCCAGCTGTTGTATGGAAGTGTTGAATCACTATATTGTATACCTGAAACTAATATAACACTGTAACACTGTATGTTAACTAACTGGAATTTGAATAAAAATATTAAAAAACAAACAAAAATGCATGCCAAAACCATTATCAGTGGTCTACACTAGGTGATGAGATTATACCCATTTTTACTTGTCTTGTGCTTTTCTCTATTTGATAAACATTTGAATGTGAAAATATTTTTCTATTGAGAAACTTAACTGGATGAATTAATTTGTGTGACAAGATAATAGAAACTAAAAACAAATTTAATTATTTGAGCTTTTTCAAAATTGTTTTTGATTAGTGAAGAAAGAGGTAAGGTAATTTTTATCCTTAAATGGTCAGTATTTTTCTGCCATTACTGCTATGCTAATAAGGTTTTTCTTCTTTTATTAAGAATGAATGGAAATTTGTGCAAGCTACTTTATATAAGTCAAAGCTTAGTGTACGGTTTAAGTTCATCAGGTTGCTAGGAAAATATGAACTATCATCTCACAGACAAAGCTAGAACTGTAGAGCTGTAGAAAATCCAAGGACTCATGGAGGAAAAGCAAGATCTAAAATAAATCTAATTAAGACTTCAAAGCAGCACAGGGGTTTCTTCAAGAGGACCTTTCTTTCCTCCCTCCCTCCTCTCCTTTCATCTTTTCATCATTCCTTTCTTAGATATTTTGAGTTCCTACAACATTCTAAGCACTGAGGATATAGGCAAATTCTCTGTCTACATTCTCTTGGATGGGAAAAATCACAGCCCTTAAACAGTAGACAAATAAGAGAAGTGAAATAAATAAATAAATAAATATTGCAGGTAGTGACAAGTGCTAAAAAGAAAATAAAACTAGATGATGGGGGATCCCTGGGTGGCGCAGCGGTTTGGCGCCTGCCTTTGGCCCAGGGCGGGATCCTGGAGACCCGGGATCGAATCCCACGTCGGGCTTCCGGTGCATGGAGCCTGCTTCTCCCTCGGCCTGTGTCTCTGCCTCTCTCAATCTCTCTCTGTGACTATCATAAATAAATAAAAATTGAAAAAAAAAAACTAGATGATGGGTTAGTAACTAGCTGGAGGGCTGAGAAATAAGATGAGGATGCCTTAGAGTGGGCAATCTGGGAAGTACTTTCAGAAGAGCTGTTATTTGAAGAAAAGATCCTGAGACAGAACATTCTAGTATAGGTGCTCAGTGAGTGGGAGGAAAGGGTGGCACGATATGAGCTGGAGAGTAGAAACTGGGTAGATCCTATGGGACCTTACATTTTATTCTCAATGCAATGGGAAGATCTTGGAGGATTTCAAGCCAGTCGATAGAATGCATAATTTAAAAGTCTACACTGGCAGTTGTATGGATGATGGATGGATTGTAGTGGGCAAGTATAACAGCAGCAGAGCTGCGATTAGGATGCTATTGCGGAAATCCAATGGGCATATATCTTCTTCCTAGTCATTAAATAGTTAGCTTCCGTCTTCAATCTAATTGCTATCTCATTTACTCTCCCAATTTCTGTTCTTTTGACTCAGTTTTTATTCCCTTTTCTTCACTGAACTTTTTGGTACCGCTTAGCTTCTGTGTCCTCAAGAATGTGGCTCTCTGTAATTGCTCATTTCCAGATTCAACTTCCCTGTCTCTAAGCACTAATATACATTTTTTATCTTCTGTGCACAGTTGTTCAGCGTTAGGTTCCTCCACCAACTGCTCAGTTCTCTTATCTTGCTATATCAGGCAACATCATGTGTTTCTGGCAAGCCTGTAGATTATTGTTGAACTTGAATTAAGTATCTGTAGCTCAGGCACAAGGGATTTATACAAGTTGTGTAAGTCATGGCCATCTAGAGCTACCCCATCATCTGGAGCTGTGAATAAAATGATGTCACCTAAATGAAGCCATGGGAGTGTTGGATGTCCCAATTGGCATGCTGGTACAGCTATGTGGCATTTTTCTTTTAGTTGATTAGTAGATAATTCTACTAAGAATCCAATTAATCCGAGAATTGTGAGTTAAAGAGACATGCTACAGGGAATAAAAGGAAAGAGGTAGTTGAATTGTGTGTGTGCATATATGTGTACACTTGTGTGTGTGTTTCCAGTTACTATGGCAAACTTCAGGAGGAAGACATGCATTATTCTTTTGGAAATCTGGACTTGTAGGCACAGAGTCAAAAATAGTATTCAATTTAGAAAACTTGATATATGTTCCCTCAGTTTGTCAGAGGACAAATTGTTGAATAACCAAGTTGATTGAAAGTATGTTCTAGGGGCAGCCCTGGTGGCTCAGTGGTTTAGTGCCACCTTAAGCCCAGGACGTGATCCTGGAGACCTGGGATAGAGTCCCACGATGGTCTCCCTGCATGGAGCCTGCTTCTCCCTCTGCCTCTGCCTGTGTCTCTTCCTCTCTCTCTCTCTCTCTCTCTCTCTCTCTCTCTCTCTCTCTCTGTCTCTCATGAATAAATAAATAAAATCTTTAAAAAAAAGAAGGTATGTTCTAACTTTTGAGTCTGTGATGATTGAAAAGCAACTTTGGTAAATTTATAGATTCAAATAAACTTAATATTAATAATGCCTATAAACGTCAAGGATCTTTGAGATTTGTGTTACACCTAGTTTTGTTTTTTAAACAGATTAACCAGTGAGGGTGAAATGTGATGTAATAGTCATTCAGCCTCAATTTTATTTTACTTATTTTCATTTTTTGAAATTCAAGTATAATTAATATACGGTATTCTATTAGTTTCAGGTATATGATATAATGATTAAACAATTTTATACATTATTCAGTGCTTATTATGGTAAATGTAATCTTAATCCCTTTCATCTATCCCCCATCCACCTCTCCTCTGGCAACCACCAATTTGTTCTCTGTATTTAAGGGAAGGGAAAATAAAATATGATAAAAACAGAGAGAAGCAAGTCATGAGACTTAACTATAGGGAATCAACTGAGGGTCGCTGGAAGGAAGGTGGGTGACAGGATGGGGTAACTGGATGATGGACATGAAGAAGGGAGCTCTTGATGTAATGAATACTGGGTGTTATATGCAATTGATGAATCACTAAACTCTATTCTGAAGCCAATAATACACACTCTATGTTAACTAACTTGAATTTAAGTTTAAAAAAATTTAAAATTAAAAAAAATAAATTTAAAAAAATTTAAATTTTTGTCTCTTTTATCTTTCTTTGCTTTGTTTAGTGAATTCCACATATGAGTGAAATCATAAGGTATTGTCTTTCTCTGACTGATTTACTTCCCTTAGCATTATACCTTCTAGATGCATCCATGTTGTTGTAAATGGCAAGATCTTATTCTTTTTTATGGCCGAGTGATATTCCACTGTATATATATATATACACTACTTCTTCTTTACCCATTCATCTGTCAATGGACACTTGAATTGCTTCTTTTTTTTTTTTTGAATTGCTTCTTTATCTTGGCTATTGTAAACAATGCTGCAGTAAACATAGCGGGGCATGTATCTTTTTGAAATTTGTGTTTTCATTTTCTTTTGATAAATACCCAACAGTGGAATTATGCATCACGTGGTAATTCTATTTTTAATTTTTTGAGGAACTTCCATACTGTTTTCTACAGTGGCTGTACCTGTTTGTATTCCCACCAACGATGCATGAGGGTTCCTTTTTCTTCATATCCTCTCCAACACTTGTTATTTCTCATGTTTTTGATTTTATCCATTCTGACAGGTGTGAAGCATTATCTCATTGTGCTTTTGATTTGCATTTCCCTCATGATTGGTGACGTTGAGCATCTTTTCACATGTCTGTTAACCATTTGTATGTCTTTTTTGGAAAAATGTCTTCATATCTTCTGCCAATTTAAAAAATTGGATTATTTGTTATTTTGGTGTTATGTTGTATAGATTATTTTTTAAAAAAGATTTTATTTATTTATTCATGAGAGACTCAGAATGAGAGACAGAAACACAGACTGAGGGAGAAGCAGGCTCCTTGTGGGAGCCCAATGTGGGACTTGATCCCTGGACTCAGGATCACACTCTGAGCCAAAAAGGCAGACGCTTAACTGCTGAGCCACCCAGGCTTCCCAATTCTTTATATAATTTGGTTATTAACCCCTTATCAAATATATCATTTGCAAATCTCTTCTCCCATTCAGTAGATTGTCAGTAGATTGTCTCTTTTGTTGATGGTTTCCTTCACTGTGCAAAACTATTTTATCTTTTGTAGTCCCAGTATTTTAATTTTGCATTGTTTCCCCTGCCAGAGAAGACATATCTAGGTAAATTATTCTACGGATAATGTCAGAGATTACTGCCTATGTTTTCTTCCAGGAAATTTATGGTTTCAAGACTCACATTTAGGTGACAGTGGGTATCCTTGTTTTGTTCCTGATATTAGGGTAAACGCTCTCAGCTTTTCATCACTGAGTATAATCTTCACCGTGGCCCTAATTATGTCAAGGAATGTTTCTCTAAACCTACTTTTTGAGAATTTTTATCATGAAGCGATATACTTTGTCAAATATTTTTTCCTGCATCTATTGAAATGATCATATGGTTTTACTCCTTTCTCTTGTTAATGTGATATATCACATTGATTGATTTGTTTTTTTAATTAATTTAAAAAAAATATTTATTTATTTATGATAGTCACACAGAGAGAGAGAGAGAGAGAGAGGCAGAGACACAGGCAGAGGGAGATGCAGGCTCCATGCACCGGGAGAGCCCGACGTGGGACTCCCCGGGTCTCCAGGATCACGCCCTGGGCCAAAGGCAGGCGCCAAACTGCTGCGCCACCCAGGGATCCCTGTTAATGATTCTTTAGATGTGATTTTTGATATATCACATTGATTGATTTGTGAATATTGAACCACCTTTGCATTCCTGCATTTAAATGTTTGGTAGAATTCACCTGTGAAGCTGTCTGGTCTTGGACTTTGTTGGGAGTTTTTTTGATTACTGATTTAATTTCATTGTTAGTAATTGATCTGTTCAAATTTTCTATTAATTCCTGATTCACTTTTGGAAGGTTATATGTCTAGGAGTTTATCCATTAATCTAGGGTATCTAATTTGTTGGTATATATATATATTATAATATTCTCTTATAATCCTTTGTATTTCTATGGTGTTATTATTTCTACTCTTTCATTTCTGATTATATTTATTTGAGTGCTCCCTCTCTTTATGAGTTTGGCTAAAGGTTTATCAATTTTGTTGATGTTGTCAAAGAACCAGCTTCTGATTTCATTAATTTGTTCTGTTATTTTTTTAAGTCTCATTTATTTCTGCTTTAATCTTTATTATTTCCTTCTTTCTACTGGATTTAGATTTTGTTTTGTTTTGTTTTGTTTTACTAGTAATTTATGTATAAGGTGAGGTTGTTCATTTGAGATTTTTTTCTTGTTTCTTGAGGTAGGCCTGGATTGCTATAATCTTTCCTCTTAGAATACCTTTTACTGTATCCCCCAAATTTGAACCATTGTAATTTCATTTTCATTTGTCTTCATATACTTTTTGACTTCCTCTTTAATTAATTTTGTGGTTGTCCCATTCATTATTTAGAGGCATGTTACTTAACCTCCTGATATTTGTGCTCTTTTCAGATTTTTTTTTCCTGTGGTAAATTTCTAGTTTCACACTCTTATGGTTGCAAAAGATGCATTAATATGACTTAAATCTTTTTGAATTTGTTGAGATTTGTTTTGAGGTCTAACATGTGATCTGTTCTAGAAAACGTTCCATAGGCACTTGAAAAGAATGTATATTCTGCTGTTTTAGGAGGGATTGTTCTGAATGCATCTGTTAGATCCATCTGCTAAAATGTTTCATTCAAAAGACACAGTGTTTCCTTGTTGATATTTTGTTTGGATGATCTATCCATTAATGTCAATGAGGTGTTGTTTCCTACTATTATTGTATTACTGTCAATTATTTCCTTTATGTTTGTTATTAGCTGGTTTATGTATTTGAGTGTTCCTATGTTGTGTGCATAGATATTTATAATTATTATATCTTCTTGTTGGATTGTTTTCTTTATAATTATGTAGTGTCCTTAAATGTGTCTTGTTATAGTCTTTGTTTTAAAGTCTGTTTTGTCCAATATAAATATTGCTACCCTGGCTTGCTTTTCTTTCTTTCTTTCTTTCTTTCTTTCTTTCTTTCTTTCTTTCTTTCTTTCTTTCTTTCTTTCTTTCTTTCTTTCTCTTTCCTTTCTTTTCACTTCCATTTGCATGTTAAATATTTTTCCATCCCTTAGCTTTAATTTGCATATGTCTTTAGGTCTAAGATCAATCTCTTGAAGGCAGCATATAGATAGGTCTTGATTTTTTATCCATTCCATCACCCTATGTCTTTTGATAGGAGTGTTTAGTCCATTTACATTTAAAATAATTATTGATAGGTAATGTATTTTTTGCCATTTTGTGACTTGTTTTATGTGTGTATTTTGTGTGTGTGTGTATGTGTGTGTGTGTGTTTTGTTTCTTTCTTTTGCCTTCTTCCTTTGTGGTTTGATGGTTTTCTATAATGTTATGCTTGGATTCTTTTCTCTTTATTTTTACATATCTACTACTACTTTTTGGTTTGTGGTTACCATTAGGTTTATATATGCCATTCTATGCATGTAGCAGTCCATATCAAGTTGATGGTTTCTTAAGTTTGAACCCATTCTTAAAGCACTAAATTTTTACTTCCCTCCCACATTTTATGGATATGATGTAATATTTTATATCATTTTATTTTGTGAATCTCTTGGCTGATTTTTATAGATATAATTATTTTACTGCATTTGTCCTTTAACCTCCATACTGGCTTTATGATTAATATACTACCTTTATTGTGTTTGTACGTACCTGTGACTTTTTTTTCCTTCTCTAATTATCTTACTCCTGATTGTGGCCTTTCCTTTCCATTCAAAGAATTTCCTTTAGTATTTCTTGTAAAGCTGGTTTAGTAGTGATGAATATCTTTAACTTTTGTTTGTCTGGGCAATTCTTTATCCTATTTGGTATGCTAGTGTTGCTGGATAGAGTATTCTTTAAAAAACTTGTAGGGTTTTTTTTTTTTTTTCTTTCAGTACTTTTTAATATATCATGCCACTGCTTTCTGGCCTGCAATGCTTCTGCTGAAAAAATCAGCTGATAGACATTTTGGGTTTCCCTTGTATGTAGCTGTTTTCTCTTGCTTTAAAAATTATCGCTTTTTCATGACTTTTTGCCATTTTAATTATGTGCCTTGGTGTGACCTACTTGGGTTGGGTTTTTTGTAGGCTCTTTGTGTCTCCCACATCTAGATTTCTGTTTCCTTCCCTGGATTAAGGAAGCTTTCAGCTATTTCTTGAAATAAATTTTTTGTCCCTTCTTCTCTCTCTTTTTCTGGGATCCTAATAATGTGAATGTTATAATGCTTGATTGATGTAGGCTGGCTGGGTCTGAGGACTCAGACAACAGGACTGGTCCTTAACTTCATGCAGAATAGAAATAAAATGTGAGCTGATAGGAAGTGAGAGCAGAGTTTACTGAAGATATAAAGAGGGTGCAATTACAGATGGAACATCTGGGAGAGTTAGAAAGGCAAAGAAGAATGAGTCTTATTTTCGCTTGGAGTCTGGGGTTTTTATTGAGGTTGGTGGTCTGATGTACATGTCCTCTCAGGCATCCAGGAACTGGTTAAAATAAAGAAGAGTGTCTGAGTGTCTATTTCCATTATGCCTGGGAGCCAGGGGTCTTGGCATCAAGATGTCTGCAGTCAGTAGTCTTGGAAAATGTACCTGACAACTTCACCCAACTTCACCCAGTCCTAGAAGACTCCATAGAAATTATTAACACTTTGATCTTTATAAAGAGAAAATACATTACCAGTACTATAAGACAGATATAGAGAGGGAGTGCAGGACCTAACAGGAATAGAAGCTGGAAAAGAAAAAACAAACAAAGTGTTTTTCAAGGGATTCTTTCAGTTTCCCCATCTCATGATGATGTTGCTGAGTTTCCTTAACCTATTATCATTTTTATTATTCTTTTTTTTTTCTTTTTGCTGTTCTGCTGCATTGTTTTCCATTACTCTGTCTTCCAGCTCACTGAACCATATTCCTACTTCTTATAGGCTAGTATTTATCCCCAGTAGAGTATTTTTTTTTAAATTTTAGTTTTTCATCTTGGATTGGTTCTTTGTTATATTTTCTCTTTGTTGAAGGTCTCATTGAGATCTCCTACTCTTCTCAAGTGCAGTAAGTATCTTTGTTACCATTACTTTGAATTCTTTCTGGGTAATTGGGTATCTCCATTTCATTTAGCTCTTTTGCTGTGATTTTATCCTGTTCTTTCAATGGGGACCTATCTCTCTTTTCATTTTGTCTAACTCTCTGTGTCTGTTTCTATGTATTAGGAAGTCAGATATGTCTCCTGATCTTGGAAGGAGTGGCCTTATGAAGAAGAGGTCCTGTAGTGCTCTGTAGTACAATGTACCATAGTCACTAGATCTTGGTGCTTCACTAGTGTTTCCTGTGTGTGTTGTGTGCATCCTACTATGGTTGAGGCATGTTTGCCTTTAGTCCAGTCATTTGCAATGACCCTCTTTGTTGTTATGGGCAAGGTTTAGTGCTATTAAGAACCCAGTCTAGGTCAGACCAGATGCCTGCCCTCAGTCTGCTTGCTAGAACTGCGGGTGCACTGAACTTCAGAGTGCTCTACATGCATTGTCCCTTGAGAGGTTTTCATTGGTGGATGGGACTGGCAATCAGGCAAGATGTCTGCCGCCAATCTCTGTTGGAGCTATCATGACCCTGAACTACAGGAATCTTTCTTTGTGCTGCCCCCTGTGAGGTTTTCGTTGGTCAGGGAGTCTGCAGTCAGATCAGATGTCTGCCTCAGCTTAGTGCTAGGGTGCAATAAAAATGGTATATGTGGTTATCTTCCTCTCTCCCCAGGACAAGAATCACTTTGGAATGGTGTTGGCTGATGTTGGATTCGCTTGAAGAATGATAGGCATCTGTTGCTGCTTTGGAGGGGCTCTTGTGGAATGGAGTGGGTTGGGTTAGTGCAGTCTGCAGGAGAACATGGGACTGGGGTGCAAAGTGTTAGCAAGTTAGATGGCAAGTGTTTATGCTGGTTCCTGCAGGTGTCGGTGTATCCAGACTAAGCTAGGCCAGTGCCTCCTGGTCTTCTGCTCTTGGAGAAGTCTCCTAAAGATATCTGCTACTTCTGTGCAAGTTCTGAGATCAGTAAATAAATATTTCTGTATACCCCAGGCTCTTTTTAAACTGCTACTTTTATGCTGTATCTTGGTGGGCTTGTTTATTCTTCTGTCCCCTTTAGGGCAGGCACTCAATTTCCCATTGCCCTAGGGCTCTTCTGAATTGAGGCTACTGATTTTTAAAGTTTCTGGTGGTAAGCCCCAGTGATTGTAAAAACACAGGAAGTTAAGCCCCTCTGATTTTCAAAGCCCAATGGTATACGAACTTGTCTTCCCAGCATAGGTCCCCTGTGTCTGGGGTGTCTTGTGTGGTGGTCTGTTCCTCTCCCTTCTTTGTTCTTGCGGTGTTCCTCCTATTTGGAACACCTTTAGTCTTGCTAGTTAGTTTGGTTCCAGAGTGAGATTCCACCCTTCCTATTGTTTTCAATGTGGCTGCCTCTGTATGATTAATTAGAGAAAGTCTGCTAAGCTTTGGTTTCTTTTCCATGTTAGTTACACTGATGTGGCTGTTATGGAGGTGCATTTGTGAGATGAGGTGAGTTTAGGATTCTTCTATTCCACCATCATCCCAGCTCCTCAATCTATACTTTAGATAGGTCTCTGTATCATTTCAGTGTTTTATTCTGTGAAATACGATTAAATGATTCTAGACAGTTAAGTTTTTTTTTTTTTCATATCATTGAGATTTCTCACTTAGAGAATGTATCTCTAAGTATATTAATGAAAATGAAAGTTTATTTTCTGGTAAATACATAGATAAAAAATAAAAGAAGGCAAAATGATAGATTGTTTTTAAAAGTGTTGGTAATTCGTTTAATGTGATATTTGGTGACAGATTTTGCAACTCATTTCTAAAAGCAGTTTGGCGGAGAAGATTTTATCTTACTTTGAGCCCAATACACAATGGAAAAATCTCCTGCAAATAGAAGAAAGTATAACTCTAATTCACTTATTTTTTATTTCTTAGCCAGGATCTGCAATGTACTCTCAACAGCCAGCATTTTGCATAAGAGGAAAAGCATTGTGTCATCCATATTAATTACACATCTTGTATCTGCCAGTAATGTCACTATTGGTACTGCCAACGCTGTGAGTCTCTTTTCAAGGATATTCCTTGGGTTATGTTCAATGTTATGCATGATTGGATCAGAATTGGGACAGAAAAATTTTTGGCAACATTTGAAAATTTCATACAGATAAAAGGAAAAAAATTAAGTTATAAGTGTTTGCCTACTTTACTCTGTTGGGCTGATTGGAATAATGGGTAAAAAGTATTGATTGAAATCTAAAAAGGCTAAGTTGATCTACATAACATATAGCTGAGTGTGGATCAGTGCAGAGAGAGTGTATAACAAATAAAAGCCAATGCAGAGCACTAGAGGTTGTTTTAAAAGAAAAGATTTTTGGAAATCAAATATAGTGTCAGAGAGAGAGGAGAGAATTTCTGAGCAGGCCATTGTGGATATTTGGAAATGGAAAATAGCAAAGACAAATTATAGAGCATATTGCTCTGTGTCATGCTATTTCATACATCTCCCTTTGTCCTTTAGTAACTTGAGTAAGAATATATTTCAGTGCATTTGGAATGTGGGACTTTTATCCTTTGAATGTGATAACATATGGAAATTTGCCACAAAATAGAAGTAAGAAGGCAAAGCCTAGTTATATTCAAGTTAGTTAGGAAAAAACACTAGCCCTGGAATATACCTCAGTTGTCCCTCCTCATTCTCTCAGAGAAAGAGGTGAAACCCAGAGAAGTTTAAAGAATTTGCCTGAGGTGCTATAGTTAATAGGGAAAATCTAGTACTAGAATTTAAGTATTCTTGCTCATATTTTAGCATCTATACATAATCTCAGTTAATGCTACACAGTTGCATGGTGTTAATACATTCTGTTTATTATTGGGTGTCATTAAAGAAATTGATATTAGATGTGAGATAACAAATTTAAGTGAAAGTGTGTGAGAAAAATAGTAACTGTAGTAATCTTTTGCCCATTGCTTTCAACAAAGATTAATAGTGACAAAAGAATAGTGTAGTGCCAAGATAATCATCTTGCAAGTTTTTTTTTAAGATTTTATTTATTTATTCATGAAAGACACACAGAGAGGCAGAGACAGGCAGAGGGAGAAGCAGGCTCCTTGCAGGGAGCCTGATGTGGGACTTGATGTCAGGAGCCCAGAATCACAACCTGAACCAAAGGCAGATGCTCAACCACTGAGCCACCCAGGTGCCCCAATCACCATCAACTTTCAAACAACTGCCTCACTGAGAAATTTTACTGTTGGGTTTAATCAATGGCATTGTTGGTGCCTTAGCTCATTATCTTTACATTTCATAATTATCAATCAGTTATCAATGTTTATTAAACATCAATAGAATAATTATTTGCACAACACAGAAATCAATGTATTTTATTTATTTATGAATTTATATAAAAATAAACAACAGAACTTAACAACATTCCAGACACAGTTCTATAAATTCTACATGTGTTAATGAACTAAGCCTCATAATATATGATGTATATATATTTACCTTACATATGTTTACCCATATATATAGCTCATGTTTTACACATGGGGTAGACAATAGAATTTATTTTTTATTGTGGTAAAAAACACATAACATGAAATCTATCTTCTTAGTAAATATTTAAGTGTGTAGATAATTTTGTTAACTATATGCACATTGTTGTGCAGTAGATCTCCAGAACTTTTCTGTCTTGCTGGACCGAAATTCTATACTTATTTAGTAGCAACCCCCCATTTCCATATACTTCCCACCCCTATTTCTGGCAAGAACCATTCTATTTTCTGCTTCTATGAGTTTGATGACTTTACATACTTCATAGAAGTGCAATCATGCAGTATTAATCCATTATTTACTGGCTAATTTAAACTCAAGATTCATCCATTTTGAGGCCAATGGAAACATTTCCTCCCTTTATAAAGGCCGAATAATTTCTGTTGTATATATACACTACATATTCTTACTCATTCATCTGTTGACAGGCAGTTAGGTTGTTTCTACATTTTGGCTATTGTGAATAATTCTACGATGAAAAGTGAGTGCAAATATCTCATAGAGAATCTATTTTTGGGCAGCCTGGGTGGCTTAGCAGTTTAGCGCTGCCTTCAGCCCAGCGCGGGATCCTGGGGACCCAGGATCCAGTCCCATGTTAGGCTCCCTGCAAGGAGCCTGCCTCTCCCTCTGCCTGTGTCTCTGCCTCTCTCTTTGTCTCTCATGAATAAATAATTAATTAATTAATTAAAAAAAAAAGAATAGTGAGCCCAGCAATAAACAGATACACAGATGGTTAAATGATCTTTAGCAAGAGTGGCAAAGAAAATATGATGGGAGAGGATAGTCTCTAAAAAATAATGTTGGAGACACTGAGCCACCTGGGCTGCCCTGAGCTCAATATTCTATTCTATATTCTATTGTTTTGGTCTATAAGCCTATTTTTATAACTGTATCATACTGTTTTGATTACTGTTGCTTTGCCCTATGTTTTGAAATGAAGACATATGTTACCTCCAGATTTGTTCCTCTTTCTCAAAATTGCCTTGCTTACTTGTGATCCTTGGTAATTACATATGAATTTTATGATTGTTTTTTTTTTATTTTTGTGAATAACACCATTGTGATAATGATAGAGATTGTATTGAATATGTAGATCAGATTGGGTAGCATGAACATTTTTAACTATATTAAATCTTCCAGTCCACAAACACAGGATATCTTTTCATTTATTTGTGTCTTAATTTCTTTAAGCAATGTTTTGTAGTTTTTAGTGTATAAATCTTTTGTCTCATTATTCAAATTTATATCTAAGAATTTTATTCTCTTTGATACTATTGTGAGTATGCTTAAAAAAATTCCTCTTAAGATTATTGGTTATTTGAGCACAGGCATGCAACTAATCTTTGTTTGATGATTTTGTTTCGTTATACTTTGATAAATATGATTGTTAGTTTTATTAGTTTTTTTTTGTGTGTGGAATCTTTAAGGTTTTCTACATATAAGATCAAATCATCTGCAAACATAATTTTACTTCTTCCTTTCAAATTTAAATGCCTTTTATTATTTTTTCTTACCTAATTCCTATAACTAGCAATTCTAGTACTAGGCTGAATAGTAGTGAGAGTTGAGCATCCTTATCTTGTTCTTGATGTTATAAAAATGCTTGCAGTTTTTAGCTGTCCTGTGTGATGTTAGCTATGACTTGTCATATATGGCCTTTATTTGTTGATGTAATCTTCTATTCCTAGTTTGTTGAGAGTTTTTATTATGAAAAATTGTTGAATTTTGTCTAATATCTTTTTTCCATTTATTGAAGTGATCATATGATTTTTGTCTTTCATTCTGTTAATGTATCACATATATTGATTTTCATATGTTGAACCATTCTTGCATTCCAGGGGTAAATCCCACTCAGTCAGTTGCCAATGATTCTTTAAAAGTTTGGTAAAACTTTTTAGTGAAGCCATCAGGTCCTGGGCTTTTCTTTGTTGGGAGGCTTTTCAATACTAATTTAATCTCGTCACCAGTTATTGGTCTGTCCAGATTTTCTATTTCTTTGTGATTCAGTCTTGCTAGGTGAGATATTTCTAGATATTTTCCATTTCTTCTAGTTATCCAGTTTGTGGACATGTAGTTGTCATACTATTCTCATAGTTTTTTTCATTTCTGTAGTATCAGTTATAATGTCTCCTTTTTCATTTCTGATTTTATTTATTGAAATCTTCTTTTTTTTCTTAGTCTAGCTAAAGTTTTATCATTTTTGTTGATCTGAAAAGAAAAGCTCAGTTTCTTTGATTTTTTTTTCTTTTGTTTCCTGTCATGTATTTTGCTTATTTCTCCTCTAGTCTTTTATTATTTCCTGCTTTTTGGTAACTTTGGATTTGCTTTGTTCCTTTTCCCCAGTTCTTTGAGTATCAAAGTTAGATTTCTTAAATAAATATAATAGTTAATATATAAAATACATAATATAATTAACAATTAATTATATTAAAATAATTATTGTATATAACTGTATATATATATTTTAAAGACTTTTATTTATTCATGAGAGACACAGAGAGAGAAGCAGAGACATAGGCAGAGGGAGAAGCAGGCTCCTTGCAGAGAGCTCAGTGTGGGATTCGACCCCTGGACCCAGGATCGTACCCTGAGCTGAAGGCAGATGCTCAACCGCTGAGCCACCCAAATGTATGTAACTATATATTATATCTTATATATTATATATATATCTTATATTGATTATATCAATATATATCAATATAATATATATTATATCTTATACTGATATATCTTATATTGATTGCTAGCTATTATCTCATATATTATATTTCACATTGTATTTTTTTTTTTATTTCACATTGTATTAATAAGATAATAATAATTAATTTTAATATACATTTATATTATAAGCCTAAAATGTCAGTAATTGTATGTTTCTTCATTCCATAACAGAAAGAAAGAAAATAAATGCATTTTCAACTAGCATGGCACAATACTTTCTTATTCACTGGAACTGTTACATTGTATTTACTAAAAGAGTTGTTTCTTTGATGTAGATTTTACATTTATCTCTCACACACACAAATAAACATACACACACACACACACACATATATATACACAAACATTTAAATGAAATTAATTCTTTATCTCTAAAATGTCTTCACATTCAGATTCTTCTGAATCATGTTTTAGCTTAGTCATTGAGGTGTGTGTTTTTCCACACAATATTGACCTATTTGGCTTTTTGAGAATTGGTTACACAGTAGTTATCAAGTAGACCTCCACTATTGTGTCCAAAACTTTCTACCAAACAGCTGTTAACCATTCTGTAAGTTTTCATATTGCACATTTTTATGTTAGTATAAGGGCTGGCAATGAAACTATGCTACTGACCAGTGCCTGGTCAACAGAAATTATGAGATACTATTTGATTTCAGAAATGTTAAGATGTGAAATAATCAGTGACATATGGTAGTTGAAAAGCTTTCTCTGGAGGATATGATTAATATATCAAAACCAGCCTGGAAAGAATTTTTAATGTATTTAACATTATTTCATAAGAGTGTGACCTCAGACCTACCCTGTTCAAAATAATCATTAATATTCTAGATGACATGAAATCAAAATTGCTCATTACATGAAACTGAAGTGAATAGTCAATAAAATGGTCTTTTTTATCTAATAAAGAACACAATTGAACAGGAAAAATATAATAGGGGTTTATTGTGGTACTGTGTACTCTGCTGCCTTGGCTCAAAGGGAAAATTTCCCACTGATTCAATTTAATTTTATTTAGTAGAGGGGTAAGACTTTCCTTCAAGTCCTCAATCCAACATGGAGTATCCAAGTTCAAAGCTTTGGGGGTAGGTAGGGAGAGCTCTGGTGGCAGATTGTCCAGTACAATTGATTAGTAGATTGTAAACAAGTGATAAAATGGTGGACAGATTCCATGCTGAAGAACAACTTCCAGGCCTTTTTTCTGACTCACAGAAAACTGAAAACTCTTTTTAAAAATATTTAACAACCATTTTCTTTTCTATATCCTCTTACATTCTTAATGTTGGTGAGGAGTTTAAGACTCATCCAAATGGTTCTTTATCACTTACTTTGAGAATTATATTTAGTTTGACATCCCACTTTGGTATTTGACACTTTCCATTTTAGGGTCTCAGCTGAAGCTTCCATTTTAGCATTCCATTACAAGGATACATTTAATATCCTGCATCAAAATACATAGATTTTTTTTAAATACATAGATTTTTCTGGTCTATGAGGATGATTATCAAATAGATTATCAGAAACTTTAGCTTCTGAGCTTGAATCTATAACAGATTCTTTCTATTAGAGCTTTTCAACATTTTTGTTTTATCAAAATGCACACAATAAATGAAAATTACTTATGTGATACATTCTCACATGCAATTCTAAGCATTCTAATGATAAATGTAATACTTTTGTACTTATTTGAAAGAACATATTGACATCTACGAATGTAGATATTCTTTGTGTGAGCGAGAAATTCTTTAAGTGAGAAGTTCTTGCACTAGAAAACTGAAAATAATTAACAAAATTTGTTTTTATTCTTTTCTGAATAACACATTACTTGCAATACGGTTCAAAACTACTAATGATAAAAATGTGTTGATACTCCTTGTTCAGAACTCCTATGTGATCTTGAGGAAGTTATTATTATTATTATTAAAGCATAGTTGGCGGGATCCCTAGGTGGCGCAGCGGTTTGGCGCCTGCCTTTGGCCCAGGGCGTGATCCTGGAGACCCGGGATCGAATCCCACGTCAGGCTCCTGGTGCATGGAGCCTGCTTCTCCCTCTGCCTGTGTCTCTGCCTCTCTCTCTCTCTCTCTCTGTGTGTGTGACTGTCATAAATTAAAAAAATTAAAAAAAAAAATAAAGCATAGTTGGCACACAATATTGCAGTAGCTCAGGTGTACAACCTAGTTGAGGAAGCTGTAATCCTTGACTTTTTCCTAAATTGAAAATAACTGAACCTGAAGATCCTGTTTCAGTTCTAAGACAATTTATTGCTACATATAGGATGAGGAGTCATGCTTAATTGTAAAACATATAAAAGACACATTTTAGTTGAGTTTTATGGATGCACAATAAAATACAATAAAAATATTTGATTACATACAATTTTTAGTATTTATAACTCAATGTAATTACTGGTTTTGAAAGAAGAAAAATCTACAAGATGTTAATTAAGATTTCTATCTATAGCTTTGATATTTCACTTTTAGTTTACTTAGGTAAAATATTGAGTATTTTTTTTTAAGTAATCTCTACACCCAACATGGGGCTCAAACTCACAATCCTGAGATCAAGAGTTGAATGTTCTTCAGAACATTGCATGTTCACTATCTGACTGGGCCAGCCAGGTGCCCCAAATCTTGAGTATTGAAAGAAGGGGAAAGTATATGTAGTAATTGAATTTGCTTCATTACTTCTGAAAACTGCTTATTAAGAACTAATACATTACCCATTTTGATGGTGCAGCTCCTTTTATATGTTGAGAGTCCTTTAAGCAGTTTTTGTAATTCAATCTAGAAGATAACAGATAAGGAAAATGACCAGCAAATTGAAGATCTGTCGTTAAGCAACTATTTTTACACTGTTTCATTCAATGTTTTACTTATTAATAGAATATTTTGCATGCTAAATTCCCATCTTTAGTAGTTTCTTGTGTCACAGAATAGCATCCTTATGCTTTTATCAGGTAATTGTAATGAGATATGATGTTACTTTACCAATATGGTGTTTGTTTTCTATCCAATTTTAATAGGTCTTAACCATGCTTGCAACATTGGAATAACCTGGAAAGTCTTTAGAAAAGATTACTATATCATAGATTCAGAGATTCTGATCATTTTGATTGGGGAAGAGTCAGGCATTAGGTACTTTTGAAAAGTTCCTTAGATGATTCCAAAGTGGAATCTGGACTGAGATCCACTACCATAAGTATTGCAGACTATATATATTCTGCACACAAATATTTAACAATATATACTATTGTAAAATATGAAATAACACCATTATAATCTTATAATATGTTATTATTATTTATAATTTCTATTATACTATATTATACATACACATAGATATATAAATATAATATATCGGTATTTTCCTGATACTGGTATATTATTTCCTAGTTTGTTATGAAACCAGTTTGTATATTTCATTAACTTCTGTCCCAGAGTTATATTGTGAATAAAGTACAAAATATTTCTTCATAAAATATGAATTAAATTGAAAACAGCGTTAAAAATAGTCAAGTTTAACAAAAAGAAATAAAAGGCATTCAAATTGACAAGGAAGAAGTCAAACTATCCCTCTTTGCAGATGACATGATACTGTACATAGAAAACCCGAGACTCCACCCCAGGATTGCTAGAACTCATACAGCAATTTGGCAGTGTGGCAGGTTACAAAATCAATGCCCAGAAGTCAGTGGTATTTCTATACACTAACAATGAAACTGAACAAAGAGAAATTAAGGAGTCAATCCCATTTACAATTGCACCCAAAAGCATAAGATACCTAGGAGTAAACCTAACCAAAGAGGTAAAGGATCTATACCCTAAAAACTACAGAACATTTCTGAAAGAAATTGAGGAAGACACAAAGAGATGGGAAAATATTCCATGTTCATGGATTGGAAGAATTAATATTGTGAAAATGTCAATGGTACCCAAGGAAATTTACACATTTAATGCAATCCCTGTCAAAATTCCTTGGACTTTCTTCAGAGAGTTGAAACAAATCATCTTAAGATTTGTGTGGAGTCAGAAAAGACCCCGAATAGCCAGGGGAATATAGAAAAAAAAAAAAAAAAAAACAGAGCCGGGGCATCACAATACCAGATTTCTACAATAAATGGTGCTGGGAAAATTGCACAGGCACGTGCAGAAGAATGAACCTAGACCACTCTCTTTCACCATACACAAAGATAAACTCAAAATGGATGAAAGATCTAAATGTGAGACAAGATTCCATCAAAATCCTAGAGGAGAACACAGGCAACACCCTTTTTGAACTCAGCCACAGTTAACTTCTTGCAAGATACATCCACGAAGGCAAAGGAAACAAAAGCAAAAATGAATTATTGGGACTTCATCAAGATACAAAGCTTCTGGGCAGCACTGGTGGCTCGGTGGTTTAGCGCCTGCCTTCAGCTCAGGGTGTGATCCTGGAGACCCCGGATTGAGTCCCACGTCAGGCTCCCTGCATGGAGCCTGCTTCTCCCTCCTCCTGTATCTCTGCCTCTCCCTCTCTCTCTCTCTCTCTCTCTGTCTCTCTTGAATAAATAAATAAAATCTTAAAAAAAAAGATACAAAGCTTCTGCACAGCAAAGAAAGTCAACAAAACTAAAAGACAACCTACAGAATGGGAGAAGATATTTCCAAATGACATATCAGATAAAGGGCTAGTATCCAAGATCTATAAAGAACTTATTAAACTCAACACCAAAGAAACAAACAATCCAATCATGAAATGGGCAAAAGACATGAAGAGAAATCTCACAGAGGAAGACATAGACATGGCCAACATGCACATGAGAAAATGCTCCGCATCACTTGCCATCAGGGAAATACAAATCAAAACCACAATGAGATACCACCTCACCCCAGTGAGAATGGGGAAAATTAACAAGATAGGAAACCACAAATGTTGGAGAGGATGTGGAGAAAGGGGAACCCTCTTGCACTGTTGGTGGGAATGTGAACTGGTGCAGCCACTCTGGAAAACTGTGTGGAGGTTCCTCAAAGAATTAAAAATAGAACTGCCCTATGACCCAGCAATTGCACTGTTGGGGATTTACTCGAAAGATTCAGATGCAGTGAAACGCCGGGACACCTGCACCCTGATGTTTCTAGCAGCAATGTCCACAATAGCCAAACTGTGGAAGGAGCCTCAGTGTCCATCGAAAGATGAATGGATAAAGAAGATGTGGTCTATGTATACAATGGAATATTCCTCAGCCATTAGAAATAAGCACCATTTGCTTCAACGTGAATGGAACTGGAGGGTATTATGCTGAGTGAAGTAAGTCAATCGGAGAAGGACAAACATTATATGGTCTCATTCATTTGGGGAATATAAATAATAGTGAAAGGGAATAAAGGGGAAAGGAGAGAAAATGAGTGGGAAATATCAGTGAGGGAGACAGACCATGAGAGACTCCTAACTCTGGGATGCGAACTTGGGGGGTGGTGGAAGGGGAGGTGGGCGGGGGGTGGGGGTGACTGGGTGAGGGTCACTGAAGGAGGCACTTGACAGGATGAGCACTGGGTGTTATGCTATATGTTGGCAAATCAAACTCCAATAAAAAAATAATAAATAAAATCTTTAAAAAAATACCCAAGTTTAGGAATAGAAAAAAAAGCGTAAAGTTTTTGATATTTGTAAGTACTGTACTTTGAATATGATATTGTTTTAGGTCCATGAAGTCCTCTTGCTTTCCTGACCAAAAGGTCATTTTGCTATTCTAGCCAAATGAGATTTGAACAGAGATCAAGGTGTACCTAACCTTGGATTTAATTCTTCATGGAAAATACTTTTTCCATGATTCTGATGTGATACATTGTTACATTCTCTAGAGGATATTTAAGGATATTTACGTTTCAAACTGAATATTAATCTACATCTTTGGTCTTTGCATGATGATAATGACTTGCCTCCTGTTCTCAAGAAGTGGCCAGGAATATCATGTACTTATGTAAACCAAATGCCAGCCAAGACCTAATTTTAGGGTAGGATCTGAGTAAAAAAGTCAGCAAAAGAGACATTATTTTTTAAATTTTTAAAAAAGATTTTATTTATTTGAGAGAAAGAGCGAGTGAGCGAGAGAACGCGTGTGCAAGCAAGCCAGGGGAAGGGCAGAGGGAGAAGGAAAGAGAGACTCTCAAGTTGAGCACGGGGCCCTACACAGGGCTCAATCTCACAACTGTGAAACTATGACCTGAGTCCAAATCGAAAGCTGGCTGCTTAACTGACTGAGCCACCCAGGTGTCTCGAGAGACATTATTTTTAATATTACTTTTTCTTATTGTATTACTAGTATACATAATTTTATTTTCTCTATTCTTGCTACTATTATTATTTTTTCGTTATTATTTACTGCCAATGACTTCTATTTGCAGAGGTGGGATTTATGACATTTTGCTCATTATTCTGTAGGTGAGTGAGGTTTATAATGGGAGAATGTTTTCAGCTCAGCAAGCCTTAATTTAATACCCATTATAAACAGTGCATAGATTTGTGTCCATGAGGATTAGAAAGGTAATGAGACAAATATCTGTCCTCAGGTGTTTTATAATGACGGGAGATACAACTCAATATATACAGTTTAGAATGCTGAGAGGACTATAATAGGGTATGATAATTAATATTAACTTTTAAATAACTATCCTTGTCTTATATTTTCAAAACTATTAGTGCATGCAGTTTTTGCTCTAAAATATGATTATCATCATAGGTGGATTTGACTAGACAGAGCAGAATATGATTATGGTTCTCACACATAAAAGATACGCAAGCCAATTATATAAATGTGTCCTAAAAATTATAGTATTTTGACAGTTTTTTGAGATTTGTTTTTACACATGAAGACATATAAAATGTAAATTTTGCAGGAGATATTCTTTTGATATTGTAATTTTAGACTTGTAATATTGACAGATAAGAGACAAACTTTCTAAGTTAAAAAAAGTCATTTTAATGAAACAGAGTGTTAGTTTTGCCCGTTGTGGCCATTGTTGGAGTCCCATATCCCAGTGACCCACCTGAGATTACATGCACGAGCAGTGAAATTTCCAGTGTGTTTCTGGCCTTCTTCACAAGGCCTGGGATTCTTCTCTCCTTTGCCTGAAGTCTTTCCCTAGTTGTGGTGCGAGCTTTGTTCTATAGCACATGGCAACTAGGAAGTGTGAGATCATGAATATTCTCATAGGAAATTCTTGTCCAGTGGGGAAAGTGGTCTTAAAAAAATGCTTCATCCCTTTCTCAGGTGGAATGATTCAGGATGCATGTTTCATGTCATCTCTCTGAGTGTACCCAAAAGACTAGAACTCCATAAAAGTAACCTGCTTATTGATGCTCTCTCATTTATTTATTTTTTTTTCTTTTTTTCTTTTCCCATTTTAAAATTTGTGCTTCTAAGATCACTATTTAAAATCATCCCCTTGTGTAAGCATTTGTTTTGGGGGCTACCAATACAAAGACATCTCTCAATATTTATTCTTACCTACTCTATCACAGAATAAGAAGCCTTGAGTTTGGGCTGTGCCATGGCTTTTCACAATGATTTCTCTGCTCTTTTTGCAGCCGTAGATGATCATGTAACCAATCTTTATTAAGTAGAATATGGGTAGAAATTTTTGTGCCCTTAAATAATAGGAATATCTTGTCATCTATCCTTTTCTCTTTTCACTCGATAGAGGTAAGCCATCTTGGCCATATAGAAGAAGGTTTACTGCTTTTGCAAATTTGGGAACGACAACAGAAGCCTGGATACCACAGACCAGAGAGCCTCTGTAGCAGAGTACAACGCTTGTATTTAAGGTATTACTTAAAAGAGAAACAGGCTTTTCTCTTATTTCTGTATCTCTCTGTTACAAGAGCCCAAAGTGTATTGCAATTATTGCATCGTCTACACAGATTAAATATAAATGCATAGGATTCTCACAGATTAAATATAAATGCATAGGATTGTATCTAAGAGCAGAATTATATTATAAGCCTGGTGAAAACATTTTTTCTTTAGTAACATATATCACACCTAGATAGAAATAAGACTAAGAATTCTCTAAGAGATGATGCTCACCTCATTTTAACACTCTAAATGTGAGAATTTTAACTGAAATTGTCAGGTAGAATTGTATCACTTCAGGAACTACTTCAAACAATACTTGAAACAATTGTTTAGCTTCCGTAGTTATAAAATGACATAGAAGTAGGAAAATACAATTGAATCTTCTCTCTGGAATGAGAACATTATACATTTTATGATGTATTGACTTCAGCATTCAAATATTCAACAATAAAAATAGTTTGTTGGTTGTGATATGAACTTCCAGTTCTTCTCAACTAAGGACTTCGTGGTGATGAGCGACTGAGCAATCATATGCAATTTTTTTTTCAAGATTTACCTGCCGACTTAACAAATCTGTATTTAATAAACAATCTCCAGGCATTTGATGAACACCAGAGGATGGAAAGCAGAGTATTAGTGAGCAGTGCTGATGGTTCTTTGTGAATTGGCCATTCAATGTTTTTAGGATACTTATTTTTCGTTTTCAGAATATTTTTGGTCTCTGATAGCATTTTGTTTCAAGCATTGAGTTTTTATCAAATATTTTCCGTGAATATTTTTCCCTGTGATATTTCCTGCAAAGTGTCTCTGATTATTTTACTAAAGAATGGCTTCTTTCTCTAATTGGAGTTTGCTGTTCTGCATTTGTGTTGCTGTTATTTTCTGTTTCCTGTATGCTCTTGGGTAGATTAGGGGCATTATGTTTATTCCTTCACTCATTCACTCACCCACTTGTTCATTCATTCACTAATTCAAGCAATGTCCCTTTTCATTTGGGGATCAAACTGAAGACATGCCTTGATTAATATCCTGAACACCCACCTTGTGGCATTGCATTATTTGTAACCATCCCATATCCTTGAAGTGGACTTCATTTGTTCTTATATTCCTGCCTTTGGTGATTTCCACTGTAATCACATACTCTCAATATTATTCTACAAAAACATTAGGTTTCTTTTAAGCTAACTTAAAATTGAACTCCCTTATTTGCTCTGGATATAGTCTCCAATTTGTTATTAATGACTTACATTCACCTTGACATGTTTGAGATTTCTAGTTTTGCCTGTTCATTTAAAAGGTAATTGTTTTGGTCCTTCTCAGTAAAGTGAAGAAGGAAAATACGGAAATTTTGCTAGAACAAGGCTGTGGAGAATCCTCAGAGCCATTAATGGAGAGAAAGTTTATGTTCTGAAAAGATCAGTGACTTCTGTGGGCTGAGATTATTTTGAGCCCTGGTTTTCTCCATCATCAAGTCCTCCTGAATACATTATCATTAATCTCTTTGTTAACCTAATGAATTATTCCATATATAATACTCACACTTAAGTAGTGTCATAAGGGTAAAAGAAAAAGGTTTTTTATTAACGGAAATGTGCAGACTAAAATACAAAATGAAAAGCATATTATTCTGTTTTCTTTTGGCTTCCAGTGATTTCAGTGAAAAGACATCAGAAGTTTAGTGCTTAGACTTATCTTAGTTCATCGCTTATAAAAACAACTGTGTCTCCTGTTTGAATTTAATGTAAAATGGACATCCTGAATCCATCCCAAAGTATTTAGGGATTATAAACACTTTAGTTTTAAAATCATGTCTTATCCTACATATGAAAGACACTTGGCTTTAATGATTTATTCATCATTTCCTCATTATAGTCTTCTTCAGTCCGATATAAGGAAGTGGGTATCTGTTAAGTCATGCAGGAATGAAGAGCATGATAAACATTCCTATTCTGTTCTTTATGCTACTATTCAGTGAGGAGATTCTGGAGTACATGAGGCAAAGGAAATTTCATCTTCTAATACATTTAGATCACATTTCAAACTGCCAGAAGTGGTTCGGCATCTTTTCTCTACAGCCTGGCAAATTAGGCTATTTTAACGTGATAAAATATAGTCTTGATGAAAACTTTTATTTTTAGTTTTGTATCTTATAAAGGAGGCATACAAAATCACTGTGTCTGTGTATGTGAGTGTCTGTCTACCCCCATATGCTGTCATAGACAGTTGGCATTGCCTTGGCAGCTTTACAGGATCAAATTGCTGCATTCAGTATTCAGTGAAAGCAAAACCAGCACTGCCTCTTCTCCCCATCTGTAAATGAGAGAAAATCAATCTCTGTAGGTTTGAGTCTTTTGTTGTAGTCAGATAGTTATAAAAATTATAATAAGCTCCTTTGGGGAAGGGAAATGTTCATTTGATTTTGTAACAACAGAGCCTTGCCAGTACCTGGCTCATAGGAGGTTCTCAATAAATCTTTTTTAATCAATGATTTTTTTAAAAAGAGAAATTGTATCATTCCTTCTGGATTGTTTCAGAAGTTTAAAAAAGTATAGTAAACTACTTGGTGATGAGAATAGCTTCAGAACCGAGGTAACTCATAGGAGGCTTTTGTAAGATCTCACTTCTGTGAAGATTATTCTGCTTTCCTTCTTCCTTCTAGATCTCCTATGAATACCTCTCATTGGTGGGAATTAACCCAGAGATTCTGGGAAGTGTAGTTCCCAGGCTTTCAGCCCCTGTGGTATAGGAGAGAGCATAGAAGTGGAGGACTCTTGCTGAGTTGCCAAAAAATAATCCAGCACAGCTTTCTAGGCACAACTCTTACATGAATTACCTGGAAATGGCTGTATGCCGCACATCAAGTAGAATTCAGTATGACTGGTCCAAAATTTAGGCTTATACAAGGATTAATTGCATACTGGTTTCAAAAAAATATGTAACTTATATTTATTTTATCCTAAAGATTTATCTTTATTTTGAAATCATTTTTTACTAATTTTTAGAATGCTTCTACTAAGGGGCACCTGTGTGGCTCAGTGGTTGTGTCTGCCTTTGGCGCAGGGTGTGATCCCGGGATACTGGGAAGGAGTCCCACATCGGGCTCCCTGCAGGGAGGCTGCTTTTCCCTCTGCCTATTATGTCTCTTCCTCTCTCTCTGTGTCTCTCATGAATAAACAAAATCTTAAAAAATAAAAAAAAAAAAGAATGCTTCTACTAAAAGCTAGGATAAAAGTGTCTTCTTTAATGTCCTGAATGAGGTATGTTATCTGTCCCCCACCCCGGCCCACAGTCTCTTCTGTCAAAAAGTAATAAAAAAGTTTGGAAAGAATGTTCTCCCCACCAAACCTTAAATACTACCTAGTATGCGGTAGGTGCACAGTATCTATTTGCCAGACGAATAATGAAATAAAAAATCATTTGGGATATCAGTGTTTAAAAAGTTTTAATTTTGTTATGAAACATCTCTTTGATGTGGCTGATAGCTGAAAAATGAGTTTGGCTTCTTATTATGTTATTCTTCAATGTTGATTTCAGTGCTATACCTTGCCTTCTAGGAAGCCATCTCCATGGGGAAGCCAGTAGAGCCTACCACCAGATACCTTCTTTCTATAGATAGGAGCAAGATGTGTTGGGAATTGGTGTAGGAATAAATGCAACAGTATTTTGGAAAGACAAATGACTTGAGTTATAAGATCTATGTCATAAACTGTTATTCACCTATCAAGACTGAGATTTCTATGATTTAGACAATTTCTTGCCTTTTTCCTTTTTTCTCTGCATTCATGGTATTTTCTACATATTTCATTCATGGTATTTTCTATATATTTCAGTAATGAAGTATGTAGAAAATAATGAAGTACATTCATTCATTTTATATGAATTCAATTTGTCCACATTCATTGTCTGCTTTGCATTAGGTGTTATACAAGGATTAACATACAAACAAAAATGTAGTATCATACCTCCTTTCAAAAATTTCCAGTTTAGTTGTGGAAATAGATGGTAAACTAAAATTTTAATATTTTGAGTGAAATATAGGCAAAGAGATATCCAATGGCTGCAGTAAAAAACAAACAAACAAACAATAAAACTGACAATGCATTTAATGTAGAGAGAAGTTTATGGCTGGAAGTATATGGCATTCACGTTGTACACCTAGCAATTAATTCATAGGGTCTTAATTGATTAATAAATTCCCAGAGCAACTTTATCAGTAGTAATAAATAATTAAAAGTCTATTTTTGTGGAGCACCCGGGTGGCTCAGTCAGCTAAGCCTGAGTCAACCTTCAGTTCAGATCATGATCTCAGGGTCCTGGGATAGACCGCCTCTTCAAGCTCCTTGCTCATCGGGAGTCTGCTTCTCCCTCTCCCTCTGCTGTTCCCTTCTTGGGCTCTCTCTCTCTCTCAAATGAAAAAAAAATTATTTAAAAAAACCCCGATATTTTTGATTGATCTAAATGTCACATGACATATTCTGTTTTTAAGTACAAATTTTAAACATTTCATTTGTATGTAATCCTGTACTAAATGCTGAGTTTTTCCGAAGCTCTTTTGTGCTCAGCAGGTTAAAACCCAGTACTGATTCTAAATTGGAGGTAAATTGGGAAGTTTGCTTTCATTTCTTGGTAGTGATGGAAATGCAGTGTTTCCATATCTTTGAAAATCAGTTCCTCCTGTGCTACCATGGCTACCTTTGGTTTATATTTAACTGTAAAGATCATATTGGAAGTGATTCCATGAATTTTTCAATGGGCCCGCTCAAATCTAATTCAAGGTATACTTAGAATAAATTTTGGCCCACTTGAGAGCACATATGAAGGATTTCGCTGCCAGTTAGGTACACACTTGACTCATCCTTAACTCATACACTGATGCATGTTCCCGACGCATGACACCAGCCTCCTACAGCTTTCCATCCCACAAACACACTACTGACTCCACATGGCACAACACCCACCACTCCTCAGGCCATCAGGATCACTATAATGTATTTTCACAGAGATATGCAAGAAAGAACACACACAGCTCTCCCACACAGCTCGGAACAATCATGCAGAGGGAAGCACAGTCTATTCTGGTTTCATATTCCTGTTCTCCAGAGGTGAGTGGGCAGATCCAAAGATGATGATGCTGTAATGATCTTTATGGTCATAAAAACATCTTTAAAAAATATTCAGCCGATACATTCCTAGGGTTATTCAGTCGTTAAAACTGACTCTTAGTTGATATGGATCAATTCACCCACTTTTTAAAATAAATGCTTGGTCTTTGGCATAAATTCTTCTCTGTAACTATCAGCCCCCTCCCTATGAAGGTAGCCAATCTAGGTGGTCAAGAAAAATCTACTCCTGCATTTCAAATGCCAGCAAGCATATTATTGTCTGCATTTGAATCCCTATTAAAAACAAAACAGAACCAAGACAATAAGTTGGGGCACATTCAAGTCAGGACACTTCACAGATAACAGAAACAAGAAGGTAATTGTTAAAACGTGGGAAGATGTCCTTTAGGCGTTCAGGTATTTACAGGCTTCCTCAGTTTCAGCGTTGATATTTCACGAGTGCTCTGTAGCAATAAACTGAGAGCCAGGAGACCTGGCTCCTCCTCCCAAATCTGCTGCTTAGCGCTTGTGTGACCATGACAATTGACTATATTTCTTAGTCTCAGCTGTCTCCGAAGTAAAACTGAGTATCCAGATTTATATGATGCTATCTAAATGTAGTATAATACAACTGGAAAACACACACAAACACACACACACATTTTTATTAGATATATCTCTCAAAGAAAAAATTGGGAGGAGAATGTAGGGAGAGCTATAACATTTATTGAACATCTTATAATCATCTTACATAATCCTCAAAACCGTCATAGAGTTAGGCCTCTCCCCTCCCATCTCTCATTATTTACTGGAAAACAGAGCCCAAAAAGTGGGAATACAATGTATAATGTTCCCAAAGTAGTAAATAATGTAACTAAAAGCTCAATGTATTACACTAAACTATCTGGAATTATCAGTCTCTGACAAGATAGTATTTTAATTATGAGTGACCTCTATTTCAAATTTTAGGAGATATTTAAGTATTAAGGAAAACTATAATTATTAATAGCTTTTATCCTAGTAAAAGTATTGTACTGTCCTTGTAAAGTGATCTTTTATATTTGAATGTTTGGACTTTACTTTTTTAAATAAAGATTTATTTATTTGAGAGAGAATGAGAGAGCAGAGAGAGAGGAAAGGTTAGAGGGGGAGAGAGAGAGAATTGTAAGCAGACTCCCTGCTGAGCACAGAGCCTGACTTGATGCAGGGCTTGATCCCATGACTCTGAGATCATGACCTGAGCCAAAAGCAAGAGATGGATGCTTAACCAATTGAGGCACCCTGAATGTTTGGACTTAAAATTTTTTTTAATCTATGTTAAATTATTGAGTGGTGGACATTTTTTTTGTGTGTGTGCATATTAATACATATTTCTGGTTCCTTATAAGGGAAATTTCTGGTTAAAGGGTCTGAACTATTTTGAATTTCTCTATTCATACTAAAAAATTAATTTCTAAAAAGAGTTGTAGAGAATTACACTTTCATTTGAGTATATCATCGTGTCTGTCTCTAGCACCTATACTAGTAATAAAAATCACTTTTACTAAAGGTATTTACTAGTTTGATTAGTAAAAAATGCTATTTATTTTTTTGCTTTAATTTACATTTAACTATCTTGAAGGTGAACATCCAATTTTATATAGATTTTTATATTGCCAACTTTATCTATCTGGGATTTATTTTGTTGTAATGAGGTGAGGTGAGGATATAGTTGGAACTTTTCCCTAATTGGAAGCCCATTTTTTTGGACATTGTTTCTCACCATCCTCTCCTTATTGATCTGTAGTACTTTATTAATAATATATTAAATTTGTTTACTATTAATACTAGAAGTTGCTTCTAGAGAATATATAGCCTTGTAAATGTTTTTGCCAGAATGTTACTGTTTTCATAATTATAATTTAAAAATATGTTTTAATAGCTCACAGTAAAGTTCTCTTATTTTTATGAATATCTCCTAATACTTTTGTTAGTCTCACTTCATTCTTTGGATACAGTTCAGGTTAAACCCACACATATGTTTTAAAAGAAAAATCACTTGTGTTTTCATTGCAAGTATATTACATTTATTAATATATCTGACCAGAGTTGATATCTTTACATTACTTAATCTTCTCATCTGGGGACATGATATATGTCATATATTCTAGCCTTTTTAAAAACTTTCAGTTATTACAAGTTATGGACAACAGATAAGTAGAAACTATAAGGAAATTAGAGTCAGGATCACAGGAAGGTAGCTGAGTCAATTAAGTCAAAAAGTAGTAGAGAAATGACCAGAGGATTCTTGCTGCTGAAGGATAACAACACAGTGAGAACTCAGGAGCATCCTTAGTCATCAACATTAGTCCAGCTTCAATAATCTTTGGTTGCAATTTCAACAGTATCCTAAGAGAATACTCTTGGAAGCCTGGCTGTGGGCTGTTCCTATTTTGTTCTTATATTCTGGTTTATTTTTTAAATTAATGCTTATCCTCTGAGATAACCTCCTCATGTCTTTTTTCTCTCTTCCTTTGTAAAAATTGAAATATAATTAATATACCAGATTATATTAGTTTCAGGTATATAATATAGTGATTCACAATTCCATACATCACCCAGTGCTCATCACAACAAGTGCACTCCATAATCTCCATCACCTGTTTCACCTATCCCCTAACCCATCCCCTCTCTGGTAACCATGAGTTTGTTCTGAGTCTTTTGAGTCTCTAAGTTAAGAGTCTTTTTGTTTGTTTCTTTTTCTTTTATTCATTTGTTTTGTATCACAAATTCTAAGTACAAGTGAAGTCATATGGTATTTATCTTTCCATGACTGGCTTCACTTAGCATTATATACTCTAGATCCATGCATGTTGTTGCAAACGGCAAGATTTCATTCCTTTTAATGGCTCATATTCCATGGTATTTATATACTACCTTTCTTATCAATTCATCTCTGAATGGACACTTGAGTTGCTTCCATAATTTCAACTATTGTAATTAATGCTGCAATAACATAGGAGTGAATATTTCTTTTTGAAATTTACATTTTCATTTTCTTTGGATAAATACCCAGTAGTGGCATTTACTAGATCATGTGGTAATTTTATTTGTAAATTTTTGAGGAACTTACATATTGTTTTCCACAGTGGCTATACCAATTTGCATTCCCACCAGCAGTACATGAGGATTCCTTTTTGTCAACATCACTGCCAACATTTATTTCTTGTGTTTTTGAGTTTAGCCATTTTGACAGGTGTGAGGTGATATCTCATTGTGGTTTTTATTTGCATTTCCCTGATAATTAGTGATATTGAGCATCTTTTCATGTGTCTGTTAACCAACTGTATGTCTTCTTTGAAAAAATGTCTATTCATGTCCCTTGCTCATTTTTAGATGGATTATTTGGGTTTTTTTTTTGTGTGTGTGTGTATTGAGTTGTGTAAGTTCTTCATATACTTTGGATAGTAACTACTTATTGGATATATCATTTGCAAATATCTTCTCCCATTCATTAGGTGGTTTATTTTGTTGATGGTTTCCTTCACTGTGCAATAGCTTTTTATTTTGGTGTAGTTCCAATAGTTTAATTTTGCTTTTGTCTCCCTTCTTAGAGAAGACGTACCTAAAAAAAAATTTCTATGGCCAATGTCAAAGGAATTACTGCCTGTGTTTTCTTTTAGGGATTTTGTGGTTTCAGATCTCACATTTAGGTCTTTAATCCATTTTGAGTTTATTTTTGTGTATCATGAAGAAAGTGATCCAGTTTCATTCTTTTGCATGTAGCTATCCAGTATTCCTAAAACCATTTTTTGAAGAAACTAGTCATCATTTCTTTTCTCTGCCATGTAAAGTTTTAAAAGATAGTAATTACTTATTCTTCTAATACACTATGAAATTTGACTTGCTAATATTTTATTTTCAAATTGTGCATCATATTCATAAGTGAGATTTGATTACTTCTGTTTGTATCATACAGTGGCGCTCTTCACTAATCCCTTGTTTGATTTGGTTGCCTCAGCATTCCGTAGCACCGGGAGTGATTTTTACAAAAAAGAATGATACATGTAACTTTATGGTTGAACACTTGGAATATGAACACTTGGAATGTGTGTGTTTTCCCTCAAGTCTTTAAATATTAAAGTAAAGAAAATGTTTTAGAATTATAGTAAAAAATAAATGTTGCATTTGCCAAATGTATCCTGATCTATTTATTTATTTACTTACTTATTTTTTAAAGTAAATACTTTTTTAATTTATTTAAAAAATTTTGTATATATTTTTAATGGAGTTCGATTTGCCAGCATATGGCATAACAACATATGCTCATCCCATCAAGTGCACCCTTCAGTGCCCATCACCCAGTCACCCCCACTCCCTGCCCACCTCGCTTTCCACCACCCCTTGTTCGTTTCCCAGAGTTAAGAGTCTCTCATGTTCTGTCTCCCTCACTGATATTTCCCACTCATTTTCTCTCTCTTTCCCCCTTATTCCCTTTCACTATTTTGTATATTCCCTGTATGATTGAGACCATATAATGTTTGTCCTTCTCCGATTGACTTACCTCACTCAGCGTAACACCCTCCAGGTCCATCCACGTCAAAGCAAATGGTGGGTATTTGTCGTTTCTAATGGCTGAGGAATATTCCATTGTATACATAGACCACAGCTTCTTTATCCATTCATCTTTCGATGGACACTGAGGCTCCTTCCACAGTTTGGCTATTGTGGACATTGCTGCTAGAAACATTGGGGTGCAGGTGTCCTGCCGTTTCACTGCATCTGTATCTTTGGGGTAAATCCCCAACAGTGCAATTGCTGGGACATAGGGCAGGTCTATTTTTAATTCTTTGAGGAACCTCCACACAGTTTTCCAGAGTGGCTGCACCAGTTCACATTCCCACCAACAGTGCAAGAGGGTTCCCTTCTCCACATCCTCTCCAACATTTGTGGTTTCCTGCCTTGTTAATTTTCCCCATTCTCACTGGTGTGAGGTGGTATCTCATTGTGGTTTTGATTTGTATTTCCCTGATGGCAAGTGATGCGGAGCAATTTCTCATGTCCTTGTTGGCCATGTCTATGTCTTCCTCTGTGAGATTTCTCTTCATGTCTTTTGCCCATTTCATGATTGGATTGTTTGTTTCTTTGGTGTTGAGTTTAATAAGTTCTTTATAGATCTTGGAAACTAGCCCTTTATCTGATAGGTCATTTAGAAATATCTTCTCCCATTCTGTAGGTTGTCTTTTAGTTCTGTTGACTGTTCCTTTTGCTGTGCAGAAACTTTGTATCTTGATGAAGTCCCAATAGTTCATTTTTGCTTTTGTTTCCCTTGCCTTCATAGATGTATCCTGCAGAAGTTGCTGTGGCCAAGTTCAAAAACGGTATTGCCAGTGTTCTCCTCTAGGGTTTTGATGGATTCTTGTCTCACATTTAGATCTTTCATCCATTTTGAGTTTATCTTTGTGTCTGGTGTAAGAGAATGGTCTAGGTTCATTCTTCTGCATGTGGCTGTCTAATTTTCACAGCACCATTTATTGAAGAGACTGTCCTTTTTCTAGTGGATAGTCTTTCCTGCTTTGTCAAATATTAATTGACCATAGAGTTGAGGACCCATTTCTGGGTTCTCTACTCTGTTCCATTGACCTATGTGTCTGTTTTTGTGCCCGTACCACACTGTCTTGATGATCACAGCTTTGTAATACAACCTGAAATCTGGCATTGTGATGCCCCTGGCTCTGGTTTTCTTTTTCAATATTCCCTTGGCTATTCGGGGTCTTTTCTGATTCCACACAAATCTGAAGATGATTTTTGGGGATCCCTGGGTGGCTCAGCAGTTTAGCGCCTGCCTTTGGCCTGGGGCATGATCCTGGAGTCCCGGATCGAGTCCCGCATCAGGCTTCCTGCATGGAGCCTGCTTCTCCCTCTGCCTGTGTCTCTGCCTCTCTCTTTCTCTCTCTCTCTATCATAAATAAATAAATAAAATCTTTAAAAAAATGAAGATGATTTGTTACATCTCTCTGAGGAAAGTCTATGGTATTTTGACAGGGATTGCATTAAATGTGTAAATTGCCCTGGGTAGCATTGACATTTTCACAATATTAATTCTTCCAATCCATGAGCATGAAAAAATTTTCCATCTCTTTGTGTCTTCCTCAATTTCTTTCAGAAGTGTTCTGTAGGTTTTAGGGTATAGATCCTTTACCTCTTTGGTTAGGTTTATTCCTAGATTTCTTATGCTTCTAGGTGCAATTGTAAATGGGATTGACTCCTTAATTTCTCTTTCTTCAGTTTCATTGTTAGTGTAGAGAAATGCCACTGATTTCTGGGCATAGATTTTGTATCCTGCCACACTGCCGAATTGCTATATGAGTTCTAGCAATCTTGGGGTGGAGTCTTTTGTGTTTTCTATGTACAGTCATGTCATCTGCAAAGAGGGAGAGTTTGACTTCTTCTTTGCCAATTTTAATGCCTTTTATTTCTTTTGATTATCTGATTGCTGAGGCTAGAACTTCTAGTATGATGTTGAATAGCAGTGGTGAGAGTGCACATCCCTGTCATGTTCCTATTCCTGATCTTAGGGGAAAGGCTCCCAGTGCTTCCCCATTGAGAATGATATTTGCTGTGGACTTTTCAGGATGGCTTTTAAGATGCTGATGAATGTTCCCTCTATCCCTACACTCTCAAGAGTTTTGATCAGGAATGGATGCTGTATTTTGTCAAATACTTTCTCAGCATTTATTGAGAGGATCATAGGTTCTTGATTTTTCTCTTGTTGATATAATCTATCATGTTGATTGCTTTATGAGTGTTGAACCAGCCTTGCATCCCGGGGATAAATCCCACTTGGTCATGGTGAATAATCATCTCAATGTGCTGTTAGATCCTATTGGCTAGTGCCTTATTGAGAATTTTTGCATCCGTGTTCATCTGGGATATTGTCTATAATTCTCCTGTTTGGTGGGGTCTTTGGTTTTGGAATTAAGGGGATGCTGGCCTCATAGAACGAGTTTGGAAGTATTCCATCTCTTTCTATCTTTTGGAACAACTTTAGTCGAATAGGTATGGTTTCTTCATTAAACGTTTGATAGAATTCCCCTGGGAAGCCATGTGGCCCTGGACTTTTGTGTCTTGGGAGATTTTAGATGACTGCTTCAATTTCCTCCCTGGTTATTGGCCTGTTCAGGTTTTCTATTTCTTCCTATTCCAGGTTTGGTAATTCGTGGTTTTCCAGAAAGGCATCCATTTCTTCTAGATTGCTGAATTTATTGGTGTGTAGCTGCTCATAATATGTTTTTCAAATTGTTTCTATTTCCTTGGTATTGGTAGTGATCTGTCCTTTTTCGTTTGTGATTTTATTAATTTGAGTCTTTTCTCTTTTGTTTTTGCTAAGGTTGGCTAATGGTTTATCTCTTATTAATTCTTTCAAAGAACCAACTCCTGGTTTTGTTGATCTGTTCCACAGTTCTTCTGTTCCACAGTTCTCTATTTCATTGAGTTCTGCTTGAATCTTTATTAACTCTCTTCTTCTGCTGGGTGTAGGTTTGATTTGCTGTTCTTTCTCCTGTTCCTTTAGGTGCTAGGTTAGCTTGTATATTTGAGTTCTTTCCAATTTTTGGAGGGATGCTTGTATTGCGATGTATTTCCCTCTCAAGACCGCTTTTGCTGTATTCCAAAGATTTTTGAACGGTTGTATCTTCATTCTCAGTTTCCATGAATCTTTTTAATTCTTCTCTAATTTACTGGTTGACTCTTTCATCTTTTAGCAGGATTCTCTTTAAATTAACCTCCACGTGTTTGAATTTCTTCCAAATTTCTTCTTGTGATTGAGTTCAAGTTTCAAAGCATTATGGTCTGAAAATATCCAGGGTACAACCCCAATATTTTGGTATTGGTTGAGACCTGATTTGTGACCCAGTGTGTGGTCTATTCTGGAGAAACTTCCATGTGCACTTGAGAAGAATGTGTATTCAGTTGAGTTTGGAGGTAAAGTTCTGCAAATATCTGTGAAATCCATCTGGTCCAGTGTATCACTTAAAGCTCTTGTTTCTTTGGAGATGTGCTTAGATAATCTCATTTGCAGCCGAGAGTGCCGTGTTGAAGCCTCCCAGTATTAGTGTATTATTATCTAAGTATGACTTAACTCTGGTTATTAATTGATTGATATCCTTGGCAGCTCCCACTTTAGGGGCATAAATATTCATGATTTTTAGGTCCTGTTGTTGGATAGATCCTCTAAGTATGATGTAGTGTCCCTCTTCATCTCTTACTACAGTCCTTGGGATAAACTTTAATTTAGCTGATATTAGGATTGCTACCTCTGCTTTCTTTTGAGGACCATTTGAATGGTAAATCATTCTCCAGCCTTTCATTTTCAGGCTGTGGGTGTCCTTAGGCCTTAAATGAGTCTCCTATAGATAGAAAATAGATGGGCCTTGCTTTTTGACCCAGTCTGAAACCCGTGTCTTTTGATGGGATCATTTAGCCCATTCACGTTCAGAGTTACTATTGAAAGATATGAATTTAGTGTCATCATAATACCTATTCAGTCCCTGTTTTTGTGGATTATTTCTTTGGGCTTCCTCTTTCTTTTACAGAGTTCCCCTTAATATTTCTTGCAGAGCTGGTTTGGTGGTCCCATATTCTTTCAGTTTCTGCCTATCTTGGGAGCTCTTTATCTCTCCTATTCTGAATAACAGCCTTGCTGGAAAAGTATTCTTGGCTGCATGTTCTTCTCATTTAGGACCCTGACTATATCCTGCCGGCCCTTTCTGGCCTGCCAGGTCTCTGTGGAGAGGTCTGCTGTTAATCTAGTAGCTCTCCCCATATAAATTAGGGATCTCTTGTCTCTTGCTGCTTTAAGGCTTTTCTCTTTATCTTTGGAATTTGCAAGTTTCACTATTAAATGTTGAGGTGTTGAATGGTTTCTATTGATTTTAGGGAGGACCTCTCCCTGTTTCCCTCCCCACATTAGGGAAGCTCTCAGCTATGATTTGTTCAAATATGCTTTCTGGTCCTCTGTCCCTCTTGGTGCTCTCTGGAACCCCAGTTATATGCAGATTTTTCCTTCTGAGGCTGTCATTTATTTCCCTTAACCTTTCCTCATGGTCTTTTAATTGTTTTTCTCTTTTTTCCTCAGCCTCCTTCCTTGCCATCAACTTGTCTTCTATGTCACTCACTCATTCTTCTACCTCAATAACCCTCATCGTCAGGACCTCCAGTTTGGATTGCATCTCATTTAATAGATTTTTAATTTCTGCCTGATTAGATCTAAATTCTGCAGTCTCGAAGTCTCTTGAATCCTTTATGCTTTTTTTCCAGAGCCACCAGTAGCTTTATAACTGTGCTTCTGAATTGGCTTTTTGATATCGAATTGTAATCCAAATTCTGTAACTCTGTGGCAGGGAGTACTGTTTCTGATTCTTTTATGGTGAGTTCTTCTTTCTAGTCATTCTGCTCAGTGCAGAGTAGCTAAAAACGAGTTTTACTGGAAAAAGGAAGAAAAACAGAAAAAAAAAAAGAAAAAAGAAAAAAAGAGAGGTACCCTCTGGTTCTATATACTGTAAATCCCTCGACTTCCCTGGAGCTTCCCAGCGCTGCTCGGTGCAGAACTTGCTCTTCCCCTGTCCTTCCAGCTGGTCTTCTGGGGCAGGGGCTGCTGTGCTGGTTCTCAGGTGTGTGCACCTGGGGGAGCTGCCCCATCCCCCCCCCTGCACCAGGTGCACGGCTCAGCGGCAGCTGTAGACCCTTTGAGGCCCCTGTTACCTGGCGGTGGCCAGGTCCCCAGCCCTGGAGTCAGCTCCCCAGGAATCACCGCAGTCTCCCGGTCCGCAGGGGCCTGGGTGCTCCCGGGGCGGGGGGCGCTGCCCTGCACAGCTGGGGGCCCCGGGGCAGGAGCGTCCTCGCTGTCCTGGGCCCTCCCCGCCTCTGCCTGTCCCGGGGGGAGCAGGAGCCCGGTGTCCCCGGCGCCCTGGGATCGGGGCCTGCGCCTATGGGTGGGTGGCTGGGGCTGCACCGAAGGCAGCAGGTGCAGCCCCCCCACCCCCGCCCCGAGCCCCCGCCGGACCCCCGGCTTCTCCCCGAGGCCCCCCGGAGCCCCCGCCCGACCCCCGGCTTCTCCCCGAGGCCCCCCCCCAGCTCCCCCGACCCCCGGCTTCTCCCCGAGGCCCCCCCAGCCCCCGCCCGACCCCCGGCTTCTCCCCGAGGCCCCCCCCAGCTCCCCCGACCCCCGGCTTCTCCCCGAGGCCCCCCGAGCCCCCGCCCGACCCCCGGCTTCTCCCCGAGGCTCCCCGGAGCCCCCGCCCGACCCGGCTTCTCCCTGAGGCTCCCCCAGCCCCCGCCCGACCCCCGGCTTCCCCCCGAGCCCCCTCCCGACCCCGGCTTCTCCCCAGGCCACCCCCGAGCCCCCTGCCCGACCCCCGGCTTCTCCCCGAGGCCCCCCCAGCCCCCGCCCGACCCCCGGCTTCCCCCCGAGCCCCCTCCCGACCCCGGCTTCTCCCCAGGCCACCCCCAGAGCCCCTGCCCGACCCCCGGCTTCTCCCCGAGGCCCCCCCAGCCCCCGCCCGACCCCCGGCTTCTCCCCGAGGCCCCCCGAGCCCCCGCCGACCCCCAGCTTCTCCCCGAGGCCCCCCGAGCCCCCTCCTGACCCCCGGCTTCTCCCCAGGCCACCCCCGGAGCCCCTGCCCGACCCCCGGCTTCTCCCCGAGGCCCCCCCAGCCCCCGCCCGACCCCCGGCTTCTCCCCGAGGCCCCCCCGAGCCCCCGCCCGACCCCCCGGCTTCTCCCCGAGGCCCCCCCGAGCCCCCCCGACCCCGGCTCCTCCCCGAGGCCCCCCCCAGCCCCCGCCCGACCCCCGGCTTCTCCCCGAGGCCCCCCCAGCCCCCGCCCGACCCCCGGCTTCTCCCCGAGGCCCCCCCAGCCCCCGCCCGACCCCCGGCTTCTCCCCGAGGCCCCCCAGCCCCCGCCCGACCCCCGGCTTCTCCCCGAGGCCCCCCGAGCCCCCGCCCAACCCCCGGCTTCTCCCCGAGGCCCCCCCAGCCCCCGCCCGACCCCCGGCTTCTCCCCGAGGCCCCCCGAGCCCCCGCCCGACCCCCAGCTTCTCCCCGAGGCCCCCCGAGCCCCCTCCTGACCCCCGGCTTCTCCCCAGGCCACCCCCGGAGCCCCTGCCCGACCCCCGGCTTCTCCCCGAGGCCCCCCCAGCCCCCGCCCGACACCCGGCTTCTCCCCGAGGCCCCCCCAGCCCCCGCCCGACCCCCGGCTTCTCCCCGAGGCCCCCCGAGCCCCCGCCCGACCCCCGGCTTCTCCCCGAGGCCCCCCCGACCCCCGGCTTCTCCCCGAGGCCCCCCCGAGCCCCGGCTTCTCCCCGAGGCCCCCCCAGCCCCCGCCCGACCCCCGGCTTCTCCCCGAGGCCCCCCCGACCCCCGGCTTCTCCCCGAGGCCCCCCCGACCCCCGGCTTCTCCCCGAGGCCCCCCCAGCCCCCGCCCTCTCCCACTCGGCCGCGGGGTGCAGCCTCTCCCCGGGCCCCCTCCTCTGAGTGACCCTGGGAGCCTGGAGGCCCCGCGGCCCCTCCCGGTCCCGCCCGAGGTCCCTGCGAGCGCTTCTCCGCGGAGGAATCGGGGGGTCGGTGAGGTTCCCGCTGCTCCGGGCGGGGCTCTCCTGTCCCTGAGGCTGTGGCCTCAGCCCGGCTCCTGCGGGGGGGGGGGTCCCCCACTGGCTTCTCTCCCCCCCCCACCTTCCTACCTTGTTAGAAGCACAAACTTCTCTCTGTAGCGTTCAGGCTGTTCTCTCTTTAAATCTCAGGTCGAATTTATAGGTTTTCAGGATGATTTGAAAGTTATCCGGGTGAGTTGGGACAGGTGACGGGGACCCTACTCCTCTGCCGTCTTGCCCTGCCCTCCCCCCCCAAAGTAAATTCTTAGGTGCAATGTTGGACTTGAACTCATGAGCCTTAGATCAGGAGTCGCATGCTCTACTGACTGAGCCAGCCAAGCACCTCAATATTTTTCTTTTTTAAAAAAACTAATCTCTACCCCCAATGTGGGGCTCAAACTTACAACCCCAAGACCAAGAGTTGTGTACTTTACTGACTGAGCCAGCCAGGTGCCCCATCCCACTGTTTTATTCTAGTTATCAGTGACTTACCACTGATTACTTTCTTCAATGAAAGTAGAACTAAATAGTTACTGAATGGACAGTGACAAAAACAGAAAATTTATCAGTATATTTATGTTTTTTTAATAATAAATTTATTTTTTATTGGTGTTCAATTTGCCAACATACAGAATAACACCCAGTGCTCATCCCGTTAAGTGCCCCCTTCAGTGCCCGTCACCCAGTCACCCCCACCCCCCGCCCTCCTCCTCTTCCACCCAGAGTTAGGAGTCTTTATATTCTGTCTCCCTTTCTATCAGTATATTTATCGAACGCCCACTACATTTTTCAGAACTGGGCTAAGTACTTAGTATTCATAGATTTATATAACTGGTTGCCTATTCTTACAGATCTACAAAGTCTAGGAGTAGAGAAAATATATATGTCATTTATTATAATTCAGTTCAAAAAGTGGTATAAAAAATATATACAGGATGTTCTGGGTTGATGAGAAAGTACACTGAGTACCTTACTTTTTGTTGTACCAGGCCCTGTGGCAAGTTATAATAAAAAACCAGCACACTTTGGTGGCTGGAGAATCTACGCTAGTTCAATTAAGTCCATGTCATATACCATGCATTTATCTGACCAGGGGTAAATTATTTAACTTCTGTGCCCCAGTTTTCTTGTCTATAAAATGGGAAAAAAAATACAATCTTCATAAGATTGTTCTGAAAATGGGGATCCCTGGGTGGCTCAGCGGTTTAGCACCTGCCTTTGGCCCAGGGTGCGATCCTGGAGTCTCGGGATCAAGTCCCACGTCCGGCTCCCTGCATGGAGCCTGCTTCTCCCTCCGCCTGTGTCTCTGCCTCTCTCTCTCTCTCTCTTTCTCTCTCTCTCTCTCTCATAAATAAATAAATCTTTAAAAAAAAGATTGTTCTGAAAATTAAATTACTTAACATATTAAAATGAAGCCTAGCATATAGTAAGCAAAATATAATATTAGCTTCTATTATGAAGAAGATAAATGGAAGCGGAAGAAGAAAGAAGAGGAAGATTAGGAGATAGGAGAAGGAAGAGAAGCAGCAGCTATTAGTGAATGAAAGAAATAGTAATCTAGGCAATCCAAACTTCCCGGAAAACATTGTATGAATAGTACCAGATGAATGCATGATGTTAGATGTGAGTAAGGGATCAGCAAAGGCTTCCCAGAGGCAATGACTTCTAAACTAAATCCCCTAGGAGGAATCGGTAAACACCCAGCAAACTTGGCAAATTTGAGAGAGAAAATCACTGTTGAATGAAGAAGAAAATTCTGTAACCTACCAGAGGCAAGAGAATGCATGACTGGAACACAGAGTGTGAGGTTGAGGTTGAGTTCTTTTTTTTTTTTTTTTAATTTTTATTTCTTTATTCATGAAAGACACAGAGAGAGAGAGGGAAAGAGAGAGAGAGTGAGGCAGAGACATAGGCAGAGGGAGAAGCAGGCTCCATGCAGGGAGCTCGACATGTGATTTGATCCCAGGACTCCAGAATCCCTGGCCGAAGGCAGGTGCTAAACTGCTGAGCGACCCTGGGATCCCTGAGGTTGAGTTCTTTTTTTTTTCTTTTTCTTTTTTCATTTATTTATATATATATATTTTTATTTTAGTTTGGTTTGCCAACATATAGCATAACACCCCATGCTCATCCCATCAAGTGCCCCCCTCAGTGCCCATCACCCAGTCACCCCAACCCCCCCGCCCACCTCCCTTTCCATTCCGAGGTTGAGTTCTTATAAGAACTGATGCTGGTTGATCTAAGTGGGATCATGATCAAGAAGGATCTTTGCTAGGACTCTTGCTAGTTGCAAATGAAAGAAAAGCTAGTCCAGAACAACTTAAATAAAGAGAAAATTTTTAAGTTCTTACAAATGGAAAGCCCAGGAATAAAGATGGTGGGGTTCAAACAATGTCCTCAGGGTCTTCTCTTTCTCTGTCCTTCCACGGTTTTTCTCTAATCATTTATTATCTCTGAATGAAAAGATTTACCTTCATAGTTTCAAATACAGCAGGGAAGACATTTCTTTTTTCTTTTACACATACCAGGGGTTGGCAAAGTAGTGTCTGAAGACCAAACCAATTCTGAATTCATTTATTGTAATGGACTGAATGTTTGTGTTCCCTTATCTCCCAGATTCGTACGTCAAAATCTTAACCCTCAGTGCAGTGGTACTAGAAGGTGGAGCCTTTGTGTGATTAGGTTATAAGGGTGGAGCTCTCATGGATGGGATGAATGCTTATAAAAGAGACCCCAGAAAGCTTTCTTGCCCTCTCACCGACGTGAGGATAAAACAACAAAATACTGTTGACAACCTATAAGAGTGCTTTCCTGAGACCTGACCATGTTTGCACCTTGGACTTGAACTTGGAGTCACCAATATTGTGAGAAATAATTTTCCATTGTTTATAAACCACCCAGTCTGTGGTATATTGTCATAGTGGTCTGAACTAAGACAGCCAGCAAGCTAAGAATGCTATTTGTACTTTTAAAGGTTTGTGAACAAACAAAAACAAACATGGATACATAACTGAGACGGTATGTGGCAGGACTCTTAAAGCCCAGCATATTGTCATATGGCTCAACTCCCTTTCTCCAGTCTAAGTTCTGTGATTATTGCAGAGCCTGACTGAATTGGCTTCATGCCCACACCGGACTAAAAATGAAACCAGCTTAATCTGAAACACCTGGACTGAGAGCTGAAGAGGTATAGCTGCTCTGAGAAATATCAGAAGAAGATCTGGGGCCATAAAATTATCAACGCCTGATATGCCCTTGCAGGCCATCTTGAAGACAAGCTACTTTGTCTTGAGACCATCAGGTTGCTACTGAAGGCTTTTTATGGTGTGGACTTGATTGCTTACATTTGTGTTTGAATGTAGTCCAACATTAGGACTAATTTCAAAATTTTAACCTATTTCCTGTGAGTTTTTCTGGCCCTTAGCACTTGCAGAATTCTTTCACCTGCAACTTAAGAGACTTTTCCCTTGCCATATTACTCCGATGAGTATGACAGCAGGTTCTGGAAGCACAGAGACTAGGACTCAAAAGAAGCTTCTGGCCAAAGTTCCAGACAGAGGATTTAGATGCATGCTAGCAGAGCAAGTTTTTCCCCTTCTAGAAACTAGGTAAGATTCAGACTGGAAATAGCCATGACAACTGAAGAAGAAGAAATGGCATTTACTCCTGGAAGAGGGGTGGGATGGAGTGGGTGCTGTGGATTAGTAGAAGAGTTATCTCTTAGAGAATGGCTTTTCAAACATTAACGTACATATGCGTCACCTAATTCATTGTTAAATATTTTAATTTAGTAGGATTGGGATTATGCATCTCTTCCAAGATAACAAGAGTGAAATTTCTGGTGGTTCACGGACCCCTCTTCCCTTTGAGTAGCAAAGGTGCAAAGTACTAGGGAGTTACTTAGAAGTAGATTCAGTGCCTACCTCTTCTTGTAATTGTCCAGGGAGAACTAAGATGTGTAGCAGTCAGCTCATTGGCCATTAATTCAAAGTGACATTTGCCTCATAGCCTTTGTTTCCCTTCAAGTCCATTGTTCCATTGCTTGCAAAAAGCCCAGAAACAGATGGCCCTTATAATTTTAATTGAGCCCTCTATTAGAGCAGAAAATAGAGGTTTGAACAAATTGGTAGTGGTGGATTAATGAAAGGAAAGCTTTGCTTCATGCCCACTATCGGACTAGATATAATCAGTTCAAAATTTCTCTCTGGGGATGCCTGGGTGGCTCAGCGGTAAGCATCTGCCTTCAGCTCAGGGTGTGATCCTGGAGACCCTGGATCGAGTCCCACATCGGGTTCCCTGCGTGAAGCCTGCTTCTCCCTCTGCCTGTGACTCTGCTTCTCTCTCTGTGTCTCTCATGAACAAATAAATAAAATCTTAAAAAAAAAATTTCTCTCTGAACTCCAGTACTAGTATGGGTGATGGATTGGAACAAGAGGCAAGACAGGAAATAAAAACACAGGATGCTGTAATATTCTAGAGGAGAAACAATAGTGTTCTAAATTGAGATGGAGACACAGCTGAGACAGATAAGAGATCTGGAAAGATAGTGTCAGTAGAACTGATGGAATTTAGTCCTTGATTTCACATGGGGCATAGAGGAGAGGAAGGAATCTTGAATAATATCTAGGCTTAGAATTTGGGAAAATTTATTTCAATATTGTTTATTGAGCTAGAAAACATTGGAGAAGGGGCAGGAGGAGCTGTTTGGGACTAAATATTTAGGAACATATCTATGATGTTTGAATTTTGGGTGGAGACATGAAGCAAGGGTGAGAATTATAGAGACCGAGAAGCAGAGATTAAAAGGACTAATCCAAAATCCGATTCAGTGAGCTACTGGAGCTGTGACTGGAGATGGGAGTAATGGGGCAGGGAGTAGAGAATAAAGTAAGACTTTAAAAGTAGGTGGGGGTAGAATAACAGAGGATTTTGAATGCTAAACAGAGACTAGCAAATTGTTTCTGAATTCCATTCCGGAATTTAAGCAGAGGAGTGACAGAGTCTAAGACAGAATTTAGGAAGAGAGAAAAGGAGGCATCTTTTATCAATGCATTTTATGTAACAGGGTTTATATTAATTATCTCGTTTCGGCATGGAGGATGAATGGCGTTGGGCTTGTAAAAGATGATGGCAAATTGCCACAACTCTAAGCCTGAGAGTTACAGCTCCATTCTTGAAACACAAGAAAGCTTTTCTTTGAGAAATGCACTCTTGGTTAGTATTCATTTCAAGCTGGACTACATAGTTCAGTATGAGTATATTACCTTTAATACAATGACCTGTGGCCACCAGGCATCCACACTGTAGTTATTTTTTGGGGGGAAGTGAATACAAAGTTTTTGTGTACCTGTCATTAATACACTCCAAAATTTCCGGAAAATCTATAATGCTCTTATCAATACATTTATCCACATTAGGTCATCTAACTTTTTTATTGTAGATTTCCCTCTTGGAGGTCTTTACCTATACAATATAGATTGCTCTCTAGGCTAGAATATAGATACGTATCTTTTGAAACTTTGCTTTGCCTTAATTTTGGGAATTCCTTTTCTGCTACTGTTGAATTTCCTGATTCCTAGATACTCTCTCTTCCTCTTCTGGTTTATTCCTGATAAAGTAGACTTCTTAGTAGGTTCTCGATAAATGGTGCACGTGAGTTATAACTTTTTAGACATTGCATGTCTAAAATGTTTTTTATTCTATTCTTCCAATGACTAATAATTTAGGTAGATAAAGAATTTTATAGTGCAAATATTTTTCCTCAAGGATATTCCATTGTCCTCTCTCTGTCCCTAGTGTTGCTGTTGATATGTTCTGTATCATTCTGATACTAGATATTTAATGTGGCATTGTTTTTATTTTTATTACTAGAATCTGTTAGGATGTTCCATATAGTTACAGAATTTTGTGCAACATGATTTGTTGAGAAAGTATTTTCTGTTTATTCAACTGGGCTTTCAATGGGTCTTTTTCATCCAGGATCATATTTTCCTCATTCAAGGGAATGTTCTTAAATTATTTTGTTACTAAACTTCTTTTTGACTTTTTCTTTTCTTCCAAGAATTGTAATATTTAGATGTTGGAGTTCCTGGATTGTGCCTAATTTTCTTCTCTTTCTCTTTTAATATCTATTTTTTCTTTTGTCGTATTTTCTTGAAGATTTCCTTTTGCTTTTTAAAAAATATTTTATTTATTTATTGATGGGTGACAGGAGGAGAGAGACAGAGGCATAGGCAGAGGGAGAAGCAGGCTTCCTGTGGGGAGCCCAATATGGGACTCGATCCCAGGACCTCAGGATCGTGGCCTGAGCTGAAGGCAGACACTCAGCCTGGGAGCCACTCAGGTGCCCTCTTTTTACTTTTCAAATTTCCTATTGATCTTAAAAAATTTCTTCTATTACGGTTTTAGTTTCTAAGATATCTTTATTCTGTTCTGATTATTCATTATTTATCATTTCCTATTATTATTCTTTGAAGACAAGGTTTTCTTTCATCTTTCTGAAGATACTAATCATGTTTTTCTTTTGAAGTTTTCTTTTGCTTCCTGTCTTGTTACTGTTTCTTCTGATTTATTTTCTAATATATTGCTATTTTTTTCTGAATGTGTTATAAGAGGTTTTTCTGGAAGAAATAGACAGAATTTTTGTAGACAGAATTCTAAGATGTCCCCTCAAATTCTTGCTCTTGGTATATATGCCTTGTAGAATCCTCTCCCTTTGGCTGTGGTAGACTTGGGAATATTGTGGGATAGTCACTCCTTTGATTTTTATATATAGTCACTTATGAAATGTTTTGTTGTAAAAGATGGCCTTTTTGCAGAGTGGAGACAGAAACACCACAAAGTAGATTAGAAGCTCTGAGTATATGAACTGGCTATAATTAAAGTCACTTGATTTATGTCTGATCAAACTTTACATCCCAAGATTGACCTTCTTTACCATCTTTAAAAAATAGCACCTGTGGGACACCTGCATGGCCCAGTGGGTTGAGCCTCTGACTCTTGGTTTTGGCTCAGGATGTGATCTCATGGTCATGGGATCCAGCCCCTTGTGGGGCTCCATGCTCAGCGTGGGGTCTACTTGAGATTCTCTCTCCAACTCCCTCTGCCTCTCCCTTTTGTGCTCTCTCTCTCTCCCTCTCTAAAGTAAATAAAATCTTTAAAAAATAGTACTATCTCCTTACATTTTCTAAATTTGCTGAAAACAATCATCTGTATATCCAAAAAGCTTATCCAACTTGAACTAGGATAAATGCAAAGATAATCCTATCCAGATACATTGTCAAGATGCTAAAAGTCAAAAAACCTTGAAAGCAGTTAGAGAAAAATGATTCATACATATATGCAAATTCCAATAAAATTGACAGCTAACTTTTCAGAAACAAAGGAGGCCAAAAGGGAGTGGGGCAACATACTCAACATATTCAAAGTGATGAAAGTAAGAAAAACAAAACAAAATTGCCAACTAAGAATCTTATATTTAGCATGATTTTCTTTTAAAAATTGAGGCACTTGAGTGGCTTAGTTGGTGAAATGTCTGCCTTCTGCTCAGGTCATGATCCTGGGATCCTGGGATGGGGCCCCACATCTGGCTCCCTGCTTAGCAAGGAGTCTGCTTCTCTGCCTTTGCCCCTCCCCCCCGATTCCTACTGTCTCTCTCTTGTCTCTCTCTCTCTCTCCCTCTCTCTCAATAAATAAATAAATAAATAAAATCTTTTTTAAAAAACTAAGGTAAATAAAGACATTCTCAGACAAGCAAAACTGAGATAATATGTTGCTAAAAATTCAGTCTTACAAAAATACTAAAGAAAGTACTTTGGGCTGAAAGCACCTGATACCATACAGTAATTCAAATCCACACACATGCAAAAAAGTATCAGTAGAGGCAGTTATGTGGGTATTACACATGGCAACATAATTGCATATCTATTCTCTCTTTTTAAAAAACTAATTTAAAATTACTTGCATAAAACAATATATATGTATGTATATAATTACATTCTTGAGCTTATAGCATATAGAAATGCAATGTATTTATCAAAAACAGCACAAAGAAGATGGGTGGGAACAAAGCTTTATGAGCAAGGAAATGACACCAGATGGTAGTTTGAATGTACAGGGAAAAAATGAAGAGAATTAAAAATGATAAATAGGAAGATTAACATACAAACTTCAAAAATACATATTTCTTCTTCTTTCTTCCCTTATCTTTAAAAGATATGAGTATAAAATATTAATATACTAATGTAATGTAGGGTCTGCAACATATATGTATATAATATGTATAACACATTACAGAATGGGGAGGTGCAGCTATGTATGAATAAAATTGTTATGTTTTACTGGAATCAAGTTAGTATAAATCTGAAGTAGATTTTGGGAGTTAAGATATACAAAGCTCCAGAGCAATCATTAAGAAAATAATTTTTAAAATATAATAAAATTATTAAAAGAATAAAATGTTACTAGAAAGTATCTATTTAATACCACAGAAGAAAAAAAATACCAAAGAAGTCAGTGAAGGAGGGACAAAAATGATAGGAATCATGTAGATAACAAAATGTAAAATGGTGGATATAAATCTAACTATAGTCACAATAACATTAAATATGAATGAATTAAATAATCAAGCCAGATCATATCAAATTGCATTAAAAAATCCAGAACTCAACTATATGCTGTCTATAGGAGATACATTTTAGATTTGAAGATATAAGTAGGTTGAAAATAAAAGGAAAATATAATAAAAGGATTTATCATGCAAGCAACAGCCATAAGTGAGACGAAGCAGCCATACTACAATCAGACAGAAAGAATTAAAACAAATAGATATCTGAAAAGCCTTAGAGTAGTTGAGTAAATATAACCATTTTCCTGAGAAACCAAAGTGCAGTAACTGAAGGGCTTTTTTCTGGGGCTGAGCACTTAGTCCAGAGAGGAATACTCCAGCCTCTGTCCAGGGCCAGGTAGATATGGGTTTGGTGGTGTTGGTAGATCTACGCTAACTAGGAACTTATTCTGGGTACTTGAAAGGTAGGTCGGCCTGAGAGGGACTTAAGTGTTTCAGACGTGAAGTTTCATTTCTTTTTCAAGCTAGTATCTTCCTTCCACCCTAAACTGTGCCCATGTTCTCAAGTCTAGAATTTTTTCAGGTTCAATCTCTCTAAAGCCTGGATCCTCTGCTAGGTTGAGACTGAGTAACTGCCTAAGTGGGAAATGTAGGGAAAGGGATTTAAGGGGGACATATTAAGATTTTCAACTTAAAAGAAAAGTAATCTTTTTTTTTTTTTTTTAATTAACCCTGACCCATATTTTGGCCTTAATCTTTTCAGGGCTTTCGAATAGGAATTTCCTTCTTCCTAACTGCCATACCAGTTACCTTCCATCTGCTATTTATTTTCCAAATATTTACTTCTTTTATATATTATCTCCTCTTTGTCTTCTTGGATTTATGCTCCCTCCCCTTACTATGATTTTAGTGGGATTTGGGGGAGAGCAAAGATAAAAGTAATTATTTGATCTACTGTGTTTGATCTTAAAGTATAGCCCCTTGAAAATAGTTCAGCAAAGTAAAAATAATACAGCTCAGTTAAACAGATCTTGGTTCAGATGCTGAGTCCATCTCACACTGATGGTATTGTAATAAATAGCTTACATATTTTCTCTGGGCCACTATTTTCTCAATGGGAAAACATACATAATACTGTCTACCTCATGGGCATTACGTGAAAAAAGATACATATATATAGTACTTTCATGGCTTGTTTCTTTGTGGCTGTAATCATTATCATCACCATCATCATCATCCTGGCTCCAAATAAAATAAAATAAAATGTGACCCAAGTGTTTTAGATCAGTGTTGAAATTCTTCAGCTACTTAATAATTTATTATTATTTGATTTGAAGAAGAGTCTTCAAACAACAAGGGCCAATATAGTTCAAGCTACTGCTCTGCTGTCTTGGTAAGAAAAAAAATTTGCTTTGAAGAGAATGTGAATCATAATTTTGGAATCTATTAAATGTGAAGTGGAGATGAGAAAACAGAATTCTGTTTTGTTTTGTTTTTAAAATTATTTATTTATTCATGAGAAACACTGAGAGAGATGCAGAGACACAGGCAGAGGGAGAAGCAGGCTCCCTTTGGGGAACCTGATGCGGAACTTGATCTCAGGACTCCGGGATCAGGACCTGAGCCAAAGGCAACACTCAACTATTGAGCCACCAAGGTGCCCCTGAATTCAGTTTTGAGGATTGAGGTGGGCTGAGGTGCTAGTTTATAAAGTGGCCACATAGTTATAGTGGCATAATAAGAATTTAAATACTTAGAAATATGAGATTTGTGAGATGTCATGAATTATATATGATACTTGAGGAAGAATTCAAGATATATAGGTTTTTTTGGGTCCATTTTTCAGCTCATTGCATTTAAAAATTTTTCATTTTCCTCTTCTTTGTCTTACGGTTTTAAATATGATGGCTTTATGGCCATAAGTCTTCCTTGATTAATACTACTTGCTTGTATTCATGATGGGTCGTGTTGTCTTTAGTAATGAATAATTCATTCATAAAATAATAAGCACATTCTCATCATTCCAAATGAACCATATGAGTGTTAAATAGAAAGTTAAATAGCTCCTTGACATTCTCATGAACCAGTAGTACCAGAGTAGAATCTGATTGCCTAAAATGATAAGAACTAAGAACAATAAAAAAGAATTAAATCTTCAGGAATCAGAAGAAATAAGGGCAAATATCTGATTGTCGTAAATAATAAAAACTTGCTATTCAATATTTAATGTGTACATCAATGTATTTTAAGGTGTGATTAGTATCAAAAGCGAAACATCTTTTATTTGAACAAGAGCTTTCCAATCTTCATAAATGTTTCTGTATTTAGAGAATTTTATTCAGACAAAATACCTTTTGAATTGAAAACTACCCATTAATTAAATATTTTTTGAGTGGCTGAGTTGCACATATTTCATGCTACAGGATTTAAAATTATTGTGTTTTAATGCTAATTAATAAATTTGCCCATGTATTTTGTAAATATCCCCAAGGAAGGTAGTCTGTAAAATAATAAAATTGCTGAAGCACAGGTATTTATCACTGATCCAATAATATTTTATGTACCCTGTAAATGCTATATTATGAATTTTATACTTCCTCTATCTTTGGTGCAATGTACATTCAGTTTTTTTCCCCATGAAGTGAATTTCACAATCAGTAGATATCTCTGAACAATATTTTGTTACAGCTTCATGAGTCCTGTAGGTTTACCGAGTCATGTTATTTTTTCCCCCTGGGTAGTGATAAGGAACCAGATAATTTGAACCCAAATTATTTATATTTTTAAATCATTCTTGATATCTAAGATATAATTATCTTTTATTTACTAGATCTATCATATATATTGCTCTTTGCCACTTACTTTTAAGTGTATCACTATCTAATCTAAGTTTGTAGCACTATAGACATCAAAGTCAAGTTCAGAACTGGATGCATAGACTTAAGTAACAAAATGAAGGGAAACCTGTTGCGATTCTTGGTTTTGCATAATTAAGAGGGTAAAAGTAACTTTCAATCCTCCCAAATGCTCGAAAATGCTACCTTACATAATTAAGTATACACAAATATTTGATAAATATATGTAATAAACCTGTTAAAGAGAATTAGTTTTGTGAGGAACAGGATTACTCAGTAAAATAAGCTGGATAAAGGTATTGAAATTTTAAATTCTTTTTCTTTTTATTAGTTTCAAAGATAGAATTTAAGTGATTCATCAGTTGCATATGACACCCAGTGCTCATTATATCAAGGGCCCTCCTAAATGCCCATCATCCAATTATCCCTTCCCCCTACCCACGTCTCCTCCAGCGACCCTCAGTTTGTTTCCTAGAGTTCAGTGTCTCATGGTTTGCCTCTGTCTCAATTTTTATCTTATTTTTCCTTTCCTTCCCTTCTGTTCATCTGTTTTGTTTCTTGAATTCTACATACGAGTGAAATGATGTGGTATTTGTCTTTCTCTGACTTATTTTGCTTAGCATAATACCCTCCAGTTCTATCGATATCATTGCAAATGGCAAGATTTCATTCTTCTTGATGGCTACGTAATATTCCATTGTGTTATATACCACCTCTCCTTTATCTATTCATCCGTTAATGGACATCTGGGCCTTTCCCATATTTTGGCTATAGTGGATATTGCTGCTATAAACTTTGGGGTGCAGGTGCCTCTTCAAATCATTATGTTTGTATCCTTTCCCCCTGGGTCATGCGGCAGCTCTATTTTTAACTTTTTGAGGAACCTTCATACTGTTTTCCAGAGTGGACAGTGAAACAGTGAAAGGGGTTCCCCTTTCTCTGCATCCTCACCGACATCTGTCATTTCCTGAGTTGTTAACTTTAGCCATTCTCATTGGGTGAGGTGGTATCTCATCGTGGTTTTCATTTGTATTTCCCCCAAAATCAAATGATGTTGAACATTTTTTCATGTTTCTGCTAGCCATTTGTATGTCTTCTTTGGAGAAATGTCTGTTCATGTCTACTGCCCATTTCTTGACTGGATTTTTTGTTTTTCGGGTGTTTAGTTTGATAAGTCCCTATTAGATTTTAGATACCAGTCCTTTATCTGAAAAGACACTTGTAAATACCTTCTCCCATTTTGTAGGCTGCCTTTTGTTTGTTTGTTTTTACTGTGTTCTTCACATCAGCTTTTTATCTTGATGAAGTCCATTAATTCATTTTTGCTTTTGTTTCTCTTGCTTTTGTAGACATGTCTAGCAAGAAGTGGCTGTGGCTGAGGTTAAAGAGGTTGCTGCCTGTGTTTTTTAAATTCTTAGGCCATTTCTGTCACTGATCTGGTTTGGGAACTTGCACAATTAACTCATTCTGTTTATTTTTATTCTAAAATAGAGATTGCCACATCAACTCAACTAATGTCTCTATGAGAGAGAATAAGGAATAAAAAGGAATTAGAAGTGAACGGCCAATGACTGTTATTGAACCTCTGCATAGCCTTGAAACTGGAGATGAAAAGGTACTTAACTTTTTACATTTACACATATTTGGGTTATTGGGTCTTTAGGTTTTTAAAAAGATTTTTATTTATTTATTTTAGAGAGAGTGAGCAGGGAAAGGGGCACATGGAAAGTGAGAGAGAGAAAGAATCCTCAAGCACATTCTTCACTGAGTGCAGAGTTGGAAATAGGGCTCAACAGGGGGCTTGATCCCAGGATGGTGGGGGAATGGGTGGAGGGAATTATATGGAGAGGAAAGACTTAATCCAGACCTGTAATGCATTGTGTTAACTGTATTTTTTCACCCAGTTTTTTTAATGAGGAGACAAATTTATATTCTATCATTCAAAAATACTAAATGAATGCTTAAAGAATATGTAAGATTGGGACACCTGTGTGACTCAGTGGTTGAATGCCTGCCTTTGGCTCAAGGCATGATCCTGGGGTCCCAGGATCGAGTCCCACATCGGGCTTCCTGCATGGAGCCTGCTTCTCCCTCTGCCTGTGTCTCTGCCTCTCTCTTTCTTTCTCTCTCTGTGTCTCTCATGAATAAATAAATAAAATATAAAAAAAGAATATGTAAAATTTTACTCAGGATTTTGGAGGATACAAAAAAATCAGACCCAGTTTTTATATCAAGGAAATTAAGCTCTTAAACTTACATGAGTAAAAATATTTGTAATACTAGATAGAGTGAAATAAGTGCCTTAAGAGAATGAGAGATAAAATGCTGTGCAGATTTTATGATATGCAATAAAATATATGTGGCCTGGTGTTTATACTCATATGCAAACTGCAATTTTTATTTTTCTTAGATGTCTGCAGTTTTTCATAACTGGTATTTCACTTGGTTCTCAACCAGGTGCTTAGGTTAGACCTATAATCAGTTACTTGTTAGTTCATGCTCAGACCAATGCAATTAACATCTCTGTGCCCCAGTTTCCTCATCTGTAAATTTGGGACAATAAAAATAGCATGTACTTCACATGATTTTTGTAAATTTAAATTAGATGTGTTGGTAAAACATTATGAACAATGTCTGCATTATAGTGAGGGGTAAGTACATGAGCTCAATTTCTTACTGATACTACTGTTTTTACTTGGCTTAGATTTAAAATGATGGTAATTTGAACTTCATTTTTACTTTTAAAACATTAGGATGCTCTCATCAAAGAACCTGACAGTAGGAAGTGACCAGCAGTTTTGGTCATAGAATCAGGCAGATATAAACTTAATCTAAAATTATGGATTAGAGGGACACCTGGGTGGCTCAGTGTTTGAGTGTCTGTCTTCGGCTCAGGTTGTGATCCCGAGATCCGGGATCGAGTCCCCCATCAGGCTCCTGCAGAGAGCCTGCTTCTCCTTCTGCCTATGTTTCTCCCTCTCTCTCTCTCTCTCCCTCCCTCAGTCTCTCTGTCTCTCTCTCTCTTTCTCTGTCTCTCATGAATAAATAAATAAATCTTCTAAAAAAATTATGGATTGGAAACAGTAAAATTACATATTCTATGTGACATGATTTTTTTGTTTTTTAAAAAGGCATAATTCAAACAAAAAGATTTTTAATTTTAAAAATCATAAGAAGGAAAATTTTCCACTTTTCCTGTGTTTGTCCTAAAGTATGTTATCTGGCTTATAGAGAAGGCTCCAGAGACAGGCTAAGAATACTATTAGTATGTATGTATACCCAATTTTGCTTCAGGCTCTTTCAACTATAATGGATATTAACAGTTCAAAATGTTTGCATATAATTTCTCAACTCTCTTTTAAAAATATTTTTTACCAAGCTGGAATCTATGCATTTTTTAATGTGCATGTCTGTAGTTCTATTTAAAAGCTGAATATCACCTTTCTGTTTTAATAAACATTTCTCAGAACTTTGTATGAAATGAACATTTTTATTATTCTATATCTATAGTTTGAGATTAAAGTTATAACATCCTTTATATTGAGATATTAACATAAAAGAGGAACATTTTGGTAAAATGCATACATATTCCTTTCTCAGTTATATAGAATTTGAATTTGAGAATTTGTTGTGTTTGACATGTCATTATTAGCATTTTAAAATTAAAAAGGATTTGAGATTAAAAGTTTTAGACACAAAGGTCTCTTCATAGTTGTTAAAAAATTCCTGAGCAAAAAAAAAAAAAAAAAAAAAAAAAAAAAAAATTCCTGAGCATACACGATGGGAAACGAATAATAAATGTGTTCAAATAGAGATATATTTCACTGTAGCTTTACAGTCAGGTAGAGAAATATTTGTCAAATCTTTGGACTCAGAGTAATTTTTTATATTATTGTTATTATTATTAATTTCTATTAAAGAAATAAATAGCAAGCTAGTTGAGAATATTCAAGTAGATATTTAAGAGAAAGCAACAAATTTCATTTATATAAATGAGAAAGGCTTAGTAAAGATAATAATAATATGGTAATTGGGAGGGAATAATATACTAGAGCCTTTGGAAAGCCGAATTTAAATTTTCAGACCGTTTCCAACATTTGTTTTAATTCTTTTCATTCATAATAGTTGTTTCTCAAGGGAATGTTTTTATAATGAGTATTTCTTGACTGGAATTTCCTATTTGCTTTATTGTGGGATTATTTAATAAAACGTAATATCTATTATTAAAAATAAATAACATATATATAATTTATTATATGAAAACAACACATAAATTGTCATTATATACTACTAAGGTAAAATGTATAAGTCTAATTTTATGAAAAATGGGATCTATATGAGTAGTCATTTGTTGTTATTTTAGTTTTATTTATCTATAAAAATTCTCAAAACTAAGTCGGAATTAGAGTTTAAGAGCCTTCTTAAAAATAAGGATGGTTGGGCAGCCCAGGTGGCTCAGCGGTTTAGCGCTGCCTTCATCCCATGGCTGGAGTCCCGGGATCGAGTCCCAAGTTGGGCTCCCTGCATGGAGCCTGCTTCTCCCTCTGCCTGTGTCTCTTCCTCTCTCTCTCTCTCTGTCTATCATGAATAAATAAATAAAATATTTAAAAAAAATAAGGATGGTTGAATTTTAGTAGTGTGGGACTAGAGACCATTAAAACCCATGCAAGCAAAGGTGAGTATGATCCCAGCTTGGGACAGAGTTAATTGAAAACTGGTCTTGGCTGCAAGAAGAAGAGGGCTATCCAGAAAAATAAGTAGAAAACATTAGAGATGATAATTAACTGTAATATAACTCTAAAAGACAATACTTGAAATATTTTTTAAAGTAATCTCAGCTGATTCTTAGCTTTTGCCCCAACCCTTTATACAAAATGATAAAGGAGGACAATACCCTCACTTACACCTCCTGCTCCTTCCCTCCCACTCTTATCAAACGTATTTTCTAGCTATTACTTGGATTAATTTATTCTAAAAAATACAAATTATTAATATAATATAATATAATATGTATATAGTTGTCTATTTTTTTTCCATTTGTCATGCTCACCTTGGGCTTGATAGTTTCTTTCTTTCTTTAGTCTAGAATTCTGATTCTCAAATTTAGAAGCATTGGCTAAATTTATCTGGTTAAGTCATTGCTCATTCATATCCCTCATTTTATCCATCTATAAAATGGGCTGCTTACTGAATTCCAATACCAAATAAACTTGAAAAATTTGTTGGTAAAAATGTCTTTCTTCAAATCAATTGCGGGGAAAATAATGAAGAAATATTAGTATACTAGAGACATGAGACTATTTCTAGGTTACAATGCAAAATTACATAATTTACATGAAACTGGTTAAAGAATAAATTGCACTGTAGGAAGTGTTCAATTATGATAACCAAGTCAACCACTTCTCCCCTTAGTATAAATTGAAAAGTTCTTGTCAGCCTGCTCAAACTACTAAAATTATTAAGAGACAGTAATGTTCTTGTTCATGCAAATTATAATGTAATTTGATTTTGCCTACTTTAATGAGAGAATGGTGTATTTCATGCTTAAATACAGGCTCACACACAACTAGTCTCTCAAATGCATAGATAATGCCTAATCACATTTTGAAATGTCTAATACCTACTTTGTTTAAGCTTGAAACTCTTATTTACTACTGATCATTGTTCTTAAAGGTATTTCCTGCTTTATTTTAATTCAGATATCTCTTCCTTACTTTTTGTTTATCCACTTATTACTTATAATGATTCTTCAGTTCTTTTATTTTATATATACATTTATTTGTATACATTTAAGGGGCACCTGGGTGGCTCAGTCAATTGGGTGGCTGACTTGATTTTGGGATTCTCTCTCTCCCACCTCTCAAATAAATAAATAAATCTTTAAAATAATAAATACATTTAAGTATATACATTTATTTAAAAAACTCCCATCTATAATTTATTCCCTTAAATTACAAAAGTGAAATGCGTTCAAAGGTAGATAGAACTAAAATACAATAAGCCTATAAGATGCCATGGGTTGGGATGAATAGTCATTTGAATATGTTCTACATGAGGGGAGCCTGGGTGCTCAGATGTTGAGCATCTGCCTTTGGCTCCAGTCATGATTGTGGGATCCTGGGATCGAGTTCTGCATCAGGCTCCCTGCAGGGAGTGTCTTTGCCTCTCACTCTGTGTCTCTCATGAATAAATAAATAAAATCTTAAAAAAAAAATGTTCTACTTGAAAGGTGATACTGGAAGTTTGTTTTTCAAAATTGTTTGAGATTTCCTAATGAAATCAAATAGCAAATAGAACCATAATTTTGTCTGCTGTGTTTCACTGCCACTGATTTTAGTTGTTGATTGAAACAGCAATTATAGGATGCCTTTTAAAATCCATGCTGAAGATGTTGGCAAGGATGAAGAGAAAGGGGAACCCACCTGCACCGATGGTAGGAATGCAAACTGGTGCAGCCACCCTGGAAAACAGGATGGAGTTTCCTCAAAAAAGATAAAAATACATAGAAAATAGATAAAAATAGATTAAAAAGATAAAAATAGAACTATCCAATGATCCAGCCAATTGGACTAGTAGGTATTTACCCAAAAAATGCAATACTACTTATTTGAAGGGACATGTGTACTCTGATGTTTATAGCATTATTAACAATAGCGGAACTATAGAAACAGCTCAAGTGTCCTCAATTGATGAATGAATAAAGATGTGGAGTGTGTGTGTGTATGTATGTATGTGTGTATGTGTGTGTATATATATAATGGTATATGTAATGTATATATATAAAATATATATAAAAATATATAATGGAATATTACTCATCCATCAAAAAGAATGAAATCTTGTAATTTGCAACGATGTGGTTAGAGCTAGACAGTATTTGGCTAAGTGAAGTAAGTCAGTCTAAGGAAGACAAATACCATACAATTTCACTCATGTGGAATTTAAGAAACAAAACAGATGAATGTAAGGGGGAAAAAGAAAGGCAAATCATAAAACAGACTCTTAACTATACAGAACAAACTGAGGGTTGCTAGAGGGGAGGTAGGCAGGGGGATGGCTTAAATGGTGATGAACATTAAGGAGGGCAATTGTGATGAGCACCAGGTGTTGTATGTAAGTGATGAATCACTAAATTCTATACCTGAAACTAATATTACACTGTATGTTAACTAGAATAAAAAAAATTAAAACATCCATGTTTAATGGTTTTAATATTCTTTTTCCTAGAATTTAAATCTTTTGTCATTCTATAAGCAACTGCCATTTTTAAAATCAATATCTTTGTTTTCTAAATCAACTTCAGAGGGGCTTCTGGCTGGCTCAGTCAGTAGAGTATGACTCTTGATCTCAAAGTTGTAAGTATTGGATGTGGAGCCTACTCAAATGAATGAATGGATAAGTAAGTAAATGCACCTTCATCAAAGCCTATCGACTATTTCTCATATTTTCACATATACTTACGGTTATAGCAAATGATACTCACTTTTTAAAATTTTCTTTTATTTTTTAAATATTTTATTTATTTAGAGACACACACACACACACACAAACACACACACACACACACACACAGACCCAGGCAGAGGGAGAAGCAGGCTCCATGCAGAGAGCCCAATGTGCAACTCGATCCTGGGTCTCTAGGATCAGGCCCTCGGCTGAAGGCTGCGCTAAACCGCTGAGCCACTCAGGCTGCCCGATACACACCTTTTAGATATAAGAAAGTAACAGAGAATATTATGCATCTTGTTCTTAGTTATAAATTTGAAATAATTTGAATAATTTAAAGTTAAGAAAATAATTTTTAAAAATATTAACTGTTTAATAAACAAAACAATTATTGCTATCTTCTTTGCCCTTGTTATATATTAAGAAAATGAACTCCATGTTTGAAATGAAGGTAAACTGAAGAGAGCTGTACAATTCTTGGAGAGGGAAAAGTGTTTTCCCTCAATTTACTAGAGAGTGTAAATGCTCATTGTCAGGAGAATCAGGTTTATATTTGTAAAGAATTAGATGTGAAACCATAGGATATATTCTCATTGTTTCATGTGGATATCCTTAATAATGCCTCAGGATCTGTGAAATCTGTTTTTCAGGCAAAGCCATATGATGCTGCCACAAATAAGTCTAAAGTGCTGCTAACTGGGACTACTGTATTGTGTCATCTCAGCCTAATTCATTTACAATCAAATAATAAGATCCAAGTAAAGCCCTGGTGTCTGTTTACTGCAGCTGGTATGATTGTAATTTATTTATATCAATGAAATTACAATAGACTTAGCAATTATATCACAGGTATTAATAGAAGATTACATTGCCTTAGAACTAATGAGCGAAAAGTATTGATGTTTTGGGATGGATGGATCCATAGTAAAGAACAGCAGATATTTGTTTGCCAGACTCTTATATGCTTTTATTCAATGGACATTTACAAAATTTCTATAATTCTTCCTAAAAAAACTTGAATAAGTTCAGACCCTAGATTTAAGGAGGTCAGAGTTTATAGGGATAGGGGTCTCTAAACAGAGTTATCTTCTAGGTGAACATAATCATGGGAGAAATAAATTCCACATTGTGTGGTCAGTGTGAGTTGTGATAACATTAGTGCTAAGAGTAAAAAGAGTGTGAGATGTGAGAGGTGGCTGACACTTTAGGTATATGGGCTATGTGCAAAGGCATAAAAATAGAAGTTACCTTCTTTTACAAGATTATGTGAAGTAACAGAAAGAAGCTAGAGTCTGTGTAAGGAGTTAGCATTGTGTGAGTGGAATTTGTAAGAAGGGGTGACAGTGAAGGAGTAGGTGAGCCTGAGAAGATAGTTCAGAAACTGCAAATATATTGAATGGTAAATTGTATGTATTTGTATGACATGAAAATCTCTAAAAGGTTCAACAGGGAAGTGACATGATCACAACTATGTTTTAGAAAGCTAGATGTGGTGCCAGAGTGGAGGTGTGACAGATGACTAGATAGCAGAGAGGAGAGAAAGAAGTGAGACTCAATAGGAGGCTCTGGAAATACTTAATGAGTGAGATTAAACGGGTTTGGGGTAAGGACATTATAATTGGAGCAGAGAAATAAACACATAGAGGTGACAAGGAACAGAAAAAAGAATTGGTAATGTTTCAGTATGTTGGATAAACATCCTGTTTTCAACTTATCAATTACATTTATCTCATACATATACATTTGTCTAAAAATTATTTTGTTCCTCTCTTGTGAGACTGACGAAGGTTTAGTAATCAAATGAGTTCTCAAATGGGCTCAGATGGGGATCCCTGGGTGGCGCAGCGGTTTGGCGCCTGCCTTTGGCCCAGGGCGCGATCCTGGAGACCCGGGATCGAGTCCCACATCGGGCTCCCGGTGCATGGAGCCTGCTTCTCCCTCTGCCTTTGTTTCTGGCTCTCTCTATCTCTCAGTCTTTCATGAATAAATAAATAAATAAATAAATAAATAAATAAATAAATAAATAAATAAAATCTTTAAAAAAAAAAAAAAGAATAATTCAAATGGGCTCAGATGAAGTAGAATTAGAATAACCAGCCAGACTGAATGGGAGAAGAATATAGTTTCATGGAATCTGCCTTAAGGTAGTTATTGCTGGAGTTTTCTAGAGATACCTCTGCATCTTAGATTACCCGAAGCATTAGCCCAAACTCTAGTCCCACATTCTTGGGGCTGGAACTTTACTGTTTTACATGGATTGAAATAACAAAATTGTAATTGCCTTTGTGTTTTTTCATGAATATTTTGCCCTGCTGCTATTAATCTGGTAAAATGTGAAATTCCTTAGATAGGAATGAATTTGGCTTTTGACGATAAGAAATTATAGATGATGACTAACGACTTGACAGGGATACAAGGTATGATTCCCCCCCCCCGTGTTAGCATCAGAATGACTTTTGGCCCATCTTGCCTAGAAGGTTCCAGTCACATTCGGCATGGATTATGGCACACTGAGCTGCTGCTTAACGTGTTCTTAGAGCCAGAAGATCTCAGGAGGGATTCCCTGTGGAGGATGTTGTAATCTCCCACTGGATGCTTTTTCCTCCTCCTTTCTTCTTTTCTTTGCTTTGAAGAGCTGGACAAGAAAGGTATCCATGCTGAAAGCCGAGTAAACCCGGAGGGCAAGTGCTGACATTCATGAGATCAGAGTCACTTTTGCAAGAGCTAACCAGCAGGGTAAACAGTTTGCTATAGCTTTAATAAATGAGAGTAATAGAAATGGTATCAGATCGGTTAATCTGCACACTTTTCATTTTCATACACAGCTAGTAGTCACTGAGCTCTCTTTATCACACAATTATTTTTTTTCCAATTCCCTTTGCTCTTTCTCACTTAACTCCTCAGTCTGTATAAACCAAAAGCAACATTCTAAAATGTGATGTGATTATTGGGAACATTTTGTTGATAAAAGATGCTCACACAACAGGAGGAAATTAAGTTGTTACTGACATTTCTCCATAGAAAGTGGAAATCTCTGCAGCTGAAAGACCACACAGTGGAATTTCCATTTAGCAAACTCTCTATGACTGTGAGAACTTCCTGGTAATATCAGATACTGCAACTTCAGACATATAGACTTAAATGAATAAATGGCAGTGTTGAATATGCTGTGGTGCAGAATTCTAGTTCTCTAGGGAGTGTCCAGTGTCCTACATAATAAATCACAGGAAAAGATTAAAAATAAATTAGGACAATGCTGTACTTCTATTTTATTCTTACACTAAGAACCTTGGAAATAGAGAAAAGGTTATTTCTTACTTTATATTTTCAGCCAATTCTCTGTAAGAAAGCTGGATAAACACTACACGTTTGAGAAAAGCCTTCAAAAACAACATGTTTTAATTTATGAGCATTTAAATTTCATCCAAAGCTAGGATTTAATTACAATCCAAGATTGAATCAGCAGGAAAGTGCCCCTCATGATGCTAGATCTGTTCCTGTCCACAATGGTGGTCTTGGATGTTTTAAAGAATTCCAGATATGTGGAAATTTTACCTTTGCTTTAGATTAGAGATGGAAGCCTTTTCCAAGCTGGCCATTTATATATTATAGTAATATAGTCTGAACCTATCATAAGTCATCCTATGGAAATTTCCTTTAAATTTTACTATTGATAAAGTCACCAATGCCATGGGAAGACTAGATGTCTCATTACTGCATCTAATGTAATAATTTAGTAAAATAGCATTTGTTTTTCATCGTGCAATATAGTAAGATTCAGGTAAAATATTTTTCTATGACTTTGTTAGTCAGTTAATGTCTATCAAAGATGAGAAAATTAAAAAAGTTATGCACATTGAGACCTCTCTCAACTTTATGTTGTTTTCACACATCTGAGGGGATATTTTGATTATATTATTCTGATTTTCTCTCTTGACTTTCTGTTTATAAGGACTTTTATGTGGCTAAACTGAAGTTTCTGTTGGTTTCAGATAGTGGATAGATGGAATTAGAATTTATGCCAATATGCAAAGAGTAAGATTGAATTAATGTTTAATTTCTGAACCCCCCCAAACTTATTTTTCCAGAAGAAAATAGGTTTGAAAGAAGACCTTGGAGTGGATTTTTTCTGGATTTTCTTAATGTGCCAAAGTCTATACATTATTGGCACAGACTTCTGAAATTTTTCCTTAAGTGTGGAGGGCACAACCTTTATGAATAGCCATTATTGGCTTGGTACCTGTAGTAGGAAGATATAATGTAAAAGCAATAGACAGCTCAAAGCTCGTCCTTTTTGGTCCCAAGGAATTTTGAGAGATAAAGGGAGAGAAAGGCAGATAAAGAAAGAAGTGAAGGGATCCCTGGGTGGCTCAGCAGTTTGGCACCTACCTTTAGCCCAGGGAGCAATCCTGGAGTCCCAGGATCGAGTCCCACGTCGGGCTCCCAGCATGGAGCCTGCTTCTCCCTCCTCCTGTGTATCTGCCTCCCTCTCTCTCTATGTCTATCATAAATAAAGAAATAAATCTTAAAAAAAAAGAAAGAATGAAAGAAGTGAAGACTCTAGGTCCCAATCTCTCATTTTCAGACTTCGTCTTGGACAGGAGAAGGTGTGTTTTATAAGTTAAAGGAATTGCCAAGGGTAGGAACACTTACCTAGATTCATCTCTGGAACTCTGGAAGGAGATGTCCGTAGAAAACTAAAATTTGTAACTTAGCATGGTTTACCTGGAGAAGAGATGTGGTTTAGCTTTCTGATTTGCTTCAAGTGAGTATGAGGTATGGGTAGGATGCTTGTATGACCATGCTCCTACTGGGAACTTTTGAGGTGATATGATTGTGCTTCACTGATTTAGAGGCTTTTTTTTTTAAGATTTAATTTATTTATTCATGAGAGACGAAGAGACATAGGCAGAGGTAGAGGCAGGCTCCATGCAGGAAGCCTGATGTGGAACTGGATCCCAGGACTTCAGGATCACGCCCTGAGCCGAAGGCAGGCGCTCACCAGCTAAGCCATCCAGGCATCCTTGATTTAGAGGTTTAGGGATGGTTTGCCTATTCCAGGTTCTGGATGGAACATGTGGAAGAGATACAAGGAGATTGACAGTGTTGGCAAGGGCTGAGGTGAGTCAGAGTTCACCACTAGGCTTTGATGAAGTCTTGCAGAGCCCTGACAATGAATTACACAGGGCATTCCAGCACCCTTCCTACTCTGAAGTCATAAGGATAAAGTAAGCTCCCTGATATACCCATACCTTACTTTAAGAAAGAAAAGAATAAAAAGGCAGGAACGTAAAGATGGAACATCTACCAGAAAAGCCTGAGTAGACCAAAACACCTCCCCAAAATTAAAATAAAAGGCCCACAAAACTTTAAAACAGTTCTGTATGGGATTTGAACTTTTAAGTATAAAAACCAGAAGTAAATTAAACAGTATTATTTGGTGGGGATGGTTTTCTTCTGTGTGAGATGGTCTCTGGTAGAAGATTAGGCCAGATTTAAAGAATAAAAGAGCAGTATTTTTCAGTGTACTTTCGAATACTGTGGGAGAAAATTTAACAATCCTACATGTTTATATGATGCTCTGTACTCATTTGGGTCTTAAAACCACAGCAAAATATTTCTCATAGCATTTGACAAACATCATAATATTTGGGAACTTTTCCATTAAAGCAAGGACAGTTTATTAATGTATTAGGGTTCTATCACTTTAGAACCAATTATTACAAATTTAGCAGCTTAAAACAATGTACACTTATTAGCTCATAGCTCTGTAGGTCAGAAGCCTAGGCAAGCTCAACTGGGTTCTTTGCTTGGTCTTCTGAGGCAGAAATTGAAGTGTCAGCACATCTGAGCTCTTACCTCGAAGCTCTGGGGAAGAATCCACTTCAAGCTCATTCAGATCACTGGCAAAATCTAGTTCCTTATGGATTGTAGGTCTGAGGTCCCCATTTCTTGCTGGCTGCCACTTGAGATTTATTCTCTATTCCTTGAAGTGACCTGAGTTTTTTCTCATATGGTACCCTCTGTCTTCAAACCAGCAATGGCATCTCAGATCTTTCTCATGATTTGAATCTCTCTGATTTCCTCTTTTGTTACTAGTTAAAGAAAACTCAGGCCTTTTAAAAGGTTCATGTGATTAGATTTGGTTGATTCACTGGAATCATCTGCCTTTGGATTAACTAAAAGTCAGTTGATCGGTAACCTTCACTAAGTCTTTAAAATCACTTTTGTCGTGCAACCTAACATAATCATAGGCATTATATCTCATCGAATTTCCAATCTCAGTTTTGTGGATTAGGGAAGGAAATCATGGAGGTGGGGATAGGGCAAGGAGGACCATTTCAGAGTTACTCCCACCACTATGAGTTTTTTTGTGTACTTTTTCATATAACAGTAGACCCTAATAATAAAGTACTGTTGACTAGGAAAATAAATAATACTGTTGATAACAGCCATGATTAAATTATTAAATATTAATAGTCAACATGATTAAAGATCCCTAAATGTATGATTGCTTATCATGAAAAAAAATTATTGAATATAACAAACTCTGGTATGTGCTGATGACATGCTCAGGCAAATTGTATACAATGACTTTCCCTGTAAAACTCACAGATTATAGGAAAAGACAGATGAATAGGTAGATGATTACAGCACAACTGATAAAGATGATCATATATAGCCATATAAAAAGTGCTATAGAAAGACAGAAGCCTGTGAAGTCAGTGGATAATTCATCAAGAAACATTGAGAAGATCCTAATTCTTGTTTGCTCAAAGCTTAGAATTTTCCTCCATATGATAAAACAACACAGGTTCCTTATGGAAAGCTGGAAAATACAAAAGAAATAGAATGATAATAACATACAATCCAACTATCTGAAGATATCTTTATATTGTTGACATATTTCTTTTATGTCATATTTTTGTATATATATTTTATAAAGCTAAGGTTATAGTTAAGGGTGTACTTCATATTCATTTTAGCATACCTCTTTTATATATAGTATATTAACATTTTCTGTATATGAAGAATTTTATAAATATTAGTCTCAGTTATTTAGCAATATTTCATCATATGGAAGGACCAAATTTTAAGTGACCATTCCACTTGTATATTTTAGTTGTTTCTGGTATTTTGTAAATATAAAAAGCTTGAAGTCACTGTTTTTTCACATTGTGGTCATGGAATTGACTCTAGGGAGAACTGTGAGTATTCATAGGGTAAAATGAAAATTCGATTTTACATATGTTGGGAATAATTATAAGTAATTATAGATGTGATGATCAAAATCAGTACTATTAATTTCTTATATGGAGGGTTATACAACTTAAAATAGTCAAATAACTTCTTTAACAGAAACAATCACATCTGAGGATAGTAAAATAACAGTCTTCAAAATTGTTTTTCACACTTTTGTAAGTATATAGTATATATTACAGTATATTTTACATATATAATCTCTTTAAATGTAATATAAAGTGATGTATATATCTCTCTGTATATAACATATATTACATATGTATATAATGAGAGAAAGATGGGGGCAGTGGAAATTTTAAGGAATTAGCTCAAATGTTTGTGGAGACTAGCAAGTCAAAAATCTGCAGGGTGAGCCCACAGCCTGGAAACCCAAGGAAGAGTTGGGAGTTTGAGTCAAAGGCAATCTGCTGGTAGAAATCCTTCTCTGTCACGGTGGAGATTAGTTTTTTTCTTAAGGTCTTTAAGTGATTGGATGAGGCCTACTCACATAAGGTTTACTGACTTAAATTTTAATCCCATTCAAAAAAATACCTTCCCAGAAACGTCTAGAATAAAATATTTGGGTACTGTGACCTAGCCAAGAGGAAACATAAAATTAACCATTTGAGGTGCCTGGGTGGCTCAGTCAGTTAAGTATCAACTCCTGGTTTGGCTTAGGTCATGATCTCAGCATCATGAGATGGAGCCCCACATGGGAGTCTGTGCTCACCATGGATTGATTCTGCTTGGGATTTCTTACCTTCCTCCTCCCTCCTCTGCTTTCTCATAAATAAATAAATAAATAAATAAATAAATAAATAAATAAATACAATCTTTAAAAAAGAAACCCAAAACTAACCATCACACAGAATAATTATGAAGAGTCATCAGCAAAAATTTGGCTGTTTGAGGTTTGACTATGGGTTCTCTGTGTTCTCTGAATTGAATACACTTAAGATTTCTTTTCTAAGAAACATAATGACATGAGGAAAAAGTCTGAAAAATAGCCAAAATATGGAGAGGGAGAAGCAGACTCTGTGCTGAGCTGGGAGCTCTATCCTAGGACTCTGGGACCATGCCCTAAGCTGAAGGCAGTTGCTTAACCAATTGAGCCACACAGGTTCCCAACCATAAGTGACTCATTTTTTTTTTAAGATTTTGTTTGTTTATTCATGAAAGACACAAAGAGAGAGGCAGAGACATGGGCAGAGGGAGAAGCAAACTCCTTGCAGGGAGCCTGATGTGGGACTTGATCCCGGGACTGCGGGATCACGCCCTGGGCTGAAGGCAGATGCTCAACCGCTGAGCCACAGTGGCATCCCCATAACTGACTCTTAATGATAGAGAACAAACTGAGATTTTATGGGGGGAGATAAATGGGGGTCTCGATGAGTGATGGGTATTAAAGAGGGCACTTGTGATGAGCACTGGGTGTTGTATGTAAGTGATGAATCACTGAATTCTACTCCAGAAATCAATATTGCACTGTAGTTTAACTAACAAAATTTAAATTAAAAAGAAAAAGTCTGAGAAAAAGTTATCATCAGTATTGAGCTAGTAGTAATAAATGGTACCTGCAAGTGTCCTTAAAGGACAAAAACTTTTCTGCTTTTAACTGTTCTAGTAGGAAGATGAGATATTATTTACTACTTTGATAAATATCTCTCCAATGAGGCCTATTGGTGGTAAAGGTCATATTAATAAATAATAATTTGAATTAGACAATATTTAAAGGGAACGCAGTGTTCTAATTTGGGATGCATACAATTACCCAAAAAAGAATAATCGAAAAAATTGACTAGCCTAAAATTCTTTTCTGAGTACAAACTATAGGGGAATTTTCTTATATGAATAACCAGGGAAACATTGTAATTAATATATTTCTATATGTAAATTGTTTGAGAAGCTCTTGAAAATAGGTCTTTGACTTGCTTATTTAAAATAAATCCCTAGCTATTTTGTCTATACCATACATTAATAGAATATGAAAAGGATTGGTTAGATGAACTAAGGTAAACTACAGTTTAAATCCCTTTTAAATTATTGAAAATTCCAAGGGATTGTGAGTTAATAAAAGTTATTATGCTTATGTTAATCTTTGGAATGTATATTTTTCCCACAGAATTCTATGGTTTATTTTTTTGTCAAATAACTTTTATATCAAACATATTAGTAGGAATATTATTGGTAGTTTAATACTTTAGAAAAAACAGCATGTAAATTTGTATAAAATTTTAGTCTTATGTACAGGAATGTTTTTTAACTTGGGTATAACAGTGCTTATTTTGGGGAATAGGCCATTTAAAACTGACCTCATTTAATATTTAGCAGTATTAATCGAAGTGGTTCTTTCATAAATTTCCCCCAAATGAAATGAAATACAGATCTCAAGTCTTACAAGGGATAATAAACTAATAAAATCATGGAACGAACTCAAAAAAATCAATAATAGAATTATCGGTTTTCTGACCTAATCTGAAACCTTCACCTTGGTCAGAGCTTTTTAGTCCTGTGATTAACTAGGTAATCCTAAATCACATGGCCTTTATCTGAATAAGACAATAAAGGTTTAGCATATAGAATGCAAATCCTATCAGCCATGTAATAGGTCCTATACCTCAATTCTAAATAATACTTAAGGAAAATTGTTTGAATTAAGAATTACTTAAGAATAAAGATTAAAAACCTACCATTCTTTTAATTTAGCATTATAGCTACCCTCACTTTGTGATTCTAAAACTGCAAGTGAATAATATATCATACATTAATCCTAAATATTATTATTTCTTTTAAATTGCTTTTGGGTTTACATTTTAGAGAAATGTTAATATTTTTCCAAGTGAAACCAAGAGGAGACTAGCATTTATGTTTTATTCTATTTTTTCCAAATTACAAATGTTTTTCTGACCTTTAAATACTCATGAGGGGAAATAAAATGAGCATAAAATATTTGCCTTAATTGTTTTGCATTCTGTTGCTTCATTATGAATCTTAACAGCTTAATTATTCCCAATGTCATTGTAGGGGAAAAATATCAAACAGGCCACTGAAGGGACTATGGGAGTTTCAAAACCATTTCTGAAAGCAAAGAAGATCACATAGGTGGCCCCCTTTTATTAATATAGATAACTTGACTGAATTACTCATAATGCAGCAGTTACTATTTTTATGCCAAAGTCTTGGGGAAAGAAGAAACGGTTTTCATACCATTCTTATAAATGGATAAAGACTACTCTTTCAGAGGCTAGTGGTTTCTCTGGGGAAATTGTGATTCAACAAAATATAGAATACTTTCTGAGATTATTTTACTCTAAATGATCAATACCATTTTCAAGGACTGTGGAGATCACAGAAGTGAGTTCTTTTATCTCCACAATTTCTTATATACACATTTGTTAATAAAATCTTTAAAATTATCTCTATGTTCTGAATTCTGGATTTTAAGTAATACAAAGATATTTACTTAGGTTACTGTTCTGTGATGACTTTAAAGAGTACTTTTCTTTTACAATGTGAGTAAATACATAAGGTATTTTATACATATAATATGCAACTGGTGGAGTATGGAGTGGTAGGAAGTGACTTACCCACACATCCACTATAACCTCTTGATTTGTTTTAGCTCAGGATACACAGCAAACAAGAATGAAACATGTTACAATGGCTTTCTCTTTCTTTGTCTTTTATCACCTTCTGGGCACATAGATGCTTTCTGTGTAGGAGGAGTTCTATCAGACTGAGAACGAAATCAAAAGCTTTCCTCTTTCCTTTTATTCTCAAACCTAAACTAGCATTCATGAAGAAAGTATACCAGCTTCAGACCTCTAACGCAACAGCAATAATAAATATTGTATGCGTAAAGGTACAAATATAAATACTAATCTTATTAATGATAACGGTAATATTTTACATTTACCAGATTCCAGGTATGTTGTTTAGATTTTATAATATTACCTGATGTAACTGTGGGAACGATTTCAATAGATGAATAACTATTATTACTGTTATTTAAAAATATTATTCTTCAAAAAAATATTCTTCTCATTTGTAAGTGTGGGAAATGGAGGCACTAAAAGCTTGAGTAATTTGCCCACAGTAAATTAAATTAAATGGCTGGTTGGAAATACTGGACTTTTAAAATTCATGAGTTAACTTCAATATTCCCCAAGAACATTTGATTTTGTAGCCCAGAGAGAAACTCATCTCATTAAAAATTTTCCTGCCAGTTGCAGCGTCCACTTCATTTCTTCTACTTTCTTTTCAACTATAGCCCCTCCCTCACCCTAACATCTAACACATTTTCTTTTTGTATTTGCTTTTTTTGTATAATGTATGTGATATATATAAAATGGTATTCGTAATACTTACTGTGATGGCCACTTTTATGTGGCAACTAGACTAGGCTGTGGTCCACAGATATGTCATTCTTCTTGTTAAGGTATTTTTTTTTTGGATAGAATGAACATTTAAATCAGTAGACTTTGAGTAAAGTACTGTTTTGTTTTACTTATTTTTTTTACTTTATAGAAATTTATCATACTTGCATGTTATTTTAGTTTTTTATAAAATATATATACTTGTATATATTTTAGTATTTTAAAATTTTATTTTTAAACCCCAAATTATGATCTAATAGTTCATCTATGCTGTTGAATGTAGCTGTAGTTTATATCACTGCTCTATAATATGCTGCTGTATTACTAAATACTGTAATTTAAAATTTATTCTTGTTTATGAACATTTACTTTGTACCAATGTTTCGTGCATTTCTATAATCCTTCTTGTGCATGTGTCTTAGTATACATGTGAATGAGTTTCTTGGAATATATCTTGGAATCAAAGTATTGGGTAGCAGGGTATATGAGTGCTCCATTTTTTCAAAAAATGCACCTTTCATTTCATGAGTAATGTATAGGTGTTTCCATTGATTCACATCCTTTCCTAAAACTTTCCAAGCAAGTTGATATGAAGTAGGATCTATTTTTCTTTCTTATGATATGTAAGCATTTTTTATTCTGGGCACTATATTTTTTTCAGTTATATGTGTTACAAGTATCTTATCCCACTTTATGGCTTATTATTTCACATTCTTTGATATATTTTTGGTAAACTGAATTGAAGTACTCAAGTTAATATTTCTTTATCTATCTATCATCTATCTATCTATCTATCTATCTATCTATCTATCTATCTATCATCTATTATTTATTTTTGGTGCGAGGAGGTTGGGTCATATTTAAAAACCAATTTCCTCATCCCAAATTAGAACTGTAATATTCTGTGGTTTTATGCATACATATTTTTTGGATTTTTTTCTATAGTTAATTCTTTAATCCATCTGAATTTCTTTTTTTGAGAGGGAGAGAGAGAGAAAGAGGAGGGGCAGAGGGAGAGGGAGAGAGAGAATCTTAAGCAGGCTACATGCCCAGCACAGAGCCCGATCTTACAACCCTGAGATCATGACCTGAGCCAAAATCAAGAGTTGGACAGTTAACTGACTGAGCCACCCAGGTGCCTTTTATCAATCTGAAATTGATTCTAAATAAATGAAGTAGGAATTCTTTTTTTCTTAAATGGATTCACCAGTTTCCTGACAACATTTATTGACATCTCTTCTACCTTCTCTCCTTACTTCTTTACCCCCAATCTGGCTACTATATTCACATGTGTCCCAGTTCAAGTTCTCTAATCTGTTGCATTGATTGGTTTTTATCTCTTGGCACAAATGGTACATGTCCAAATAGCATAACTTTGTGATGGGTTTTGATATCTGGAAAGAGAAGTCCTCTCACTTAATTTTTCTATTTTTGTCCCAATTATTCTTTCTTTTTCATACTTCCACAATAACTTTAGGATCTGCATTTGAAATTCTTGTTAGAATTTTACTGAGTTGGGGTCCCCGGGTGTCACAGTTGAGTAAACATCTGACTCTTGGAGCACCTGGGTGGCTCTGTGGCTGAGCATCTGCCTTTGGCTCAGGTCATGATCCCAGGGTCCTGGGATTTAGTCCCGCATCAGGCTTCCTGCATAGAATCTGCTTCTCTCTCTGCTTATTTCTCTGCCTCTGTGTGTGTGTGTCTCTCATGAATAAACAGATGAATTTTTTTTAAAAAAAAGCATCTGACTCATGGTTTTGTCTCAGGTCATGATCTCAGGGTTCTGAGATCAAGGCTCACTTTGGGCTCTGAATTTGCCATGGAGTCTGCTTGGGATTCTCTCTCCCTCTGCCCCTCCTTCCATGTTCTCTCTCTTTCTAAAATAAATAAACAAATCTTTAAAAAAATAATTTGATTGAGTTGATTTTGTAGATTAAATTGGTGTAACTTTACGTCTTTTCCCCAATTTAATGTTTTTGTCCATAAACACAAGATATATCTCCATAAACCTTTAATGTCTGTCAACAGATGTTAATATTTTTGTATGGGTCTTATACATCTCTTGGATATTTCCCTGGGTATCTTATCAGTTGCTAATATACAGTGTATATTTTAAAATAATTATGTGTTGCTGATGTATAGAAATGCAATTTATTTTTAAAATATCAATCACCGGGATCCCTGGGTGGCGCAGCGGTTTAGCGCCTGCCTTTGGCCCAGGGCGCGATCCTGGAGACCCGGGATCGAATCCCACGTCGGGCTCCTGGTGCATGGAGCCTGCTTCTCCCTCTGCCTGTGTCTCTGCCTCTCTCTCTCTCTCTATCACAAATTAAAAATAAATAAATAAATAAATAAAACTTAAAAAAAATAAAATAAAATAAAATAAAATATCAATCACCTAGCTATCTAACTTGTCAAACTCTGTGATTATTTCCAATAATTAGATTCCAAAGTATTTTCGATTTTTCATGTAGATAGTCAACACATAAGATGACTCTTACTTACTTTCCAATTTTAAGTCTTTCTTTTTCTTGTCTTAATGTAAAAGCACGGAAAAAGTCTTCACATTATGCAATATATCCAGAATCTGATCTTGTCTGACCAATTGCCCAGTGTCCATCTGGTCTAAGACATCCTTTATTTTTTCATGAGGATTACTTTAATGGCTTCCTAACAGTTTGCCCTTACCTGGCTCCTACTCTTTCACTCACATTTTATCCTCAACAGCATAGCCAAATGGTTTTACAAGTCTCTAATGGTTTTACAGCTCTCCACGTTTAATTTAGAGTAAAAACCAAGTCATTATAGAATGTACAATGCTCTATAAAATCACCCTTCTCTTAATCCCCTTTCTCTCACTTTATCTTCAATCCCCTGTTTCCATTGCTTGCAGCAAAAACTATTAATTCCCCACCTCATACCACATAGACTTACCTCCTACTTGACTCATAGCTATGGTGATGGGTATTTCAAATCCCCACCAGTACCATCCTACTTCAGATACTTGTGTACCTAGTTTCTCTGCCCGTAGACTGACTCTGGCAGCCAGAAGATTGCTGAGCCCATTGCAGGGCAGCCCAGAAGTACTGGATATGTGATGTCATCCCTTAGCCTGTGGGGGATGGAAATCCATGGATAGATATTCCTGCTTCCATCTCTCTTGCTGGGGAATTCTAAGATGTCAGTGTACATGCATCCTCAGCTAGTCCTCAGCAGGACTGAGTTTCATCAACTCACCTTAGTTTAGCCATTTTTTCTCTGCTTTGCATTCCTCCCATTCTTTTGCATGCTCCTCAGGATCACCTCTCAAATAACCTATGAGTATCCAAATCCTTGATAATGGGATTAATACCATGGAAACCTAGTCTAGAATACTGCCTTGGCCATGCTGACTGACCTCTTTGCTACTTTTCAAACAGAAAGGCATGTTACTGCCTTAACACAGTTTCAGCTTTCAGGAATGCTTTTCCTTCAATAATTAATTTCCTTCATTGCTTTCATATGATTCCTAAATACTTTCTTCTTAATGAGGCTTAGTGTAACTACCTATTTTTTAAAAGTTTTTATTTAAATTCCAGTTAGTTAACATACACTGTAATATTAGTTTCAGGTATAAAATTGAATGATTCAGCACTTCCATATATCACCCATTGCTCATCACAAGTGCTCTCCTTAATCCCCATCACCAATTTAATCCATCCCCTTCCACTCACCTCCCCTCTAGTGACCATCAGTTTGTTCTCTATAGTTAAGAGTCTGTTTCTTGGTTTGCCTGTCTCTCTCTTTCTTTTCTTTCCCTTTACTCATTTGTTTTGTTTCTTAAGTTCCACATATGAGTGAAAGTCATATGGTATTTGTCTTTCTCTGACTTATTTCACCATTTTGCTTATAATAGTCTCTAGCTCTATCCATGTCCTTGCAAAAGGCAAGAGTTCATTCTTTTTTATGGCTGAGTGATATTCCAGTGTGTGTGTGTGTGTGTGTGTGTGTGTGTGTATCACCTCTTCTTTATCTGTTCATCAGCTAATGGACACTTGGGCTTTTTCCATAATTTGGCTATTGTTGATAATGCTGCAGTGAACATCAGGATGCATATATCCTTTTGAATTAGTATTTTTGTATATGTTGGGTAAATATTTATAGTGCAATTGCTAGATCATAGAGTACCTTTATTTTTAACTTTTTTGAGGAACCTCCATACTGTTTCCCAGAGTAGCTGCACCCATCAGTAGTTTGCATTCCCACCAGTAGTGCAAATAGTTTCCCCTTTTTTTCCACATCCTTGCCAATACCTGTTGTTTCTTGTCTTGTTGATTTTAGCTATTCTGACAGATGTGAGGTGATATCTTATTGTAGTTTTGAATTGTATTTCCCTGATGAACAGTAATGATGAGCATTTTTCATGTATCTGTTCACTATCAGTGTGTCTTCTTTGGATAAATGTCTATTCATGTCTTCTGCCCATTTTTTAAGTGGATTTTCAATTTGGTGTATTAAGTTTTATAAGTTCTTTATATATTTTGGATACTAACCCTTTATCAGATATGTTTGAAGATATCTTCTCCCATTCTGTAGGTTGTCTTTTAAGTTTGTTGGTTGTTTCCTTTGCAGAAGCTTTTAATTTTGATGAAGTCCCAATAGTACATTTTTGCTTTTGTTTCCCTTGCCTCAGGAGATACATCTAGTAAGAAGTTGCTACAGCTGATGTCAAAGATGTTGCTATCTGTGTTCTCCTCTAGGATTTTCATGGTTTCATATCTCACATTTATGGTACAATGACCTCTTTAATGCTACAACCTGTGTCACACACCACCCTTCCACCTGTGTACTCCTGACTTTCTTTAATTTCCTCTACTTTTCTTCTGTTTTAAATATAGTTCAGATTATAACATTTATCATATTTATTTAACATTTATAAATCTTTATCATATTTTCAGATTCTATCATCTAGGTATTTATTAATTATGTTTACTGTTTGTTTTCTATTATCCCTTACCAGAATGTAGGTTACTTGGAATTGGGGATCTTTATATGTTTTATTCACTTATATATCACAAATGCCTATAAGAGTACCTACTATAGGTTTAATCAACATGTTTTTAGTAAGTGAATGAGTGGATGAATCAATGGACATATTTGAGTCATTTGTGATTTTAAAGATTTTAATGTTTCTCCATTAAGAATATTTGCTGTAAGGTTTTGTTAAATCTTTATCAGCTTAAATAAATTAATTTCTAGCTATGTTTTGAATCACCTTTTCTGGAAGACTTTATAATGATGGAAAGACATATATCTTTAAAGTGATAGAGTGATAGAACTCTCCTCCAAAACTATATGATCCCAGAGGGTATATCTTTGTGTGTGTGCATATTATTTAACTATTGTTTCACAGCCTATAATTGTTAGAGGACAATATAGTCCTAAATTAGGTTTGGTGTTTTAATTACTTAAGAATCTAGTAATTTGCTTGTAACTATTCAAATGAATGACATAAAATTGTTGATCTCACTTTATTTTCTTTGTATTCTCTGATACATCTGTGTACTCTTGGTTTCCTTATGTTGTTTATTGGTTACTTCCCCCCTATTTTCTTCATCATCAGACTTTCCCAATTTTTGCCTATTATTCCTTCCAATATCAAGCTTTCAGCTTTACTTTATCTTTGCTTTTAGATCTTTTATTCTACTCTTATCTTTTCTATCTTCCTCTTTCTACTTTCTTTGTGTATACTCTACTTTTTGTGTTCTTTTTCTAATATCTTAACCTGGATATTTATTTCATTAATTTTTCACATCTTTCTTTTGCAATATAACCACTTAAGACCATAAATTGGTACTGATTTCATTATATTCTGCAAGTCTACTCTTCCTGTAACTCTTTCAAGAGAACCGATAAATATTTTATTTTTAGAACTTCAAAAATAGGGCAGCCCGGGTGGCTCAGTGGTTTAGCGCCACCTTCGGCCCGGGGCGTGATCCTGGAGACCCTGGATCGAGTCCCGCGTCGGCTCCCTGCGTGGAGCCTGCTTCTCCCTCTGCCTGTCTCTGCCTCTCTCTCTCTGCGTGTCTCTCATGAATAAATAAATAAAATCTATATAAAAAAAAGAACTTCAAAATAGTTATAACCAATCCAGTGAGTATTTTTGTAGTTCCTACAATATGCTATGTGCTATGACAGTGTTGAATAACTCATAATCTTAATTCTAAGCCCAGCAAGCTCATATTTTAGTGAGAAACAGATACATAAAACAGGCAATTTATAATCTAGAGTCATAGGTGCAACACAGGGGGAAAAGGTAGTATAGGAGCAGAGTTAAAAGTTAATATCTTTTCCAAAGCAAGCAATGGAAATTATAAACAAATATTCAATTATTGAGGAGCTATTCTGAAGTGCTTCAAATGTGATTATTAAAATGGAAAAGAAAATTGCTGTTTTTGCACCATAATGAATTTTGATGGACAGGGGAAGAGAGAATTCTTCACAGTTATTTCATAAGTTTTCATATTTGATAATGTCTGAATCATTTAGTACTAAATAGTTTAGTTTTCACTATGATTTCTTCTTTGATTCCAGAATTGTTTGATCATGTAGTTCTTATTTTGCAAATATATGAGGATTTTAAAAAATTATATGTTATTAGCATCTAATTATATTAATCAGCGTTCTCCACATAAACAGAACCAATAGGATGTATGCATAGCTTATATGATTTTGGAGCCTGACAAATCCCAAGATCTGCAAGATAAGTCACCAAGCAGGAGACCCAGGAGAACCAATGTTTTGATTGAGTAGGAAGGCAGGAAAAAGTTGTCCCACTTTATAGACAGTCAAACAGGAGAATCTTTCTTTAGTAGGGAAAGGGTCAGCCTTTTGTTCCATTTGGGCTTTTGTTCTATTGGAAGCCTACCTATGTTAGGGATGGCCACTTGGTTTATTTACGCAGTCTACCTACTCAAATGTTAATCTCTTCCAGAACCATCTTCTCTGATACACACAGAATAATATCTGATCAGATGTCTGGGTATCCTGTGGCCCAGTCAAGTTGATGGATAAAATTAACCATCACATTAACCTTATTTCATAACGGCTATAGAATGTGGTTTCTATGACAAGTCTTTGAAATTTGTTGAGAACATATTTATGGCCAATTTGTCATCTTATTTCATGTGAATTTGAGAAGATAGGTATTCTCTAATAGGTACAGAGTTTAAAGATGTGTGTGCATGGACATATGTGTGTATGTATGTTTGTGTGTGTATATATAGAATTGTATGTATATATTATATATATATAATTGTATGCTTTGAACAGGGTATTGTTTTAGCAAAATAGAAAACTGAGTGGTTTTTTTTTTAAGATTTTATATTTATTTATTCATGAGAGACAGAGAGAGAGAGAGAGAGAGAGAGAGAAGGACAGAGGCACAGGCAGAGGGGAAGCAGGCTCCATGCAGGCAGCTGGACTGGGAACTTGATCCTGGATCAGGCCCTGGGCTGAAGGCGGCTCTAAACCGCTGAGCCACCAGGGCTGCCCTGAGTACTTTTTATTTAAAATTCAGGGACAGCCCAGGTGGTCAGTGGTTTGGCGCCGCCTTCAGCCCAGGGTGTCATCCTGGAGACCCAGGATGGAGTCCCACGTCGGGCTCCCTACATGGAACCTGCTTCTCCCTCTGCCTTTATCTCTGCGCCTCTCTCTGTGTCTTATGAATGAATAAATAAAATCTTAAAAAAAAAAAAAGATTCAGTGTGGCTAGGAGTTTTAGAATTCATACCAACAAAACTGAGACTAGATTCCTAGACTTCTCAATTATGTACTATACTTTTATTAATAAAATTTTGTATTTAAAAACAATTAAGTTATCTTTTACTCATTTATTTCACATTTTATTCGCAACATTTTCTGCATAATCATTTTTTTTTTCTCTGTGAAGTGTCCTTAAGTGTCCTTTCTGGTTTCTTGAAGCCTGCACTTTGGAATCATAAAAGAGGAAAAGAGACATACTCTCTGCTATCTGTAATTATAGCTATTCTCTGAGGCAAAGAATACAGAATGGCTAGGATGGCTGGATAGAGAATATTGGGAATCATGGGGAAAGAGGAAATAAAGGAAAACATAAAGCCCAGGATAATTTTTTAAAAAATGCTAGATTAGGGGTGCCTGGGTGGCTCATTGGTTAAACCTCCAATTCTGATTTTGGCTTAGGTCATGATCTCAGGGTTGTGGGATTGAGTCCTGTGTTGGGCTCCATGCCCAGCAGGAAGTCTGCTTGAGATTTCCTCTCTCCCTTTCTCCCTCTTCCCACTCTCTCTCTCTAAAGTAAATAAATAAATATTTTTAGAAAATTACTTAGAATTTTTCCTACAACTAAGATAAATCATCAATTTCTAGACTCAGTTTATTCCTTTTGAATGCAAATATGCTTTCATGCACTCATATCCTTTTCAAATTTGCTCTGGATGTCGAAGTGAGCCAGAGCTTACCTATGTTCCTTTGGTCCATATAAGTCTGAGAATATAGCATAAATTATAAGAAAAGTTTTTACCTGATATAAGTACCTTGTTGTTATTGATAACATAACCCATACTAATTTTAAAACCTAAACAAAAGTAAGTAAATGAAACTTATAATGCTCTGGCCAATACTGAGTCTAATACTTCTGCTGCTGTCTTGCTATCGCCTCAGTTCGTTACTTCAGTTTCAAACTGAGACTTAACCATTGAAATGTTTAACCCTAGACTGCAATGAACAATTCTAATTTTTTCATGAGAGGAGCATTACTGATTCATAATCATAATATCATCATATCTTTCCTTTTGGAGTCTCTGGTAGATATATAGGCTTTGTTATTTGTTAAAATGAGAGTGAATAAAACTATATACATATATATTCCAACTATGACAAATAGCTACTGGAAAAGTATTTGCTCTTCAGAAACATTTTTCATATTCTGTCTGCCTAATTTTAGTCACATAAAATGTTATAATTAGCCAATTTACATCTTAAAATGCAAGTAAGAATTGTTTTGCATGTTTTCCACAGATCTCCTAGCATTCCTTTTCCTCATGTTTCTGTGCATGGAAGTTGTCCTCGTGTTTGCTTTTGCTTTCAATAACTTGAGACATTTACAGAGTACTGCCTTTGCGTCTTGGAGGTCTCTTTGCCCAAAACATCTGGATGATGCTTCTTAAGTAATGACCAATGGAGATTGGAGTCCACAAGCCTCAGCCCCTTGCCGAGGCTCAAGACAACTCATGGACAACTTGTATTCCAGAATATCTCTGCAGAGTCAGGCTGAAGCTACCTACCATTCTAAGACTTGGGCTCAGATGGCCTGCCTATTCTTACTGCTCTTACTTCCCCCTACCACTTTAATGGTTTTCCCAAAAGCATTTCCTTATAAATCACTCGCATATAGATCCTCAAATCAAGATCTACGTCTGGGAAGTTGGCATAAAGATATTTAACCTTAAATTCACAGGTAAAATATGTCTCTTACCTCATCTTTAATGTGATGTAAAATATACCTGAGTTTACTCTTTAGACTCTAATAGTTTTGATTTAGGCTTCATTCTTGTAATACCCATAGTAACACAATTTTATGCCTTGCGTTTCATTCACAATTTATCAAGTTACAATCCTAATTTGCAGATGATTCAAAAGCCATTGCATTTGAAAGTCCCATTATATCTACAGAGATATAAAAAACTAGACTTGAGAGTACCAGAAATTACTAAGAATTCTCTAATGTATACTTTCGAGTGTGCAGTCACTTGTTCCCATTGAATTCTATGTAAGAATATGAAATTCTTTGACTTCGTGGCTATTTTGAGAATTCCTGGGCTATTGAAATTAATGGACAATCTTACTAACACTAATGCTAGATCAGTCACTGAAAAAAAGCTACAAAAATAAATATTGTATTTTCCTTTAGAGAATTTTCTGTATAGTGTATAGCTAGGGAGATGGTTTTCTTGAAAACGGGTGAGCAATTAGTCATTTGATATTGCTGAAGCTCAAATATTTGTAGTAGGTCAAAGTAGCTGGAGGTTTCCTAGGAGGAGAGTGTACTGCTGGGATAAACCAAACAGGAGAAAGAGGGTTTTTACAAATGATCACACCATAAAAAAAAACAAAATAGAAATTACACACCTAGAAATCATTCAACTGCTGTCATAGAGTACAGGGGACTGAGTAGAATAGAAAGTGGAAAATAAAGAACCATGAACAATCAAACGAAATGGAAGCTTTTGAAAGTGGAAAGATGGAAGAGATACTTATTTTAATATATCACAGTGGTCATAACACTATGTTATGTGCAACAAACCTAAGTTATGTGATTAAAGGTACTCTGTTATAGATTAAAACTTAATTTTTAAAATTATAAAACCTAAATTCCATTTCCCCTCTAAACATGTAGGCAATAGTTATGAAGCTTTTTTTTTTTTATCTAGGCTGCAAAGAAAATCCCAGTAAACTATAAAAATTCAAAACTGTATAAGTCATGTTTTATATTATATAGAGGTGCAAATAAATTTTTGAAAAACCCCCAAAAATAATACATTTAAAAATCTGGGCAAAAAAGGAAATTCAAATTATAATTTTAAATGTGAGTCATAAGCTTTTCTCCCTTGTAAAGTATTCAAAATTAGGTAGATGCATGATTTGTTAATAAAGATAATATGACTGCATATCAAAATGTTGGTGAATAAATATGACTTTTTTTTGTTTTGGGTAAAATTACAAACATACATAAACTCATTTGTTATATACGTATATGATCTTATTTCCAAATAATTGAGTAACTACTGGTCCTGTTTATGTTGATAAAGTGGGGAGAATTCTTAGATTATACCCAATAACCTTAGCCCTCATGTAGTGTTTTCCCTATGAATGTGCATGTGAATGTCTTCCCACATTCCCTGTGAATATGAGATATTACTTTCCTGATTATGTTATACTGTACACTAAAAAGGAGCTTTTCCAGATTGGGCCTGAACTAATCAAGTAAGTTCTTTAAAGGCAAAGAGTTTTCTCTGGTAGGTAGCAGACAAAGAGATCGGAGAGCAACACTCCTCCTGGCTCTGAGGGCACAAACTGCCAGGTATTGAACTGCCTAAGAGGGTCCTGTGTCAAGGAACAATGTGTAGCCTCTAGGACCTCAGTGCAACTCACAACACAGGCAACAAGAAAGCAAATACCTCAGTCCCAAAGCTGCAAGGAGATGACTTCTGCCAAAACCCAAGTGATCTTGGAGACAGATATTTACTGAATCGGGCTTCCAGATGAGAACACTGGTTGGCTGACACTTTGATTTTAGTTTTGGAGACACTGAGCATAGGATCTAGCTAACAGCCCTAACTCACAGAAACCATGAGATAATAAGTTAGTGTTGTTCTAAGTTGTTACATATAGGGCCCTTGAGTGGCTCAGGTGGTTAAGTGTTCGCCTTTGGCTCAGGGCCTGATCCCAGGATATGTGTTTACATGATTGTAAGCATATATACATTCACCCGTTATATGCATAGATGATAATTTGCAGGGTAAGTACCAAAATGTCAATGGAAATTTTTGATGGTGCAATTGAAGTGATTTACATTTTCTTATTTTCTATAGTGAATATTGTGTAATTAAAAAATATATACATAGGAAGCTAATAAAATGCTATCCTAGATTTAATATGAGGTCGTGGACCTTTAGTTTTATTTTCTTTCCCTTTTCAAAAAATTTCATTGTTATTATCTTTATTGAACTGCTAAAAACGTTTATAATATCTACGTATTAGAATTCTTCAGAGAAATAGATTCAGTAGGACATAAATATATCTAAGAGGAGATTTATTCTAGGAATTGGCTCACTTGATTCTAGAGGCAAGGAATTCCACAATCTGCTATCTTCAAGCTGGAGAACTAGGAAAGCTGGTGGTATAGTTTAATCTGAGTCTGAAGGTCTGAGAACCAGGGGGCAGATGATATAGGTCCTGGAGTCTGAGGATTGGAGAGCCAAGAGCATCAATATCTGAAGGCAGGAATATATCAGCATCAACAACTCACAAAGAAAAAAAGAAAATTTGCCCTCCCTTTGCAGTTTGTTTATTTAGCCCTCAACAGATAAAATGATGCCCACCCATGTTTGTGAGGGCAGATCGCTTTACTCAGTCTACTGAGTCAAAGGCTAATATCTTCCACAAACATGCTCATAAACATACCCAGAAATAATGTTTTAGCAGCTATCCAGGCATCCCTCAGCCCAGTCAGGTTGACACAAAATTAGCCATCACAATCTGTCTAATATATCAGAATAATATAAGTAGGGGTCACCCTCGAACCACATATTGAACCAGAAAGGCCACAACATGAGTCCCATGGTAGATCTGTCATATATAAATCAATATCAAGGATGTATTAATGCCTCAACAATGCCCTTATAAGCACTGGGGACAACAGTGAAGCAATGTGTCCTTGTCTAGTTGACATTGGAACACCGTTTATACACAGTACACATTTCTTTGTACTGTATTTACATAGCTTAATGGGGTTTTGAAAGGTCAGAATTAGAGCTGTAGACATTTGGAGCTGTGAATTACATACAGAGGCGTTGTTGAATTCTTAATTATATTATTAAAGACTTTACACAAGTCTAGTTTCTACCAAAGAATAGATTGCTTTTGGTATACACCAATTTAAAACTTTTATTTTCACTTCTTTTTCAGACTTCTGTATCAGATAAGAAATTACTATGTTCCAGCTTCACATAAAATAAAAACCTGGTCTTTCTGCACAGTTCTATATTTTCCTGTAGTATATTTGACTTTTTCTAACTGGTGAATACCAAGAATTATCACTGGAACAAGATAAATGTGTTATCTGAAAGTATTATGGGAAAACACTGGACATGTAATACTAACTGAATAAAGACACTGATTAGTTTAAATTGTGTTTCCATTAGTTTTTTAAGTTTCTCATATGCATTTTTAAATAATCCCAGAAGGAAGCCATTGAAACAATTGAAGATCCAAGTGACTTCAAGAAAAATGACTATGCCAATGGGAATTCTGCAGAGTTTGCAGCAACAGAACAAGTGAAATTTCTCCAGTCATGGTGACTTTATTCTCTTTTATGTTTTTCCTATTAGAGCATGTGTGAGAATCAAGTTTTCTACTTTCAAGTGAAACTACATTTATTCTCTGCTAGGAAAGGTTTGTTCTTCATCTAAGAATCTCATGAATTGGAAGAAAATAAATAAAAAATTCAGAAAAGGAAGTGAGTCCTTACCAATAAGCAATTCCTTTGCAATTTTAATGGAAAGTGAATGAAAGGCAAATGAGTTTTCAAAACTATTTTAAGTTTTAATAAGTTTTGCCTGACTGCTTTTGTGAGAATAAATATATTTGGGTAACCTTAGGCTGACTATTAGACCAAAAACATTGTTTTAGTTCAAAAATGAAATATTAATGAACAGAAATTGTTTGATGATAACAATAATAAGATAAACTACACAGTGCTAAGACTATAGCTAATATATAGGATGAAAGAATAGAGTTCAAAAGGCTCTTCATAGGCTAAATTGAATGGGACAAAACTTACTGTGTATAAATATATACTACATAGGTTTGTACATAGGTTTAGTAATATATCTACAAAATAAAGATAGGGAGATCTGGTTGGCCAAAGTTCATGTGAATAAGTCTTGAGGTTTTGTATTTTTCTTTTGCTCTTCTAGAGCAATAACATTACTAATACTATCTCCCCAAGCTTATGCCAGCTTAAAATCCCTTAATACTAGTATTAATACTACATTGATAGTCCTTCGATTAAGAGGGAAAGTTGATCCTCAAGAATCTGCCCCAGTTATAACCACATCTGACCTATTGTATTCAGTTTTGAAAAGTTGTAGTTTACAAATAGAAAAATACAAAGGATGGTGAGGAGTCTCTAATTTTTGGTATATGAAAAGTGGTTTAATGAAATTTACTTCTTTGAGAAAGAGAAATAATATGAAAGTTGTATCATCATAGCATAATAATTAACTTGAAGAGCTGTGCAACCAGTCTTCTTGGGTTTAATCCAGTGCTACTGGGCAAGTTATTTAACCTTTGGTAGATTTCTTCAATTTCCTTCCGCTCTCTTCCCACATCTGCAAAACAGCATTGGCAACAGGGCCTAATTTATAGAATTGTTGTTAGCATGCATTAAGAGATATGCACTAAGCATATAGAACCATTCCTGGAACATTGTGCTCGATAACTTTTGGTTATTATTGTAGTTCTTCTTAATATACTACTAATTGGAAAGAAGTTTGTATGGAAAAGGAATTAAGAACTCCGGTTTTATAGGGAAGAATTATTAATGACAGGTTAGGCTTAAAGTAAAGAAGATTAACTCAATATAAGAACTTGGAAACAAGGGTGACTGCATGGCTTAGTCTGTTAAGCATCTATCTTTGGCTCAGGTCATGATCCCAAGGTCCTGGGATTAAGTCCCCACATGGGGCTCCTTGCTAACCTGGGAGCCTGCCTCTTCCTCTGCCTTCCACGTATGTGCACTTTCTCTCTCTTTGTCAAATAAATAAATAAATAAATAAATAAATAAATAAATAAATAAAATATTAAAAAAAAAACAATTTGGAAACAAAGTTAGCATGGTCTTCCTAAATAAAACAATGAATCCCTATTCCCAGATAATTTTTAAAAGCAGACAACAAGGGTCATACATATATGAGGGAATCCTAGAGTGAATGGGAGATTGAAGGAGATAATCACTATAGTTCATTTCCACACAGAAGATCCTGTGTTTCCAAAATGTTTTGGAAAAACACTTTCTGATTGAGAAAATAAATGTTTAAAATATAGATTATATTCTGTTTATCAATTATACTTCAATAATGCTGGAAGAAAAGAAGGAAAATAAAATATAGGCTATCGTAATTTATAGAAATTAAAATAATATATTGCGTCCTAAATATGCCCTTATTTGTTATTAAGAAGCTATTACATTAAAGAAAGAAGCTATTAAATTTATATTTTATATTAAGTAATATTGCTATAAAGTAATTCTGAGCCATGGCCAAAAGCAAAGCATAGATGACATTGATAAAGCAACCTTTCGAGCTGTTGTTGCAATGAATCTGAGTGAAGAGATTAGTTGACAAAGAGAGAGGAAATTTTGATTCTATATTCTTTGGTGCTTTGAGAAATCATGCTTCTGAGTATAAGAATCCTCATATGCAAAAAAAGATTATTAAATATCAACTTTTCCAAGTTCTTTGAAAAAATCATATATTCAATGATTGCTCATTGGTTGACTTTCCTATGTGGGTATTTTCAGATAGTTCTATTTAATGTTAAAGCCATTTTTCTTCACTTATGTAAACTCACCAGCTTTCCCAATGGAGTTATCAACTAGAAAGATATTAATCTGCATGTACATTGTAAACCAAATATATTATAGCTTGAATTAAAGGATAGAGTTCTGTTTGTAATAATGAAGTCTTGGTCTGTAACCACAGTAAAGGAGCAAAGTAGTGAGCATATGCTGTATGATTTGTATGTTCATGTAGTATCAAGGGTACCATGATGCACACACACACACACACAGCACAGACACAGACACACAAATTGCCTGTGTGTAGCCAGAGAGGACTTCTGAATGATATTAATTGACTGCATATATAGTATCTCCTAAAAGTTCCTGTGAATAGTCTCATTACTCCTAATGTGAGTTAAATTCAAATGGATTCATTTATGGAGAATTTTAAGATTCTTTGTAACCTTAAATTTTGTGTTTCTTCTACCTCTGGGGCAGAGGAAGCTGTGAGACAGCATTGTGATGAAATGAAACAAATAGATTATTTTACCACAAAACCTAAAATTTTCTGTAGACAAAAACCAAAAGAACTTGGTAGATTCAGTTGCATTTTAATTTACATGTTGACCTAGCTGAGTTTTTCTCTTTAAAGCAATGAAGATGAAACCAGTGGCTTGGCACCACACACATTACAACCAATAAAAAGAAAATGAGCTAACTCCCTCAAAGGGGCATTACCCTTTTTCTGATTGAGCTCTGTATAATGCTGTGCTCTGTGGAAATTTTAATAGTGTCACACAGTGAAGCAGGCTAAGGGACCATAAAACCTTGCACCTTATCTGTGCTTGAACAGTAACCTACCATTGATCTTTTTGTACTGCTATGCTAACTGCAAGTGCAATTATGAGATTGAACCTAATTTACCATGTGGATCTACCCAAGTAGAATGCCAGCCAAAATCAAGTTCATATTCTGCATGCATTCTAAACTAATACATTTAACATTTACATTTGAGCAAGTATTTACCATCATACTTCTGAGGTCTACATTGTCAAATATAACAAAATTTTAGAAGCTCATATGAAAATTACTTCCATATTGAATTATCTCTGCATTGTTTTTGCCCTCATAGATCTGTGCCTTTCCTTTGAGATGTGTTGCATGTGGGCAGATGTTTAATTTGGGATGATTTCCAGTTGTTATTTTTTAAAACTCATTATCAGAGTTCTCTTCATTTTACAAAAATACACCAGAAAAATGAAGATGCAATACACCAGAAAAATGAAGATGCAAAAATACACCAGAAAAATGAAGATGCAATTCCAATAATTCTTATTTTGAGGTAGAAGAAAGAATAGATGTTGAAAATATAGTGAAAGCTTGCTTGAAAGTAAAGTTTTTAGTCTAAGGCATATTTGTTAGCAATTAGTCTTATTTATATATGTAAACATCAGTTTTAATTTTTATAAATTTTCAGTTTTTAGTTTGATAAAATTAGGCAGAAAAAAAAAAAAAAAACCATTGAAAAGCCAGAGTGAATTCAATGAGGTCAATTACCGTAAGACAAGCATTTGAAAATTCTATTGAAAAAGGAATTTGAACAAATGTATTCTTTAGTAATAACTGAATTATATTAACAGTTCAGGAAAGTGAAAATCAGAAAAAAGTTATGCAATAAAAATATTAGAAAAAAGCAAACAAATATTCAATTTAGTCAAAGCAGTCTATCTCTATAAGTAAAGAATGACTACAAAATAGTATCTACTTCCATGACCTGGAGCAGACCTAGTTAACGGAGATGTTACCTTACTGAGAAGAATTATTATTGCTCTTCATTATTCAGTCATTCACTTAGTCATGCACTCATTCATTCAGTCATTCAATCAAGAAGTCATCATGGGATGGTTAATATAGGTAATCTACCACAGTAATTTGCAAAAAAAAAAGAAGAAGAAGAAGAAGAAGAAGAAGAAGAAGAAGAAGAAGAAGAAGAAGAAGAAGAAGAAGAAGAAGAAGAAGAAGAAGAAGAAGGGGGGCACAAAATTTCCTGGAGTTGTATCCACACTCCTTGCATTATAATTTTGTAGCTCTTTTCTGTATTTGGTGGAGTCTATTTTGTCAGTCCTTGAATCTGAATTGGCATTGTTACGTTGTTGAACAAGTGATGTAGCAGAAGCAATACTGTGCTAGCTCTAAGTATTAGCCTTGAGATGCCTTACACACAAGGACCTCCCTGGAAAATCTGTCCAACTACCACAGGTACAAGGCTGAGCAAAAACCTGCCAGATCATAGATCATAAGATTGCCGTGGCCTTGACTACCTTGTCTTCATGCAACAGTCAGCCAACCCTTGTGAGTACAACTATCTCACTGACTGCAGACATGTGAATGAGGTCAACCGAAGTAAAAGGAACTTCCCAGCAGCACCTGGCTCTAGGTGACCCACAGAAAAGTGCACTAAAGTTTAAGTTCCTGAGTTCCTGAGATGTTCGCTTTACAGTAAAAACTGATAGTTAATCAGCTCGTTTGGAAAATGATGTATATATAAATCATTAGATAGTTATACTTTTGTAGCTAGATTTTATACGGTGTCCTTATTTTTTTTTTTTTAAATATTTTTTTTCAATTTTTATTTATTTATGATAGTCATAGAGAGAGAGAGAGAGGCAGAGACACAGGCCGAGGGAGAAGCAGGCTCCATGCACCGGGAGCCCGACGTGGGCCTCGATCCCGGGTCCCCAGGATCGCTCCCTGGGCCAAAGGCAGGCGCCAAACCGCTGCACCACCCAGGGATCCCCTATACGGTGTCCTTATTGCAATGTTTTTACTTTGTGAGAGTAGGAGTATGAATTTAGAAGTTGGTAAATAGATATTTTAGCTCATTTTCTTCTTTGGATTAAATTTAATACAGCCAAAGCATTGCTTCCCTCAGGAATTTGTCACTGTTTTCTCACCTCAGGAAGGGGTTTTCCTTATATAACAGGGACAAAATTCACCATCTCAAACTAGCTGAGAGCACAGCATGTGCTTTTCAACAATTCTGGAAAAAATCGCAGCCATTGTTTTATATTTCTAGTTTGTGAGATCAAGGAATATTTATCTCCTTATGGACTTTCTTACTTTTATTCATGAATTAAAAAATAGAATTAAAATATTTTGCCATCTGTTTCTTTTTTTTTTTAACAATATAAGCATATGTCAAGTTGTTACTGGGGCTGATTTACTTTATTCAATGAGATATTGAAATTTTTCTACTGTAATTATTTCAAAGTTTACTTAATTCCATTTCTAAGCTCTGCATGTTGGGAAAAATCTTCATGTGTGTGGGAAAATAAAATTTGGAATAACAGGGCAAAATACTGAAATTTAGATGAACTATATTATATCAAATAAGTTCACATAAAAATCTCACCATCAGCCAGTAATTTTAATAGGTACTATTTTAAATTTATCAATATTATTACAAGAATAATTTACAGCAGAAAGTATAAAATAGGTAACTGAGAAATATTTGAAATTAATAAATATTAAAAGAGTTAGTTATCATAAAAGACTTATTTCATACAAGCAGTCTGAGTAGTTGACTTGCTTTTATTATAATGAATATTTCTTAAAATTCGTGTATTTATTCAATGGTCTTTATAGTATTACTGTAAATAGTCAATTAGTAATGTTAATTCCTTGTGAGATGTGCAGGGGTTAATATAATCTTATACCTCTTATTTTATTATTGTTACTACGTAACTCTACTATTGGCTTTTGTTTACATTATTCTTGAATGATGACAGACAATATGGATATTTTCAATTGTTACTATTCTCTTTTGGGATCCCTGAGTGGCTCAGTGGTTTAGTGCCTGCCTTCAGCCAGAGCGAGATCCTGGGGTCCCAGGATCGAGTCCCACATTGGGCTCCCTGCATGGAGCCTGCTTCTCCCTCTGCCTGTGTCTCTGCCTCTCTCTCTTTCTGTATCTCTCATGAATGAATAAATAAAATCTTTGAAAAAAAAAAGATATTTTCAATTGATACTATTCTCTTTTGAACTTCTATTAAGCTTCTATTAAAATATTTTAAAAATGATGGTGGAAGGGAGTTAGGGACAGTGAAAGGTAGTGGTTTTTGTATAAAAATGTGGGTATACACATGCATCTATGAAGAGAATAGAATGGATCCAAGAAGAAGTCACATTCTTTCTCTTTATAGAGATTCAAGTGAGATTTATTTCATTTATCAATAGATGAACTAATTATAGTTTGATAAATTGGGATCTTTCTGCACTTTAAAAACTATCTTACAGAGTCTCTGATTTTAGCTTTTTATGCAGTGTCTTAGTCATCAGATTCATTTTGGGATAGATAATTTATAATATATTTAATACATTTTTATGTGTATTTAAGTATCATGGAAAAAAAGATCTTTCTAATTAGCCAAGTTTAATATGACTCTTTACCCTCTGATTTGGGTTCAATTTTTATGAATATTGTGAGCTATATATTTCATATTTATATTTCAAAATCATAAGAAAAACACATGAACACACATTATCATCTTGAGATTCAGCTGATCTTCAAAGTTTTGAAGAGCTGTGAGTTTTGAAAGGTTTCTTTGCATACCAACTGGAGAAATATAAAAAAACTGATAGATATTTTTCATGGGAAAGGAGAATGAAGAAATAGTGAAAAAGTGAATAAATAGCTCTTTTCAGGACATTTTAAAATCAATGTCACTGATCTTTTAAAAATCTATCTATTTATTTATTTATTTATCTGTTTATATGAATTCAAATTCAAAGTGATTATATAACAAAATTTGGAAATTTATGTTTAACAAGTCTTGCTACTATGCATTAAGAATTATTCTTATTTAAAAAAATTATTCTTATTTGATATTTCAAAAAAGTTCTTCAGCATTTTTTTTATTTTACTGTTTGAAGGAAAATGTAATTTTTTCTTAAAGTTGCTGAAATGTAAGTTTTTTTCAAGGTAACAAATCTTGAAAAGAAAGCTTGTGTGACCTTTCTTGGAATAATGGGGTGTCTTCAAAAACTGATTCTCTTAGTTAGAAATTAAACATAATTTAAATCAAAATTTTCAGTCCAGGACTAATTTTATTGTTATTTATTTTACAAATAGTTTTATAAACCATGATATGGCAATCTTTAATAGTATACTCTGTTGGTTTAGGCATTTGAGAACAAAATGTTCTTGCAGATGTTTACTCCAAAACTCTTTCCATCAGTTAACTGTAACTTCAAAAAACCACAAACATTTTATAAAATGCACTAAAGAGATTTTAAAAATTTATAGGTCAGAGTTGGACCAAATACAGTTGAACTTCAAACAACATGGGGGTTAGAGGCAGCGACCTCCTACATAGCCAAAGTTCCAAGTATAACTTTTGACTTCTCCCAAACTTAGCTACCAATAGCCCACTGCTGACTGGAAGCCTTACCAATAACATAAACAGTTGATTAGCACATACTTTGTTTATATATTACATACTGTATTTTTAGAATAAAGTAAGCTAGAGAAAAGAAAATGTTATTAAGAAGATCATAAGGAAGAGAAAATACATTTATAATACTTTATTGAAAGAAATCCATGTATAAGTGGATTCCACTGTTCAAACCTGTGTTGTTCAAGGATCAACTGCATATTAATTATCGATAATCTTCAATCAATGCTCTAAAACAGCAAGACATATTCTTGGTTCTTTTTCAATGTCTTTTCTTAATTTTTCAAAAGAAGATTTGATTGGATTTTTTAAAAAAAACTAAAGTTGGATATTTGTGAATAATACTCTTTTGGGGCAAAATTACATGAATTCAAAAAAACTAGTATCTGTAGTGCAATGACTATTTACCACGGACAGTGCCAGGCAGTTTGTTATACGTGACATTTATGATATGGTTCAATGGATGAAGAATAAGAGAGAAAAAGAGATAGGAATTTCAGTTGCTAATTGATCTTCATTTTCAAATCATTTTCCCGATATTTCTCTCTTCTTTTGTGTTGCTATCCCCACATCATTTCTGTGGAAACAAAGCTCTATTCACAATTAACAACCTTGAAAAAGGGTTAATTGTTAAAGTCTGCCTTAATTTCAGATTTTATTACATTGTAACCATTTTTTATAGTTTAAATATAATGAAAACAATTAATGGTGGCTTTGGTAAACATTTTTGCAATAATAAGATAAATAATAATATGTAACAGTAATATTGACAATAATGATAATCATTTCAGGCAGAAAATATGGTCTTTGAATGACAAAAGATTGTAATTGTAAGTAAAACAATTTTGAAGCAAATCTCTTTGACAGGCTGCTGTTTTTCTGCTTTCTAATATTTATTCCAAAGCCTATTTTGTAATGCCACCTGTACTCGTTTGTAAATATTCAGGCTAAGATCACATGTTTTATTGTCACAAACAGGGTAATAGCTTGCACCTGGACTAGAAGAAAAAAAAAATCACCAAGAAGACCTTGCTGGAAAGGAATTCAGCCTGTGAGGGGGTGGCTTGTGTACTTGCCCCTTGTCAGGCCTGTTATTTATGTTTCTTCAAGGTGGGAGAGATAAATTCTCCATTCATAGTTATCCAGCCCAGGTTTAAAAAGTAAAGAAATTTCATTTTTTGCCTTTCAGTCCTCCTACTGGAATTTATCATACACCACACACAGACACACACACTACCAATGACAATAAAGGTGCTTGCTCAATGTAGTTTAACTTAAGATCCAAGGCCTTTAGAAATATGTAAATGTTCTTTTAGTGACTGTGAGTCACTGCCTGTTATTTTTTGTTGGTTTCCCCCTTGTATATTTCAGAGTAGAAATGCAATTATCCAGGTGATTGGTCTGTAGGAGGAATGTTTTAGGCAGGAATGGGTGTTTGACCAAAAATCTCCAAGGGGCTTAAAAGGAGGGGGAGCAAAACAGTTTCCAAGATATTTTCACTTTCCAAGTTGTTATAGAATGTGCTTGCATTATTGCAGCTTCTGGAGTCCAATAAGCTCACTAATAATTGTAGTCATCTCTGAATAGCTCAAGTGGGAGCAGTTGTTTCTCACAAATTCCCAAGTAAAATTCTGTACTTATGAACTGTTCCATTCTGGGTACATGTCAGGAGTTACAAGTACTGGATTTTTGCGGAGAATTGATTATTCTTATAAGAAACAGTGAAGGTGTAGATGAGAGCTTCCCAAAGAAAGGATTAAAAGGCAAGCTTCCCAGATACCTCTTCTATTTTCCTTTGTTATACAGCTGATATGGTACCACAAATTGAGGGGAAGAAAAAAAACAACTAATAAAATTAAGAGACTTGATTGCATCGTCTGGCATCCAAGCTGGGGGAAGCAGAAGAGGAGTGGGGAAGAAAAACAAAAAGAAATATTACTTTATAAAAACACAGAATCGATACACCAGAAAAAATATTCCAATAATTTAGAGATTAGACATTAACATGCATGAAATTGCATGAATGCTTCTAAAGTATTGTTCTTTGTAATTTGTAAATTATATTGCTCTTTGTATTCTATTTGAAAGAGTAATTTTATACCAGTTTTCCTCCATAACATTTGTAACTGCAATGATTATGACAGACCATGGAGTAGCATTGATTAATCCATGCTTAAGGGTCCGATTCGGCTTTCTATGTTCTAGGACCAAATGGAGTATACAGATGGTACAGAATGAAGCAGGCTTCAATTACTGGTTAGAGCTATCAACAGGGAGATCACATCCTCCTAACCTTATAGTGCCTATTCTGAACTGAATTCTTTATAAATTAGTTTACAGTAAAATGGCACCTAGTAGGATGAACTAATTTATTATATCATCTTCTTCCTCAGCATTCAAAATTTGCTATTCACTATTGTCTGATATATCTTGTTCAATGCTATAATGGAATTACTGTCATTAAATTCTTTGAACAAACTATACTTTAAAGAATGTAAGTTGCCATCATCACCTTATTGTTAATAAGTCACAGGGACCCCTGCTCACTTGATATTGATCCTCAGCATAACACCATAGTAGATGACCAATTAAATGTTTAAATTAATGATCACACATTTTAGTGGACTTACGGTGTTTATTGCATTATATGAATATGGAGTATAAGTGAAAGCATAATATTTTATTTTATTTTAAAAATATTTTATTTATTTATTCATGAGAGACAGAGAGAGAGAGGCAGAGACACAGGCAGAGGGAGAAGCAGGTTCCATGCAGGGAGCCTGATGTGGGACTTGATCCCGGGACCCCAGGATCACACCCTGAGCCAAAGACAGGCGCTCAACCACTGAGCCACTCAGGCTTCCCAAAGCATAATATTTTAAATTCCAAATGGAGAGCAGCTCGGGTGGCTCAGCGGTTTAGCACCGCCTTTAGCCCAAGACGTGATCCTGGAGACCTGGGATCGAGTCCCACTTAGGGCTCCCTGCATGGAGCCTGCTTCTCCCTCTGCCTGTGTCTCTGCACCTCTCTCTCTCTCTTTCTCTCATGAATAAATAAATAAAATCTTTAAAAAAAAAAGTCCAAATGGTAATCAATGAAGTTTCCGTAAAATATTCAGATTCTTAAATATTTGTGGTAGTTTTACATAAGGCATAATCATCCTTCTGGATGGGCTCTCAAGAACCATGGAATTCAGAATCCAAACCTTAGATATAAATTTTATGAATGAGTAGATTAATTCATGGTCAAGTTATTTATTTATTATATCTATAAAATGAGGTTAATTCCATTGGAATGTGTAAAATGTTTGTTGTTAGCATATATATTATATACTATATATTATTATTAATGCTCTGAATAATGATTTAAAAATACCTTGAATAGTATTATGTAGACTTGATGTATGTATCTACCACACCTTGTTGTATATCAGGCTATTCACACATTTATATTACGAGCCTGGTAATATAAGGCATTTTTAGTTGCAAACCTGCAAAGCTACTTAAGGTGTTAAAATATGAGGGATATCTCAGTGCTGAGCGTTTGCCTTCAGCTCAGGTGGAGATCCTGGGGTCCTGGAATCAACTTCCTGTGGAACATTGGCCTCCCCACAGGGAGCCTACTTCTCCTGCCTGTTTCTACCTCTCTCTCTGTGTCTCATGAATGAATAAATGAAAAAACTTTTAAAAGATGTCAAAATATGAAATAAATACTATTATAAATTCAAAATATCACAGCATGAAATTCCTCATAAGCCATTTGTTTGCACATACCATATTTCTATAGTTTGTAATGTCTGGGACATCACTATTGGTTTATTTTGCCAGAGAGATACTTTTGATAATAAAATATTAGTTGCCTTGCAGTTTAGAAATTCAGTCCATTTGAATCAACCATTTGGCCTAATTAAGTGTTGAAGGAGAAAACTCAATTTTAAAATAATGTGTATCTGAATAAATCATTGATATTGATACCTGTTAAAATATCTGGGAAGGGTTTTGTAATTCCCTTTGGTTGTCTCAAAGATTTCCAACACCACGTTGCTGCAGACAAAATGAATACAACAGATCTCATTCATCATTTCAGAGTTAAGAATATAGAGGCTTCCTTACATTTTCCTGAATTTTCCTTAGATTAATGAGATGTATAGATAATTTTAAATTTCTGTCATATGGCTTACTAGTTGTATTGCTTTTAGGTAATTTGTGTTACCTCGATACACATCTGTTTACTCTTCTACAAAGAAAGAGGTATGAGCATAAAGAGAACATGTACAATGTGTGTGGCATGGAGGAAGCACATCGTGTGCTGAGTCTGTTATTGTACTCTAATGAGAAAATACATTGGGAAAACAATGGCACATAAAGTAACAGATAAACCAAAAGGCTTGGTCATTTTGTTTTGGTGTGCACTATGTGTTTGTCCAAATGTTCTATACATGTTTTTCTATTCTCATTTTACCTTGAGTAATATCGCCATTATTTTTCCTTCACTGAATAAATGCCAACAGATGATAGTTTTTTGAGGTCCAAAGCACTATGGGCATTATTATATGACTCCATGGACTCCTTATATCTAGGTTATGAAAAATAAGTTATATGTTCTTGTCAATCCATATTACCACATGACACTAAAATGGTGTTAAACTGGTCCACTGTAATTTTACATCATCTGCACCTGTGTTATGGCATTGCCCACCTAAAGGGAACAGTGAGGATAACATAAATCTTGCTACTCAGCTCTGCAAGCGATGAATGACAACCACATTGTGAAAATTATGAAGTAAAGAAGTAAAATGTTGATCAGAAATTCCATCATCTATCCCATAACTAGAGTAAATTCCATACATTTCTCCTCTCATTGTGTTACTTGTTTCATTTTAGAGATGGTTTTCCAAGCATTATCAAATCCTGTAAATTGTATTGTTTATAGGCAAAAAAATGTGACCTCATTGTATATGATTTTGCTCAAGAAGCGCCTGGGTGGTGCAGTTGGTTAAGCATCTGACTCTTGGTTTCAGCTCATGGTCATGAGATCCAGCTCCCTCTACCCTTGGTGCAGTTTGCTTGAGATTCTTTCTTTCTCCTTCTGCTGCTCCTGCTCATGCTCAATCTCTCCCTCTCAAAATAAATAAATAAATATTTATGATTTTGCTCAATTAAAATGTATGATCTGGTTTAAAATGTTAAATTCTCAGTGTTTTACTCTATTTTGAGAAGGACTGCAGAATATCCCAGATTTGACCTGACAACAATATACTTTCTTACCACACAAATTAGAATGTTTATTGTCTCCTTTCCACTTCAACCTTGGCACAAGGTGTGAAAAATAATTGTTTCTGTATTTTATTGCCATCTGTTGTATGACATTACGATCAACTGCCTTTTTTTTTTCTGTTCATGGTGTTTTTTAAGGTTTCTCTTTGGCACTCAGGTCATACCATCTGATTTTGCGGCTCTGTGCCTGTGGGTGGACATCTGGAATAGTTGGCTTAAATAAGTTTGAGCTTGTTTCTAGTTTAGGTAGAGGCATAGTTCTCAATGGGTATTTCCTTAGATTATCTGTTGCAGTAAATTGGTTTTATTCCAGTAGAATATCTTCCATTGCACTTGTTTTCAAAGCCATCCAGTCTCTTGTGTAGGATTCTGGTTTCTTTCCAGTTCTTGCAGCTGTAGGTTAGTAATATGATTACATTTGAGTTGAATATTCTCAGTTTTATATCTGTGCTTTTAGTTTTTGTAGACTTCTTATAAATAATTTAGGAAATAGTTTCTCCTTATGCTGAACAGTATTCTATGAATTCATAATATAAAGTGGTTTAAGTTCTAGATTGATGTTAATCTGAAGAGTGTTATGTTAGTCTGATGTTAGTCTAAAGAGTGCTTGGTTTGGCATAATCTAAACATGAGATTTACTAAGTTAGTTGGATTATTTTAATCTTTTGCTAAATATAATATCTTTGTACTTTCTCTGTAGGTTGCTTAAAAGACAATGTCTGTTGCATGTAGTTACCTCCCTGAATGGTCTCCCTACTGATGTCAACATAAAACAAAGATATTCTCCTTTGAGGATTTGAAAATAAGTGAACTAAGTCAGTGTAGAAAAAGGACAGCAGAGTGAGGATAGGCCCCTGATACTACAGATCCAGTAAGAGGGAAGTGCAGTGTTGAGAAAGCCATAAACAAGGTTTCAAGAAAAAAGTCAGAGAAAAATTAGAAAATTAATTATATTTCTTTTGTGTTTCAAAATATGGATTAATCATCATTCCAGAATCTTCTAAATTATTAGGAAACTGTTATTCCCCGAGTACTTTGAAAGGAGATTTAAAAATATATATATATTTGCTACATTTGACCTCATCAGAAAAAAAATGTAAATACTCTCTCTAAACTGTGCCTGAATACAAGCTGATTTATCAATTGCTCTGCCTTGAATTGCCTGAAGCAAAGCTGATCCTGCATAAAAGGAACAAATGTTCTCCTGTTGACACCATAAGTTAACTTTTTTGCGCAGCTATCATGATTTGCACTCATTATCTTCTATGGAGCTCACTTTGTGCTAAATTCTTGAATGTGACTTGCAGTACACTATTTGTTCTCCTTTGGTTTACTCTCTTCAGGTGAAAGTTCAGTATTTCGTGTTCTGCCTATATTAGTATTCTTTTACAAATTAAATAAATGATTTCTATTATTTAAAAAGCCTTTTCACTTTTTCAGTATATACTTCAAAACAGCAGCAATGAAACCTTCCATATACCACAAGGAAATTCCTGTAACAGGTCAGCAATAATCAAGAAATTGTATGTAGATAACTTTAAATCAGAATTCTTATAATGATTTCAAGACTTCTCAGATGTTTTTATTCACTTAAAATACAGAATTTATGTATCACATCACCATCTTTTCCGACTCAAGCAGAAAAACAACAACAAAAAAAACTTTTAAATTTTATTTTCTTTTGGGATGCCTGGGTGTCTCAGTGGTTAAGCGTCTGCCTTCCGGCTCAGGGTGTGATCCCGGGATCCTGGGATTGAGTCCCACGTCGGGCTCCCTGCATGGAGCCTGCTTCTCCTTCTGCCTGTAACTCTGCCTCTCTCTCTCTGTCTCTCACGAATAAATAAAATCTTTAAAACATGTTTTTTAAAATTTTCTTTTAAATTTAATGATTTCATTTTATTAAATTTTATTTCACTTAGTTTATTAATTTATAAGCTAAGCTTATAAATTAAAAGGATATTTTTAACATTCATTATCAGAATAAACGATTCTTAAATGTAGAATTCACAAGTATGTATCATATGCCTAATCAGGGCATTGCTTTCCCTCAGATGTTTCTTCTTGAATATATGAAAAAATAAAAATCTCAGAATCTACTAGATAATTCTGATGATAACACCAACAACCACTTAAGAAGGAAGAGATAGAAACTAATTAACATTTTATTAGAACAGTAATTCTGTGAATGCTTAATTGATTGCTGTTGCAATACCCCTAGGGGATGTTTGAATATTTTGAGAGTTGGAATAAAATTCCCATCCTCAATAGGAAAAATTAATTTAAGTTCAAATTAAAATAAACAGCATCAAACCACTATTTTTGAAATAGACCATTTGTTAATTTCAATGTGAATTCAGAATGTAAATATAAAATCAATGATAATCTGTAAGATCATAGATACCAAACTGTAAGGAAATCCACTAGTTTATACACTCTGAACTCTCACCTGTTGAATAAATGAATGGATGGCTCTTGAGGAGAAAACTTTAATTATCAGAAAGATTCCGTAATATTGAATCCCAATTTCTTGTAAAGTTGGATAATAAATTAGTATTTGTGAATTTATAGGAGTGGTTAAAAAATAAATGTAAAAATAATTTGGTAGCAGGATTCAGTAAAAAAAAAAGTAATGTAAAAATAATTTGGTAGAAAGATTTAGTTAAAAAAAACCCACAAAACTTATTTGTCACCTACTTTGTGGGTGTAGGTGAAAAAGGGACAGTTTTCCCAATCTATACAAATGATCTTACATAGGTACAGGGCAAAGTTGTGGACTTAAACGTCCAGAATTGAAATGCTAAGTGTATGAAGTAGTTGCAAGTGGAATGTCTCATGAACCATAATAATTTACTCTAACTCAAATTTTAACGATATTCTGGATATCTGGCTTTTAGGAATGCCATTGCTTTTGATGGTGAATATCAAACGTTTAACTTGGCTTATTTTGTAGACTTATGAACATTAGAGAATTTTTTTTAAAGTGCCTTCGTTTAGTCCCCCTCCCTCCCCCCCCCCCGCCCTGCTCAAATTGTGACCTATATGGGTGATTTTACTTCACAAAAATGTCTTTCTTACCATTCTGGTCCCACATCCATTTCTACTAATTTGTAAGCTAAACTAGTGGACCCTACCAAATTCAATGATCTATATGTTTTTTTAAGTTATTACCTTTGATATGATTTGTTATGTGACTTTTTAAAATATGTTTTATTACTATTTAGGTATAGCAAGGCTAAAAGAAGATTGTCATTGAAAACATTGTTACATGCACAGTTTCCAAAAGGAAGGGGCACACCATGCCACAGAAAGACACATAGGAAAACAGGTTCTATCTAGAGGCAGAAGGAGCGAGGAGAAAATGTGGGCGAGAGACTATATTGTAGTTCTACAGGAAGGAGTATGTAGGATAAGCAGGGGGTAAGACTGGTTAGTTTGAATAATTTCTGTGGGCTCTGAAAAAGAGGCACTGTCATTAGTTGTCTGGTACCTGGTCCTGGAGTCCAGGAATAGTGGCTCTGGTTACAAGGATGGGCTCTAGATTGCTTGATTTACATTTAAAAGGCACATTCAAGAGCGCCTCTGGGAATTGACTAGCTTTGGGAGGGGCAGTCCCTCCAGAGACAGCAAGGCCTTTGCTGTCAAAGCATAAAAATGCAGAAAATAAAAAGTTATGATTAATGGAGTAGTAATAAGTAACTAGAATATGTACCCCCCCCACACACAATTATTTAACCAGAATTATTGATGTAAGGAAATCTCAAACTTAGGACTGTAAGATTGGCAAAAGCTGGAAGAACAAAAGACAAAAAGCCTGATGGCATTTGAGCAGCTGTTGATGATAGCTTAAGGAAAAGTGAGTACAATGTTATTGGAAGCTAAAGACCAGGGTATACTTGTGTAGTTTAGAGAATTATACAGAAGTTGCCTGCAGAAATGTGGAAAATAGAGAATATAACTAATGAGCTGATAACTTTGCTAAGACAATTTCCATGCAGAGTAATTAAGGTACTTCTTGGTTTCTTTGCATTACCATTGTTAAGTTCAAGAGGAAAAAGATAAACTTAGAAGGAACTGGTGAATACCAATAAGCAAGTATTTGTTGATTTTGAAAATAAACTTGTTCCCCATTCACAGCTCTGCAGATGCAAACAAGGCTAAATTTAAGAAATTTAAAAAGATCATAGCATATTGTCATAAAAATTCGATCTATAAATGAAGACAAAATACAACTGTGTGGCCCTTTGTAATGTGTTCAGGATTTAAGGTAGTACTCTGGTCAGGCAAAAATTCCTTTTCATATCTCATTGATCCTATGTTAAAAAAAAAATAAAGCTCCTAAGCCTGTAGTGGACGTAGCCCTAAAATACCCCAATAGAAAGTTATTGATATACAAAGTCTATTTCAAGGAGACTTGTGAGTGTGGATTTTATCTAATTGAGTAAACTATGATAAGATTTATAAGCAATCCATAGATTCTTTAAGAAAATGATATTGGTGAAAACACTGTGAGCTTGGATGAAAAGACACAAAGGCATTATCAAATGAAAAGATGCCTTCTAGTGATGGTCAGCAATCCTTAGCTTTCCTTGGCTTGTAGATGCATTATTCCAATTTATGCCTTTGTCTTCACATGGCCATCTTCTCCCTGTGTCCCCTGTCTCTGTGTCTCCCCTCTTTTTTAAAAGGACTACTGTCATATGAATTAGGGCCCTCCTTAATCAAGTATGACCTCATCTTAAATTGGCAGATTATATTTACAGAGACTTTACTTCCAAATAGGGTCAAATTCACAGGTACCAGACATTGGTACTTCACATATCTTTTTGGAGGTCTCAATTCAATCCGTAATACTCATGAGCTAGAATACTAATAAACGTACTATTTGTAATAGCATAAAACTGGAAACTCTTCAGTTACTCACCAACAGTCAAATAGATTAATCAATCATGGTATATTCATGCAAAGATGTACCATAAAACAATGGAAATTCGCCTACAACTACAGACAGCAAAATGAAAAAATCTGAAAAGCATAATGCTGAGCCTAATAACTAAAAAACAGTGTATGTGGTATGATTCTCCTTAAATAAAATATAAAACCAGGCAAATCTCTTTAATTAGAAATCAGGAGATTGGGTATACCTAAAAGGATTAGTGACTGGACAGGAGTATGAGAAAAGCTGTCGGGGGTACGGGAAATCTTGTTCAGTGATGTGGGTGCTAATTACATGGATGAGTTTATTTTGTGAAAATTCTTTGAAATGTACACTTATAATACATGAACTCCTATGAATGTTTTAATTTTGATTAAATGATTCTTAAAATTAAAAAAAGAGATGCCTTTGGATCCTCAAACTCCTGTAGGTAGGAAACAGGTGAAAAAAACCCATTTATTTGCAAACACTTTTTTTTTTTTTTTTTTTTAATGGCAAATGAAGAATAACTTAGAGGAAGCTACTAAAACCTAGAATGCAAAGTCAAGAGCTATGAGAAATCTTTTCTGGCAATGTGTGCCCAGGTGGAATTCAGAATTTATATGGACCTGTAATTTCTTGATGCCTTACATTTTTTAATGTATGCCTTACATTTTTAAATAACTCTTTTAAAGAGTTATTTATTTGGGGGGAGGAGAGAAAACACAGGGAGAGACAGAGGGAGAGAGAGAGGGAGAATCCCTTGCTGAGCACAGAGCTGGAGGAGGGGCTCCATCCCATGACCCTGAGATCAGGACCTGAGCTAAAATCAAGAGTCCAGTGCTTAGCCAACTGAGCCACCCAAGCATCCCAAATTTTCCTACCTTTTAATCTGAAGGATCTATTCTATAGCATGTCTAACCATGATGTGTTGGGGTTATGAGGTAGAGAATTTCACTGACAATTGGATCTGATTTTGATCATGAGATCCTGGACTTCAGTCTTGAAACTAATGTCATAATGGGATAAGACTTTGGGGGATCTTGAAGGAGGGATGGTTGTATTTTGCACATGAGAGTTGTAAGAATTATTATGACAAGAGAGTAGACTGTGGTAGACAATAGTTTCCAAAATTTGGTTTCAACAATATTTCTCGTTATACATACTCTTCTAAAAGCTTGCCCATTGTTATTTTAACCTGGTAATATGAGTCCATCCTTAAAGTTTGATGAATTAGAACTAAATGATCATTTTAAGATAAGATAAAAATTCTCACTCTATCTTTACACTAATGTTTGTAAATGTATAGATTTTTAAATATCTCATTTTGATTGATAGTTATAAATCAGAATAGATAGAAAAATTAAATTGGAAGGGCTTCTGGTTGGCCTGGTCAGAGGAGCGTGTGATTCTTGATCTTGCAATTGTGGGCTTAAATTCCATGTTGCTGTAGAGATTACTTAAAAACAAAATCCTAAAAAACAAAAACAAAAACAAAAAACCCTAAACTGGAGCAACACAGTTTGGGTATCACCAGATTATTTCTCCTAGTCAGTGACCATGCTTTCAAGTCAAAGAGGTGGTTTACAAAAATGACCTTTCCTAGGAAGTTCAATTTTTCCTCAAATTTCTGTGTTGCTTAATGATCTTTTAGATTGTCCTAAATATACATAGGCAGATACTCTGACAATTGTGTGAAAACAGAAAGGTTGTGAATTCCAGTGCTTGTTGTTACAAAATATATTATATGAATTGCCATTCAGATTGCTTTTTGTTTTCTGTACTACTCTCTCATGTTCTTCACAAAATTAACTTCATGAATATTTTTATTTTTTAAAATTATTATTTTTTAGGGATCCCTGGGTGGCGCAGCAGTTTAGCGCCTGCCTTTGGCCCAGGGCGTGATCCTGGAGACCCGGGATCAAATCCCACGTCAGGCTCCTGGTGCATGGAGCCTGCTTCTCCCTCTGCCTGTGTCTCTGCCTCTCTCTCTCTCTCTCTGTGTGACTATCATAAATAAATAAAAATTTTAAAAAACCATTATTTTTAAAATGATTTTATGTATTCATTTGAGAGAGAGAGAGCACAAGCAAAAGAGAGAGGGAGAAGTAGGATTTCTGCTGAGCGGGGAGCCTGATGTGGAGCTCGATCCCAGGACCCCAGGATTATGATCCAAGCCGAAGAAAGACACTTAACTGACTGAGCCATCCAGGTACCCCTAAAATTAACTTAAAAAGACAAACAAACACATATCTTAACCACTCCACTACTTATTCTTATTTTAAAATTGAGGAAACTGATACATAGAAAATTTACGCAGTGAATTATTCACTTTACTGAAAGTCACAGTGAATAAGTGGGGAACACAATTTGAACCCAGGCACTTTAATTTCATATCTCTACTCTGAACTATTACAGTATTATATATATGAAGTGAATCTTTGTATTGAATCAGCAGGTACTAAGTGAACATATTAGATTGAACTACATTTTTGACCCTTAAAAATGTCAATTTCATGTTTCAACCAATAACAGTTGAGGTATCATTTGAGCAAGAAAAAGAGTAAATAACTTAATTTTCTGTGAATGAAAAGTCACAATGAGAATAAGAAGAAAATATGCAAACTACAGGATAGTAGATTCTCTAATGCCCAATGATAACTGTGCCTTCAAAAAAATGATGGGAAGAGTGATTCTTGATGTCTTGACTTTCTAATTAATTTAAGGATCCCAAGATGGGCAATGAGAGGAGGCCCCATGGTTCCTAATGGATATGTAAATACAGCTACAGAGATTCAGTCTGTAACAGAGTCAAAGACTGCCGTCTGGCTTTCCAATGAGAGGCACATCCTTGGTCAACTAGTCTGGGAGCTGATTGGTTAACTGGAAGCAAATCCCTAATCAAGTAGTTATTTCCTTGGTAAGGTATTCTTAATCAGCAGGGAATAACAGCACAAAGAGGATTTAATTTTGGATTTTATAGGTTGACAACAGTTTTTCATTTTGCTTGGATTTTGACATGGGATACATGTATATTTTCAGATGCTAGGCAGTGAATTCGTTCTTTTCCGCCTCCCCCAGATAAATAATTTACCTTAAAACTATATCCTAGTTGAGGGAAAGGTTGGATGTCTGCACTTCTCAGAGCACCTCTGACTTTCTCACTTTTCTTGAACAGTGTGATCTTGGATAAAATAATTTTTCTATGTGTTCATTGTTTTCAATTAAATTTATTTACTTGATTTTGAACTACCATGTAACTGATCATGTGATGAGATGATAGAGATATGTCTTTGGCTATGATATTGTCCCTGCAGTTTAGGAGAATTAAGAGTATCAAGAAAATCTAAACAGATTATCAGCTTCTATGTTTGAAAACAGTTTTAAAAAATATATGAAATAACAGATAAAAATTGTTTTTGAAAACATATATTGTAACTGTCGCAGTATTATAAAATAAAATGTGGTTATAGTAATAAATAATAATGGTATACTTATTGAGCACCTACTCTGGGTAAGCCCCGAGAAGTTCTCATCTTGGCTTTGAAGTGCCAATTGCTGCAAACTTTTCTCTCATATAGCAGCATCTAGAATTTTCCCATGGACCCCACATTATTAGTCAAAGCTCTCAGAGATAGTTCTGCTATGGAACAAGAAGCATAGGTGGAATTTAGAATTATTAACATAGCATAAATAATTAATGCTTACTTTGATGAGAAGAAAGTGAGGAATGGATTTTTGCATAAGAGATTTAAAGTAAACTTTGTTAGCGAGTGTGATGAGAAAGATGCATTAGGCAAAATGTATAGATATATATTTATATGCTATATAGAATAAATCTCTAAATATGTACCTTATTAATGTATTTGTAGATTAAAAATGTATTCATATTTTATTATAGGCTTCAGTCTATTTATAACTAATATATTTAAGACATTTTATTTCACAAGCTCAAATACACCTGAATCAATACTTTTAAAAAATAATAATAATAAAAAAAGACAGGGAAACCAAGGGAAAAAAATGAAAATCTCAAAGACAAAGCAAGGAAATTCAGCTTGTAAATAGCATGGAGAAAAACAATATCTGCCAAAGGCATATAAAGGAGTAAAGAAGATTGACTCAGAAAATGAGTCCAGTGTTTAAAGAGCATGAAATGAAAAACAATATACAGTGTGCTGTTATAATGTTTTAAAGCATTATGGATTTTATATTGGTGTTCATGGCAGTATCTAATCTGCCTTAGAAACTTATTTTGACATTGTCTTGTACTCAAGATGCACATCAAAGAACCTTTTCTACCTCAAGTCTATCAGAATCAGGCTCAGGAATAGACATCATATCTTAATATGCTCAATTGTCATGTTTTACCAGATCTGAACTATGATGACGTTTTTGGGTGACATGTAATGGGAGTTAAACAATTGTGAATTTCATTCATCAGAAAACAAAACATAGACATGTTTGTGCAAAATACATTCATTGCCACATGCTTGATGGAATGCCTCAGTTGACTTTCTGAGAATTTAGAGTGCAATAAAAGTGAATTAGTGATGATATCTAGCATCTTTGTAAATAAAACATAACTCTGTAGGAGCCGATTAAGTATCTGGGTGGCTTAGTCGATTAAGCATCTGCCTTTGGCTTAGGTCATGATCCCAGGGTCCTGGAATAGAGTCCTCCACTGGGCTCCCTGCTCAGTAGGAAGCCTGTTTCTCCCTCTCCCTAGTACATACACATGCACATGTTTACCCTTCCTCTGTCAAATAAATAAATAAAGTCTTAAAAAAAAAACCCAAAACATAACTCTCTATACGTCTTTTTTTTAAGAGTGAAAACAAGTCATTCATCAACTTTTTTGGGGAATAAATTTAGCAATAGCCAACTACTGCCTACGATTTGCTAGTTTAATTTTAGGGGGAAGATGGATAAGAAATCCTGAAAATTCATTCTGAATATCTTTTGCTGCACTTTTAAAAATGAGACCAGCCCATTATAAAGCCTCAGTCAACATCACAGGACCAAAAAACTTACTTTGCATTCTCTGAAAACATAATTTAATTCAGCTTCAGTTTTATGGATTTATCTGTAATGAGAATCTACCAATTAATTGTAATATGTGTGATTCAATTTAAAAGTTACAATCGAGCTTTTGTGGTATAATTCTACAGTAAAGCAAATTAATGCATTTTAGACCAAAGTTATTACTATTTATTTGTTTATTCTAAAGGTGATTATAGTAATGACTTTCGAAAGATAGAAATATCAAGAAAGAAAAAATTATCTTATTAAAAAACATGGGATAATCCTCAGTCATAGTTATATCTGCTAACTGGCTTCTTAGATATTATATGTTTGTATATAAAATAGTTTATGCTCAAACTTGGTATTAGCTAGGATGATATATATTTTAAATGGTGATACTTTGTAAAGTTAAATATATTTCTCCCCACGTATATACCCTCATGGTCAAAATTGTCTGCAAAAATTCTGTGCCTCGGTTTTCATGGTTTGAAGTGGAGGGCACAGATTTTACAAGTGTGAATCAATATTGGCAATAAATATATATTGTGGTTTTACCACTCAGTTAAAAGACTCATATTGCCAAAAGTGTACTAATTATTATTATACATTCAGAAACCAAGCCATTGGTTTTTTAAATTAATTTTAAGTCTGTATTTTTGAATAATTTATAAGTAAACGTCCAAAGTAACCAATGGTATCTCACAAAGGGCTTAGTAAGCTTTAATTCTACTTATTGAAATTTTATTATTTAATTGCCATTAATGGAGACAAGACAAAGTGCTCAAAAATATATGGGATCTGGGCAATGTGTACATTAGAATGAATTAGAGTTCTTGTTTTGGTTCTTGATCTCTCACACATTGACTGGAACTCTTAGACAAGTTATGACTACCTTTTTATTCATATAGACCTGACATGTCAAAGAAGCATAAATAATAAAATAATACATATGAAATATCTTTTAATTGGACAAATATTAAAGAGTATGAAAATGCAACGGAATATGACTAAAGCTCTATCAAACGAGTTCAATTTTGACTGGCATTTCCTGAATTATCAAACAGAAACTCAGGAAGATTTGGTTGCATAGCTTTAGCCAGTGTGAGAAGTCAAATTTTCCTTCAGTGTCTCTCTGTTGCATCCTCTATGCCCTTCTTCTGATACATTGTTCCCCTTTGTCCAATGTGATCTCATTCAGTGCAAGAAATTCAAACATAATCTTCACGTTAGTGAGGCTCTAATTTATATCTTCAGGCCAAATCACTCAATTTGACCCTCAAATTGATATCTTCAGGCCAATCTGTCCACTCCCCATTCTCTTACACATTTTAATTTTTTTCATGAAACTTGCAAAATTCATAGTTATTTCATTTTTTTGTGTATTTGTTTTTGTTTTGGTCTTCCTCACCGTAACATAAACATTTTGAGCTTAGTTGGTTCATAGTAAGCAATTAGTGTAAGTACAGAGTTACCATGTCTAAAACTCTTGTGTTTCTCTTACACACTTCTCCTGTCTCCCAAATCCTTCCCTCACTGAGTATTCTCTATGTGACTACATGATACTAGCAACCACATAATTACATTGGTTAGAAATCTAGGTCCTTACCTTTCCCTCTCTTCTAATATCCCAGTCCATCAATAAATCACCAATTTCATCTTCAAGGTATATCCTATAAAGCACTATCATTTCTTTATTCTAGGAAACCATCATCTCTCACCTGAATTATGTAACAGTTTTCTAACTTGCCTCATTTACCTCTACACTTAACTAGAATTCATCTGTACAATATCAAGAGTGATTTTTGCTAAACATAAACCTAATCATGCTATTCCATGCTTAAACATCTTCAATAGTTTTGCAATGTACTACTAATAAAAAATTCCAAAATAATAATCTGCAAATTCCTGCTTGTTTTGTGAATCCTCATTGTCTTTTCAAGATCATCCCTTGATGATCATCCCCTCATTTTTAATTAAGGCTTTGCTAAATGAATAATTTAATTTCTTAACAGTTGCTATTTTTCTCTTTCTTTCTGTGTCCAATCAAGCTAGACTTTTCTCCATCTCTGGGACAAGGCATTCTCTATTCTACCTTAGGGTATTTGCATACATCCTTTCTTTTATCTGGAATATTTTTCCTTCTCTCTCCAAGTGGTGAGTTCTATCTCCTCCTTAATATGAATGTTTCAGAGAGGTCTTTGCTGATCTTCTTCTTTAAATTACGCACCCAGCCCTCATGTGCTCTTTCATGTTTCCTTCATAAAACTTACAAAATTAATAGTTTTTTTTTTGTTTTGTTTTCTTGTTTTGTTTTTGTCTGTCTTCACTGTAATATAAAGTCTTTGAAACTAGAGACTATGCTGATGTAGTTGGTTTAGCTCCTGGTAAACAATCACTAATTACTATGGAATGAATGAATTCCTGAATTCCTTTTGTCTTATAATGTAGCTGACTCAAAAAGCATATCAAAGGAACCCCCCCCCCCATAGATTTAGTAAACAGCAAAGCCATAATTAAAAAGAAATATTGAAAAAAATAAATAAATGAAAAGGAATTTTGGACAGTCCAATTAAAATGTGGTGTTAATATTTAGGTGTCACATATTCGAATATTAGTACAAGTCAAAGTTCCTTTAAAGAAAAATTAACACAATTCTAATTAGCAAAAAAAAAAAAAAAAAGAAAGAAAGAAATTTATTGTTTCACATGAGATAAACCATGATTAATTTGGACTGGTTGGGCTGGATTCAGGGGCTACTGGACACAGGGGCTCAGAGAGCATCATTTGCCTCCTCACCTGATGCTATGATGAGATAAAAATTTTCTGATTTCCCAAGACTTGCATTTTGCTGGGTGGGTAATCTTAGGAGAAACAAAAGAAACCCAACAGCTTATTGAGTATCTTAGGTAGACTGGTTCAAGGAGGATGGTGATTGGCCTGCATTGGCTATACTGCTGTTTTGAGTCAATAACCTTCCCAAGGAATACTCCTCTTCTCTGAGCCTTGGGTCATATGCTCATTTGTAAGAGAAAGGTACAGAAAACAGTTGCCTTAGAAGAGCAGGAATGCTATTAGATGAAAACCAAAGTATGCTAGAAATAAAGGGCAAATTATATTTCTTCCACTTATTTCCTGCCAAAAACTGGGGCTGTTTCATTTTTAATTAAGGCTTTGCTAAATGAATAATTTAATTTCTTAACAGTTTTGACAAATGTACTTTAATAGATAATTTTTGTTATCCCACTCATGTACATTTTGCCTACAATGTTCAAGTCATAATATGTAGGTAATGGCTACTCTGTTGACAAGTATGAATTAACTTCTTCATCTTTCATGTACAAGAGACAAATATAAAAATGCTCAAATCCAAATTTATTATTTAAGCTATGCATAGGATTTGGCTCACAATACTCCTGGGGTATCTTCGTATCCAGGAATGCCAGGCAAAAATTAAAATTTAACCTTTTCCAGATACTTCTGAATGTGAAAGAAAATTGAATATAGACTCAACGCAGTTGGAATTGAATCATTACATCTATAACTAGAAATAGTACTTGACCTTTGATGGATTAGATTTCCCAGAAGTTTAATATAGATATTAGTATTTAATTACAAAAAATGTAGCAAAGATTAAGAACATAATAAAGCCAGAAAAATCTTCTTATACATATATATTTTCTATTATGGTCAATTGCGTTTTCAAAAAGCATCAAAGTGAGAAATGACAGTTATAAAGAATAGAAAAATCTATTTTCATCATTTTAGTCCTTTCAGTGAGAATGTGCTAAAACAGATTTTGCCTAGGGCTCTAACATCCATCCCTGAACAGAAATAATACATTTGAGGACTTTTGCATGGTTTTTGATATTTAAAAGTGGTCTTTTTGAAATTTTGTTTCTAAGTAGATATTATTTACGGTTTGTGGCACATGATGAATTCAATCTATAAATCAGCCTCCAAGCACACAAATCTTGTTGGCTGCCATGTTAGTAAATCAACTCACCTAAATAATCTTGAGACTCTGACAATGATGCGGGCTCTGCACTTGGAAATTTAGCCATTGCCTTACCGTGAGCTTGATCTTCTGACGTTTTAATGGATTGAGGTCCTATTTCTGATGGTTCAGTTTATACGTGGGCATAAACTATTTTGAGCACATCAGAACTGAGAGCTAAGAGCTGATGATCATGTTTGGAGTCAAACTGTCTGTCCTTTGGATTAAGTAGGGCAGGGTAAAGTGGACATCTAAAGAGTTTTCATTACGTGTGCAATTAACTGCACTAAATAATATCATATATATGTATAGCAAAACAAAACAAAGTAACACTAAAGCAATGGATAGCCCCTAGGGCAGGGGATAAGGCGAATATTTCCAAGAATTTACCCTGTCTCTTAAAGTCCACTACATTTACTATTTATTGTGTGTGTGTGTGCGTGTGTGTGTGTGTGTGGATTAAAAGAAAATGAATGGTATTACTTGAAGGCATAAAATCAACTTCTAAGAAATGGGGTCTTATATTTGAAGCTTTAATTATTTAATTCTACTTTCTTTCTAATGTCTGGAATTGTTTGGCAATAAATTGTGTTCTATCCTGCTTCAATTACTAGTCTTTTCAGATCTGACTGCACTTAATTACTCAAGATGATCTGCTAAAAGCTACATCTGGAAACAATGTCACTCTCTTTGTTTGGCATTTAAAAGTTGGACTTAAGTTGAAGGAATACTTTTAACCACAAAGCTTTGGGGAAAAATTAGCATTGCCAGAATCTATGCATTTAGTTTAAATTCTTTATGTATTTACCTATTCAGTGTTTGTTTTCTAAACTGCGCAGGTGTCTCTCTATCTTTATCTTTTCTCTTTACCTTTATCGATGCATCTAACCAGAGTTTCCAAGATAATTGCCCCTCTGGTATTAAAAGCAGATCTACTCATCAATTTTATATGCTGAGCATAGTATGCAAAATAGTGAACTTAGCCTCTGGAATGTCAAAGGCAATAGAGGGTGTTCACATTTGAGGGTGATTTTAATTTTAGAAATATCACAGGAACTCTTTAGAATTTGTCTTATAAAAATAAAATATATGCTTCTGTTCAGTTCATAATTATTTGGCCTCTTCACAGAGTACCTGGTGGACATAGTTCACAACATGTGGAACATGTGAGTTGGGCAGATTTTATAATATTTTGGACTCTAGATTTGCTTTATACCATAAAGATACCTGGACTTGCTGTTTTTTTTTTTTTCTTTTTTTTTCACCTGGGCTTTAAAAGATTACTGTGGTAATAATGTTGCCTTGCTTGAGGGTGAATCATTACAAAGGTAGCAGTAATATTAAATTAATAGCATATTTAGCCAAATAATGTATTTTTAAAAACTAAGGATAATCTAGATACTAGTGAAAGAAAATACAATTTAATGCAAAAATAAGATAATTTATGGGGTGCCTGGTTGGCTCAGTCACTTAAACCTCTAATTCTTGGCTTCAGCTCAGGTTATTATTTCAGGGTCATGAGATCGAGCCCCATGCAGGGCTCCACACTCAGCATGAAGTCTGCTTGAGATTTTCTCCCCCTCTATCTCCCTCGCCTTCTGTCTCTCCCCCTGCTTGCACATGTTCTTGTTCTCTCTCTCACTCTCTGATACAAACATAAATAAAATCTTAAAAAAGAAGATTATTTCTATTGCCTTTTTTTCCTAATAATATTATTTCTGATATACTTTTCAATGCTACAGTAGGAAACATGGTTATGTTTTTTACTTCACCATGATATTAAATATTTTTGCTTATAGCAAATAATTCATTTTTAGCAGAAATCCCTGTTCTTAAAATTCATTTTCCTAAGTTTTAAGTAATTTGACAAGGCCAACCTTATGTCATATCTTAATAGATTGGCTGAGGCTGGAACGAAATGTGAATTAGATAGAATGCAATTCATTTCCGATATTTGATTTATAAGGCAGAGTTAAATTTGTTGATTAAGAGGCAAAGTAAAATCAAAGAAGTCTGAATGACACTATTCAGAAGCTCAACCATTTTGTATTCTTGATAGCAAACTAATCGTCAAATAAAGATTACTAAAGAATTGGCACTGTGTGTCACTTTGGCACTGAAATTAATGCTGTATTTGGCAGAAATCAGATGTGCATCATCCATCACAGAAGATGATCAGTTTATGTCTTCAGAATCTACTAGCTGCATGGCTAGATATTGCAGGGTAAATTGTTTATGTTGTTAATTATATCAATAGAGTATTACATTATATCAGCTTATCCATTTTGGAATATTTGTTCTGATGGTAATGTATGCATTATACAGTTGAATCAATTTAAAATCAACACTGTGCTGCAGTGTAGAGTGTATAAATTGTATTACCTTAATAGAGCACTTACTGATGGGAAATAATTTAAGATTGAATGGTCAACAGAGGTCTTCTCTTTGAGTGCAACACTTCTAAGTCTTAGTGAAATTATTCATGGTTGAGAGATGAAAGGACTAATGTCCTGATATCTGTGTTTCTATTACAATTATGCTGCAATCGAAAGCATTTTCTATACAGCTTGTAAAACTTATTATTAAAGAAAAGCCACTCGTTCGGGTAAAGTTCTACTGATAGTTGAGGTGATATTCAGAAGAATAAATTAGAGTTAGTTTCCCAAGTTTTCTGTTAACTCTGGTGTATATCTGTCATTTCCTCATGCTGTCATGAAGAAAATACATTATACTTTTAAAATATGAGAACACTGTGAAATAAATCCTTCTTGGACTTATATGTTGTAACAATAAGATGACAAATTAATTTTGATCTAAAAAAGTGGTAAGAGTTTGAATACTTCTAAACTTCTTTCCCTTTCTTGCTTTTGGTGGATAAAAAAGTAATGGAGATAATCTTACATATCTGGGTTCAATGACCTGGATCAAGCAAGGATTGTAACAGCACTGGATTCAGAGTAAACAATTAATTCTAATAAGATGGGAAGGAAGGGCACCCGTGGGTGGCTCAGTGGTTAAGTGTCTGCCTTTGGCTGGGGTCCTGGGACTGAGTCCCACATTAGGCTCCCCACAGGGAGTCTGCTTCTCGCTCTACCTATTTCTCTGCCTCTCTCTCTCTCTCTCTGTGTCTCTCATGAATATATAAATAAAATCTTTAAAAAATAAATAAATAAAATAAGAAGGAAAATATGATGCCATCAGATGCAGAGAATTTGAGGATATGGAGATGTAGACTAGAGAACATGAATATAAACTGCATATTCTTACTTTTGCAATCATTATTCAGATTTAACTGCCTAACTGCTTTCTGGTCATCTGTATGCATTTGATAGGAATGAAGCATGATGAATAAAAGTGAATATGCTTCTCTATAACTCACCATACTGACATAAAATGTTGACTACCTTTACTTTGCAGCAGATTTAAGGTGGAACATTAAGGGACAGGAAGTATTCAGATATTTGTAGAGGTTTTCCAAATAATTTAGCATAATAGAAATAATGTTAGCAAGCAGTTAACAAAGATATTTGGTAAGTATGTCTCCTTGATATATCTACGAGAGCTACATTGATAATTTAATTTTTCCTACATTGTTACAAGATTATACCATTGCTATGGTGCAAGAAGTTAGAGCTGTACTAAATTTGAAGTAAAATTATGTCATGAGGATACTTCAAAAAAAGGTTTCCACCAATCTTTATTTCCATTTCTTTCAAGTAGAAGGAAAATTATATTCTGTTCCACTAACATATCTCATATGGTATCTAAAAATATCACTATGTTTAACGGCAAGAAAAAATTGTTAGCCCATATAAAAATGTACTGTAACTGTACATTTGATTTTCCAGGACTAGTCAGTGCATGCAAATATTTATTTCTTCTTCTTTCACTAGTAGCCCCTGCAGATTTCTAGTTTCAGCTGGCTTAAGAATTGTTTTTCTTAACATGTTTTTGAGCTACTCTCAATTTCCATTTTTAGTTTTTTTCTGTATCTCATTGCCTTTGGAAGAAATGAATCTACTTTCAGCATGTTTTCTCCTGCTTTCTGATGGAGAAAAGGGCGATAACTCAATCCCATGCCATCTCCTTGTTCCATTACCCAGTTTTCTTTTGGTTCCTCAAGGGGCAACTGTGGCTCTCATAGGCTTGTTGTTCCTTTATTTATCTGTAAAACCTTTTATTCTCTATCTCAATGCCATCTGTAGTCCCCATTTCATTTTCTGCCTTTGCTTTCTGGATCGTTTTTGTGTGTTCTTTAAATCAAACAGGCTGTTTCTGCAAGGTTAATATCCTATGTACCTTTTCTTTTTTTTTTTGTCTTTGATCATTTTCTACATTTCCCTGGTCCTTCATATGGCTCATTTACAACTTCACATAAAAGTTTATTTCTTTGAATTCCCTGAAATCAACCCATGAATACTTTATGTTTTCTCCTTGGCTTTATCCCACTTAGGACTCCATTTTTTTGGCGTATTTCCTTTAGCAGAACACACATTTATCCCACTGTGCCTTTTTCCTCCTGGGGTTTGTTTGGCTGCTCTTTAAGGACCTTCTGTAAGATTTTTGTTTTGGAACCAACAGATCCACATTCCATTCAGAATGAAAACTCTTCAGCTGTTTTATTTTATTTCAAACCTATTTCTTCTGGGGCAGCAACAAACATTTCAAAATGGCTTTTACTTCTTTCCTACCACACAGTAAACAGATCTCAGGAAGGGATGAGATCTCTCACTTTATATACTCTTTCCTGCTTCCTGCTATCTGAGGGACACTAGCACGGTGATCAAAAACGTATTTTCACCCAGCTGTGTACAGCACACACACAAATAATGCAGAGGCTTTTACAAAGCTATTGCTAAAAGTTTTAGGTGCACTATGGTAAACTGGAAAAAATCTTTCCCTAGAGAACATTGTAGACTAACACATGCTAATAATCTTCTTAGGCTAAATGAACTGCGAGGTTGTGTTCAGTTCTCTTTCATTAACAACAGAGGATGAATCGACTGAATTGTAGCCGAAATAATTTGCAATTAGACTTCCAGAAAGCCATACGATTCTAACCATAAGGGTGTGAGGTTATGGACTGCATCATACAAAGATATGAGAGAATTACTGACGCTGGTGATTTTTAAAATCAAGGAAGGTAAATGCTTTTGGAAGGTATGGAATGCCTCAATGTAGGGGAATGGACAATATTTCCTTTGGGAATTCTATTGTCCCTTCCAGCACTATAATTTTTTTGATTTATTTGGATAAAAGTTTTCTTGATGGTGAGCCAGAAATTCTGTGTGTAAATTTTGCTCCTGGGACTATGTTCCAGCTGCAGGATGCTGAGTTTATGCTCCTGTCAAAACACTTAAATTTCTGGAGAGTAACTTATGGACTAAGAGAATCTAACCAATGGAGTCATTAGCTTTTCCTCACTTCATTTAGCCAATATCTCTATTTAACTCTTTTTCAATCCCAGTGAAAATAGTTTCCTCTTAAAAATTCCACATTGGTACTTACTTCCACATTTGTCCATATAGAGACATATTTCGGGTGAAGGGTTGGACTTTTGTGTTTTCTTCTTTGTTATTTTCTGGGAGAAAAGTTCAAATTTCTTTTATTTTTCCTTTAATTTATTTACTAACTTAAAAAAATTTAGTTTTAAATGTTGAAAACACCTCTGTTTCCATAAATTTGTGAGTTTCTAGCATTGCCTTTTAATAAGGCCATATATAATGCAGCCTTTAATTCGGCAATTTAGTTTAATAGCAAGATAGAAGCATTTATGTTTCTAATTGTTATTAATGAATAAGTGAGTTCAAAGTATTGTTTTTAGTTTCATTCTTTAAATAAAAGCAACATCCCTATATATCTTGACCACACATACCAAAGTTTTGGAGGAACACACTAGGAAGTGTTATTAATGGCTACCATTGGGTTATGAGACTAGAGGTCACACGAAGGAAATAGGGAAGATAGAGAATGTTTATTTAACATTATTTACACCTTTGCATTACATGTAATCATGACTTTGTGATTTTATAAACTTATTCTGTATTGCTGCAAAACAATACCAACTTTAGTCACCATTGTGTCAGCAACCAATTTGCCATAGATGTTTATAAGGCTCCTTTCCCACCAACATCAACTGGAGAAAAAGAAAAATTGTTGAAGCATTTGTTTCTCCTTCCCTCAACTCAGGAATAAATTAAAAGCAGAATCAAGTCACAGACATATTCCAGAACTCCTTCTAAATAAGACATGTCAAGAAAACTAGCCTATCACTGTAACTTTTCTCTCTTATCATTTCTTTCAGAGGAATTATCATGCAATGCCAACTATGGTGGATGAACAAACCCCTTATTTTTGTTTACTAAAATGCAGGGCAGAGACAAAGGCAGAGGCTAGCTCTTAACTTGGTGTGCTTGCCACACTGGAAAGCAGTTCTGTGTAGTTGCTGCTGTCCTTTTTCCCTCTAGATCTGCATGTGACTGTTGAATTTAAGAATGGGGGTTGTCTCTTCTCTCCATCTGTCAACACTCTAAGAAGGCTGGATGAAAGAATCTGAGTTCTGAGTATCCGACAGGTAAAATACGGGGTTGATGGGTCTCAGACAAGGTCGAATATACTTCATTCTTGCTTGAATTTTAGCTGCAACAAATTCTTTATTGCAGCAGTAGGGAGGAGGCCATGGAAATCTTGCTACTTAACTTATTGCTGCTCCTTAGAAATGACCTCCACCTAGACTCCTGGCCTTCATTACAGCTTTGTAACTAAATCCAGTTGCATTTTCCTTCACTACAAAGGTCCTTCCTGTTCGTTTGTCCCTAGTTCCCAAAAAAACACTCTACTCAGTTTCACTCCCAACAGGAATGTGAAATTTCTTCTGCTTTAGTCACCACTGTGAATGTCAGGGAGGGTCTTGGCTTTAGGCATTATATAGCCTTGTCTTCTTTCCCCAACCTTGTCCTATGAGATTGGAAGATTTGGTTGGAAGGTGGATACTTCACACTAGTTTCAAGATCAAATACTTGATTACTCAATCTGTCTTAAGGCAGTAAGTTCAAAGAAAAAAAAAAAACACTAACCTCAGAAAAATAAATTGTTGAGAAATAAATTAAAACTCTTTCAGGATTAGGGGTGGTGTTTACATATGAATGGTCAGTTACCTTCTCAAAACTGTAAATTAATAATCCTGTGTTTCGAAGGCATAATGATGTCACCATATTAAATCAATACTGTTGTCTTTAGCTTGACTGCTAGATGAGAAAAAGCTATTTTCCCCATCTTGCTTTCAGAGCCATTTCTTTCCAAAAACACAAATTTCTAAGACAATATTCTTCTCTATAAAACATTGTTTAATAATGACTACATTAGCTTAACAGGCAGAGTCGAGGTTCTGATAATTTATATAGGAAATATATAAATGTACAGATAAAAGTAGGTAAAATCAGATCTTAAACATAGCTCTGAAATGTGTGTGGATACAGTAGCAATTGCACACTTGAAGGCTGAGACTGAGCAGGACATCCTATTTTTAATTGATCTTTACCTATGATTTGCTGTTATTTAACCAACTCCAACTCTGTATAGCTACAGAAAGGAACATAATGCTTACATCCGAGAAAAATAGGATGTTGCAGTTTTAAAATACAATTAATATAACACAAGTATTCCATTCTTGTTTCACTGGGAAGGAAATGGATATATAAATCAACCAAAAAAGAGTTCATTTGGGATGTGGGCATTAGTGATAAATGTTAATCAATCAATGAGAGCTTTCCAAGGTAGAAAGTAAGATAGCCCAGTGCTGAGGAAGTAAAGAGCTTGGAAGAGTGTTGCAATGAAATATAATTTGCACCCTTCAGTTTTTCAATCTCTCTTGTAACTAAACTTTCTGGTTGTTATAATAACCTCCCAATTGATTTGTTTGTTTCAATCTGGCCAACAAATATTTCATTTTCCAGAGTGATCTTTCTGAACAGTCAAATCAGTCACCTCACTTTATTAAAAGCTTCTTGTTACGTGTAGAATAAACCTCACTGTTTACTATGGGCTGCAAGCCTTGTAAGGATCCCTACTTACCCTTTCAGTTTGACCGTTTTGTTCCTCTTCTCTTGGCTCCTATGCTCCAGGGAGAGCTGTTTTATTTTATTTATGTGCTTATTTTTATTGAACTATAATTGACATATAACATTACATTTCAGCGTACAACATAATGATTTGATATTTGTTGATACTGTGAAACTATCTCTGCAGTAAGTCTAGAAAACCTCTGTGGCAATCCATTGTTTCTCACTTGTTTTCTTGTAATGAGAACTTTTAAGATCTACTATCCTTGAAACTTTCAAATGTGAATTACAGTACTATTAACTATAGTCACCATGATGTATATTACCTCCCCGTGACTTATTTATTTTACAACTGAAAGTTTGTACTTTTTTTTCTCCCTTCACTCATTTCTTTCAAACTCCTCCATCAACCTCTGGCAACCACTGATCTGTTCTTTGTATCAGTGAGCTTTTTATTTTATTATTATTATTTTTTAATCAAAACCACTTTTTAAAGAGTCTACGTACAGGTGAGATCATATGATATTTGTCCTTCCCTGTTGGAATGGTTTCACTTAGGATAATGCCCTCAAGGCTTATCCATGTTGTCATTTATGGCAAGATTTCATTCTTTTTTTATGGCTCAATCGTATTCCAAATAGTATCCCACATATTTCTTAATCCATTCGTCCATCAATCGACAGTTTGGTTGTTTCTATATCTTGACTATTGTAACCAATGCTGCATTGAACATGGGAGCAAATATATTTTTGAGTTAGTATTTTCATTTTCAGATAAATATGATTAATAAGTGCTATAGCAGTATCATATGGTAATTCCATTTTTTATGTTTTGAGCAACCTCCATATTGTTTTTCATAGTGGCTGCACCAATTTTCATTCCCACCAACAGTGTACAAGGGTTCTCTTTTCCCCACATCGTTGCCAACATTTCTTATTTTTTGTATATTTGATAATAGCCATTCTAACAGTTATGAGGTGATATCTCATTGTGATTTTGATTTGCAATTCCTGATAATTAGTGATGTTGAGTACCTTTTCATGTACCTGTTGGTAATCTGTATGTCTTCTTTGGAAAAATATCTATCCAGATCCTCTGACCATTTTTTTTTCAGATTTTTTTTTTTTTTTTTTGCCATTGAGTTAAATGAGTTTTTGTGTATTTTGGTTATTAATCCCTTATCAGATATATGATTTACAAATATTTTGTCTCATTTGGTAGGTTGCCTTTTCATTCTGTTGATGCTTTCTTTTGCTCTGCAGAAGCTTTTTAGTCTGATCTAGTCCTACTTGTTTTCACCTTTGTTACCTTTGTTTTTTGCATCAAATCTAAAAAAATCATTGCCAAAACTGATATAAAGGAGCTTATTACTTAGGTTTTCTTCTAAGAGTTTTAAGGTCTCATTTTCAAGTCTTGCATTTTGAGTTAATTTTTGTGTATGGTGTAAGGTAGTGGTCCAGTTGTTTTGGTCTGTGGCTGTCCAGTTTTCCCAACACCACTTATTGAATACATTGTCTTTCCCCATTGCATATTCTTGGCTTTTTTTGTCATAAACTAATTGACCTTATATGCATGGATTTACTTCTGGGCTCTCTATTTTGTTCCCTTGATCTATATGTCTTTTAATGATAATACCATACTACATTGATTACTACAGCTTTGTAGTGTAGCTCGAAATCAGGGAGCATGATGCCTTTAGATTTGTTCTTCCTTTTAAGATTGCTGTGGTTATTTGGGGTCTTTTGTGTTTCCATACAAATTTTAGAATTGTTTATTTCTGTGGAAAATGCCTTCTTTTTTTGGACTTTTGACAGGGATTGTACTGAATCTATAGATTGCATTGGTAGTGGACATTTTAACAATATTAATTCTTCCAATCCATGAACCTGGAATATTTCTATTTGTTTGTCTTGTCTTCAATTTCTTTCATCAATGTTTTATAATTTTCAGAGTACAAGTCTTTTACCTCCTTACTTAAATTTATTCCTAGGTATTTTATTCTTTTGATAAAATTATAAAAGGGATTGCTTTCTTAATTTCTCTTTCTGCTGCTTCACTGTTAGCATATAGAAATGCAACAGATTTTTGTATATTGATTTTGTATCTCGTTGCTGTTTTAAAAACATTGCTATCTTCCTTAGATTCTTTGTATTAGTTTTCTTGCTACCTGGATGCTCATGTGCAAGATCTTTGCATAGTTGGTATCTTTTTATCATTCAGGCTTCAGCTTTGATGTCATCTTCCAGAAAGGCCTCTTTTCATCCTCAGACTAGTGTAGTGTCCCATTCCCATTCATTCCTAGCACAACATCTTGTTATATATTTTTCAAAAATGTTTTGTATCTGAACTGTTTATTGCATTATGGTTTTATTGATCTATTTCATGCTCATTGTCTGTCTTCTACAACTAGACTGTCAGAATGTAAGATCTGTGATGGCACACATATTCTCTGCCATATTTACCATGGCTTGAACAATGCCTGCCACCTAGTAGGTGCTCAGTACTTGTTGAAGAAATGAAATGAAACTCCAGGATGACTCAGTATTTCTTCCAAAGGTGACTTTTCACCATAATATACTCCATTTATTAAGTATTTCCTAAAACACAGGACTCTCTGGGGTAAAATGTGATCGGGCTCTTCAATTGTGTATGATTTTAAGTATATAAAACATAAATATAAAAGTGACTTAGGAAAAATAAAGATAATATATCAAACCATTATGTTGTACACTTTTAATATATAGAATTACATTTGTCAATTATACTTGAATAAAAACAGGGTGAAAAAGAAAAAGATCTTTGTCTTAGAGTTTAGTAAAAAAAAATCAACAAAAAATGTATTTGCTAATTGATGTTAATTGATGAATCAAAGAAGCAAAATTTGCAAGATAGTGCAAAAAAATGTTTAAGTAGAATAGAAAGGTTGGGGAGCTGGCATGTCTGGGGATCAAGAAATTTTTAAGTTCATGTTTCTTTAAGGATGAATAGTTAAAGACCTAAAATGTAAGTTAAAGGATAGGTACATATGGATTAAATAAAAATTTTAGGATGGAAATAAAGAGGCCTCTTTGGATTAATATATAAATGCAAGCTATAAAATAAACAAATAAATAAATAAATGCAAGCTATGGTATTACTACCGGCATATTTTGAACTTTTATTATCAGTGTGAATTGTTATATATAAAAATAGTTATAAATTGTGTTTTTAGTTGTCTAAATTTTTATTTAATATGTATTTGTGTATTAACTCTACTATGGCTACCACTAATAATAATAAATAACACTTTTTATTATTGAATAACAATTCATTAATACTGAATGAATAAGAAATGAATAAGAGAGTGACCTAAGTGAGATAACACTGGTAGGAATCAAGGCTGAGAGTAAGTTGGAATTCATAAGGTCAGAGAGGAGCCATGTGAGAATATAGCAATAGACTCATCTTGAATTATATTCATTGAGAAAACAGGGGACTACTATATCATTCTCATTGTCTGCACACAGTGTTAGAACAAAGTGGAATAAAGTTAATGTCTTCAAGGGAGAGAAATCTGTCATTTTCCTGAGTGCAAAACTGCATCCATAACTCTAACAGGACATCTTACAACTTGAAACATATGGCCAACAAGCTCTGGCATATTGCTGAAAGTAATCTGACTGAGCAGGCAACTTTCACCTTTCTGATGAAAGTAACCATAACTCCTGGAGTTGATGTAATTTTGTGATTTAGAGGACCAATCTCAATCATACTTGGACATCCTGCTGCTTTTCCAAAAGCACTATGCAAATTGGGCAATACTGTTTGTTCGGACGTTTTTTTTTTTCCAAATTGGACTCAAATTGAATACAGCTCGATGTTACTTTTATTTTTGCCTGCAAGTAATACATTCATATGGGCTTATGTTAGAAAAAAAATAATTTGTGAGAGTATACTACTGTGAAATCCCAGTTCACTTTGAGAGGAAGTGGAGAAGGCATTGATGATGTATTTAGGCTGTGAGTAATGCATTCTTCCATATTATGAAAATAACATAGAATTTTAATTCATTTATGGGAAGATTATTAGTCATTTGTGAGTAGAAAAGGAAAATAATATTAACTTTTTAATATTTTATTTTTAAAAAATATTTTATTTATTTATTCATGGGGGACACAGAGAGAGAGGCAGAGACACAGGCAGAGGGAGGACCAGGATCCCTGCAGGAAGCTCAATGTAGGACTTGATCTCGGGTCTCCAGGATCACTCCCTGAGATACCCAGGTGTCCCAATATTAACTTTATTTAAAAAAGATTTATTTATTTATTTTAGAAAGAGGGAAAGAGAGAGAGCGAGAGAGCACATGAGCAGGAGGGGCAGAGAGAGAGAGAGAGAGAGAGAGACTCTCAAACAGACTTCACACTGTGCATAGAACTCACAACCCTGATATGAAACCAAGAGTTGGTCACTTAACCCACTGTACCATCCAGGCACCCCTAATGTTAGCTTTTTAAAAATGCCTTTTTAATACTAGAAAAATCTAGTGGAAATATTTCATTTATATTCTTGGTAAAATATTTCATTCCGAAAAATTTCTGAAAACATTTAGAATAAAAATTCAAAAATTATTGATATTTCTAAGGAATTTTTTTAGTATTTAAAAAATCAGGCAAGCAAGCTGCTTTGAAAACTATAGACCTGGACAACTCATTGACATCTGCAGACTTAGTGCTCTTTTATTTTTGTTGGTGTTGCTTTTCATTATTTCCTATTAAAATGTCTATTGAAATACATATTTAGTAGCTAAGTTTTAAAATATCAAGAAACAGTGGCACATTTGCATCATTTTATCATAATTTTATGAGATCGTTAGGTATTTTGGTCTAGACTTTTATTAACAGCTTGTACTTTATGAAAAATATCTCTATCTTTTTAAAAAATTGCATGTGTCATAGCTTTTAAGACCAATTGCCTTAATGGAGCACCCAGAATGAAGGCTAGAGATAATGTTCAATGGACTGGTAGCCTGAAAGCATTGCCAAGTCAAATATGAGTAGGATGTGGTCTGTTAAAAGGTGGCATTAAAGCAGAAAGGGGATGGGATGTGCTAGATTATGAACATTCAGCTCCAATTGGGAAGGGCAGTTGGAAATCTCAAGCTAAAACATGAGCTAAGAACTAGTGACAAATTATAAAAATCCAACATTAGGTAGCGCAAAAATCTAGGTTTGGTATTATAATTTTTTATAATTTACATATATACAGTTTATAAAATTATTAAAATTTTATGTTTTAAATAGTTTTATATATAATTATAAGATAGCTAGTAAACTACTATTAAAAGAAATCTATAAATGCCTTAAAAGATCTGGTTTCAAAACATTAATCTTTTTAGGGTATATGAATTATTACTTCTAATTTTAAATAAATAGGGAGAAACCATTCAACAGGAGTTGGCATCATAGACGGGGAATGCCCCAGAAGGAACTCTCCTGAATCAGAGAGTGGGGTCCTTTGGTTCCTTCCTTCCTCCCACTCTCTAGTTACCCACCCACCCTTTCGTTGGCTACATTATTTTTATTTTTAATTTTCATTATTTATTTTTTAAAGATTTATTTATTTGAGAGAGAAAGAGTGCATGAGTGGCAGGAGGGGCAGAAGGAGAAGACGAAGGAAAGAATCTCAAGCAGCTACTTGTTGAGTGTGGAGCCCAAAGCAGGTCTCTGTTTCAAGACCCTGAGATCATGTCCCGAGCCAAAACAAGAGTCTGACACTCAATTGACTGAGCCACCTAAGTGCCCCTAGCCATCCTTTTTTTTTTTTTTTTTAGAAGCTGGAGAAAAAATAGCTGGAGGTAGGGTAGAGCATAGGATGATTCTACGAGGCAACAAGGAAATGACTGGTAGAAGCTAATATTCTTTTTATTAGTTTCTTATTGCTGCTATAACAAATTACCATAAATTTAGTGGCTTAAAGTAACAAATTTATTATCTTATAGTGACTCTGGTGGTCAGAGTCCAAAATGGGTTTTATGAGGCTAAAACAAAGGTGTCTACATAACTGAATTTTTCCGGAGACTTTAAAGAAGAATATATTTCTTGCTTTTTCCAGCTTCTAGAAGCTATCTGCATTCCTTGGCTTGTGACCACATTACTCTCATCTATGATTCCATCCTCATGCTTCCTTTTTAAACTCTGGGCTTCCTGCCTCCCTATTTATAAGGACTCTTGTGATTCCATTGGATCTATCTGGATAAATCAGGATACTTTCCCCTTTTCACGATGTTTAATCACTTCTGCAAAGTCCCTCTTGTTATAACATGTTCATAGGTTCAAGGGATTAAGATATTATGACATTCTTGAGTGGAGGGTGTGCAAGTGTTTGTGCATATTCTGCTTACCATGTCCCTTTCCCCGATTTTGTAGTTTAATTTTTGTTGTTGTTGTTGTTTTCTGGTCTGTAACTGCCCATTATAGAGTTGTATTATACAAAAGTAAGATATGAATAGATTAAGATTTTTCTGATTTCCTGTCATTTGGAAATTTTCAATTCACAAATATAAGCCACTGTTACTTTTTTAGAACATTTTAAATGCAAGACCAAAAGGATAAATAAGCCATCAATATTTATTGAATGAATTTTCTGATACCATTCTGTGAGAAATTTCAAAGTAGAGGTTAGATATATATAAAAAGTTGAAGTTATAATAATGTTACTTTTAGAATATTAAGATAACACTATTAATATATATCTTTACTTATGAAAACAATTACAGGATATGTTAATAAATTAAATGGTAATCATTTATAATAATATTTAAAAAGTCTATACTTTCAAAAAGAATCTTATCTATTAAATAACTGGCTGGTGTTAAAATATGTGCTTGTTTCATACATATTTCTTAAAAGATAAGTATGTAGTATCACCCGACCCACATTCTCTATAGGGCTATTGGCCCCAAACTCTTTTTGTTTAAGATCTATATGAGAAACTTGAAATTTATGCTCCCCCTCCCCCCCCCCCCGCCATTTCTCCTTTCCAGCATTTTTTGGGTCCAAATTCTACACTCTTGATTTAAGATCTCCAAGTTTAAGACTTATCTTTATGGTTTCAGGGAGCATAGATGGATACATCTAAATCCTCAAAGCCAAAAGTAATATTAGGAGTTCTCATATTTCTTTCCATGAATATTTCTAAGAGCAGATTTACCCCCATTTCAGGCATAGACTGTAGTGTCAAGATGCAGGAAGTGGTCTGTGAAGCAAGCAGAAGTACAAGCGTATCCAGCAAGAGCATTTCATTCAGGAGGTGCCAAAAAGCAGAAAGAATAAGGAAAACACAGGCAATATTGGATGTGAGAAAGTAAAGCTACATCATTTGTAACTCAGTTTCCCAACAAAAGGCAGGAAGAAAGAATAATGTAGCTGTCCATCACCCACTTGAAACACCAGTTAAACTCCGAGAAGAGTTGGCGGAAAGGTTGCCTATTAGAAGTGCATGGATCTACGGGGAACCATGATGTCCTTCTAAAACTGAATGGATAAACAAACTGTGGTAAAGGCATACAATGGAATATTATTCAGTGATAAAAGGAAATGAGTTATTAAGCCATAAAAAGACACAGAGGAAGCTTAAATGCATATTTGCACAGGGAAAGAAGCCAGTCTAAAAAGGCTACATACTATGTGATTCTAACCGCCTGCCAGGCAAAACCATAGATGCAGGAAAAAGATCAATGATTGTCAGAAGTTCGGAGGAAGGAGGGAGAAGGGGGGAGCAGAGAGGTACAGCACAGGTTTTTAGGGATGAAACTATCCTGTATGATACTGTCATGGTTCGTAAATGACATCATGCATTTACCAAAACCTGTAGAACTACAACACAAAGGGTGAATCCTAATGTAAACTGTTGACGTTGGCTAATAATAATTTGATACTGGCTCATCAATTATGACAGATGTATCACACTGTGCATGATATTAACAACAGGGGAAAATGTGAAGGGGGAGGAAATTCTCTGAATTTTTTTTTTCTGGAATTCTCCGGGAAAAAATGTTCATAGATCTGTAGTTTTGCTAGTTGGAAGTAATGCTCTAATCACAGAGTCTAGTGGTCACCTAGACTGATACAGAGATTCTGGAGTCTACCAAAGGAGTTAGTTTCCAGGTTGAGTTTTGGTGGACTACAGTCTTGATGCAAAGGATCATAACTGCAGACTTGTTTCTTGCCTTCGTGAGATATCATTCCTTCAATTTTTGTCAGTGCACTTTGGACCATCCCTTCACAGATTATCTGAAGGGAAATCATTTTTATGTCCTTCACAGATCTCTTAAAGCAAAGAGCATATCCCATGAAATAGACGCACACCCCTTTGACATCTATCTGCAGTCTACCTTTAAGGGTATTTCATTAAAGTATTTGTGATTCCTGGAATTCACCAGTTGTAGCCCAACTCAGCCTATATTTACACCTCTTAAGCCAAATTCTTTTGGGAGCAGTCCTTAGATTACTTAAAATAACCTTATCTTGGCGACACCACTGGTCGTCATTAATTTATTTGTGAGTCCTCTTCAAAGGATGAAGTTTAAAGAGTGACTACTTCACTGTTAGAGAATACAGCTGAATTAGCGGAGAATAGAACATTGTCATCAACATGTCTAAATATTTGTGTGAGTCTGTGCTCTCTGGGTTAAATAGCCTATAAAAGTTAAAATAAAAATTTTATATAAAAGCTACATTTGTATTAAGAGTATATATAACATAAAAATCAGCCTGGGTTTCTTGTTCAGCACATTTAAATCTGTAAATACGACAAAGATTTCTCCTGGGAACTAATTTTTCTTGATTTTTATAGAAAATTAATTGCACATTTATCTGAAGTCAAGATTAATAACATATTCTCTTTAATCTCATACATAAATATTTATAATTGGCTTTTAAAATTATAAAATTATAAATGCTGCTCAAAATAAAATTAATAGTTCAGAGAAGCATATGGTGAAAAAATAAAGATTTCTCTCTTAAACCACAATTCCCCAGTCCCACGTCCCAAAGTATTTTCTATCTAATGATTTCTAGTGTATCTTTCCAGAATTATCTATCACATACATGCTTACATATAAATATAAATATATAATCTATGTAATATACATATAGAGTATGTAATGCATACTTTAAAAAATATGACGAACATACATTTTGACATCACCACATGTAATGCTCCACCAATCATGTGTATATGGTATGAATGTGTGTATGTAGGATTAGTATGTTTTTGTGGTTCAGGAATGTGCTTCTGAGAGAAGAATTCAGACTTTCCTTCAATTACTGTAATGTATTTATAATGATAATCACCTGATACAGCAAACAGCTTTGTCCAGAGTCATATAGCTCATATCTTGAGAACACAGCAGAAGTTACTACAGATCATTAGGTTTCAACGGTGGATTTCCTGAGCTCATGTCAGTCTTGCAAGTCTTGGCCTCATAATTTTACTGCAGTCTTGGAGTGTTCCGAACATGACACAATACTTCAAAAGTTTACATCTGGCTTTTGGCCAAATAATATAATCTTAGTTTGACTGTCAGTGGAAAATATTCAATTAGACAAATGTACAGTGGAATGATCTCTTTATATAGGATTCAAACTCAACAAAACATTGCCATATAATTTCAGTAAGACTAAATTTCTCATAAAGCAATGTCACTCTGAATGTTAAATGAAATTAAATATGCTTTATTTTCTGGCAATAGCCTTATGGATAGATTATAAACCTCCTCCATTCCAAAAATGTCTTATTTTTATGCCAGAAATCCAGAATTAGAAGGCAGCAAATTGTGGTCTTTAAAATCCTCATGAGAGGCCTTGGTAAGTGGAACTATTTGTAGTTTTTGGCTACATAATAGGCAGCTTGATAGTTATGCAGTATTGTATTCCATTTTTCCAAATAAAGCGTTTGCATATCTAGGCAATTTGGAATGGTAAAGCAGATTTAAAGACTAGTAATGAGTAGATATTTATAACATTTATTGATAACTAGTCAAAGTTATTTGCCAAATAGACAAAAGTATTAAACATTTACTCAAGACCCAGTGGCTTTTTTTTTAAGATTTTATTTATTTATTCATGAACGACACAGAGAGAGGCAGAGACATAGGTAGAGGGAGATGCAGGCTCCCTGGGGAGCCTGATGTGAGACTTGATCCCAGTACCCTGAGATCACAAACCTGAGCCAAAGGCAGATGCTCAACCACAGAGCCACCCAGGTGCCCCAAGACCCAGTGGCTTTTAAAAGCCTTATGATGACCACGATATTTTGTCTTGCATACCCAGTGCTACTCTATGCAATAAATTAAACACATGCACATACATACACACACACACACTTCCATCAAGTGATTTATAATGAGAACTCAGTTTTAGTCATTTAACACAAATCCAAGCCATTTGTTAAAAAAGGAAAATGCATAAGATAGGGAAGTCTTGGGAGGTGAAAGGCTAGTTTTTAGTTGCATGTACATAGCTTAAGCTTGCTTTGAGTTTTAGATATGGAACTTTTGATAAATAAGATAATGGGGAAGAGGAACAGAATCATGAGAAGAGGATGGTGGTTGGGTGGGAGAGGTTTTTTTCCCCCTTTTATTTGTTTTTGTGTGTAAGATTCTTAATTGTTCTTTCAGCTTTTTTTAATGCAGCCATTACATTGCTTGATATTGTTTGATTGTTGAAATTGCCTGCAGAAATGACATATGTTAACTTTGGAGATCAGAAAAGTGCCAAGAATTGGATGCTCCAGTCTAATAACAGGTACAAAACAAGATATCAATGTACATCATTTTAACACTAGTGTGGGATTTATAGGTGAGAGTTATATTGGCTTATTCATGTCAGGAGTCCATGATCTTCATTCTGACTTGTAAGAGGTTACTCTAAATGTTGCAAGACACCCCAAAACGTAAAGAGTAAGTCTAGCTACCAAGAAAAATTGAGACATAGGTAAATTATTGTCAAAGCTTCTTTTAATATCACCAAATGTCTCCTTTTAGTTCTTCCTTCTCCATTGAGGACTATCCAATATACAATTTTCATGCCTTTTAATAAATTGACTCATTCTACATACATTTCCTCATCTTTCTGAGTCTACAAAAGTACTTTAATATTGACTACTTGATTTTTCCTAATCCATGTTAGAATACCAGTGAATGTTCAAGGACTGGAGAAGCACATCCCCAAATATGTCCATTCCTTTCCTGTTTTTTTTTTTCTGTTGGAAATATGTACATATTATAATATGAATCATATTATTATATCTATATCTATCTATATATAGATAGATAGAGAGAGAATACAAAAAAGGGTAGTAGTTCTATTCTACTTTTCAGAAGTTTTGAAACAATAAAACATTAATTACATCAAATTCAAAGAAGTATTATACATTAGGCTGAAATTTTAACCCCTGTTGAATTAAATATTTCAACTTTTGAAGTCTTGCTACCCATCTTGCTCTACCAGAAAATTTTAAAGCCCAGAAATAAATCCAATTATACCATGTAAAAGGGCCATTGGCAGCATGACTTACACCTCACTATTACATTTTCAGATAGAAATTTCCCCTCGTAATTAGAGAAATTAAATTTCAAAGATGTTAAACCCTGAATTCATGCCTCCTGATTAACCCTTTCAGCAACAGAGGGCGTTTGTGTGCTAATAATAATAGCTTTAGCCTAAGGCTTTTTCTCCTGTTCCTAAAAGGAATTAATCTTATCTCAAATCTATTGTGTTTTTCACTGTTTCAAAATTCACATGGGTGAATAAGAAATAAAAATAGTTCTGTATCACCTTCAGCTGGGTTTATTGTGAGCTCTGATACCAGGAAGAGAATAGGGCACTTCACATCTGTAAGAGTCAACTCTGTATTGACATCCTTTGCCTTGATTTCACACATGACCAAACATATGCTCCTGTCTGTATTTTTTCAACACAAATGGGATTCCCATTTTTTTGCTCTCATGCTATAGTGACTACCACTGCTACCTTCTGAGAAGGCTTTCTCCTGGTATCCTTATTGAATTAGCGAGAGGGCCATTGTCAATAGATTTTGAATTTAAGGTGCTGTTATTGACATTTCTAAACATACACTTTCAGTGACTCCAGGGGATGAAAAAAAAATATTTTTTGGCTGCTCCATGTGGTGTGTTCCCTTTCAGTTTTAATTTTCCAAGCCATAATATCTTTCTATTAGTTATTTCAGAGGCATGAGAAAAGCACTTTCAATTTCTTATACTTCTAGAGCAAGGATTCCTTAAGTTTCCATTTTCCCCTGATTTACCCCAATCCTCCCAAAAGTTTAAATTAAAAAATAAATCCAAACTACTTTTACTTGCACATGTTTCTTTTCTGTTGTTTTTTTCTTAATTTTTTTTTTTAGATTTTATTTATTTATTTAATCATGAGAGACAGAGAGAGAGGCAGAGACATAGACAGAGGGAGAAGCAGGCTCCTCATGGGCTGTCTGATGTAGGACTCGATCCCGGAACCAGGATCACGTCCTGAGCCCAAGTCAGATGCTCAACCACTGAGCCATCCAGGTGTCCCATCTTTTCTGGTTTTGATAGGAGGAATAACATTTTGCTGGTAAATGTTTTAGTCCCCTTTTTTTGTTGTTGTTTCAGGTTTAGGTATTTATTCCCTGCGCATATTTTTCTATATTTTGCCTCAATTTCTTCAAAAGCCAAGTACTAAGAGGTGTCTTCAAATAATCTGTTAATTTAAACAAGCAACTGAAACAAAAGGAAACACTTTCGTAGTACCCTTGTCTTGATTGTGGCGTTTTTGCTTGGGATATAGATTTTTATAATAGGGTTTGAGAAATGATTTCATATGGCTTTTTTTTTTTTTTTTTTTTTTGGTGGATTTAATCTTTCCTGCATTTTCTTTTCCTGAACCTTCACACAGGGTGGAACTGCTTGCCCTGGTACAATACCATGATCCCTTTGAAATTACTAAATGGTTTCTGAAGTATTCTTATCTGATCTTTCTAGTATTCTTTTTCAAATATATTCACATCTAAAAAAATTGACCCATTCATGAAGAATAAATTCCTCAATTGCTCCAGTTATTAACTCCTTTCTATGCCTTTAGAAACAGACTAAAAATTTTCTTCATCTTGTCTTCTTCCTCTTGGGAAGTTCGGTTTCCTTTATGAAATCTTAGCACATTCTATTAAATCCTCTTCAATCTTGGGCACATTCTCTAAGGAAACAAGATATCTTAACTTCTCCATTCTCCTTTTTAAAAATATTTGTAATTGGGTATTTCATTGTTTCTTTTTCATGTCTACTCCAGCTTGGTGTCTAAGACTTCTCAACTTTCTCCTAAGAAAATTTGTCTTTCCACAGGTCAGTTGGTGTGCCTCCATTCATTTTTTATTTCCCTGTCCCATTATTCTTATTGAGGATGTATGACTTTTTTGTTCTATTTTAAATGTATCCTATGTTTTAGTCAGTATGAAAATAGAAGAACTGTGAAAGCTGGAGATTGTCGGTTTTCTCTCTGTTCTATGCCAGACCAGCTGCTATCTAAACTGGCTATCTAAATCTGGATTGATCTAAAGAGTGCACTTAATTAAACCACTTAGCTTGTACTTAGGAATACCTATTAGAAGTGTTGATGCACTTGATGCACACCAGCTTATACCCTGACCTCAGATGCTAGGAGAGTTTGATTTCTTTTGATTGCTTTCTTTCTAGGAATTGAGTTCCAGTTGTTGGAAATAGAGAGGTACCCACACTGAGGGTAATTTTCCCTATTGTGGACTAATTTTCTCTGTAGTTCTTTTTAGTGGCTGTAATTTCTTTTACAATATTCCATGAGACTCAGGGCCAAGAATAGGGTTTGGTAGCTCTCTGTTGCTGCTTCCCAGCCATGTTCCTCAAATTTCTCTGTATTCATTTGCTGGCATAACAAAGTACCACAGACTGAGCATCTTAAATAATAGAAATTTATTGTTGGGATTCTGGAGACTAGAAGTCCCAGATCATGTGTCAGCAGAGTTGTTTCTTCTGAGGCCACTCTCCTTGACGTATTGATGACTGTCTTTTCTCTGGATTTTCAGGTCACCCTCCTGCTGTGGGTATCTGTGACCTAACTGCTGCTTCTTATGACACCAGTCATATTGAATTAGGACCTACACTAATGACCTCATTTAACCTTAACTTGCCTCTTTACATCCGATAGTTACCTTGTGAGGTACTAGGAATTAGGACTTCAGCATATGAATTTGTGATGGGGAGACAATTCAGTTCATGACACCCTCCACTCATTCTTGCACCTTTGAAAATCAAATTACTACTGCCCTGATTCTCTTGGTTGCTGATAATCTCCAACTTGATTATTCTTCTTTGTTTAGCAAAAATATAAGCATCTTAATTGCAAGCCTTCTTCTCATCTTGAATAATTTCAAAGCCACATCAATGTTTCATCCTTCAATAATCTAGTTTTTCTATGCAGTTCTTTGATTGCTTCAGTTTCTCTCTTCCACAATCACACTTTAAACCCTATCATCCCCCTACCTGTTCTGTTCTCACAGTCTCTAAATTAAGTATGCCATTTTGCTCTCATTCACCTTGTTTATTCTACTACTGCCAGTTTAACTCTCAGAATCATGAGAAACCATTTATAACTCTAATCTTTTATGATATTTCAGACTGCTTCTTAGTTTTTTCTCCTTATCCAAATTAAATTTCATTGTTATTAATTTCAGCTATACACTTGCAAATATACTAAATATCCTTGTTTCTTATTTAAAAAAAAATTATACCTGTATGACAACTCCCAGCCATGGATAAACTCAATTATATCTTATCCATATCCCAGCATGGAGAGAGAAAGTCCATTAAAAACAAATTCCGCTATAAATGTAGGATAATTAACTCTACAATGCCTGTCAATCTTAGATTTCTCCCTCCAATTCATTCATTGAACTATTTAAAGTTTTTTTTTTTTTTTTTTCTCTTCACAAACTCCAACTTTCTTTATTTTCTACTCCATTCCTGACCTTATCTTCCACTGCACGGAGTAAATAGAATCACTCATGTTTTTCAAGTCCAACATACAAATCTATTTGGAACACACCTGTATATCCAACAGCCATTAAGACCTTTTTTTTGTAGTTTTCAAAGGACTCAAAAATATGAAGTTTCATTTCCCCAAACAAAACTGCCTCCTTCTAATGTCAGCTGTGTGATACTTCTAACTATAAATAAGACAGAAATCTGGATACTCCCCTTGACCCTCCTTTTACATTTTTTCCAAGCTATGTAGCTTTTATCTCTTAAATATCTTTTTTCTCTCCATATCATTCACTTCATTATCCTGCTATTAATTACCATTAAATATATTTCCTAAAAAGCACTCTCCTGTTTATATCTTACAACCCTAATCCATTTTTTAACATTGCAGCCAGAATAGACTCTTCAAAACACAAATATAATAATGGCCCTACTCTTCTCCCTCTGTCTAAAATTTGTTGATGTTTACCAGTTTTTCTTAGATTAATAGTAATCTGTATATTGAATATAGGTCTTAGTATAGTCTCTCAAGCAACCCCCTTCTTGCATCATCTTTCCTTTGTGTTCCAGTTCTTTTTTTTTTTTTAATTTTTATTTATTTATGATAGTCACACAGAGAGAGAGAGGGAGGCAGAGACACAGGCAGAGGGAGAAGCAGGCTCCATGCACCGGGAGCCCGATGTGGGATTCGATCCCGGGTCTCCCGGGTCTCCAGGATTGCGCCCTGGGCCAAAGGCAGGCGCCAAACCGCTGCGCCACCCAGGGATCCCTGTGTTTCAGTTCTAATCTTCTATCTTATTATAGTTCATTGTACATGCTGGATCCCTCTTGTTGCAATTACACGGTTTTCCTTCTGCTCTATCCCTTTTAAACTGGTCATGTCCTATTTATCTTATTACAGTGTGAAACATTCAGAAGATTCTTTTTTTAAGATTTATTTATTTATTTATTCATGATTTAATTATTTATTCATATTTAATTATTTATATTTATTTATTTATTTATTTATTTATTTATTTATTTATTTACACAGAGAGAGGCAGAGACACAGGCAGAGGGAGAAGCAGGCTCCATGCCGGGAGCCTGATGCAGGACTCGATCTGAGGACTCCAGGATTGCGCCCTGGGCCGAAGGCAGGCGCTAAACCGCTGAGCCACCCAGGGATCCCCATTCAGAAAATTCTTAATAAATACTTCACAAGTTAATAACTGAATTAATGCATAAATGAAGATCAATATCTGAATGGGAGAATACATGTATATCAGATTAACATAACTTTTGGTATATGTGATGAGTGCTCAGGTAAATGAATGAGTCATTATGGTGAATTTGAATCGCATGCAGATTCATCAGTGTCAACTATAGTCTTCTCACTGAACTTAACATCAAATCAATCACTTTAGCGTATCTCTCACTCAGAGAGAGAGGCAGAGACATAGGCAGAGGGAGATGCAGGCTCCCTGCGGGGAGCCAAATGTGGGACTCAGTCTTAGGACCCCAGGATCAGACATGAGCCAAAGGCAGACACTCAACCACTGAGCTACCCAGGTTCCTCATTTTCCTTCAATTTTTGACAAATGAAATTAATTGCACTGCTTTCTGCATAGAAAATTGTGTTGCTAAGCTTTATTGGTGACATGTCCAGGACTAGTGAATTAATACGGATCTTGAAAAATGAATTAATGCAGATCTTGAATTTATATTATTGATAGCCCCAAACTGTCAAGGAGGGAGCAATAAGGTATATTGTTCTCTGTGCCTTCAAATCAAGCTGAAATTAATTTGCCTTGACTCTGCAATAGTAGGTACAAATAACATGTTTTCACATGTTAGTGAAGTACTTTAGATGAAAGAGTTACTCAGTAATAGAGTATTAAATAAATACAATTTTTAAATGAATAAATGAGCTAAGTAGGGTATATTTAGATTTATATATAGACAATCAAATGATGATTTTAAATTTGAAAAGGGAGACTAAAATTCATAATATTCTGGTTATTTTAGATTTTTATATGATTCTTAACATTTGCTATGTTTCTCATTTGCTATCCACCAGGTAAAATATGCCATCAACATTTTATAATTTTTTATTTTCCCTTTATCTTTTTTTAGATATTAGAATTTAAAGAAGAGGAGATGGTTTTTATTTGCTAACTCATTTAAAAGTATTGGCAAAAATTGCACAATTCTGTTAAAGAATGGAAATAGAATTAGCGGTCATCTATGTGAGGAGTACTTTTTTTCTGCTTAATATGTGATGGCCTTGTTCTTTCTTGGGAAGAAAGTTATATATAAATTAAAGTTAAATTCCTGCTAGCAAGTCTAGCTCAAAATAAAATATGGAGAAATTGCATTTGAAAATATGTGCTCAGAAATATTTCAGAAGACATCAATTTGAAGTGGATGATTACTTTGAGCCTTCTTGGTCACAATCCTTACCTTGCTCTTGATAAGTCTGCTGACGTTACCAGACTGCCCTTTAAAAGCCTAGTGTGAGGAGTTCAAATCTACAGAGCTTTCCTAATCTTTAACCCTTTTTCTTGGATTGCCATCATTACTTTATTTGAAATATTGACATTTTTGACATTTGTCAAACAAATATTCAATTTTAATTCATCTTCCATTTAGTTAAATATTGTGGTATTATAAACCAATAAAGAAAATATAAAAAAAACAACATAACTTCAAGAGGGCTGAATTTATATTTATGGGTGGAATTGAAAATTAATTGTATGACAAAATATCCAAGTAAAATATATTTATTTTGTATTTTGAAGAATCACAATGAAAAAGGACAATTCCCAAAAAGAAAACAACTGCCATTCCTTAATTCTAAATTTTTACTAGTTACAAGGACACAAAAACAACAACAAAAATTAGTTATGTTTATTGACAAAAATATTAAAGCCCACAGAAATAAGATCAGGCTCAGTCTAATTAATATGGAATAATTTTCATAGGTGGCTACGAGACTAGTGGTTGGTATGCAACATGGGAAGGATACCATTGCAATGAACAAACAAAATGCTGATACACAGATAATAATATATGAAAATAATATTCAACAATAAAAATTAACGCAGGAGAAACATTTATAATAATCAGATATTGCTTGACAAAAAGTACAGAACCATAGATGGAATAGGAAAACAGTAAAATTACTGCTCCATTTTTAGCAAGCCAATTATTTTGTGCAGCAAAAATGACTTATTGAGTGACTCTTGAATGAGGAAGCATAAACAGATTTCCCAAACCAGAACAATGGTGGGATGAAGGGGTGGGATGGGAGAGGGAATATTGAAGGATATATGGGGGGGAATTTGCACCATATGCTCTAATTTGGATTTGGACAGCTTTTGGAAGTCTTTGGTAGTAAAAAGGATTTCTGCTTTTTGTCTTCTTGATGCAGGGTTTACATTTTGGGGGAAAACCTACTAGTTTAAGGAAACAAATGAAAGGCCTTCTGGTTTGAATATTTATTTTAATGAGGAGAAAGCCCATTTGGATGAAAAAGGTGAAGAAAAAGCAAGTTTATGCTCCCCTGATGTGCTCTATGATCACGTCTGTCTTATCCAGCTCTAATTTTCTTTGAATTTAACTCATCTGTATGACCAGACATCTGTGAGTATTTATGCCTTTTTTGGTTATGTGCTGTCCCGTTCTGGCTATCCATCAAATCCAGAACAGACTTCCCAGCAACGTTTTCTACAAAATGTAGAGTAGAATGATAACTGATTAGCATTACGTGATAAATGGACATTCTTCAGCTGAAACTGTAAAGTGCAAAACAGCTGAGACAACATATGAGCAGGAAATATAGTGCACAGTCTGTCTTTTGGTTCCTGTTCACACAGCTAATTTTTTTACAGCTACAATTCAAAGCTATATACAGCTTGGGTGTATATTCTATCCAACAAATTAAAAAAAATACGCTGATGTCCTTTTGTTTGCACATATTTGGAGGAAGAAATTTTGATGACATATTACTAGGATGGTATGTTTCTTAGTGGCAAAATAAAAAAGGTAATAGTCAAGGTTGCTGATTTTAAGTCTTCTAGAAATCCTGAAGGACTTAGTGCTTCCCACAGAAGTGCTCTAGGACCGAGTCTCATGTTGTTTTATTCTCGCAACTCAAATTAATCCCTTGAGGAAGCTCTGAAATAGAGATTTAAAAACCCAAAGCTTATAATGGAAATGAGAAAGTGAGATTGGTTAGGTCTGAGGTGGAACTCCCACCCTATCAAATGGCCCCAGCTACTCACCAACAGGCAATTGTTGGAAGTTGAGCAGTGTTCCCAAATATTCCTTTTTTTTTTTTTAAGTTAGATATCCAGATATACATATTTTTTTAAGTCAGAAGCTTCCTAACTTAAAAATATTGATGTATTCTTTTAACCAAACACACGGAACACTGAACATCAACTGCGGCTGTTGGTTTTTAATCTTGATCTTAGATATTTTAAAAAAGCTTGGGGTTATATAGTGCTAACAAAAGCTGACAGATGAATATAGTTAAAATATACTGAACAACTATTAAAGTTTAAGCACAAGTCTTACATTACGTTGCATCCACTACCAACTGTCTTGGTTGATTTATCAAAACAGCAATGTATGTTAGAGTATTAAATTAAATAGTAATCTATCACCATTATTTTTTATTGATTAATACTTTACCAGTTAGGCTGGAAGAATCCTAATAGATTCTCTCATCCAATTCATCCACAGTAGAGATGCAAACAATCGAGAGTTGAAGATTTGGGTGGTGAGACCAAAGCATTAACAGAAAACTAATAAGCAACGACTGGCACTGGCACGTAGGTATTTCTCCTACATTTCCTTTCAGTGCCCTCTTCACTACATAAACCTTTTCTAATTCCTTTTCTAATTGCAATAATGGGAAAAGGATTAGATGATAGTTTACTTAGACCAGCTGTGAGGAGGAGGAGCTTTAAACAAATAGCTTAAAGCAATGTCAAGGAGAGTGTTTACCTTCATAAAAGGACTCACCGCTTCTCATACTTCAGGTGATTCCAGTGCTTTCAGATCCTAAGAGTGACAAGGTGGTTCTTTGGCATGATAGGTACAATTTTTTAAACTTAATAAATAGCAATTCTTGTCAACTTATTTTGTTATTTTTTCCTTAACAGTTATACAACTGAATTTCTTTAACATTTTAAACCTAAGACACTGTAAATTCAAATATGCAGGCTAATATTTTAGCTAATCAAAACTAGCAATATTTATAAGTTTTAAAAATTGGCCTGTATAATTAATATTTATTTTACTTCAGAGATTAAACAAATCATATTTGTCATCATAGTGGTCCATTCATTAATGTCTAAAGTCTAATAACCGTGTCAAAGCTTTAACATTTCTAATTGTTGTAATTCTTCATTGGCCTCTGGGTGTTCATTTCCCTCCTATGGATCAGAATAAATTAAAATTTAGATAATTACATCTATTTCATCAGGAAATAATAATTTTTTCTATTTCCTGTGAAGCATAATACTAGTATATTTTTGTGCATGAAGGCATGCACATGTATCTTCTAATTAAATTTTATACTTCATTCAAATCATGAACTCACTAGTTTTGGTAGAATTATACTAGATTTTGTGCATTTAAAAATTATTTATTTATTCATGAGAGACACAGAGAGAGTCAGAGACAGAGGTAGAGGGAATAGCAGGCTCCCTGCTGGGAGCCTGATGCAGAACTGGATCCCAAGACCCCAGGATCATGACCTGAGCCAAAGGCAGATCCTCAACCACTAAGTCACCCAAGTACTCAGGTGCATATTTTTTATTCTGTTTGGAAGACAATTTGCAATAGCATCTAAAACCTTTACAATATGTTCTGTTGAAATTTTAAGGATATATTTATTTTATTTTAATTTTTAAAAAATATATTTATTCATGAGAGACACAGAGAGAGAGAATGAGAGAGATGCAGGGACATAGGCAAGGGAGAAGCAGGCTCCCTGCAAGGAACCCAATGTGGGACTCGATTCCAGACCCTGGGATCACACTCTGAGCTGAAGGCAGATGCTCAACCACTGAGCCACCCAGGTGTCCCTTGAGGATATATTTAAATATGACATTTGAGGGATTCCTGGGTGGCTCAGCAGTTGAGCCCCTGCCTTTCATGCCCAGGTCGTGATCCTGGAGACCCGGGATTGGGTCCCACATCCGGCTACCTGCATGGAGCCTGCTTCTGCTTCTCTCTCTGCCTGTGTCCCTGCCTCTCTCTCTCTGTGTGTCTCTCATGAATAAATAAATAAAAATAAAAATAAATAAATCTGACATTTGATCTTTAAAAAAAACATATTTGAAAATTTGGTAAGGTATTTAAAATATTATTTTCCCAAAATCTTTTATAACCTGGTAAGATTTTTATTTAGGCCATTTTCACTTCTAAAAATATTCAAGAAAATCTATTACATACAATGAGTAAAAACTCAGTGTGAAATAACTTTAATCATGTTTGCATTTTGTCCTTTGAGATACCAATTGCATTATGCTGCCCCAGGAATTCCCAGGTACCATATTTTAGTTGTATCACCTTATGTATATATGATTTATCTTCTGGCTCTAACCTTTACCTCTACAACATATTTTGTGTCCCATTTCCAAAGATTACATAATAAATCAATTTTTAATATGCTAATGACTGTAAAATATTAGGTCAAGTAAGCTTAATAGTGGATATTCCCAAATAGTGCCCTATCTAACATAGAAATCCAGTTTTATAGCTATGTTAGCCTTGAAGATCAATCCTAGGGCTGTTAGCTGCCGGATGATAAAATCCGTCCTCTGCTTCTTTTGTAATATATCTGGTCACCAATATTACCAGTTACCTTATTCTGTTTCATATGCTACAATCCCACCTGTTTTCAAAAATCCTCAGTTGCTAATACCATGAACACTTTTAATGCCTTGGATATTGCTTCATCCCTCAAACTTGTTTTTTTTTGTACTATTTCTCTGGTCTTCTTCTTTGGTTTTCCTCTTTAAGATTTGTTCTAGTTTCCTTAAAACAAAATAAGTTTGTGTTAAGCAGGAAAGATGGGAAAATCACGCAAGATTGAAACACCTAACAGTAATTTAGAGAAATAATACGCAAAGTAATTCACAAAATTAAATCATAGACTCTCAGTGTTGAAATGTTGTTTCAGTATTTAGAATGTAAACATGCATAGCTAAAGTGAACTCAGCTACCTTTAATGTCAAGAATTTATGTTGATTTTTTGTGGGCACAATAATATTTGTTTCATGAAGTGGTTTGAGTGCTTTCTCCAGAGAAATGTTAAGTAAAAATATTCCTAGAGGAATGTATGAAATGTTAATCATTTTTCTTCTAAGTTTATCTATCTTGAGAGTCTCCAAACAATATTCCCATGACATTTGGTGAGATTTCATTTCAATACTTAAACTGTCTTTATTACTGTTTTCCAGAACTATGATTTTTTTTCCATGGTATTTTGGAAGTTTGATTATATTATAGGAAAACTATTAATATTCTATATGTAGAATAGTTAGGGTTTCTATTTTCCTAATCCCAGTAAGTGCTTTAATTAAGCTACACAGTTCAATGAATAGAAGTATAACAAGTAGGTGTGAACTTCAAAGATCCAGACAAAGGCAAAGCTTAGATATTCCCTGCATTCCTTTCTCCCACATATTACCTGAGGCAGATGGAGTGAGAGGAGTTGTCTAAACATTGCTGTTGTGTTACCTCATTCTTTCCTCATTATTTTCTATTATTTCATAATCATCTTTATTGTTTAATACATTACATGTTATTTTCCACCTGGTTTGTCCTCACATAAAAAGTCAGTGCATAAACAACAAAGACACTTCTCATTGATGAATGTATATGGCTCTTCAGCAACATGCAAGGACTAGTATATTCTGCAATGGATGAAAGAGTAACTGGGTACATATTGTGGTACGTATGCAGCTGTTCGGTTATATCAACATCTTTTTGTAAACCAAAACCTTCCAGATCATGTATGCTTAATAAATAAGAATTGCTTAAAGATTGCCTTTCATATAATAGAGGATAAGAACTCAAAGGTATTTCTGAGGTTTAGGAAAAGTACATACTGCCCCTTCCACTACTCCAGCTGTCTGCAATCTTCTTTTTTCCACTGATCAATGCTTGCAATTCTACCTCAGAGCTCAATTTCTGTTTACAGCTTTTTGGCATGCTAACAATAATTATTACTGGGAGATTAATATCTCAAGTGTTTAGTCATTCATGTAAATTTTAAAAATAGAGGACAATTTTTAGTGGGAGCTTGTGGAATGATTATGAGAGTTCCAGTAATCTTAGATGAAAAAAAAAAAAGGGTGTTAAACATTTCAGTATTTGTTTGTGTGAACATCAAGGAAACAATTGAAAGATACACACTAGGCGGCTAAAATTGGTAATCATGAAGTTGAGCTTTGGCTGGCATGATGAAGAGGGATCGATAAGTGATTTTTAAAATTTGTATTTTTTTACTTATAATAAATATGTATTGTTTTATAATAAATATGTATTGCTTTATAATAAAATATACTAAAGAATGAAAATAAAAAATAGAGTGGGGGATAAGAGGGCCATTAAGTGGGAAGAGGTCCTTTACAGGGAGACATCGTTCCTTGCGGTTTTCATGATTTTACTCAGAACTACTCTGTGAATGTCACAGGGTGGCTATGAAATAAATTTAATGTGGCCCATTAATGAAGGTTTTGTGAATGTAGTATGTAGGTTGGAAGGTTCAGCTGTGATGATTCCCCAAACAGATGGTATTAAAAATTATTCTGGAGTACTGCTAGTTTAATTAACCTACTATTGTGGCTGCATATTATCATCTGGCGCTAGATGAGCAACCCTGTAGGAGGGCCTAACTTCACTCCTGTGTAAACAACAACAACAAAATAAATAATACAGATTTGACCTTTAAACACTGTTACAATAAATCAGCAAAACCAAAAATTGATTTCCATGAAAAAATAATACACTTGTGAAATGTGAAAACAATTTTACATGAACAATACCATATAAATTAGGACCACCCTTTCTAGAAAGGAGGGCGCTATGCCATATAAATCCAAAAGCTCAAAAATCCCTCATTTGGAAGAGTGTCTTAAGAAAAAAGTCAACAGCAAAAAGAAAATTTATGTGTACTAAGATTCTAATTTTATCATTATCTTTATCGTTGAAATATCATTGACCTGATTAGTATGGATAATTTACTTGTTAATTTTAGCATATTATAATCATGTGATAATAATATGATACTTTGTATGTATTATAATATCTTTTATATGGAAAAGATTAAGGATTAAAGAAGATGTTAAAATGAAAATAATGGTGGAATGATGAATAATATTCTTGAGCATTTATAACTTTTTCATCTGAAAATAAAAAACCAATATTTTTTATGGCTGAGTAATATTCCCACACATTTACATATATATGTATTTATATACTTATACATACATATATAGTACGTGTATATGTATATACTCTTTATCCATTCATCAGTAGATGGACACTTGGGCTGAAATCTTGCCATTTGAAGTAACATGTATGTAGCTAGAGAGTATTGTACTAAGTGAAGTAAGTCAGTCAGAGAAAGACAAATACTGTATGATTTCACTCATATGTGGAATTTAAGAAACAAAGCAAATGCAAAGGGGAAAAAAGGAGAGACAGAGGCAAACCAAGAAACAGACCCTTAACTACAGAGAGCAAACTGATGGTCCCCAGAGGGAAGGTGGATGAGAGGTTGGGTTAAATATGTGACGGGGATTAAGGAGGGAACTTGTGATGAGGATCGGGTGTTGTATGGAAGTGTTGAATCACCATACTGTACACCTGAAACTAATATTACCCTGTGTGTTAACTAACTGAAATTTAAATAAAAGCTTAAAAAATAATCTTGATCTAGAAAGGAAACATCGCAAAATAATTATGTAGCAAGGAGTCCCATACATTTGGCTATGAGCAAATCAGCTACTTGCATCTTTTTGTTTTTATATAAGAGCTGCCAAAAATATTAACAATCAGCCTACCTTAAGAAATCTTACTTCATGGGTTTGGGGCAGTCCCCAATGCTGGAGTTTTTAAAGAGTTTGTTTATTTTTATTATTATTAATTTTTAGGTGCACGATTCACTTGTATTATTTTTAAAGTGTACATGTGTTGAATATTAACAAAGTTGTACAGCTGTCACTGTCTAATTTTAGAACATTTCAACATCACCGAAAGAAACCCATCACATATCCATGCTTCCCTTCTTGCAGTTCCTGAAAGCTGCTAATCTAAGTTTCTGTCTTTATTGATTTGCCTGTTCCTGACATTTCATATAAATGGTATCGTGCAATACATAGTCCTTTGTCTAGTTCCTTTCACTTAACATCATGTTTTCAAGGTTCATCCACGTTGTAGCAAATATGAGACCTTCATCCCTTTTTAAGACTCAATAATAGTCCATTGTCTGAATATATTGTATTTCATTTATCTATTCATTGATTGATGGGAATTTGTGTTGTTTTCACTTTTTTGGATATTATGAATAATGCTGCTTAGAAACATTATATCCAAATGTATGTTTGGGCATGTTTTCAGTTATTTTAAGTGTGTACTCTGGAGTAAAATTGCTAGGTCATATGGCAACTCTATGTTTAACTTTTTGAGAAACTGGCAAACTCTTTTCCAAAACATCTACAGAATTATACATTCCCAATGTCTGAGGACTCCAGAAGTTTCTCCACATCCTTGCTAATGCTTGTCATCATCTGTCTTTTCATCCGAATGGATGTGCAGTGGTATGTCATTGTTGTTTTGGTATAATTTCCTTGGTGACAAGTAACATTGACTATCTTTTAAGTGCTTATTGGCCATGGGTATATCTTCTTTGGAGAAATGTCTGATTTTCTTGTCAATTTTTAAATTTGTTATCTTTTAATTGTTGTGTTACAATGGTTCTTTATATATTGTAGATACAACTCCTTTATCAGATATATGATTGCAGATACTCATCCATTGGATTATCATTTCGATTGTTCACTTCATTGCAGTTGTTATGATAATAAAAATATATACTATAGATACATATATTCAAAAGAATATAAATTTGGGGCAGCCCCAGTGGCGCAGTGGTTTAGCCGGGGTGTGTTCCTGGAGACCTGGGATCGAGTCCCACATCGGGCTCCCTGCATGGAGCCTGCTTCTCCCTCTGCCTGTGTCTCGGCCTCTCTCTCTCGCTCTCTCTGAATGAATTAATAAATAAATCTTAAAAAAAAATTGTGTAAAAACATAATTTCACTTCTTTGAATAAACCTAAAATTGGATGTGATGATGAAAACAATAATGTTATAATGGTGGGATAATGAGTAATTAAATACTTTTTGTGCATAATAACTTTTTTGGCTCTGAGTAAAAATAGTATGAGAGATGTACACATATGAAGGGACTAAATATAAAAAGGAAGTACAAAAGTTTAAATTTTTATGTAGTTTTATTTATCTGGCTTATTTTTTGTTGTTAGTGCTTTTGGTATCATACTTGAGTAAGCAATACCTAATCTTAGATCGTGAGGTTTGTTTTTACGTTTTCATCTTTTAGTTTTAGCTTTTATATTTGATTCCATGATCCATTTTGAGTTATTTTTGTATAAGGAAGAGAGGCAAGTTTATTCTTTTGCAGATGGTTATCAAAGTACCATTTATTGAAAAGACTGGTCTTTCCCCTCTTGATTATCTTGTCACCTTTGTCAAAATCAGTTGACCAAAAACATAAAGATTTATTTCTGAATCCTCAGTCTATTCTTTTCATCTATATGTTTATTCTTGTGTTAGTGCCACATTGTTCTTAATTACTATGCCTTTGTAGTATACTTTGAAATCAGAAACAAATTTATTCCTCTTTCCTCAAGTTTTCTTTTTTTTAATTTTTGGATATACTGGATCCTTTGAATTGCTATATAAACTTCTTAGATCAGTTTGTCTATTTCTGCTATAAAAAAAAAGATAGCTGGGATATTTATTGGAATTGTACTGAATTAGCAGATCAATTTTGGAAGTATTTCTAAATGTTAGTTTCCTGGGACTGCTGTACCAAGTATCACAACACAACCGACCAAAACAACAGAAATTTATTTTCTCACAGTTCTGGAAACTAGAAGACTGAGATCAAGGTGTCAGCAGAATTGATCCCCTTTGAAGGCTATGAGGTAAGATCTGTTCCATGTCTCTCTCCCAGATGTTGGTGGTTTGCTGGCAATCTTTGAGGTTCATTGTTGGGGACATTCTCTGTTTGTCTTCATACTGTCTTTCTTCTATACACATTTCTTCTTATTCACATGGCATTCACTTTTATAAGGACATCAAAGTTATTGGATTAGGAACCCATCCTATTCCAACATAATCTCATCTTATTTTAACTAGTTATGTATGCAACAACACAATTTCCAAGTGAAGTCACATTCTGTGGTTCTGGGAGTTAGGGTTTTAACATAAACATTTTAGGTAGACATAATTTAAGACATAACACCACGTCATTAATATTTGATCTTCTGATCCCGTACATGGAATAATTTTTTCATTGATTTATGTCTTCTTTATTATCTTTCAATGAAATTTGATAGTTTTCAGGATATACATATTACAGTTCTTTTGTTGAACTGATTCCTAATTTTTTATTATTTTGATGCTATTGTAAATGGAATTATAGTTGATCCTTGAACAATGCAGGCACTGGAGGCACCAACCCTCCATACAATTAAAAATCTGTGTACAGTGCTTTCTTTGGCATAAAAATATGTGAATAAATGTTTGACTCTCCCAAAGTGTAATTACTAATAGCCCACTATTGACTAGAAGCCTTACCAATAACATAAGTGGTCTATTTTTTTTTAAGATTTTATTTATTTATTCATGAGAGAGACACAGAGAGAGAGAGGCAGAGACATAGGCAGAGGGAGAAACAGGCTCCCTGCCAGGAGCCCGATGTGGGACTCGAACTTGGGAATCTGGTGTCATGCCCTGAGCCAAAGGCAGGCGTTCAACCGCTGAGCCACTCAGGCGTCCCATAAGTGGTCTATTAATACATATTTTATATGTTACACATATTATATACTATATTTTCACAGTAAAGTAAGCTATAGAAAAGAAAATGCTATTAAGAAAATCATAAGCAAGAGAAAATATGCATATGATACCACACTGTATTTCTTGCAAAAACAAAAACATAAAAGTGGGCCTGTGCATTTCAAATATGTGTTGTTCAAAGGTCAACTGTACTCTTTAAATTTCATTTTTAGTTTGTTCATTGCTAGTGTATAAATATTCAGTTGATTTTCACACATTGATCTAGGATTCTTCAACACTGCTGTGTTTATTTATTAGTTCTAATAGTTTTTGTATAGATTCTTTAGGATTATCTATATGCAAGATCTCACTTTCACCTGTGAGTAATGTTACTTCTTCCTTTCCAGTATGGATGTCTTTTATTTCTTTTTTTACCCAATTGCTCTGGGTGAATCTTCAATACAATGATAAATAGAAGTGATGAGAGCAGAGATTCTTATATTTTCTAATCATAGGAAAAATGTTTGCAGTCTTATGCTATAAAGTATGGTGTTAGCTGTGAGTTTTTCCTTAATGTTCTTTTTGTCAATCAGATTGAGAAGTTATTACCCTTTATTTTTAGTTTTTTTTTCAGTATTTTTATTGGGAAAGGGTATTGAATTTTTTGCATTTGTTTTTTTCTGCATCTATTGATATGTTCATGTATTTTTTTTTTTTTTTACTGTGGTTCTATGGTGTATTACAACGATTGATTGGGTATATTGAACAAACCTTGCATTCCTACAATATTGGTTAATATATATATGATCCTTTTCATGTTGCTGTAATTATTCAGCTAGTATTTTGCTGAATATTCTTTGCAATCATATTTGTAAGAGATATTGTAGGAGGCCCTTTATTAACTCTTCCAGAAGTAGCTCCTTGACACTGGCACTTTTTAAGAGCTCATCAAATTTTTTTGTTTGTTACTTTTAGTTTAGTGAGCAAAGCTGACCATGTCAACAAGCCTGAACTATCTTTGTTCTTGAATAAGTAAGAACTACATTTACTTACTGAACCAGACAGATTTCTGGTATGATTCAGAACTATTAAGGTTTTTTCTTCTCCATTCCTGAGCGGTCAAACCTCTTTATCATTCTTCTCTTCTATCCCTCTCCTGTTACTTTATCTGTACTTTGGAATTTTTTTCTCATTTATGCCAGTCACAGAAGATGTTAGACTATATTCTTCTAGATCAGGGCAACTTTATTTTGTTTTTGCTGAAATAGCCGAGCAATATTATTTTACTCATTATAAACTATGATTAACTTGATCCTGCATGTCCTATGCATGGTTTCTAACATATTGGTGTTTTGAGGGTTTGCTTTTCTTGGGAAAAGATACTGCATGAATTCTTTAATGTTCTTCGCTTTTCTTACACTTACAGTGATGTCCCAAATCAATTAATTGTATTCAGTGAGAAAATAAAACCTAGTCTAATTGTATTGAAATTATAACTTTGGAGTTATAACGTGTCATTTCTATCATAACCTCCACGTTGCAAAGAGATGCTAATTGTTCTGAATCATGTTAAAATACTAGAAGTCTCTGTGATTTAAGAAATACAGTCTTTGCTTAGTAAAGAACAAGCCTGGTTAGTATGATCCCCATTATTTTATATTCTTATTTACTTCGGTACTGAGCCCCTAAATAGGGCAGGACTGCTTGGGTTAGAACTGAAAGCAAAATATGTCCCGAAAAAGGAGAGAAAAAATATAAAATGTTAGTGCTTCCTGGGGTTTAGTGCTAGAGGGTGGAATATGGAGGTGGTGGTAGATGGCATAGATCTATGTGCTTTGAGTATCATGTATATCTTGGGCATATATTCCCAGTGCAGTTGTGAGAAATGGCCAATGCCTGTCTCAGAGCAACTCTGCTTTGGGGGCCAAATGTTTCCCAGCATTTTGTGAAAATATTTCCAATGGATAAATGGATAAATAAATGACATGGTTAAATATCTCAATGGAAATATGGTGTACTCTTTCACAATGAAACAATGAATGAGTCTTCCTGATATATTCACTTCAGTAAAAGGATTAAAACAAGGAATCTTGTCAGTGGAAAATAGAAGATGAAAGAATTGCCAATAATAGCAATAGTGAATCTCTAAAAGAACAATGGAAGGCTTAAGTCCATATTATATTTTTTGTAAGCAGGGCTTTGCCAGTCAGTCCTCTTTCATTTGAACTATCTGCAAGTGATTGATGGAGGCAGCCCTGATGGAACAAGAGGGAAAGAGCCTGAGAAATGCCTGTTACGTATGTATCTACCTACATGTTTTTACAGTTTCCTTGGCTCATTGCATTTTTCCAGTTATTATTTTTACTCTGTGACTTCTTTCTTCTACTATGTTTCTACTTCTGAAAATGCTCTTGTTAAATCAACAATGACATCATCGTTCAATCCAGTTCACTTTCCACTCTCTTTTTCTTATTGGGTCTCTTTGCCACACTTAATACAGCTGATCCCTCTCATCTTGAAATTCTTTCCTTCCTTGGTTTCCAAGCCTATATTATTTATCCTTTTCTTCCCCCCTCATTCGTAACCACTTGTAAGACTCTTTCTGACTTTTCTTTTTCCATGTCCCTTAATAAACTACTTAGGAGTTCCATCATCAATCCTCTTCTCATCTGTGAGTTCACCTGGGTAGTCTAAAGTTGATGACTCCCAAATTATAATTCCTAAACCAAACATTTTTTTCTGAGATCCATACTCATATTTCCAATAGAAATTTTGATAGTTCTTCCTCAATGATAAATGATGTCTTGCATCTAAAACAAAAATATTTCTATGTTCCAAAACCTGCCTTTCTTCCTGTATTTGTATTTTTCTATATTTGTTATTTTGTTTAATGACATGGACTACAATCCAAAAGATATTCTAGTCTACTCTTTACTACTCATTTACCACATCTAGTCAGTCATGAGGCCATCTTGAGTCTATTTTATTAATGCCTCTCAAACCCCTTTTCTTTCCTCCTTTATTGCCATGGTTAAAACAAGTTCCCTAGTAAATATATTTTTTTATGGAATACAAGAGGTTGGAATGAGGGGAAATAAAGCAGGAAAGGAAAGAAAATGAGTCCATTAACACAATATCTAGCTGAGTGCCTCTCAGTGTTACTGTTAGACACTGAGAACCCATCTCCTGAGATCCTATAACCTATGTTTAAGGACTGGGAAGGTGAGAGGTTAAGGAAATGTTGGAAGAATTTATCAACCTGCTAGTTAAAGATTTGTTCCAGGACTTTTATAGACTCACACTTTTGGGTGACACATATATGAGTGTCAAGTGGGACCACCAAGGTCAACAGGGAAGCCTCAAGACTAGAGACATGAAACATACAACAATCAAGGCCATCTGGGGAAGTGCTGTCAGATTGCAAACATCTGAGGTCTGACAGAGCCACGCAGAGATCAGAGATCGCTGAGCCTGAGTGGATCTGAATTGTTTCATAAGAGGTGCCTGGCACACTTTCTAACTCTTTTTCTTTCACCTAGTCTATTTTCTGCAGTGCCACCAGCCTCGTCTTTTAAATTGTGAATCCTACCAATCCAATCTTAAAATCCTTCAGTGATTCCACAAAGCTCATACGACAAATTAGAAATCTCTTAACATCAAATAAAAAGGATTCATGACCAAATTGTACTTATCTTTGTGGCATTTGTAACACTCCTGCACATTTTCCCAAAGAAACAACCATGGGGAATTACCAATATTTTACGCATGTTTGTTGACTTATAGTTTCTTCTGCTAAGGATGCTCCATTAACCATTGTTTTGCAGTGGCACGAACATCCCTTTTTATGTAATACACTCTTTGCCATCTTCTGACATAACTAAGCAGTTCTTTTTTTCTAAACTTCTCTAACCTCTGGTTCATACTTGAATATAGCACACAACAAAATGGCTTAAGAAATAGTTTACAGGGGATCCCTGGGTGGCTCAGCCTGTATTTCCTATGCTGGTTTGGTGCCTGCCTTCGGCTCAGGGTGTGGTCCTGGAGTCCTGGGACCGAGTTGCGCATCGGGCTCCCCGCATGGAGCCTGCTTCTCCCTCTGCCTGTGTCTCTGCCTCTCTTTCTCTGTGTCTCTCATGAACAAATAAACAAAATCTTAAAAAAAAGTTTACATATCTATATATTGCTTTCTATTCAGTTTGGTATTGTCTGGGATTAGCAAAATCCCTACAATAATTAAAATTGTATTTAATGAAGTAGGTCAAATGAATGAATAAATCTTATATTTGTCTTGCCAAAATCGTTTTAACTTGAATTTTAGTCTACAATAACCACTTTTTATGTGATACTTCATACACATTTATGTGTGTGTGTGTGTTTCTTTTATGGTGTCGGTTGTTTTGTTTTCCAGTTGATTCATTTATGCTCCAGTGCTCTGATTTTTCAGCCAGATTTTAAACTATGAGAACAGAGCGTTTCTTCTACTTTGTGTTTCCCATAACATTGTGCAGAGAAAAAAGCTCAGTAGTCACCATTGACTTTCTTCAACAAATGAATGAATAAAATAAATATTTCACTTGCATTACTCATATTGTTGCTTTCCTTCTTTCTTTCTTTCTGTTAAGTATCAAAAGTTTGATGTGTAGTTCAGGAAGAATTGTTTCCAGCTCTTTCTTTTCCCAGTCATTCTGTTTTATTCTATTTGTGAGTTGGTGAAATTAGTTCTGAAATACCAAAAGCAGTTTCTTCTGCATTCTGTGACTATTTTAGATATCAAGAACATTTTAACACTACATTAAGAGAACTGCGATAGTGTTTTCATAACCTGTGGTGAATCTAAAATTTTTAGCGAGCTATGCAATGATTGATAAGAATTACTAATACAGAACTGTGGAACTGAGCTATTGGTCAGAGATTTATTGTGCATAGCATGTGCATATACATGAATGAGAATTGTTCAATATTTTCGATATAATGAAGAGAATAAATATTCTCTTTCTGAATCAATTGATACAGAATTTTCATTCTTCCTTCAATATATGGAAGAATGTGAAAAAGTATCTCTAGGAAAACTATCTTATATCTGATATGTGATAGAGAAGTAGGGCTAATATAAGGAAATGGATAGTCCTATTTATGTAGTGAGGTTACTCCCTTCCTCCCTCCCTCCCTCCCTTCCTTCCTTCCTTCCTTCCTTCCTTCCTCCCTCCCTCCCTCCCTCCCTCCCTCCCTCCCTCCCTTCCTTCCTTCCTTCCTTCCTTCCTTCCTTCCTTCCTTCCTTCCTTCCTTCCCTTTTCTTTCTACTTGTAGTTGCAGTGCTTTTATTATATAGAAAGATAGCTTTTAAGTTAGAATAAATATGATAAAGTGCCTGATCTCTGTAACTAATTCATGAAGATGTTGTGTTTTTAAAATCTCATGTGAAAAACAAAGAATAATTTTAAACAGAACAATTTTTGTAATTGAAGTATAACTGACATACAATGTCCTATTATTTTCAGGTGTACATTACGGTAATTTGATATTTTTACGTATTACACAATGATTCCCATAATGAGTCCACTTACCATCTGTAACTATATGAAGGTATTATGGTGTTATTGACTATTCCCTATGCTGTGTATCACATCCTGCTTTCCAGCCCCTCCCTCCTTTGGTAACCAGACATTTGTTTCTGTGTCTATGAATCTGTTTTGTTTTGTTTGTTGTTTGGTTTGGTTTTTAGATTCCACATAATCATGTGATATCAATATGGTATTTGTCTTCCTCTGATTTATTTCACTTAACATATACCCTCCAGATCCCTCTATGTTTTTACAAATGGCAAGATTTCACTGGTTTTTATGGTTGCGTAATATTTCATTTTATATATACCACATCTTTATTCATATATCAATGGATATGTGGGTTGCTTCTCTACTTTGGCTGCTGTAAATAATTCTACAATAAAATAGGGATGTTTATATCTCTTCAGATTGATGTTTTTATTTTCTTTGGATAAATACCCAGAAGTGGAATTGCTGGATTATATGGTAGTTCTATTTTTGATTTTTTTTTGAGGAAATCTCCATGCTGTTTTTCAAATGGTTGCACCATTCTGCACTCCCACCAATAATGTATGAGAGTTCCTAAAATAGGACAATTTTCAAAAAGGACAAATTTGTCCTATCTTGTTTCTGTGTTATCTAACATATACCAAACAAATGGGAAACTTTCTCTTTTGCTTTATCTCTTCCCTTTTCACTTTTCTTGTTTTCCTCTTGTATTCTCTGAGAATAAGATTGATTTAGGGCAGCTTGGGGAAAATAGGGAATAAAAAGCTATCTGAAAAAATCATTCTCTTTTAAATCCTGAGTTGATTCAATGTGCTATGCTTATTTTATTTCTTTACTCATTATTTCTATTACTAGCTAGTTGTCATTAATTTGTTACTAATTTTGAAGGTCGTTCTATGTAGCGGGTATATATTCTCCCTGTTTCCTTTAAAAGTCATAGTGCTTAAAGGAAGGAAGTTTGGTCTGGGACCCTGGAAGTGTATATTAATATAGGCTTGTATGATATGGACAATATATTCCCTTATTCAGGGAATAGTAAGTGCCAACGCCGACCAAAATAAGACTAATACAAAGTATTTTACCACAAACAGTTTCTGGCTAATGTAGGAAGAGTATGCAAACTTATTTCTACCTCCACATCTACTAAACATAGGAAGAATAAAAGACTTGTATGTGTAATAGCTCACATAGATGAAGAGGTCTATTTTGGTATTTAACAATATTTGTTATGATGCTGTGAAACATATTAAAAATAATTAAATAATAGTAATATCACATGAATGGCTTAATAAAAATAAAAGCAGATATGAGTATCAAGATCTGAGTAAATCTTACCAACTCCTGGCATGTGCTGAAAGAAAATCATTAAAAATGTGTAATTGAGAAGTTATTGAATTTACTTCAACTAGATTGGTTTCAAATTGGGAAGTAATTTACTTTTGAGGTCAGGTGTGCATTTTAAAGTAAAAAAGGTGAATTACATTACTATTATTAAAAAACAAAATCAACTGACCTTATAATAGGGAGATTAACCTGAATTATGTGGGTGGGCCCAATGTAATCATATGAATAGTTGAGAGTGGAAAGGCAAAAAAGTCAGTCAGAGATGTGTCAGAAAGGGAAATTAGAGAGCTCTGAAGCATGGGAGGAATTCCATCAGTTGCTGGAGAGGGACTGCATGGAAAGCATTAGAAGGAATGTAGGTAGCCTCTAGGAACAAAGATTGACTTTCAGCTGACAGCAGGTGAAGAAATGGATCTTCCCAACAACCTGAGAAAGCTTGGAAGGAGATTCTTCCCCGAGCCTTCCAAGGAGCACAGTTGGCCCACACCTTGATTTCAGTCTTATGAAATCTGGAGCAGAGAAACCAGCCAAGCCAAACCAGACTCTGACTTAAGGAAAAGTGAGATAATCATTTGCATTGTTTTAAGCTGCTAAAACAAACAAAACAAAACAAAAAACTACCCAAAAAACAAAAACATACGTGAGAACTCCATTGTCTGATGCTCTGTGTCAGGAAACATAGACTGGCATAGACGGTCTTGGAATGAAGTCTTTATTATGTTTTTGTTGCCAATTTATAGTTATTCTTTTGATCTACTATTATCAATGATTTCTAACTTTGGTTGAACATGAAAATAACCTTATAAATTAAAAAATAATCTAGGTCTTACTTCTAAAAATTTCTGATTTAATTGGTCCAGAGTGGACCCTGGAATTTTTTTTTTAAACTGCTTCAAGGGTTAATAATGTTTTATCAGGTTTAAGAACTGCTTGAACCTCATTAGTATTTTGTGTTTTTAAACATACAACTTCAGATTTGATCTTCCCTCTATGAAATTGGGAGAATAAATATTGGTAAAATAAACTATCAGAAGATCTTTATTATTTTCTTTATGCTCTATGTGTGATAATTATGTACTGTTTGGTCTCAGCTTCAAAGACACCATATTATAGTCTGCTGCATGCTGAAACCATGGACACAATGTTTTCTCCTTTACCTGCTGGTTCCTGCTAGGTCCTGCCAGTAGGTGGATGCCACAGGGAGACTAGAGGGTTGGAGGTGGAGGAAGAGACTTTCTGATACTAAGCAACTCTTCTTCACCTACAGGCAGAGGTTTGTCACAATGGAAGCAGCCAATTCCAAGTTACAGTCATTAGAGACATCTTCCTCCAAGTTCTGATCCAGCTCCTTAGGGTACTTCCTCTGACGCTGCAGTAATATCTGAACATTGTTCCCGATGCAGAGATTCTAGTCACAGTCCCCCTGGCCCCTTCTCCAAGATTCTAAACATTAGTAATTTCAACTTTGTCCTTTTGTTTTCCCTGCCCTGTACAAGCATCTGCTTCCTGCATTACTACTTCTGGATGCCTTAGTGTTTCTTTTTAACTCTTCAGTTCTCTAATATCTGGTTAGCACTTATTTATATTCAATTCTCTAGCTTGTGTGACCTCTACATCCAGACTGGATTGTGACCAACAGAGTAGAACTGAATCACTGGCTAATCAAAATGTCTAAGGCATAATTCAGTTTCTAAAAGAGCTCTTAGTGTTATGGGAAGAAAGAGTTAAGTGGCCTTCTGATGTTGATCCCAAAGGCACAAATTTCAGCTCTTTGGTTTAAAAAATGAAATGAAACAAATCTTCTTTTAAAATAGTGATCTCATTCTAGCCACACATACATATATTCTTGAATTGCCTGGTGAGGTTCTTCATGCAGACCAGGCAGGGTAATGAGTGACATGTTATAATAAGGGTGCAGTGCAGAAGAAAACATGATGAAAAGATTATAGTATTAGAAAAGGAATCAGTACTGTGGACTATTTCTAAATGTATTTCTGAACATGTAATTTCTATTTGATTGTTTCTTCTCCTAAAACAGTAAAATAGTTATTATTCTTGTCCTACTTACATCATAGGTTTTTTGACAGAAATAAGAGATCATCTAACTATATTTTGACAGATAAGAATTGTTACATTAATAAAATATTTAAGTGTAGATAATTTTAAAAAATTAAATTGTATAAGAAAGGGCCTGGGCATATTATTAAACTTTCATTGACTATGTTCATTACTTTTCAGCTCAAGTGCAGGGATAACAAATAGTCTTGTTTAATGTCTCTCCATAGTCGTATGCAGATAGACACATTTATTTTGAACCATTAGAATAGCATAAATTCCCATTTGAAATGCTAGCCTCTGGAAGTCAGATACTTTGCCTCACCTTCTTACCCTTGTCCTTGAATAATACTGATGCTGTCAATATCCAGGAAAGAAAGCCATGGTCATAATCACTGATACCAAGAACTGAGTGGGGGCTCACAAATTTGAGTAGCATGTTCAAGGAAATGACTAAAAAGATATGCAAATATTTAGATCCAAAATTAAATACAAAAATAATAAACTTGAAGTACTTTGTAAAGTACTTGGCACATAATAAGCATTTTTAAAAGATTGAAAATGGTAATTTCTAATATTTGAAGCAATATTACCATGGCGGTGTGCTAGTTTTAATGCTCTCATCAAGGTCAGATAGGTGGGACAATACAGTGACATCTCAGGACCTAGGCCTAAAGTGCCAATTGTCCAGTCAAGACACTCTTCACCTTGGTTCTCTGATTTTGAGAAAAATCCCTTTCTTTCTGTTCTACAAAAATAAATCATGGACTATATATTGTCAAATGATTCTGTGACATCTTTGAGAGTTTGAGACTAAACATTTAGAGACTGCTTTTGGACACAATTTTACCTCCTTTTTGCTTCTGAGAATTGGCTCTTGTCTGCAGTGGATATCAGCTGTGGCTGCACCAACTGGCACCAAAGAAGGCTCATGTGGTGGAAATATATAGAAACTTTCCATTTGGGGCACAAATTCTACCCCTTGCCGTATTTTGTGCCAAGAAGAAAATACGAAAGCAATCTTTATCTATAGCACACCAAATATAGGAACAATTCTTCCTAAGCATTGCAGAAAACATTATTTATTGAATCTGTGATCATCTTGGGCCTTCCTGTTAACCAATCTTTACAGCCCGAGGGGCACACTTGAGTGAGAAGCAACTCTTCCTACACAAGATGCGTTGACAACAGAACACGACACCTGACATTCTCCGTCCCTTCGTGCCAGGCAAATCTGAAAACCCTGCTGTTGCCCTCCTCTCATCCATGTTACCTTCTGTCTCCGTTCTGCAGAGGCACTGATAGCAGCAAGCCTCAGTTACTGCAGTTGTCTTGGCAGGAACACTCAGATGTGCTGTTCTCTGGCTGCTTACTCTGACTATTGGCAGACAGGATGAACAGGCTGCAGAATCAACCCCATTAGTGTCAACCTAATCCCCTGTAATGGGATCCACCCTGGCCAAGATGAGGCACTATTCCCCATCCCCACCCTCATGGAATATGTCAGCCCAGCACAATATCGAGCAGCTAATAGAAGGGATGATAGCATTGTGTTTGCCGCCACCTTTTGAGGAAAACCAGAACAATGCCATTGGGGAATTCGGTGTTGTACATGTAAAAACTGAGACAAATCTTAATTTTCATAGTGAAAGGAGATTATCGAGATACCTTAGCATGAATATTTCTAGATGTACCTTTTTTAGAGTAACACTGGTTGCCACTGCTAATATAGTCCCAATATTCAAGAGCAAATATGAGTTTTTTAAGCAGGATTGTGTATATGTGTGTGTGTGTGAGAGAGAGAGATACAGAAAGAGAGAAGAAAAGGAAGAAAGGGTGAAAAACAATGAGGATGATGATCATATGTATCATATTTTCATGAGAGGAGGGACAGGTAGAAAATTATTGTTTGCTGAGGGTAGAGGCTTTGAGATTGACAAGAGATGGCACAAGATTTCTGATTATTAGAAGTCCTTAGAATGTTTTATTAAGTGAGAAATAAAGTTTTTAGGTTATGTTTTATTTCAAAAAAAGAGGAGGATCTTGATGAACTTTTGCAGCCCCTTACCATCAAGTTAAAATTGCCTTTCATAGCCTAATGAACTTCTTTGGTCACTTTTCTGCCTCTCCAGTTCAGGTCATTTTGAACGTCAGAATATACTGGGACACATAGCAACCTGTGCTCTTGGAAATAATACAGAGCAGCCAAAGTCTAAATTTCAGCAGAAAAACAATAAATCACTTTGAATGTTGTTCAACCAATGACAATGGCCTTGTACTCCCAAGACATGATGGACATTGAACAACAGAGAGAAGCATCAGAAGATGAACAGCTTGTCTCTGCAATCTTCAGCAATGTCAACATAGCTACTGACAGTCATAAGCCCTTGGGATTTCCAAGTTCTGTTGACAGAGCTGTGATCTTTACCAATACACTCCAGCAAACCTCGGACCCCTTCTGGTTCAGCTGCTCCTTGATGCTGCACCTGTGCACGTACCTGTGGGCCTAAAAATAGAAGCAGCAAAAACTACATGGAAATCAAAAGCAAATCCTGTTGTTTTCACAGTTTGTGTTTCCATCGAACTCCTTGTAAGGACACCCACCCACTTAACATACTTTCCCTGATTTTATAGGTAGCTGCAGCATTGGGTTCTTATTTCTTTCCATTTGAGGATTTTTTTTTCCTTCAAGAATTCAAAGTTTTAGAAAGCTGAGTCATATTTTCCTACGTTTTCAGGATTATGTAGGCCTCCTCTGAAAGCTTTATATAATAAAGGTTTTCAATTGGGAAGAATAGGGAATGGTGGACAGACTAAAGATGCTGTCATTAGAAGTGGTTAAGATCCTCAGTGGGAGACTTGGGAGCTCAGAAGGAAGAGCCACAGAGTGAATGGACCTGAAACAGTCTCTATTTATCTTCCAATCCCTATGCATAGTTAGTGAAACCAGGAGAATTCTTGATCTTCGTGAGGACTATGCTCAGTTTAGACCTTAAGGAGGATCTGAAGATCCTGTTTGTTAGCTTTTGTCCCTAGAATTTAGAATCATTTACATCAACCACTGCTTCAACCCAATTCAGGTCATATTGAACAAATGGGAAACAATGAATATGAAGGATATTTTAATTCCTAACAGAGCTGCCTCTTTAGAAAAAAAAAATATTTATCTATTCTTGAGAGACACACAGAGAGAGGCAGAGACATAGGCAGAGGGAGAAGCAGGCTCCATGTGGGGAGCTTGATGTGGGACTCGATCCCAGGATCCTAGGATCACAATCCGAGCCAAAGGCAGACACTCAACCACTGAGCCACCCAGGTGTCCCAAGAGCTGCTCTTTTAAGTATGTATCTGAGCACAATAAGTAAGATTTTACTAGAGACTTGTATCTCCAACTTCAGCAGTCATTTCTGCTTATAAAAATGTCGCATTGTCCATCTGGAATTTAGGTTTGTGATAAGAACTATGCCAAAGAAGCCAAAGCAGTTTATATACCTTCCTCTGCCTTCAATAAAAACTACACCCTAAACATGAATTGTGGTGAAATTAATTAATAGTAATATATATATCAGCAAGAAAGTCCAAACATTTATATTCCTGAATCTTTGGGCTCCTCTAGCTAGCTTGTCCTTCCCTACCTTTCTCTCTAATACCATTATGTTTGCACGTAGAGCTTCAGAACAGTGCAGATGTCCCTTGAGTCATCCCCTAAATGACATTCAGGAGGCAGAGTTAGTTTTAGACACTGCAGAAGCCTGGCAAGTATTGTTATGCTGAGAGAAAGCAACAACAAAAAAAAGTATAACTCTACTCTTCTTTCAGACAGTTTTAGTACTTTCTATGACATCATAAAAGCAGAGTTGAGAAACATTGTATTTGAATACTTTGATTTGAAGGAACATTATAAAATGATTCATAGCCATCTTTGGCCATGTGGATCTGTAATTAAGGGAAATTTAGACCACAGACATTTCTGACTTCTTATTGCATATGTTATTTATTTATTTAAAAAATATTTTTTTAATTTTTATTTTTTAAAGATTTTATTTATTTATTCATGAGACACACACACACACACACACACACACACAGAGGCAGAGACACAGGCAGAGAGAGAAGCAGGCTCCATGTAGGGAGCATGACGTGGGACTCGATCCCGGGACTCCAGGATCAGGCCCTGGGCTGAAGGCAGGTGCTCAACTGCTAAGCCACTCAGGTGTCCCGTTTTATAAAAAAAAATATTTTATTTATTTACTCGTGAGACACACACACACACACACACACACACACACAGAGGCAGAGACATAGGCAGAGGGAGTTGCATATATTATTTAAGCACAATGATAAGCCATTCCTTTTTGTGTTTAGTAAGTATAACGATTTTAAAGATTCTTCCATGTTGTCGGCTGAACTAATAGTTCATTTTGTAAATTGCTCAGTAGTCTTATAATGTACACATATACCACCATATATTGTTTATTCACTTGTTAGACATTTGGGTATTTGCCAGTTTGTGACTGTTATGAATAATCATTTTTGACAACTCTTTTGTGTACAGATGTCTTAATTTCTCTTAAGTAAATACTCAAGTGGAATTATCAGGGCACAGTGTAGGTGACAAAATTGCTTAATTTTCCAAAGTAGTATCATTTTATATTTCAACAGAAATTTGAGTTTAATTTTAATGAAGCTTAATTCATAATTTTGTATAGCTATGACTTGTCATGTCCTTTTAGTATATGTGCTGCTGAAGCGGGCAACTTTGTCATGTCCTTTTAAGGAAATACTTGTCTACTTCATGGCCTTGAAGGTATTCTCATGTGAGTTCCCCCAAAAGTTTATATTTTTGGCTTTCATGGTTAGGTCTGTGATCAATTTTAAAATAATTTTTGCATATAGTGTGAGGTAGCTCTTGTTGTTCATCTATTTTACATGTTTATCCAGTTGTCCCATAACATTTGTTGATTTCCATTTGCCCAATGAATTGCATTGCATCTCTGATGAAAAATAAGTTTCTGTGAGTTCTATTTTTGAACTCTCTATTTGGGTCTATTGAATTAATTTTCTGTCCTTACACCAAAACTTCAAAGTGCAACTACAATACCTTCTTAGGAATTCTTGAAATCAGGCAAGGAAAATCGTTCAAATATGTTCTTTGTTAAAAATGTTTTTCCAGTTAGAAGATAAATAAGTTCTGGGGATGTAATGTGTACATCATGTTGATTATAGTCACCAATAATGTATTGTATATTAGAAAGTCACTAAGAGTAGATCTTAAAAGCTTTTAATGCACACTACAAACTGCAACTAAATTAGATGATGTATGTGTTGACTAATCTTATTGTGGGGATTAATTTGCAGCATATACATATATTAAATCATCATATCGTATATCTGAAATCTATGCAATGTTATATATGTCAGTTAAATCTCAATCAAGCTGAGGACTTTTTTTTTCAAGTGATTTTGTTTATGCAAGATCTTTGCATTTCTATATAATCTTTGAATTAGTTTCTAGATTGCTTCCAAAATCTTTATTAGGCTTTTGAGTAGGACTATATTGAAACATATGGATCAATTTGGGGAAATTGATATCTCAATAATACTGAGTCTTAAGTTCCATGAACATGGTATATATATCCATTTACTTAGACCTCTTTTAATTTCTTATAATAGAATTTTGTAGTTTTTAGTGTAGAGGCTGTGCTCAACATTCATTAAATCTATTCCTAAGTGTTATGTGAGCTTGCAAATTTCTTTTTTTTATCAGGGATCACAGTCTTGCACTGTCTGTTCTCTACTGTATGAAAACAGTTACCTCATCTATTTTGTCTAGTGTCTTATTTATTTATTCCAGTAGTGTAAGTCTGGCAGCAGTTACTCCCTCATGACAAGGAATGAAAATGTTAGAACAATCCTTTTGAAAGAGAAAATATTTTATGTCTTCCTCTTTTCAAAACCTTGCTGTGGATCCCCATTTCAACTGCAGTGAAAGGCCTTACAAGTTTCTAGGGTCCTACACAATTCAGATACTATCCCTCCCAAGCCAGATGATTACATTTCTTCCTGTTGTGGCTATCATTCCAGATGCATTAGCCTTATGGTTCCTCAAACTTTCCAGGCCAGATACAATGGGTCCTTTGCTCAGATGTCCATTCCAGCCTCTAATAATCCTGCATAGATATCTGTTTGGTTGATTCTCCCTCCTCCTTCAAGTCTGTATGTATATCTCATCTTCCCACTAGGGTCTATCCTGATGACCCTAAGTAATACTCAAATTGGTCTTTCCTCTGCCTGAATATACCAATCCCTCTACCTTATTCCACTTTTCTTTCTGCCAGCAATATTTGTCACTTTCTAATGTACTTGTAACCAACTTTTAGAAAAATGTTTGTTCTTTATTGTCTTCCTTAGTTTAGCGTATCTGACAGTGCCCTGCCTGCACCTAGTAGATCTCTTACTGTATTATTGTTCATACCTAAGTGCCAGTTTCTCCATCTTTGGGTTTGATAACTTCCCTCTGGATCTGTAGAAGACTGTTCTGTGTGTGGCAGACTGAAGATGTGGAGAAATTAACACTCCAAAAGCAGCTCTTGACCAACTTACAGAGTTACTCCACAACTATGACAGGTCCTTCTGTGCATAATACTCAAGGCTGTGTTTAATTTCTATTTGCCAGAGCTTCTGTATGATACTAAGTGGAAATCTATTACCATGGTAATTGACATAACAATATATCATGGTTGGTTGCCTTTATATCCCTAACTCAATTGTCTACTGTTATTCTTTCCAACACATCTATTCCTAAATAAATTATTTGCTCTCAAATTCAAGATCTGCTTTTGAGGAAGCTTAAACTAAGATATCAACTTGAGTGTAAGTTTCATGAAGGCAAGGATTTTTTCTTTTATTACTACTATTATTATTTTAATTAATGTATCTCAAATCCCTATAATAGTGTCAAGTGCAGAAAAGGTGGATAACTATTTGTGGAATGAATTAATGAACTTAATATTTACTAGAAACATTCTTAGAAATGATACTCATAAAAAGTGTCTGAGTTTTCACTTATTATGTTTAGAATTTTGAGTGTCAATTTTAGAAATGTAAAATAAACCTCATTACTATGTACACTTTAAGATTTCTTTAATAATTAAAAATATTTCTTTACTAAATAATAATTTTATATTCTTAAGGTTTTCTTGTTATCTATACTTATTTTATGAATTGGTTTGTTCTTTGCAGTTGTGGGGCAGAGATTTAAAATATTTTTAGTATTCAGTATTTTTGCAAGTGTTTTTCCTAGTTTTTAAAAAATCTTCCAATATATTTTATATCTAGGAATTCTATGTTTATGTAGTTAAATCAATTAATGTTTTTTGTCTATTACTATAAATGTACTCAAAATATTAAGTTATGTTTTTCCACTATTTTATGTCTTCTAAAATTATGTTCACTTTTTAAAAAATAGGTTTTATTTATATATTTGAGAGAGAGATAACACAAGCAGAGGGGAATTTTATTTTTTATAAAAGAGGGAAAAGTAGACTCCCCACTGAGCAAGGAGCCCAACACAGGGCCCTGAAATAATGACCGAAGCTAAAGGCAAATGTTCAACTGACTGAGCCACCAAGGTACCCCAAATTATGTTCACTCTTAGTTTTACCCAAAATCTATTTATATTTAAGATGACTATTTCTCCTTTAATATAGATAACTAATTACCACAGCACTGTTTCTTGAATATATTGAATTGTATTTTGAAGAATGAATAGGAGTTAACTATGAGGACAAAGAAGGGAAGGAATTTTCAGCAAACATCCTCACATGATAGAAGACAAAAAAGTACAATTAAAAAATAGTAGAATCTAGGACCTATAAATAATTTAGCACATGACTGAAAAAATTAGTTTGAAACTCTATACTTAGTTCTGGATTCCATTTCTATTATACTACTATGTCTTTTAAATGAGCAGATGGTGCCTGTGGCAGAGATAGTAATGCTCACCAAGTAGTCCACGTGCTCCCCTACATATCCTAGCATCCCTTGCAATTATGTTAAGCCATGAGATTAGTTCTGTACAAAGAACTATGAGTAGAAATTATGTCAGTCCTGTCTGGGCTGATGCAGTAAAAAGTATGTGACTATTCTATTCACATTTTCTCCTTCTGTGAAACTGTCAGAGGAGCTGTGTTGAAAATGCTAGGTGAGATGCCAGAAACTTCATCAGCCTAGAACTGTATATGCAGAGTCCCCAGACAATCTGTGTGGGACATTTAATGCATGTGAAAAATAAGCCTTAATTGTATTTGTTTTCTAAAATATAGGAGATAACTTTCTGCAGCATTGCTTACTTTGTTTTGACTAAAACTGTATCTAAAACCACAAAATTAAATGGAACTCATTATCCTTCATTTCAAAACTATTGCCCCATCAAGATTTCTAATTTCTGTTACTGAAGGTCTGGCTCCTTTGCTTCATGGGAATGGTCTGAGGGCTAAATAAATGAAAACATTTGGGACACTGAAATTTAGCAACCTCACAGTAAGTCTTTGGTACCATCATTTATATTTTTGCTAGTTACTTGGGTGCAGAATCTTGGACTTGCCTTGGCTTAAGCCTTATTCTAATTTCATTAGTTACCAATATATTTATTCTATCTCCTAGAGTTAGCATTAAATCAAGCTGACTTCTATTTCCACTCCTGCCACCTTAGTTCAGGCTTGACTTAGTGTATTGTTATAGTCTTATAGCTGGAGTGCCTTCCATTATAAGATTAGTTTTGCTATTATGGAGGAAATACAGGCAATCAGATTTCTCTCAAACTTCAATTGCTGAGTACTTTCCTATTGCATACTAGGGCTAAATTTTCATTTCAGTTTTTCTGCAATGAAAGCCCAACTTACACTTAAGGTTGATTGTATATCATACTCTACAGACCTTCTTTTCTAGCCCCACTTTATTGCTATCCTCAAAACGCTTCCTATATTTTTCTGCTTATATGCTTTATGGGGTACAACTGTTAGTTATTATAGCAAATATTCTAAATCTTATTTAAGTTCCAAATCAAATATTACCTCTTCCTAAGTCTTCCATGAATTTCCTAACTAGAAGAAACTTCTGCTGAATTCTTAAAGCACATTGCATCTTCCTGAACTTGCTCTGTATCTTTTTCACATCTAAAATATACTACATATTTAATATAGAACTCATCTTTAATTTTTATCACCACTTAAAATAGCATCCTAAATCTTGTGGGTTAACTCTTTCTTGAATATAGATAAGGGTAAAAGCTAACAAATGATAAGTTAGAACTTTGCATGCTGATTTCTGGAAAATCTATTTCTTTTGCCGAATTTAGTTGTTATTTATGTCTTTATTTAGGATCTATTTTTAATTCAAAGCATTGAATTAGATCTAATGCATTTTATTAATTGTTAAATAAAACATTCAAGTTATCTGCTTTTACTTTTCTACAAGGTAACATTTATGTCATTATTGTCTTAACGGAAAATCAGTGACAGATTCAAATTTCCCTTGTACAAAAGCCTGGATTAAAATATATTTCTGAAGGCAACCTGAAATAGCAAAATTAGAAAAAATGATTAGGGACACTAAAGGTAAATACTGCTACCCTTTGAGGAGGAGCAGAAGATATGAACGTTGCTCTAAAGCAACTGCAATTATAAATGCTAATAAGAAGCCATGAAAGAACAAGAGCTATAAATGAGTCTTTTAAGAAGTAGAGAAATAGGATAAATTGTGGTACTATGGCTAATCACGATTAACAAAATGGAAAATAATTAAATAAATCAAATGAGAACACATATAGTGATAAACGAGGTTAGACTTATTCAAGAACTCTATCGTTAGTAGTTTCTTTCTGTTAGTGAGGAAAAAATAAGGAGAGAAAGAATTTCTCTGTGAAAATAAAAGATAGGCGTCTATGCCCTATTATACTTATTGAAATGGTGGTCTAACAGTGAGCTATCCATAGGGTTTAGAATCTACAAATAGGCAAATGTCCTTGAATCCTGAGGGATGCAGCCTCTGTCGGATGACTGCCACTCAAGCAAGTACTTAGAAGATTCAGGTCACTAAGGACTAACCTTTTCCTGCCTGTGTTTTCCTTTGCCTAGTGTGGCTATGAATTACACAGCAGGGAAGGAGTTTGTCTGTGCTTATTAAAGACACTCAGGATTGAACACATATGGTTTCTAATACCTAAGGTTAACCGTAGTAACTCTTTAGAATATTCCTAAGGAAATAGTGGCCTATGATACTAATAATTCTTAAAAATATACCTGTAATGGTATAAATTATTAGATTCAATTCTATATTTAAAAGAAAACAATAGAAAAACTGACTATTGGCCTAGGAAACATGATCTAATTCTAAACCCCAGGATTTGTGTTGTGTCCACATATACCTCTGAAATAATAGAACTGTTAGCCCTGTGCCTAGAGCTCTCTAAGACTGAGCTTATTAGTGTAATCTGTGCAGAAATGAATGTACTGACTTGTCTTATTTAGTTCTTCCTATTCAAATTAAGTTAGAGCCACAGACTTAACCAAGTCACAGTTATGTGCCAACATTAGCAGACCAACAATTACTGGCCTTGGACACTGTTTGTCCTAATGCCTATTGCTTTAAAAGGCTGCCTACATATTAGAGCTGCATTAGTATGGGAAAGATACTAGTAAAAAAATATATAGGAGTTCTAAAGACACAAGATTCATATCTTCTATGCTGTTCATAGGTACTAAAAATTACTGATTTCTGGTTATTACTAAATTACATAAATCTCCTCTTGACCTAAGCAAGCTGTCATCTTATGGACTCTTGAAGAGACCATCCAAACTCTGCTCCAATATCTAATAACATTTTCATGCCTATTATGAATAGCTACATCTACATATATTTACACTTCGTTCCTTCAATAGATGTTGAGAATCTCCTATCTGGAAACACTGTTTAAGCATTAGGTATAAAAAATTGAGTAAGATAGAAAAGGTTCAGTATAAAGATTATATTTAGTGGGAAAGGCAGACAATAAACAAATAGGTAAATACAAAATAAGCAGTATAATATCTTGAATATCAAAGAGGATGGTGTACTAGAGATTAAGTAGACAGTAAAGTTCTCCCTATGGAGATAAAATTTAAACTGATTCCTGAATTTTAAGGAGTCAGCCACTTAAATATCCTAGGATAAGGGCCTGATATTTGAATGAAGTTAATATATTTGAAGAATAGAAAGAAAGTCAGTATGATTAGAGTGGTGGTGGATGTGGTGAGAAGTTGGCAGGGATAGATATTGAGGTATATTGTATATGCATATGTTAAATTCTAAGTGTAAAGGGAAACTTTTGGTTGGTTTTAAGCAAACGAACAATACAAATTGATTTATATTTTGAAACAAAATCCTTCTGTGCTCTGTTGAGAATGGATTGGAAAGGGGCAAGAGTAGAAGCAGAGAGATCAATTAGATGTTTGTTGCAATAATGTACGTGAAGGATGATGCCTTGGGTGAGAACAGCAAAGATGATAAAATATGAAGTTCATCAGAACCACTTGAGAGAAGGGTCCGGGTTCTAAAGAAGAACTGTGTTCTTCTGTTAATTTTGAGATGCCTATTAGAATCTCAAATAGATATAGCAAATAATTCAGTATATGACAGTGCAGCTCAAGTAAGACAAGTCTGAATGCATACATCTAGAGGTCAAAAGGACATCAATATATTTAAAACCATTAGCTTGACAAATAATAGGCATTAGGACAAACAGTGTCATAGAAGATTCGGGGAAAATAACAGGTTCTAGATCTCATCCATGAACAATGAGAAGTCTAGTAGAAGTAGAGAAACCAGAATAGGAGACTGAGCAATAGGAGCCAGGAAAGAAGGAAGAGAACTAGGAAAGAGGTATCTTGGATGTCTGGAAGGAAAAATAAAAGAAAATAAACAAAGCTACAAGAAAGAAAGGATGGCCAACAGTGTCAAATATTTTTGAGCGGCCAAATAATATAAACACAGAAGAGCAATCCTAGGACCAAGATGGCAGAAGTGGGATAGCATCACAGGAGGACTTGGGGTCCAGAGATAATTTATTTGAACTTGTTTTCCTGCTACTGGCAATGCTACTATAGTAGCAAATTGCTGTTGTAGAAAAGGGAATCATTGCAGAGTTTAAATTTTAGAGAGTACCTCCAAATACAGGAATTTGGGATTCATTTTGGCTAAATTGATAATTTTGAGCTTGTGCACTGCAAAATTAGAAACAAAATTCAGAATTGCCCGATACAGCATTAATTCTGTAACAACTAACCTGAAAAAGCCAACCGGTATGATTCATTACATTTCCTCAATAATAAGCACTGTGAATGTGGTTGCCATTGATTAATTTATCATCCTGCAGAGTGTTAATTTTGTGGGATGGAATTAATATTCAAAATTGTGCTACTTTTATACTATTTAATTAGAATGAGTAATATAGTCAGAGTAGAAATTTTGAGTTTGAATATAGCTTAAAGAGCTTATCTAGTTCTTTTATCTCTATTATCTCTCTAGGTGGAAATTTGGTTATAAATTGTCCAAAGCCACACAAAATAGTTGTAGGTAGTAGAGAGGTTATAGAGCCATGATTTTCATAGATCCTATCTTTTTAACCTTAACTAATAAATATATAGAGTTAATTGAGTATGATGATTCACACTTCTAAATCTCCAAATATTTCTTTGGAAAACATGTTTTTGTTTTACTGAAAAGAATAAATGTGTGTTTGTGTGTGTGTTACATACATACACACACACACATACAGCTTAGGTTTTTTATCTTCAGTGTTCTTGTAATGTATTTTCAGAATGTGTCTTCAGAAATGTAAATGATTGTTATGAAGTAGTAGCAATATTTAATGACTGCTTTTTGGAGTAGTATATTTACTCATCAATCTTATTTTTTTAGAGCAACCATTTATTGAACGCTACTTTCATGCTACACACTCTGTATTCATTACCTGGAAATTTGACAGTAGTCAGCAAGGTAAGTGTTATTTTGCAGTATTATAGATTTAAGAAATAGAACTCTAGACGTTTGAAGTAACTTTCCTAAGCTCACTCACATTCATTGTTGGTGGCTGAATCTAGATCTGAACGTGCATATGTGTGATTTGAAAATCCTAGTTTTTTCTTCTGAAAACACTACCTTTGTCAACTACTGAATTTCCAGCTGCAAAAGATTATATAGGAGTACATAAGTGCCCTTAGATGTGGGTCACTTTAAAATAATTTTTGTTCTGGGGGAAAATGATATAAAAGAGGAAATAAATTTTAGAATTTTAACATCTTAGAAGTGCCATAACGTTAATATGTTGGAAAGTAGTATAATATGATAATATCATATCTGGATTTGTATTTGCTTAGCAACTTAACATGTGTGTACTTTTAGGCTAACAGCATTAACTCTGAATCTGAGTTCTTCAACAGCAAAAGTTTGTTATAATAACTACTTCAGAGTTTGTGAAGTTTGAATTACACATATTTTGACAGTACATAAGGGCATAATGTGCTATTCCTCAAAGCTTGAGGATAAGATTACATTTTGAGAATAAAATTGTGGAAAATCCACAAAAAAAAAAGTAAGATTTATCTGAGGAAATGAAAATGCCTATATAGTAAAAATTTAATGGTGAATCTTAATGATTAATCATACTGGAAGATTTCAATTTAATTAAGTTGTAGACTCTCCAGTGGTGAGCCCTTGTTTAACAGAAAAAAAAAAAAAAGTTGACATTAGAGAAAGCATCCACAAATTTATTTGAACCACTAAAATAGGAAGAATTTAGTCTCAAAATTTTTTAAGATAGTCCATAAAAATGGGTTTGAATATTCTGGGCATCAAAGAGTGTAGATTGTTGAGAAGTAGGTAGATAACAAGGCTTTATTGTAATTGAGTAAAATAACTAAGATTTTTAAGTTTATTTTATTGCAAGTGAAGAAATACATATCGTAAAGGTTCATACTAGAAAAATACGTAACATATTATACAGTTATTTCTTTTTCCCAATAGCTATATTGAAGTGTAACTGACATACTGACAATGGCATACATTTAAAGTATAAATTTGGTAAATTTTGATATAAATATATACCCAAGAAATAACCAACACAATCAGTATAGCGGCCATAATTATCACCTCCAAAGTTTCTCCGTGCTCGTGTACTATCTCTTCTGCTTCTGCCTTCCACTGCCAATCATCAAATAGACTTATGCTTTCTGTCACTATACATCATTTTGAATTTCCTATAATTTTTCATAAATGGAGTCATGCAGCATTTACTCATTTTGCCTGGCCTTTTTAAAATTTACCATAATTATTTTCAGATTTTCCATGACATATATATATATACACTTCATTTTTTAAAAAAAGTAATAGAGGAATACTCTATTATACATATTTATTATAGTGTTTCTGTCCATCTGTGTGTTGGTGGATAGTTGTGTTGTTTTCAGTTTTTGGCTATTACAAATAGAGCCATTATGAAAATTTATGCACAAGTCTTTGTATGCTCTTATACTTTCACTTTTCTTGTCAAATGCCCGGTCAAAGTATTGATTTAAAAGGTAGGTATGTATTTAACACTGTAACATACTTCCAAAATGTTTTCCAAATGAAGTAGAAACATTTTATATTCTTACCAACAACATAAGGGAGTCCTAGTTGTCAACATCCTTACTAACATTTGATATGATCAATATTTTAAATTTTAAATAGATGTATTGCATCTTATGGTTTTGATTTATGTTTCTCTAATGTTTAATGACATTGAGCATCTTTTCATAAGCTTATCTGACATCCTTATGTTATCTGTATTGAATTGTTTGTTCAAATATTTTGCCTATTTCTTTAAAAATTTTTTAAAAAATTTATGTATGTATGTATGTATGTATGTATGTATGTATGTATGTATTTGAGAGAGAGTACAAGAGCCAGTGAGCAGGTGCAGAGGGGGATTCAGAAGAAAGGAAGAGAGTCTCAAGGAGAATCCATGCTGAGCACAGAGCCTATTGCGGGGCTTGGCCTTATGATCCGGAGATTATTACCTGAGTCAAAATGAAGAATTGGTCAGCATTTAACCAACTAAGCCACCCAGGTGCCCCTATTTTCCCATTTCTAAATTGGGTTGTCTATAATTTATTGTTAAATTTTGATAATTATTTATACATTCTGGATAAAGTCGTTTATCAAATAGGTGGTTAGAAAATATTTTTTCCTAGGGGTGGCTTGTCTTTTCATTCTCTTAACAGAATCTTTCAAAGTGAAGTTCCTAATTCTATGATGTCTAATTTATTATTTTTTAATAGATGGTGCCTTTGATAGTATACATAAGCTTAGATAAATGCCTAGCATGAGTTCAAAAGATTACTATATTTTTTCCCAGATTTTTTCCAGAAATTCGATTGTATTTTTTAATTATGAAAATTTCTTTTTTTTAAAGATTTTATTTATTTATTCATGAGAGACCCACAAAGAGAGAGAGAGAGAGAGAGAGAGAGAGAGAGAGAGAGAGACAGAGAAACAGGTAGGGGGAGAGGCAGTCTCCATGCAGGGAGCCTGACGTGGGACTCGATCCTGGGTCTCCAGGATCAGGCCCTGGGCTGAAGGTGGTGCCAAACCACTGAGCCACCCGGGCTGCCCCTAATATGAAAATTTCAAACATATGCAATAGAAGAGAACTGCATGTATTCATCACCCTTCTTCAACAGTTATCAATTGATAGCCAATCTTGTTTCATGTGGATTCTTTCCCTCTTCCTCATACTCCCAAGTTATTAACATTTTTAAAGTATATTATTGATGTATAAGAGAAGTCTACAAATCATGAGTATCTATCCCAATACATTTTCACAAAATGAGAATATTATACTGTATGTTTTCATTGTATGTATGTGTATACATTCAGAATATCCATCAAGAATTTAAATATTGCAAGCTCCCCAGATTACTCAAGTTCTCAAAGGAATCTCTATCCTTCCAAATGCCATGCATGAATTTTGTCTGTGGCTACGTTTACATAATGGAATCATATAGTATGTCTTCCCTTACATCTCAGTTATTTTGTTCACTGTATATTTATTAATTTATCTGTGGTGTTTCATATAGTAAATTGTTCATCTGATTGCTATTTAATATTTCATCATATGAATATAACAATTTATTGATGGATTCTGGTGTTGATGGACATTTGGACTGTTTTCAGTTTTTGGCTCTTATGTGTAGAGTTGCTCTGAATATTCCCATATATTTTGTTGTTATTGTTGATCACATACATACATTTTATTGGGTACATAGCTAAAGATGGAATTGCTGGCTAATTGAGTACATATATGATTAGTTTTAGTAGACACTGATAGTTTTTATAAGTAGATGCACCAGTAATATATGAAAGAATATTGCATCGATGCATACCATATAAATCTGAACAATAATTTTTAATCACTTAATTGCCTTATTAAGTATTCTTGCACCTGTAGCTAATGAAAAAATATTGTTTAATTCTATTATTCACTTAACTGCCATTTGCACTTCTTTTTCATAAGTTATTTCTGTGAACCTGCTCAATCCATTGGTTCAACCATTGAATTTCTAGAACTGCCAAGCTAAAGACTGAATCCTTAGATGAAGAAACTGACCAAAGCCCTTCTACTTTCTTATGTTTCGATAGAGGGCTATTTGGTTCCCCTAGATATTTTTTTGTTTATTTCATTATAACTGCAACAGGTTCAAAACAAAGCAAAACATGGTAGTATCTTAAAGCCCGGTACACAGATGTACAATAAATGTGATTCTCCTCCCTTCTATTACAGTAATCTTTTTACAATTTCCTTTAGTATTTTCATTATTGTTAACATCTAGCCTTTTATAAAACATGCCTCCATGGCCACGGCTTTAGTTCCATCTAGACAAAAAGTAGAAATCTATTGCCATGTAACTCTTCAAGCTTCAATGACAAATCAATACCACATCTCTATGAAACAAGTATATTTTAACAGTGTTTTCACAAAGGACTTGACCTACCCCATCTTTATGTAAGTTTGTGACCAATCCAAATAGCGATATAGATTTGAGGAAAATGTTCTCATGTTAGGAAATCCTGTTGAAGGCTTTGAAATGAGCTCATAATAACAAAAAAATAAAATAATCATTTTGAAAATTTGAGTAACTCACTGTTGCTACTGCATATAAACCAGATACTGAGTCATGGTTTTCAGTATAGTGAAAAGATTATTTGGATTGCACAAAGACTTATTTTATACTTAATTAGTTATTATTTAAAAACCATTGCATTTTTGTGTGTTCATGTCTGTCTAGATTCAATATTTATTCCAGTTAACTGACAGAAAGCCAGAGAACGCAGTGAAAACATAGTAGCAGTATAGTGTAGTCTAGTGTTCTGTAGGACTTACTGCCACTTGTGAATAAATATTTTCACATTGGATAATGAAAGACTAAATTGATTACAGGTTATAAACCAATTAGGTGGCCCTGAAGTGATTGAGGAATACAAGATTAGAACAGAAGCAAACATGAAGCCTGATTTGCACATAAATAATGTAACCAAAGAGATGTAAAAAGCAAAGCCACTTATTTTTTTTCTCAAGTCATTCACTAATTTATATTTAGTCCTCTACACAAACCTATTACAAAGCAAAGGGCAAATGATAGAACTTGATCCTTTGATATTTATTGATCCCAAGTAAGTACTAATTACTGCTGGAGATACTCTTAGAGGAGAAAAGGGAATTAAAAAACAAGTCCTCTGAGAGATTATACTTCAGTCAGTCATGCGTAGTATGTTTTTTAGGAAAATGCAAAACAATGTAGAGTTTCTGAAGTGTTGAGTGTAACGTTCATTTTATTGTGTTTTTAATGAGATAGATAACCTGTTGTGTTCTACTTAGTATGTAACCTATTTTTAAAAATCTTCTAATTAAGTCTATGCTGTTAGAATGCTTCCCATTTCTGTATAAGGGCTGTTCAGTAGTCTGGTTATTACTGGTAGAATCATTCCCTTTCCTATATAGCAAAATCACCTGTGCAACTGAATATAGACTCCATAACTTTATAGCTGGATATTTAGATTTAAAAGGCTTAGGATAGTGGTTCGGGCATTTGTATTTTTAAAAAAGCTCCATAGAGAATCCTGATTCCAAGGGTTAGTTTGCCATTCAACTCACTTTTTCCCCTGTGCCTGCCATATGTCTGTGGCAGTAAATTCTAGCAGCTACACACCAGAATTATTGTTCTCTTCTTCCTTGGCAGACAGATTGCATTTCTCAGCCTCCTTTACAGTTAGGTATGGCCATGTGCTGAGTTCTAGCCAATATGGTATGAACGGAAGTGATTTGTGATTTCAACAAAAAGATCTTTCTATTACGGCTTACATGCTCTTCCCTTTTTGTCAGTTGAATGCTTTTTCCATGACCAACTTTTATAGCCATGATTTGAAGATTCCAGACATACCATCAATCCATGTCCCTAAATCAATATATAGAGGAGAACACTTCTGCTGACATAGAAATTCCTTGTGAACAACCAACAAATTTGTATTGTGTTTGAGACATTATTTAAACGTGTAACTATTTGTTATAATTAACCAGCTCTAAATAATATAGTACCCAACAATCTACTACTTACTAAAATATGTAGGGGGAAGGCACCCATGTCTTGAAATAATTTCATATTTTTGGTGAATTGTTTCATTATATTAAAAAGGTACACATTAAAATAAATCTTATAGAAAATTCCTGATTACTTCACCAAGGTAGGCAGCTCAAATATACAAAAACATTATTTAAAAATAAGTTTACACTTCTATATGACAGTAAGGGACAGCATTACAATTAGGGTTTCGATATAGCTCCAAATAAAGAAAAGCAACTTCTAAAATTCAGCCATGTCAAAAGAGTGAATGAATGCCCAGGGTGGCAGCGAGGGGGGGAGAGGGTCACCTCCAGAAATGTTTGGGCATACAAAGTTTATAATACCATTGAGTGGGCATTTGTCAGTCATGTGACTATTATTAGAATCCTGAAATTATATAGTACAAATGAACCTACTAGAATATTATTTACATGTTAAGATTTTCCTGAGTCATTTCAATATCAATGTCTGCATTTATAAAACTGGTATTGAAAAGCATTTACCACATAAACAGGTACTGAGGATTAACTAACAAAAGAAAAAATACTGGAGCTTAAAAATGCCACATAATTTCTAAAGAATGACTTAAAATATTTGTAAATTATAAGAGTTTCTTTTTATTTGTTCAACATTATATAATTATATGATTTGATATACTACAAAAAGAGACTAAGTTTGTTTGCTTTTATGTTTGCTTTTTGTTGTTGCTATAAGTAACAGTGCCAAATAAAACAAGAAATGGCTCTTCATTCATGGTAGGAACAGTGAATTTATGTTTCTTTTACTGAGTGCAGATAGAATCCACTCCTCCAGGACAATAGAAAAATGGGGTTAGAATGATTCTCTTCCCCTCTCCAATCTCCTTTTTAAAATTTGATCACTTCCATAGAAAGGATGCTAGACTGAATTAATCATTAATATGATTTGGAATGGCAAATCCTTTCCTTTTTTTTTCTTAAAGATTTTATTTATTTATTCAGGAGAGACACAGAAAGAGAGGCAGAAACATAAGCAGAGGGAGAAGCAGGCTCCCTGCAGGAGAGGGGGACTCGATCCCAGGACCTGGGACCACGACTCAAGCTGAAGGCAGCCATTCAAACACTGAGCCACCCAGGTGTCCCAAATCCTTTACTTTTATGCTCAGAAAAACAGGCATTCTTTGAGATATGATCTTTAATCTACTGCATACATGCAGTAATCTGTAGACAGATCCGGAATAATGACAATTTTTATTCCTGAAGTCATCTTGCCAATTATCTCTTCCTTTGGTGGTTTAGCTGGTTATTTGCCATGCATCTCTCCCATTTCCAATGACTCAGTACTACATGTTATTTTTTTTTGTAACACGAACAGGTGCCACCCACAGAAAAAAAATAAAAGTAATATTTCATAAGAAATCAGTAAAGTAAATGTTTTAAGAACTTTTCATCGCCTAACATGCTTTATGTTTCCCATTTGCTTCTGGCTGTTAAAATGTTACACAAAACAGCAGGCTAAATAAGACAGATTTCCAAGGAGCTGAGCTATAAATTTCATGACATATTATTTGATGAAGGTAAATAGTGTCATTTTCTACTTTATTAACTTCATGTGATATACACTCTGATCTTAAAAAATTTATTATATTTGGAAGAGAGAAGAGATAGCTTGTTTAGAATCCCCTATACCCATAATTTATTGGGCCTTCTGTGACTGCTATGCGTCTCAAATTCTGATCTGTTAATGTTATCTAGTATTTGGCTAATGGGATATATTTTGTCTTTTCTTTATCTAAAAATGTGACAAAAGAAGACTAAGAGATGTCTTTCCAAAGGGCAATGGAATTTATGAATCATCAAATAGGTAAAACAGCTTTCTTTCTTTCTTTCTCTTTCTTTCTTTCTTTCTTTCTTTCTTTCTTTCTTTCTTTCTTTCTTTCTTTCTTTCTTGGAAACAATCCATTTCTATTTAAAAGACTGTCATTATCCTAGTTCTGTCATAGTTTTTCTTACTGTAACTTTGGTAATTTTCAAGCAGTATGTGTGAATTTGACCTTGACATTGTTAATCCTGGCTGTGCTTTGCCACAACTTTATCTTCATTTCCTTCCTCATAGCCTCAGTAAATAGATTGTGATTAATCAGGCAACAGAATAATTTTCAGCTCATATTTTTTGAGCCTAAGCAATCAGATTTCTTATTTCTCTGGGAATTATTAAACAGGATGCTCATTAATATTAGTGAATACGTGTAGCATTTTTCCTTAACAAGGACACTGAGTGTATATTTTCTATAAGGAAAGATAATATCTTTAGATCAGTGGTCCTCATCATTTATTATTTTCTGCAGAGACACACTCAACTGCTCAGACTCCCATGACATTCCCATGGCATTATGTTGGAGGACTTTTAATCCCCCATATGACTTCACTCTTTCCTACTCATTCATGAATCCCTAACTAAATGGCAATGAATTACTATTATAGGATTATTACAAAGAGCTTTATATAAATACTTATTTTGTGGGATGTCTGGGTGGCTCAATGGTTGAGCCTTCAGCTCAGGGTGTGATCCTGGAGTCCCAGGATTGAGTCCACATTGGGCTCCCCATAGGGAGCCGGCTTCTCCCTCTGCTTATGTCTCTGTGTCCCTCATGAATAGATAAATAAAAATCTTAAAAAACAACAACACTTTTTTTGCAAAGCAAATTATTTGGGAAAAGCAAAGCTTTGAATATCTCAGTAGCTAATCAGTTAACATTCCCCTTTCTCACCAATGTAGCACACCAGTACCTTACTCATGGTTGAGAATTATGGCTCTACATGATACCTAAGACTGAAGACATAGACTCAACACTGAAAACTCAGATTAGCCAACTGGCTACCTTTGTGTACCTCTTTTATAGAATATGCTGTTAGGAAATTAGTAATGATTCATGTTAGGGAAATAGGGAAAAGAGAAGTCCAGTTAGACTTCTTGGTGACACCAGTAGAGTAATGAAAGAATACTGACACATTATGCTCTTGTTTTTCTTTATACTATGACTCTCAAAATAGAAGAATGAGAATCTTGTCAACTTGGAGGAGTCCAGAGATGCTTTGGGCTTAATTGGTAAAGACAAACAAGAGCAAAAAAAAATAATAATAATAATAATAGTTTCCCCATTACAGTGAAATCCTGATTACTGAAGGAATTATTTGCCTGAAATATCATTTCAGGTCATGTATTCTTGTCAGTATTTGATGAATACTAGGTACCATATTTGATTAAAGTTCTTTGACATTTTCTACTATGCCATTTAATTATAAGGTAGAAGGAAAGACGATTTAAAAAAACTTTTTGCATTCTTTTAAATACACAAAGCAGATATGAGCCACAGAAACAATGAATCTAAGGAAAAGGAAGAGATTCTTAAGAAAAGGGCTTAATTCATAAGCCCTTAAAATCAGTATGCAAAATTATGGGTATATGCGCACTTTTGCTGAGAAGAGAGTTCATAATCTTTATTGGTTTCTTAAGTGGGGTTCATGATCTATTAAAAAACTAAGGACCAAACACTACTTTAATATTAATGTTTTATAAGAGACAGAATAACAATTTTCTGGTAGACGGGAATGAAAATGGTGTAGGTTGCCAAGTTAGATTGCTTTGCAGCCATTCTGACTGTATTTGCCACAATAGTATTTCCTTTTTAGTTGAAGGAAACATTGGACACATAATCACAAAAGTTTTCACAATATCAGATACAAACAATTCTACAGCTGATCATATTGTGAGTATTGCTCTGTTGCATCTCTCTTTTAAATTAGACCAAGTTTGGCAAACTATGGCCCATGGTTCAAATCTGACCCACAGTCTGTTTTTATATGATCTACCCAGCTAAGAAAGCTTTTATATTTTTAGAGAATTTGCCACAGAAAACACGTGTATCCTGTAAAATCTAAAATACATATTATCTGGCCCTTTATAGAAAAAAGTTCACCTTTACCAACTTGTGGATCAGACAATTCAATAAGTCTTTTGGACAGTAGCTAATATTAATGAGGGTTACAAACTGCCTGGGTATGTCCTGGTGATGTATCAGCGAGAAAAAAATGACCCAGATTATTTGCTTTTGTGAATTTCATTTAGAGGTTATTTAGAGTACACAAAAATAAAGTAGTAGATCAATAAATTGAATAAATCATATAGTACGTTAGAAAGTAATAAATGCTGTGGAGAAAAATGGAACAGGATATGGGAATTGGGAAGTTTTGAGGGACAGGTGAGATTTGCTCTTGCATAGGGTGATTAGAGTTGACCTCACTGAGAAAGTGATATTGGTGCAGACTTAAAAGAGATAGGTAGTAAGGCCTGACACTTTGGAGAAAAGGTGGAACCAACAGCCAGTGCAAAGACCCTGAGGTTGTATTTTATGTTCAAGAAAGGTGGTGGAGAACAATTAAGAATTGACTTTTTATATTGGTAAAACATGTTTTAGTCTCTCTCAGGAATAATTTTTCTTAAACACGTATACTTTAAATTTTACCACATGTGAATATATCTTGATGTTATGAAAAATTCACCCAAGCTTAATGAGTCATCTCGATTTCTGATTTAAAATGTTATCCAAAGGTGTACTGTTCAGGAGTTCAGAATCTGATCTGATTCGGCAGAGTCACTCAGTTCCTAAGGGAGTATCCTATCCATATGATAAGGCATAGATTAGAATCTTTTTTTTTTTTAAGGATTTACTTATTTATTCATGAGAGACACACACACAGAGAGGCAGAGACATAGAGGGAGAAGCTGGCTCCAAGAGGGGAGCGTGATGTGGGATTCGATCCTGGATCCCGGGATCATGCCCTGAGCCCAAGGCAGATGCTCAACTGCTGAGCCACCCAGGTGTCCCCATAGATAAGAATCTTAAACTGGCATTAATTCTTATGTTTAGAATAGTACAATATGAAATAAAAAATAGAATATAGGGTAGCCCGGGTGGCTCAGCAGTTTAGCACCACCTTCGGCCCAGGTTGTGGTCCTGGAGACCTGGAATCGAGTCCCATGTCGGGTTCCTGCATGGAGCCTGCTTCTCCCCCTGCCTGTGTCTCTACCTCTCTCTCTCTCTCTCTCTCTGTCTCTCATGAATAAGTAAATGAAATAAAAAAAATAGAATATAGCTGCTGTGGAGTATACTTGTACTTGTATGATTAAACACACAATAGTTTTTAAAGTTTTTATTTAAATTTGTTAGTCAACATAGTGTTACATTCTTCAAGTATATAATATAGTGATTCAACAGTTCCATACATCACCCTTTGCTCATACAAGTGCATTCCTTAATTCCCATCACTTATTTAACACATCCCCCATCACCCACCCCTTTGGTAACTATCAGACTGTTCTCTATAATTAAGAATCTGTTTCTTGCTTTCTTGCTTTGTCTCTCTCTTATTTTTCCCCTTTGTTAATTTGTTTTGTTTCTTAAATCCCACATATGAATGAAATCATATAGTGTTTGTCTTCCCAACTGACTTGTTTCACTTAGCATGATACTCTCTAGCTCTACCTATGCCATTGCAAATGGCAAGATTTTATTCTTTTTTTTATGTCCATTATGTATATATATTCCATTAGATATATATAAATATATATATTTATGTCTAGATAATATATATATATATATAAAATGGCCAGGATATATACTTTAAATTTTAAAGTATATATATACACACACTCACATATACATGTATATATGTGTATATATATCCTCTTTACCATTCATCAATTGATAGGTATGTAGGCTGCTTCCATAACTTAGCTATTGTGAATAACACTACTATAAACATAGGAGAGCTATGTATCCCTCTGAATTAGTGTTCTTATATTCTTTGGGTAAATACTCAGTAGTGTGATTGCTGGATCATAAGGTAGCTCTATTTTTAACTTTTTGAGGAACCTCTATACTGTTTTCCATAGTGGCTGTACCAATTTGCATTCCCAAGAATAGTATTCCTTTTTCTCCACATCCTGACCAATATCTGTTGTTTATGTTATTGATTTTAGCCATTCTGACAGATGTGAGCTGATATCTCATTGTGGTTTTGATTTGCATTTCCCCGATGATTAGTCATGTTGAGCATCCTTTCATGAGTTGTTGGCCATCTATGTCTTCTTTGGAGAAATGTCTGTCCAAGTCTTCTGCCCACTTTTTAATTGGATTATTTAGGGGGAGAGTTGAGTTTTGGATATTTATATATTTTGGATACTAACCCTTTATCAGATATGTCATTTGCAAATATCTTCTCCCATTCTGTAGGTTGCCTTTTAGCTTTGATTATTGATTGATTCCTTTGCTGAACAGAAGCTTTTCATTTTGATGTTGCCCTAGTAGTTGATTTTGCTTTTGTTTCCCTTGCTTGGGAGATATCTAGAAAGAAGTTGCTATGGCCGGTGTCAAAAAAGTTACTGCCTGTGTTCTTTTCTAGGATTCTTATGATTTTAGGTATCACATATAGGTCTTAAATCCATTTTGAGTTTATTTTTCAAATGGTGTAAGAAAGTGCTCCAGTATCATTGTTTTACATGTAGCTGTCCAGTGTTACCAATACTATTTATTAAAGAGACTTTTTCCTCATTGTATATTCTTTCCTTCTTTGTCAAAGATCAATTAACCATATAATTATATGTTCTTTCTGGATGTTCTATTCTGTTCTATTGATCCATGTGTCTATATTTTGCGTCAATATCCTATTGTTTTGATTGCTGCAGCTTTAACTTCAAGTCTAGAATTGTGATCCTTCCGCCATTGCTTTCTTTTCTTTTTTTTCCCAAGATTGGTTTGGCTACTCAGGGTCTTTTGTGGTTTCATACATATTTTAAGACTTTTTTGTTCTAGCTCCGTGAAAAATGCTGTTGGTATTTTGATAGGGATTGCATTAAATCTTTAGATTGCTTTCAGTAGTATGGACATTTTAACATTTGTTCTTCCAATCCATGAGCATGGAATGTCTTTCCATTTTTTTGTGTCTTCTTCAATTTCTTTCATCAGTGTTTTATAGTTTTCAGAGTACAAATCTTTTGCCTCTTTGGTTAGGCTTATTCTTAGCTATCTTGTTATTTTGGGTAAAATTGTAAATGGGATTGTTTCCTTAATTTCTTTTTATGCTATTTTGTTATTGGTGTATAAAATGCAACAGATTTCTGTACATTGATTTTGCATCCTGCAACACTACTGAATTTGTTTATTAGTTCTAGCACTTTTTTTGGTGGAGTCTTTAGTTTCCTATATATGATATGATATAATCTGTAACAGGGAAAGTTTTACCTTTTCCTTATTGATTTGGATTTCTTTTATTTCTTTTTTGTTGTCTGATTGCTGTGGCTAGTACTTCTAGTACTGTACTGCATAAAAGTGGTGAAAATGGACATCCCTGTCTTGTGCATTACCTTTGGGGGGAAGAACTCAGTTTTTCCCCATTAAAGATGGTGTTAGGGATCCCTGGGTGGCTCAGTGGTTTGGCACCTGCTTTAGGCCCAGGGCATGATCCTGGAGTCCCAGGATCAAGTCCCACGTCAGGCTCCCTGCATGGAGCCTGATTCTCCTTCTCCTTGTGTCTCTGCCTCTTTCTCTGTGTCTGTGTCTCTCATGAATAAATAAATAAAATCTTAAAAAAAAATAAAGATGATGTTAGCTATTGGCTTTTGATATATGGCCTTTATTATGTTGAAGTATGTTTTCTCCAAACTTATTTTATTGAGAATTTTTATTACAAATGGATATTGTACTTTATCAAATGCTTTTCTGCATCTATTGAAATGATGATATGGTTCTTATCCTTTTTCTTATTGATGTGATATATCATATTGATTGATTTGTGAATGTTGAATCACCCTTGCAACCCAGGAATAAATCCCTCTTGACCATGGTGAATGACTTTTTAAAAATGTATTGTTGAATATTGTTTGCTAGTATTTTATTGAGAATTTTCACATCCAAGTTCATCAAGAATATTGGCCTGTAGTTTACTTTTTTTATTAGTCTCTTTATCTGGTTTTGGTATCAGGGTAATGCTGGCCTCCTAGAATGAATTTGGAAATTTTCCTTCCTTTTCTATTTTTTGGAATAGTTTGAGAATAGGTATTAACTCTGCTTTAAGTATTTGGTAGATTTTGCCTGTGAAACTATCTGGTCCTGGACTTTTGTTTGTTGGGGGTTTTTTGATGACGGATTCAGCCTCCTTGCTGGTAATCAGTCTGCTCAAATTTTCTATTTCTTCTGTTTCAGTTTTGGTAGTTTATATTTCATCAGTGTTTTATAGTTTTCAGAGTAAAAATCTTTTGCCTCTTTGGTTAGGCTTATTCTTATTCCTAGCTTCTAGGAATTTATCCATTTCTTCTAGGTTGTCCGGTTTGTTGGCATATAGTTTTTCATAATATTCTCTTATAATTGTTCATATTTCTGTGGTATTGGTTGTTAGCTTTCCTCTCTCATTTGTGATTTCATTTATTTGAGTCCTTTATCTTTTTTTCTTGATAAATCTGGCTAAGGTTTTTCAGTTTTATTGATTTTTTTCAAAGAACCAGCTTCTGGTTTCATTACTCTGTAATATTTTAGTGATAGAATCTGTTCTATTCACTAATCTGTTTTTTAGTTTCTACATAATTTCTTTCTGCTCAAATCTTTATTAGTTCCTTCTATTGGTCTTAGGTTTTTTTTTTTTTTTAATTTTTTCACCCCACCCCCCCCCGCCCCGTGGTCTTAGGTTTTGTTTATTGTTCTTTTTCTAATACCTTTAGGTTTACGGTTAGGTTGTTTATCTGAACTTTTTCTTGCTTCTTGAGGTAGCCCTGTATTGCTATAAACTTCCCTCTTGGAACCACTTTTGCTGCATCCCAGAGGTTTTGAATTGCTGTGTTTTCATTTTCATTTGTTTCTATTTACTTTATAATTTTTCTTTTATTCCTGATTGACCCATCCATTGCTTAGTAGCATGTTATTTAAGCTTTATGTATTTGTGGTCTTTCCGGAATTGTTCTTGTGGTTTACTTTTAGTTTCATAATGTTGTGGTCAGAAAATATACAGGGTATTATTTTGATCTACTTGAATTTGTCAAGGTTTGTTTTGTGGGCTAATATGTGATCTATTCTGGAGAATATTCTGTGTGCACTTGAATAGAATGTGTATTCTGCTGTTTCAAGATGGAATGTTCTGAATATATCTGTTAAACCCATCTGTTCAGTGTGTTATTCACAGCCATTGTTTCTTTGTTGTTCTGTCTAGATGATCTGTCTGTTGATGGAGGTGCAGTGTTAAATTCCCCTACTGTTATTGTATTATTATTATTGATTAGTTCCTTTATGTTTGTTATTAACTGTTTAATGTATTTGGGTGTTTCTATGTTGGATGCATAAATATTTACAATCATTGTACCTTCTTGTTGGATTGTCCCCATATGATGTCCTTCTTTTGTCACTTGTTAAGGTCTGTTTTAAAATCCATTTTGTCTGATGTAACTGTTGCTACTCTGGCTTTCTTTTGCTATTTGCATGATAGATGTTTCTTCATCCTCCTTACAATCTGCAGGTGTCTTTAGGTCTAATATGGGTCTCTTGTAAGCAGAATATAGATGGGTCTTTAAACATACAGAAAATATTTTATTAATTTTTCTTAAGGATCATGACTGCATGAGTTGCTGAGAATTTGTATGGATGTCTTTTAACTCTGCACTAACCAGTGTCGTACTAGCCACGTGACTAAATTTAAATTTGTAATTAATTAAAAAAAGTAAACATTCTGTTCCTTAGTTATACTAGCCACATTTCAAGTGCCTAATAATTACATGTACCAAAGGTTGTGATATTGAATGGCACATATTATAGAACATTTCCATAATCATAGAAATTTCATCAGAGAGTACTGCTCAAGCAGAAATACTGAATATGAATACACTTAATAGAAGTTTACTGAAGAACTGAGATTATAAGAATGAAGATGTCTCTAAGGACAAATATTTCACCTAAGGGAATAATATATGGGAAAATTGGTGAACCAACCATTTAATGCCAGATAATATTTTGCATATTGTAAGCCTTCTATAAATTATTAAATGATGTCTAAGTGAGGAGCAATGTTGCATTATGACCAAATAATTCTAATACATTTCCTGAAATCTAGTCTAGTGTTATCCTTTTTTTCCAGAAAAACAACACATTCAATTTAAGTAAATTAGCTATTACTATTAGAACTGGTTTGTTGACTCTATCCTCTTTTGAATCTTTTGCATTTTTCCTTTTAATTAGATGATTTCTAGATATTTACATGTTATTTCCTTATTAAGTGCTCAGAAATGATCTTTATTTCAAAAACTTTACAAGAAATGATATAAAACAAAATATTTTACATTTACCTTAAGATGGTCATCCCTCCCCTTGAAATTTAATGATCAGTGCTCTAAGACAGCACTGCGATTCCTTTAATTAAGAGAGGATAATTTTCTAGCACCATTACTGAGGCCAACACTAGAGCAGGAAGTCATTTTGGCTCTGGATTAAAGAAATATCAAGTGCTTGGCCCCTGAAGATTCGATTCAAAGGACAAGTAGAAAAATGATAAACTTCAATGCACCATCCCATAGATTGTGATGATCTTTGAAGAAACCTAGACATGAGCATAATGGCTTCATCCTAAATATTCCAAAGTTCTTCAGCTACTGCAAAATTTAAAGTGAATAAGAAAAAGATTGAGAGAGGTTTTTCATATATGGAGCAATTAAATGTCAAAGCCCTGAGATTTGTACCTTGTATTGGTTGCAACCTGTAGCAAGTCATAATAGAGACTACAAAATAGGGTTGGTAAACTTAAGCTGGAGAGAATCCTATTTTTTTAAAGGAAAATAACAGTGATGGACAGAAGAGCTCATATGTTACTATTTTCCTAATTTTTTCTTCTACATTCATGAGAAAAATATAAAAACATATGGCAAATTTAGGCATGAAAGGCTAAGGAATGAAATAACATTTCTAAAGGGACTTTAATATACCCATATAATAGCATTTATAAACTAGGACATGCTACACTATGGTTTGCTTTCAGACCATTGCTCAGTATACTGAGAAACATATCACATACTAACTGGCAAATGTGCAGAACCTAATGATTTGATGTGGGAAAAATATTTTCATATTAAAATGTACATTTGGCAAATAGGAACATTAACAATAGGATTGTGGGTAACTTGCCATATGTCTCATACAATGAGTACTTATTATTTTTTTTATTTTTTTACAATGAGTACTTATTGATCATATAAACAGAAAACAGGACAGAACTGAACATTTTTACAATGGAAAACTCTCACACATTTTCTAATGTATTTTTTTCCTATTTACTTCAATAGAAATATCTGGAAAAAAAACAAAAAGGCACAGAACTTGGACATTTCTGTTAGGCTGTATCATAATAGGTAAATGGATGCTGCTGTATCAGCTGTATCATTGGACATACATTTCAAGGTGTATCTGAAATGTTTATATTGTCAATATGTCCAAAGGTTCCTAGATGAAGAGTAGTCTTTGAAACATAAAGTATCAAATTTCCAGCATAAGGATTTTTTCTTTTTTTTAAAAGCAGAAACAAAAAGACCAAACAAAATATTTTAGCTAATATAAATATTTTCTCCCCAAATCTTGCATCTCATTCTTTAGTTGGTCAGTGAGATGCTGGTAGAGTGAAAGAAATTCCTGATACTTTCACTAAAATGTGCTACAGTTATGTCCTGCATCTAAAATTGTAGGACAAGAAGACAGATAGCCAGAAACAATTATGAAAAGACATAAAAAGAAAAACAACAACTAATATCTAGGTAGCCTTGCACCCTATAGATTTAAGATGAAGTTGTTACAAAATGCTTTTGTTGCACTACAGAAGATGGTGGGAGAAAATACAGTCTTAATTCAGGTCGCATAATCATTTTCCGTTAAATGTTTAGAAGTCCTGCTTTCTTCCACAGCACAACAATTACACAGCAGAGCATAATTATTTTACAGTCAATTGAGTACACCAAATGGGCATATTTATGAAACCTGATTTATACTTCATACTTGAAACACTACATGAAGCGTGGCTTTACCTCCCACCAAACCTGCAGTCAGTAAAACTGTCAGAAGAACTCTTTGCTTCAGCCCCAAAGCAAAATAATTTAAGTTTGAGCAATCCTTTTGAAATGTTAGTACTGCACTTAGCTTTTTCCTATCAAGTGTACTGCAAAGAGCAAAGGCAAAGAAAGTGATGTGGTATCTGTGGAGAGGCTCCATAAAAGTTTTATGGCTTTAGTTCATGCCCTGATTCTTGCTGTGGTGAGCAAGTACATTTTTCATTAGCCTATCCCACAAAGCAATGAGACAGTCTACATTTAAGTAATGACCTTCTCCATATAAACCCAAACTTGTTTTCCTTGTGCTTCAATAACTAATAATTATTTATGAAGGTTTGCATAATTACCTAAGATAGTACAGGAGTTTAGCCACATTATGACCTTCATAAGAACTTCTTTGAACATGTTATTTCCAAGTTTTCAAGGAGATACTCTGCTTCTTTGTTTTTTGTTTCTTTGTTTTTCCTTCACACATTTGTACAGTTGCAATGCTGCATCTATTCACAGTGATGACTTTCTGGTACCACCAGTGAATTTGAGGAGGCCTCTGAAAGTATTTAAATTAGGCATTTCTCTTTTAGATGCAAGAAAATGCCAGGCTGATATTCTAAGGCTGTTAAAAGAAGTCACAGAACTAAATAATAGGTGATTTTGTTGAATTTGCTGATTAGCCATGTGTAATGTATATGTTTTTCTTATTAATTGCCTTATTTTATCCAATTGCATAAGAATATCAAGTCTTCTGATTTCACTCAGGACTGAAAGAAGGGAAATGCTTATTTAGAACTAATGAGCACAGTGTGGTCCTTGGTTTATCTGTAATTCTTTATCTTCAGCGTCTGAGCATGGCCTAATGTGGGGACTATAAAACCAGATTCCTTTATCTGTTATTGACTTTCAAATGAAAAAATATTATTCACTCCTTTCGTAAGACCTGTGCACAGCAGCTCTTGTTGATGGCCTCCAAGCGCAGTAAACTAACACATTAGGGTAAACAGATGTTTTCTCTATTAACAGTATCAACCATCTGGCTGCAGGCCAAATCAAGTCTGGGGAGTAATTTCAACTGGCCTGCCTGTTAATGTGAAAACTGACTAAACAGTCTCTCCTGCTAATCTTCCCATCCTGCAGAGGATGTTTCTTCCAGTGTATGATTCACAGAAGAACAGGAAGGAGAGAGATCATTTCAAAGATTTAATTAATTCTTAGCTGCAATTTTATTCAATTATCTGTTTAAAATATAAAATGTACAGCATTCAAGATGCTAAGATCTAAACTAAGTATGATGTGGAGAATTAGGGAAAATGTAGAAATAAATTGTCTTAAACACTGGAATCAGCTGCAGTATCTAATTTAATCTTTATTTAAAGAACCCCAGTCCCTGGGAGACCATGAAACTAGGTTGCCAACTGTCTACTAAAAAATAGAGGAACAAAAGTAACGTTTGCTAAAAATAGGTAAAATCATGACCCTCTCATATATTACTCATTAAATATTGTTTATTCAGATATAATTGCCTTAGTTCATTTCAGTCTTTCATGTAGTAAAGACTCTCTAATTACATGAATGCAATATTAATACAGACACTGTCTCTTAACCTAACCTAAACAAATCAGAATAAAACAAAGAAACGTCATAATTCATATCAGTATTATTTTGTAAAATCTCAAACAAGATTTAGTAAAAATTAATCTCTTTAATTTATTCCCAGGGACTTGTGATAAATACCCACTTCTGCAGAATTTCCTTTTGTTCTTATTTATTAGTTCATTCTCTGCCTCTAAATCATTTTATTTTTCTAACCATATTATATATATATATATATATATATATATATATATGAAAATTAAATCCCAGGACGAGACATCTTTATAAATAGATGAATAATTCTTCTAGACTAGACATTACTTAACTGATGCCTACAAAATGGCATCTTCATGTAGCTAAACCTAATATAACTATTTCTTGTCCTGTGTGTGGACAGACTAGAGGATTGACTAGGAATTGTGTTATAAGGATTCTGGCTGCAAGTTTATTTCTGATGGTTTTCTAATGGTTCCATGGGATTTTTTGAATGAATCAACTAACAGAGAGGTGCAGTGTGATGAAGGCACCAACAAAGCATCCTGCATTGGACAGAACTTCAGAAGAATAGATATAGGTATAAATCCTGAGTTAGGCACTTATAAGTTGTCTATTCATTGAACAAATGTGTACCCAAACTCCCTTTAAAAATTCATTAAAGTGCTTATTATGCTCCGAGTACTGTGTTTAATACTTGATATACCATAATGAAAAAGATTGACTAGTTTCTTGACCTCCTTGAATGTCTAGTCCAGTGGAGAAATGGGTACCAGGTGGCAACCAATCAAATGAATATAACTGAACATTGAGATCCCTGCTATGAAGAAGAGTAATAGAGTGATGTGACAGCAAGTAATAGGATTTGGGTTTTGTAGTTCAGTTGGTATTGATGGATCAGACAATACTTCTCTGAAGAAGGGGCATTTAAACTGAGACTCTGAATCATAATGGAGGCAGCCATTTGGAAATTGGCAGGAAGAGTGATTGAAGCAATGGGAGTGGAATCTATAAGCCCCATAACAAGAAAGAGCTGAGCTCATTAGAAAGTTGAATGAAGGAAAAATATGTCACCTTTTAGGTAAGATTTTAAACCTCCCAGAAACTTCAGATGAAAATCTGTAAAACTAGGTCTAGTATGACCTAACTTGTATACTTGTTTGGGAATAATAACATGGTTTGAATCCAGCAATCTGACTCAAGAGATCATCCTCTTAGCAATAACACTGTATTTCTGGAATGGCATAAGTGTGCCAGACAAAAAGTGTGCAAGACATACTGTTTGCTCTAGTGAGTGTAAAATTACTCTATGTGATATATAAATATATCAATCTGACCCAGTATAGGTCTCTCCTACATCTACAGGTAAGGTTATTTTGATGATTTATCTTTAAAACCAGAAGAATTTTGAGAGTGAAAGTGCTTGATTACGTGGGGACAACAGGTGTAAATTAACATTGTCTTTGTCAAACTGGGATAAATGGTTGTCATACATAGAATGTGAATTTGCCATTATTGGCCTGAGGTCATTTTTTAGTGGATACAGCAGAAGTGCTACTGTTTCATGAATTTCTTAAGTCAGGAGAGAATTTAGAGGCCATTAATTCCAGTGTCTTGTTTTCTGAATAATTTGCTTTTAAGTCCCAGAGAGATGAAATTACTTGCCCAAGATAAGAGCTGGTTAGTTCCAGAGCTAGACTAGAAACTCAGTGATTTTTTTTAGTATTTCAGGCTGCTTTAAGGCAAATGTGTATTTCTTCAGCTGGAACTAAGTGGAATGGATAGACTTTTACTTATCCCATCACCACTGGCAGGGATTTTTTTTTTTTTTTACCTTTTTATTTTTTTTCTTTTTTTTTTTTAACTGGTCAGCTCATAGATAATCCTAGGAACATTTTAGAGAGATACTATGAGCAGTATTATGGACTGTGTAATCAGAATGCTCTAGAGAGGGTTATCTGGGTGGCTCAGTCAGTTAAGGGTCCAACTCTTGGTCTTAGCTCAGGTCATACTCTCAGGCGTTGTGAGATGGAATCCCTGGTTGGGCTCTATGCTCAGTGGGGAGTCAGCTTGAAGATTCTCTCCCTCCGCCTCTCACCCTCCTATGCATGTGTACGTGCATTCTCTCTCAAATAAATTAATTTAAAAAAGAATGCTCTAGACATAGGTTGTTACCTTTGACCTTGTCATTGTTTAATTTAATAGCCATAGGCCAGCCAATAACTCTTTATAAGCCTTGATTTCCCCACATTAAGAGAGAGGACTGGAAAAAAGAATTCCTTTAAAGTCCTTTCTCTGCTTTAAGTTTTGTGAGAACAATAGTCTGAATTTGAAGAAAGATAGTTGGTAAAGAGAAAAGTGAAGATACCACAGACAAATTTCAATTTTGCCAAAGGCTAGATCTGAGTCTGTTGCATGTTAAATCACATGATTCTTGAACTGGATTAGTGAGTAGGTAGATAGAGATATTGATTAGGACACTAGTGATTATCCACTAAATTATGCATGACTGAGTTTAAGTAGACCAACAGGATACTTTTGGACTGTTTCCCACAAGTCGAACTAACATTGACAGCTCATTTTCTGGAATCATGTGGGACTACTCAAGGCTTACAAATGGGCAATAATGGGGGGTTAAAAATTTAGATCCTAAAATAAAGGACAACTAGGGGACTGGAAAAAGAGTTCTAACATTATGGGGATTTTTAAAAGTTATTCGTGTCTCAAGACATCTATTTGCTTCTATATTTTTATATAACGTGGAAGCAATTTCTAAGCATTCGTGTTGTTCAAATTAGTAATAATAATACAAGGACTACGGGTACATTTTTAGGTACTCAGTTCTGGAGTCAAATAGATGGGTTTAAATAGTTGATTGCCTGATTTAGAGGATTGAGGTGAGAATTGAGTGAGATGTACATAGAGTGCAGAGTTACCCTCATTGTGCCTCAACTGGTTTGGTTTTTCTTTCCATTCCTTGATTGCATTACACCCTCTTCAACCACAGAGATTGTGGAAAATATTGTAGATTGGCTCATTCAACTCTTGTTGTCTCTCTCATAACATACCTTCCTTTAAACCAGAGTCTAAAAAAAATTAAAGAGCATATTTTCATAGATTTCAGTGCATCAGGATTCCAGTGAAACTTTCTTCCACCAAATAGATACACATATATGAGACTAGGAAGGCAAAAATAAACAATTAGGATAAATGAGAATAGTCTTTTATTCCTACATCTGTTAAGAAGATCTTACTATATGAATGTATGAGCATTTGATTTTCATGACTGTCAAATAGCACATGGTGACAGATCAGTGACATCTCTAGTGATAGTGTTAGGCATATCTTCTTCTAGTTGGGTCATTTGATGTTAAGCATCAAGTTTAGTTGCCTGGACTTCCCTAAAATTGTAAGAGTTAGTAACAGACTATATAATAAGGGCTCTTCTGTTTAAATCAACTAGACTGGACTTTACTATCTACAACTAAGAATCCTGAAGTAATATAGAAATTTTGAACATTGAAAGACAGGGTCCTCATTAAAATATCTTAATATAAGGTCATCTTTATTCATATGTGTATTCATTCAAAATTATTATTGAGTATAAGACACGGGGTTAGATGCTGCACATAAACTGTTGAATTAAAATAGGCTTCAACCCTAGATATGGAAGCTAAAACCTACATCGAAAGATATAATGAACAAGCAAATAGATAAATATATGCTCAAATAATAATTAGTGCTTTGAAGAAAATCAGTAAGATGAGGTGACATAATAAAAGAAGAAGTCATTTAGATCAGAAGAGTTTCTCTGAAGTCTGAAAAGAAACCAGGTAGTACAAATGTGGGAGGTGTGTATCTGTAGGTCTGAAGCTGAAAATGTGCTTGGTGCACTAAGAAATTCTGGTAAATTTTATAGTTACCGCTAAAATAACAGCTGAATAAAAGAGTGGTTAAATAAGTAAAATCTACAAGTTGGCAGAAATTGATGGATATTTAGTAAACTGATAAAATGTAATCCTAAAACATAGAAAAGCCAGCAATGATGACTTATTTCAGGCAACTGACTACCTACATAACTATTATATCAAAATACCATAAAGAATCTCTTTTTTTTTCTTAAAAGGGGATGCTGATGATCTCTCAGACAACACTAGATGCTCCAATAAAACATTACTCAAGTGAACATTATGCTTTCATTAGAAATCATGTGACATATTTATGGTGGTGGAACTCCTATGACCTCATATGATAGAAAAGTAAGGTGAAGAACTAATACAATCATAAATAGCAAAACGAGTAAGCTAAAGAGTGTAGAATGTATAGAATGTCCAGTTGAAACACTATCCTCTCGCCACTGCCAAGAAGACTGTTATTATTAAGTTTTCTGTTATTCTTCTACACTATTTCTAACTTTACATAATGCCTTTTATTTTATTATATAAAGTTTCCTCATACAAGGACTTACTGCTCTTGAAGTCCGAAGTGATGTGCTGAAGAGTGAGCAGTTAGTTCCTGCAGTTGGAATAAAGAGACCTGCGATTAACACGTTAGGAAACAAACTGGATCTTCAAGACTTTTGAAGGCTACTGCTTATACTGACCAAGTGGTGTGAACTGCTTTCAGTGTTCACAGTTCAGATGCAGAGCCTTCAAAGATCAGGCACATTTTCTTACTTTCGAATGTCCATTTGCTTGTGAAACAAACTCCCTGTCTAACCTCTCCTTGGCTGTACCTTTGTCCAGATAAACCTGGCATAGCATCTTGTGAATGGGCACACTGCCATCATGGCAGATGGACCTGGGCAAGCAAGTTCAAGAGCCAGAATGTATGTCATATTTGACTAAGAAGGGCACATTGACACCAGTGTGTGTGGAAATAGCATTTGGTGTACATTCTCGCTCCCTATGGCCAAGGGAATATGACCCACCACTCTCGCTGAGCAATAAATTAGCTTTGTAAATCTAAAATATTTAAGCCTAATCACTACAGAGCTATTGCCCAGAAATTAAGGCCAGAATTCAGGCTTCTTGGAGGAGAGGAAAAAAATGTAAAGCTTTGTCGTCAAGGTGTTTTTGAGGAAAATATTGGATATAGATATTTCGTCCAAAAAAGCATCATCAACCACAAATATTATATTAATCATTATTCTATTCAGGCCACTTATAAAGTAGCACACCTTATAAACAATATTTCAGAGAAAAGATTTATGGTTTTCCTCTTCACATAAGCACATTATCTGAGCAATAGTGATTTTACATCTTTTTTGTATAACCTATTAATATATCTCAAGCTATTTCCCTCCATTTCTTCAATCTCACCTTTTGTCTCCAATTGCCCTACTGTAATTTACATTCTACTTCATCAGTAATGAATATTTTGAGAAACATGTACCAAATCATTATTGACCTCACCTCCACACTCCTAATCCTTCCACTCTTGTGATCTCTGCCAATGATGTTATAATTACTCTGGTTTAAAACGTTAAGGCCATCTTCAACATTACCTTATCTTTTATTTCCATATCTCATTATTCTTCAGAATTTTCTAATAATAAATCAAGCCTCTCTTTTCCAGTCACATTTCTATTACTTTAATTCTAGGACTTACCACATCTCACCTGGACCAGAAGAGTACTCTATTATTTAGTGTAATGGCTTCAAAGTTAGAAAAATCAGGTTATAAATCCAGGCATAACCACTTCTGCATCTATGTAAGTTTTGTGTGTATACATACATATTCAACTGTTTTCTTTTTTAGCCTAACTCATTAAAAATTATTTTATAGAAAGATCACAATAAGTCACTCCTAAACACTTCAGCATATAGCCACTAAGTATAAGAACATTCACCTACATGATAACAATATGGAAATGTTTTTGAGGCAAAAGTGGAAGGATTTCCTGATAAGTTGTTTGTGGGATATAAAATGAAGTCAAAGACGTTCCTAAAGATTTTGGCAGGAGCAACTGGAAGTATGGAACTATCACTTACATAGACCAGGAAAACTGCATTTAGAAGCCGGTTTGGGGTTAAACTTCCTCATTCTTGTCTAAAGATTGATTTGGTCAGGCCATCATCTAAAATTCTTAAGTGTGGAAAGCTCCTTAAAGTTGAGGAAATCTTGCATGTGGCAAAATAAAATAGAAACCCAGGTTCCAGAATATTTTTGGTGAAATAGTTTAATAGGAATCTCAAATGAAAAATGTAGTCATTCTATCCAGCATGCTTTGGCTCTCTGCAGCAGAATATCTCAATCAGGTTGCTATAAAGTTCAGAAAATGTAAAGGTTCCAATATGAAGAAGTATAGACTAGGGCAGTGTCCAGAGTTGGCTGTGTTAATGATTTGGACTGTGGCCAAAAATCCCAGTTCTTTCTACGTCTCTTTTCTATCATCCTACTTGTGGACTTCACTTTGATTATGGTTCCCATCATCTTAAAACGGCTGCTAGAAATATCTCTGGCAATGTGTATTTGTCCGTGTGTCCAGTGGAGGAGCAAGGGAGAAGACTCTAGACCAAACATGGATTATCATTCCCTTTTTAAGCACGTTAGGTCCACTTGAGTTGCCATTTCAACAATTACAGTCATCAGGATCACTCTCCAGACTGGGGATGAGAGAGAGAACAATATGCAAGTAAATAAATAAATAAAAAGATTTTGGAGGGGGAAGAAGACATGTAGACAATGAACAGAATCCGTTACTTAGAACGTTCTCTTACCTCTCCACATATAATCCATCTCCTGAGATATATACTCTTCTTACTTTTTCACCATGGATTAATTTTTCCTGTTCGAGAGCTTCATATAAATTGAATCAATCATACAGTGTGTACTCATTTGGGTATGGATTGTTTCTGCGTAATGTCTGTGAGATTTATTAATGTGTCTATGAGCTGATTTTGTTGTTAAGTAGCACTCTATTGTATGAATGTACCATATGGTATTGGGTTTTTTTACACTTTTTGGAATTGGGGATAAAGCTACTATAATTACTATGAAAAGTCTTTAGGGGACTGCACATATTTTTATTTCTATTGGGAAATACGTAGAGGTAGAATTACTGTCTCATAGGATAGATATATATTTAACTCTGTGTGAAAGAACACCTACTCAATCTTTCTTCCAGGTGATTATGCATAACTTGTCTTGAATATAACAGAGCAGAGACTAGGCCTACAGTGTTAGCATTTATGGCTATGGATTTGCAAAGTAAAATTTAAATTATTATGAACTAATTCATCTCCAGATTACTATGTGTCGGAGAGGTGTGAGACATAGGTCTTGTATATTGAGAAGGTACACAAATTCTTTCCAGGGTTGACGAATACAAAGCTGCTAACATATGATATTGGAAGCCCAGAAAAGAAAGTATGTATGAAATGAGTACTCAACACTCCCTTGAAGTTCAGAAACTGAGTCTTCAGTAACGTTCACTCATTAGAGTAAAGAAAGGGCCAGGACACGGGACTGGAAACAATTCCTCATTTTGAAATAATATGAAACTTCAGGAAAAGTAATATCCACTGAATGGCTTGTGTTTTCAGTGAGTTAGGAAAGGCCTGGTTCCTTGCTTAATTACAGACAATAATCAGTTTTACCTCCATGCTACATGCAGTCAACATTATCCCTGGTAGGTCAGCCTTTGCCTCACCGGCATGTTCCTTCATCACAAACTGATCATTTCAGTCTGTGCATGTGTCATCATCTATTATAAACTGAATATTTGTGTCCTTCCAAGATTTGCACGTTGAAATCTTGACTCTCAGTGTGATTGTACTAGGAGCCAGGGCCTTTGGGAGGTGATTAAGTCATGATAGTGGAACCCTCATGGAGGGTTATAAGGATCAAGTGCCTTGTAAAAAGAGACCCCCCAGAGAGCTCTCTTGCCCTTTGTGCCATGTGAGGACACAGCAGCAGAAGGCTGTCTGTGAACCAGGAAGTGGGCTCTGACCAGACATGCAATCTGCTGGCACCTTGATCTCGGATTTACCAGCCTCCAGAACTGTGAGAAATCAATGCTGTTTAAGCCACACCAGTCTGTAGTAGTTTTGTTGTAACAGCCTGAACAGACTAAAACACCATCCATCTGGGGTGCTGGTGAAGTCTAAGATATGCAATTGTACTACTTATGTAGAGTTCAGCAAGTCTATTCAGCAAGTTCTATGTATTATCTTGGCCTATGCTTTACCTTGCTATGAACCCTGAAAAATGGACATTTGCAGATTAAGAAAAACTTCTTTCCTTCTCCCTTCCCTTCCTTTTTCTTTCTTTCTTTGTTTCTTTTTCTTTTTTCTTTTCTTTTCTTTTCTTTTCTTTTCTTTTCTTTTCTTTTTTCTTTTCTCTTTTCTTTTCTTTTCTTTTCTTTCTTTTCTTTTTTTTTCTTTTCTTTTCTTTTCTTTTCTTTTCTTTTCTTTTCTTTTCTTTTCTTTTCTTTTCTTTTCTTCTTTTCTTTCTTTTTTTCTTCTTTCATCAATGATTTAAAGCTGAGTTTTTGTCTATATGCCCTAGCTTCATGATCTTGTAAAATAACATTGTGTACTTCTCCCTTTCCTTATCTCCTAGATAGAAACTGTTTGCTCTGTGTGATTCTACTTTATCTAACATGCTCAAAAGGTCTTCACCATCAGTTCAAAATGTATTCTTGTTACTCCATTTATGCATGTGCTCAGGGGCATCCTAGGTACTAAATGAAAGCTGGTGCACAGCCAGACTTTAAAAGTGTCAACTCTGTTTAAAGTTTGTTTCCTTTCCTTTACATACATGATACTACCATTTGTTATTGATAGACAAATCTGAACAGTTACAGGCCTAATGCAATAATTGTTTCCACTCTGTTTTGAATAAAACCAGTAGATTGAGGTCATTGTTTTTATTAGAGAAAAGATGATAATACGATGATCATATTTCTAGCTTGGGATCTAGGTCTCTGTTTTGATGCAGTAACTACTGTGGGAATCATCTGCTCTGTGAGATGCAGTTATTTCTGGGGCGCTTTCTGTATTTCTGGGGTGATCATGAGGTATGGGGGTGTGTATCATCCTTTGTAGCCCCTTTGTTAAAATAATTGCATTTTCCTAGGAAAAATAGTTTTCTCTCCTTTTCCTTTTCCTTTTCCTTTTCCTTTTTCTTTTCTCCTTTCTTCCTCCCTTCCTTCCTTCCTTCCTTCCTTCCTTCCTTCCTTCCTTCCTTCCTTCCTTCATCTCAGATAGGTAGATAGATCCATTGCTCTAACTCTCTGGGGCCCTCTTTATGTCCCCAGTCCATCACAGGAGGCCAGTCCACTAACAAGACGCTTCATCCAGCCAGCTTCACCCTTTTCTCATCATTGCTATCAACTTCTGCCACTGCCAATCATCATGCCAGATCCAGTCGGCTTGACTTTTCCCTTCATTTTCCTACATCATTACTTATACGAGATTATTGCATATTACCGACACTTAGCAACAGGGAAGCAAAGGGTAATTAGAGCCCAAGGAAGAAAAATTTCACATTCAAATAGAAACCACTAACCTAAAAATTGATCAGCTCTTCCATGCCATAGGGAATATCTTGCTGACTGTATTGCTTCATTAGATCTCAGCTTGTCACTATCTCCTTGGGCCTCTTTCTCTAACCTCATATCCTTTGCTACTTCCACTAGGCTACCAAATTCACATCCTCCACATTGCAATTACTTCCTCATGCAGAATAATTTCCTCTCACATCTTGCTCTCACTCATGCTCAGACACTGAGAATCTCAACTTTCCCAATGTTGTGGAGTCAGCAAGTTTCTACTAAGTGTTTAATATAGTAAAAGCAATGAAAACGGTTTTCTTTCCTTAAGAGCAATACTTAATCCTGCTATATCACTAGTTACCTCTTTCTCTCTATGTGCTGAGATTTCTTATCCATATCCTCATTCCAATTATAATTTAATCAAAGTTCTGAACTCAATGATTTAAATTATTTTTGAATAATCTCAGTTTAGAAAGCAGTGAACAGGAACCACATTGCATTCAGATTAAATTTTCCTTGAGATGGCCCAAAGTAGTTTTCTCTTTATATTTAAATATTAAACTGGCCACATAAGAAGGGGTTGCCAAGGGGTATACAACAATTATTAGCAAAATAGCAAATCATCATGAATCAAAGTATCAATCTTGTACTATTTTTTTTTTTTTTAGCTTTGTAAATGACATGGTTAACGGGCGGTTTGGGGGCTATACGCCAAAAAATGCTTTTTTCATACAGCTACCCCACATTTTTTGATGCTGTATTCCTAAAGTTGATCATGGAAAAATATATTGGTGACCACATCAGTTTCCACCTCTTTAACATGACTTGAATATTAAAAAGGTTCTTTCTCAGTCTGCTGAGCACCTTGAAGAGAGATAGCTACTTATGACACCACTTCCACAAAGCACTTAGGAAAGACCTAGAAACTAACTAATGTTAGCTATCATTATTAATGAGAGGTAGCATAGAGAGTAGTTAAAAGTCTTTAGCTCTGGAAAGAGACTGCCTGGACTTGAATCCTGACATACCACTCACTACTTGCTGTGATCTTAGGTGTTAGCTTAAACTTTCTGAGACTCAGTTTCTTCATCTGTGGAAAAAAAAAATGTCAGTAATAATTACAACTATATTAGGACATTGTCCAGAGAATTAAATTACTTAATACAATGTCAAATGCTTAGAATGGTGCTGGTGCATTGTCGGGGCTTAAAATGTCCCTTCCTCTATTTTGTTTTTGCCACATGTGACCTGGACTCACTTTATCTATACATCATGACTTTGATTGTTCAAAATTTGGTGAAACCCATGGAACTGTGGTGAGTATTGCATCTCAGTAGTAGCAGTAGTGGGAGTGAGAGCTGGTGTTAAAGGCATCACTGCTACTATAGATTAGGTATAGAGCTTCCAAGGAGGCTCTAAAAAGGAGTCGTACTGGAGAACCTGAAGTATGTGTGTGATGAAACCAGTGGTGGTTTGGGGTGTTTATTCAATGTCCAAATTGAGAAAAGAAAAGAAAAAAAAATAGAGTCCAGGGCTGAATGGAAATCAGTATCTTTTATCTGAAGATCCAAGGATACTCACAATTTTAAACAAGTCATCATTATAGGAAGAAAATGGCAATCTTGCCATGTGAACCATTTCTTCTCTTTTTTCTTCAGTGCTCACATTTGAAAATGTTGCTAGTTTAAGTGTGTATAATGATTTGCATTTATTCATCATGTTCATGTTTTGGCAAATGGAGGTCATGAAGATTTTATTAGGAATTTCTGAATGGGTTACAGGAGGCTTTTTTATTCCACTTCTGCGAGTTTTGCCTGGTTTTGGCACTAGTTAGAGGTGTTTATACCTGGAATGGGTCAGGTGAACCAGGGTAAGGGTTAAATCATATCGCTGGGAACCCTATTTTGGTTTTATTCAATTTTGTGGATCTGTCATTCTTTAGTTTCTGGAATTTGGGTCTGGAATTTGTTGACTCTGTTTGGCAGTATGCAGGTTCTGATTTGTAACGGAGGGCTGGGAAAATATTCCTACATCTGCTGGGAGGTAGGAATTGAGCCAGGGCAACTGCTTGAAAGCATTTGACTTTTGACAACACAGACCGGCTGTTTTTGCTTCCACATATGCAGGTCTGTGAACAAAGGCAGAGAGGGAAGTAATGAGTGGTATTTGGCCTCTTATTTACTATGAAGGGACTGTGCAATTTACTGGCATCTCCAAAAATCTAGCTGTGTAACTCTGTGGATTTATGCATGGAAGTGGGTATAAAACTGAGAAAATGGGCAAAAATGAGCAAAAATCCCAGCATTTTCAGATCTTGGCTGGATTAATGAAGTCGCCTCCATATGAAGCAGACCAAAAAAACCCCCAAAACCCCCCAAAACAACAAACAAACAAACAAACAAACCTAAAAAGGATTCAGAAGAGGAAGAAAGCCAAAGTCATACAAATCCACAAAACCAGAACTGAATGCACGATCTTCTATCAGGCTGCTCTAACATTTTCAAAGCAATAAGCATCATAGAAGTGCTAGTGACAGAGTTTACATCCAGAGCAAACTTTTCTCTTACATTATCTTGTAATCAAGTTGCATGTTTTAATTGAAATCAGACTTTAATGCTGACTGTACACAGATGTGCATTCTTAAACGAAAATTCCAGGATAATTTTTCGATTATGTCAGGTAGGATACTATGTGAACAACTTGTTAGTACACTTCGCTGGTGGTAAGGGACAGACTTACTGCAGTATTGAAAACAAAACAGTGTAAATGTTGGAAATCTAACTGTTTAATACTGGAAATAGAAATGGCTTTAGAAATTACTCGTTTGGTTGTATTTAATAAAGTGAGATTTAGGTTACTTGCCTCAATTAATTCCATTGTTCACTCAAAGCCATTTATTCAGTGATTTCTGCATGCCAGACACTTTACTGGCTCTGTAGTTACTGCTGCATATGGCTTGTTTCTTAGCTTGGAGAATACCACATACTAAAGAAGAACTGACACTGAACAAGTGATCATGACAAACCAGAATTAGGCATTCTCTGATAGAGTCATCAAACATGTATGTACACACTGTCAGATGGCTACGGCTCAACTGTAATTTCCAATGATTATAAACGTTTTAATTTTTGGTTATTCACCTCTCTGAGCCTCAATTTCCTGTTACAAATGGAGATAAAAGTCATACCTACCTCATTTGGTTGTTGTGAATAAAAAAAAGCAATCCCTATGATAAGTGTAAAAGTACCCAGCACATAGTAAGTCCTTAACATATATTTTATTAGTAGCTTTGATACCAATCTCGGAAATGGAGAACAGGTTTTATTTATTTATTTGTTTGTTTGTTTATTTATTTATTTATTTATTTATTTATTTATTATAGACATAGAGAGAGAGAGAGGCAGAGACACAGGAGGAGGGAGAAGCAGGCTCCATGCCGGGAGCCAGACATTGGACTTGATCCCGGGACTCCAGGATCGTGCCCTGGGCCAAAGGCAGGCGCTAAACCACTGAGCCACCCAGGGATCCCCTAGAGAACAGGTTATAAACATTCTTATCTCTCATGATATCTTATACATAATAACCTCATCCATGTATTTATTTCATTAGTTAAAAAAATGTCATAATGATGTTTGTACGGATCCTAAATATTCATCATTCATGACATTGAATGGTATCTATATGCTATTTTTATCTCAGTATTACACAGCTAACTCGCATCTAATATAAATGGCCTCAACTCCTCTTATATTTAACTTAAACATTCAATATTTCCACTTGAACATTCAATATTTCCATTTGAATATTCTTTAGTTAGGGTTGATTTAGCCACATGTGACCTAAAACAACAACAAAAACACCCATAAATAACAGCACATAAGCAACGTAGAGTTTATTTTTTGCTTCAAGTAAGAGAAGTCTAGATGCAGGGTATCCAGGACTGGTTATGATCCAGGATCCAGGGCCTTTCTGATTTTCTTCTTAATACTTAAATTCAAGGTCTCTTCCACAGCTCCAAGACGGCTACTCAAGCATCTGCCATCATGTCAGCATCCAAGAGATTTGGAAGGATAAGGGGATGAAAAAGAAGAGTTAAAGATACCCTCTTGATACTTGTGAAGGAAATTTCTCATTTAGCTTCCTCAGAACATTTGTTCTTCTATCTTTTTAGCCATAACTTAGGCACACGGCCACAACTAGCCTTACAAGAGGCTAGACAGTGTGGTCTTCTTGTGAAACATCCATGTGTCTAGCAAAGAGTGCGAGTCTAATATTAAGAGAGCAACCGTAATGGAATGAGATGGTGGAGGAGAACACATTTATCATTCAGGCAGTTTGGATAGAGCTGAAGTAGAAGGAAAGATCATGAACTCCAAAGCTGACTGCTACCTACTGGTGAGATGACTTTGGGTAAGATGCTTAATTACTCTATGCCTTAATTTACTTAGTAGGACACTAGATATGTTTCAAGAACAAATGAGTTGGTGCATGTCAGCACGGAGAAGAGTGCTGTGTATGTGAAAAGTGCTTATCTTAATATATGGAAAGCCACTGGAGAAGACTGAATAGGAGAAAGCTATCATCTGATCAAAGTGTTGAAATGATCACTCAAAATATATGGAAAAATATGTAGAAGGAAGAGATGTACGGGTGTAGGGAAAAGAGTTGGAAGATTACTACCATAGAAGCAGTGATAAACAAGATGGTGCCGGTGGTATTATAAGTGGTTATGTTTAGGGTATATTTGATGGTGAACAAATAGGATTGACTTATGTGGGCTGCCAGATAAGAGTGAAATATCTTTTTTATCACTCTACCATCATAATCATCATGTCACTTCAGTCACATTATATACCACCACGATATCTTGTGCATGATAAGGGCTACACACATGCCATAGTCAATTCAGTTTGAAAGTTTGCTGCTCTCTCCAACGATTTTGGGGATCTCATACTCATTCCAGACACATACTGACTTATACAATGATCATTATGTTATAATCCTATAAATATAGTGGAAGGCGTTCTAATTAACATGTAAAGAAGTCATGTCATTGAAGTGAATTGAACAACTCCTACTAAGAGTTTAAAACCACTATTAGAGGGGATCCCTGGGTGGCTCGGTGGCTTAGCTCCTGCCTTTGGCCCAGGGCATGATCCTGGAGCCTGGGGATCGAGTCCTGAATCAGGCTCCCTCACGGAGCCTGCTTCTCCCTCTGCCTGTGTCTCTGCCTCTCTCTGTGTGTCTCTCATGAATAAATAAATAAAATCTTAAAAAAAAAAAAACTGTTAGAGTTTTTGCTTCTGCACCATGCTTTAAATACAAAGACATTTGAAATAGATGATATTACTATCAATGCAGGGTCAGTATGGTAGAATGAAAAGAATAGGACTTTACAAAGCAGGTTTAAATACCAGCACAAATATTTAACCTTCTAGGTTTTCTTATTATTTGAGTGTTTATTTCCAAATATTTCCAGTTCAAGTCTCTGTATGGCACATTTTCTAAGGCCTTGTATGTCTTGGATTTTTGTTGTTGTTGTTGTTGTTGCTGCTGCTGTTGTTGTTATGCTACCCATTTAAGTTATAATTAAGGTATATATCAAATTATTGGCTCAAAATTGTCTCCCTTTACTATTTTAGGAATATTATACTGTCTTCCTATATCCATTGACATTTGACATCCCTTGATCCTTGCACTTCTATAGGCGATCTCTTTCTATGGGCTTACAGAGTTTTCTTTTGTCTTCAACATTTTCACATTTCACATTATCTATCCTCATTGTCAATGTATAGATTACTTAGATTGGGGATTTTTCATCTTTCATAGGTCTGTTTTTATGCTTTTAATTTTCCGGGGCTTCCGTTATCTGATATTGGCGGATGCATCTCTCTGTCTATATCCTCTATGTCTCTCTAGCCCTTCCTGCTACCTTGAGGAGACTTCATGCATCTGATCTTCTAACTTACTAATTTGTTCCTCAGCAGATTCCATCTTATTACTAATGCAATATATTGTTTCATTTGTTTTACCCCATTTTTCTTTTTGATTCACCACTATAATTGATTTCTGATTTATTTTGCAGATCTTTTAAGTGCAAATTTATTATTTTAAATTACTTGTGTGTCCATTTAAGTAGCTCTGTTTTGAGTAATATATTTTCCTGCAGGTTATTTTATATTTAAGGTAGTCATATACCTCAAACAGTTCAGTTACTTTGGTGGGTGGCTTCATGCCCTTCTGGGGCGAACCATCAGCTGTCCTGTCTGCATTGCTTATCAGAAAAGACCAAAGCCAGAAATTATTTGTGTTGGTCACGTGAAGTGTAGGGAGAAGAGCACACTGAGTGCCCCGGTGGGTCCCCAGGCCTCTGCTGGCTGGCATGGCATCTAGTGCTGGGCACTGGCCACGGAGGCAGCGAAGGGTCAGGCAGGCTTGGGAGGAGAGATGCCGGCGAAGCGTCCGATGAGGGGCAGCTGGAGGCGGGGCTGCCGACCGCCCGCTGAGGAGCCCTTGGGGCACCTGGCGCACCGGGGGAGCCGCCGGGGGACGCGCCCGTTGGGACCCAGCCTGCCGGCAGGTCACGCCACCCCCCTCGGCCACACAGGCCCCGGGGGACGCTGCTGCGCCTGGCAGGGCCACCCGTCCGCCACACGGCCCCTGGCCCTGCCCCCCCCCCCCCGGGCCTGCCCATCCAACGCGCCCTGGACGCTTGGGCGCCGCGGTCCTGCCCCTCCGCGCCCTCCCTCGCCGGCCACGTCCCCCGGGGCAGCCCCTGGCTGAGGCCGCCCCCTGCTCCCAGGACATCCTCGCGTGGCAGGCGTCCCGCAACCCGGGGACCGTCCCCAGCCCTGCTTGGGCCTGACGCTGTGGCAGCGGGTCCCCTGTGGGGCTGCGGGAGCCTCACCCCCCGAAGAGGCCCCCGTGAGCTCCATTCGGGGCCACCTCGGGCGTCCCTGGAGGCAGCGGGAGGAGGAAGCTGAAGGGGGGGGCGGGGAGGAGGACGCAGATTGGGGGGACAGCCCGAGCCCACCTGGGCTGGGGAGACTCGGGAGGGGAACCGGGCGGGCCTTACCCCTGAGGTCACCTCCGCCTCCTGAGGGGGCTTCTGGCTCCTCCTTTGCCCGTTTTCTCCTTTATACCTTCCTTACCTCCCACTCGGGCATCCTGTGTCCCTCCCGTGGCCGGGGGGGGGGGGGGGGGAGAGCACCGCATGTCTCTTCTGCATCCTCGTCCTCCCCAGGGCTTTGGCACCTGCTGTTCCTCCCCTTGCCTGCAGTCCTGTGGCTCCCTCCTCTGCCCCCCGCATACCGTGGATGCCTCCACGGCACCTGCCCTGTGAGGCCTGCCCTGAGCACGCGTGAGGCCCCAAGTCCCCACCCCACCCCCATGCTCCCGGTGCCACCCAGCACCCCCCTCCCCGCTTCCAGCGGTCCAGGCAGGCCCGTGTGGAGCCTCCGTGCACCCTGCTGTTGGGGCAGGGACCCGGTCTGTCCTGTGAGGTGCCTTCCTGTAGCTGGAGCAGTCCTGGCCCAAGGGAAGGAAGGAAGGGGCCAGGAAACATTTGCTTAATAAATGAACCCATCTGGTTTTGTGCCACTGAAAAAAAAAAAAAACAAACAAAACAAAAACAAAAACAAAACAAAACAAAAAAACCAAGAAAACAAAAAAACTCCACATGTGTGGCTGTGCAAAGCCACAACATGACAAAAATTGTCTTGAGTGTGGTTATTATAAACCCTTATGGAGAAGCAGCTTTGTGGGAGTATTGTCTCCAGGCTACAATCCAGTCATACCAGATATTTCAAAGGGAACTAGTGGAGGAATGAATTTTCACAGTTTTCTGGTCAATCCTCTCCTATTTCCTTCAACTTCTCATCTCAGTAGGGAGCAGGATTTGTGCTCACCTGATGAATCTGCCGTGGACTTCTGTACTGATGTCTGGACTGCTGGTGTTAATTGCTCTGATGGAAAGGGCCTGGCATGAACTTTTAAAGTCTGTGCTGGGGAGAGGTAAAAATAGAATGTAAAACTCGGTTTCCAATCTGTCCCTGCCATCTATGATTGTCCTTACCTTTGGGTTGGCCCACTGGCCCTCATCCTTCTTGCATCTAGCACATACCAGTTGAAGAAAATGGTCTATCTCCCCAGGGGTTTGTCATTTCTATTGTTGCTGGGTTTTTGTTGTTGTTGACTTTAATTCCTAGTTCAAGTCCAAGTTCTTCTCTGGCTTCTGTAGCTTCTCCAGAGTGATTTCAAAGGAAATAAGTAATTCATGCCAGTTCATTATTTTGTATAATCCTTTACTCTTTTATATGCAGAAGTTCACAGGCCTTCAGAAATCTTCAGGGAACACATTCTAACCTAAGTATATCTATTCATGACAGTGTGATCTCTCATTTTCATATTCAGGCTTCATTTTTATTTTTATTTTTATTTTAAAAGACTTGAGAGAGAGAAGGAGCATGAGCAGGGCAGAAGCAGAAAGAGAGGGAGAAAGAGAGGGAAAGAAACAGACTCTCTGCTGAGCTCAGAGCCAAATACCAGGCTGGAATTCAGGACCCTGAGACCATGACCTGAGCTGAAATCAAAAGTCTGATGCTTAACTGAGCCCCCCAGGTGCCCCATATTTTTAAAGTTTTGCTTAAATCCATCTCCCAAGACAGCATTTTCTCTTATTCCCCCCCCCCAATTATTGGACAAGGAGAGATGTGTAATATTTGTAAAATATTATTTGTAAAACTGCTCATACTTATGCAAACTGAAAAATTACATTTCTAAAATATAAGCTCTATTTCTGTTGTCACATGTGTGAGATGATAAAACAGTAGGCCTGCAATGTGATGCATCATAGTTACATTTTGTCTTTATTGTCATGGCTTTGCAAAAACAAATACTTTACTAACAAAGTAGATAAAGCAGGGCTTGGCTACAGAAAATTGCAAATAAAGTTAGAGAAAGTGACAGCTCTCTGATCTTCCAAATATTGTACAAACAATTGCTGTGAAAAGAGATGGTTATTTTTTTCTACCTATTTATTTTTCTTCCTTCCTGGATGTGTTGAAATGAGTTTTTGTTTGATTATGAAACAGTATATATTTCAGCAATCCAAGCACAGTATAGAAAACCGGATAAAGATTCAATGTTTCACTTTTTTTTGTTTGTTTCAGGAGTCCAAAGCCAATTATAATGATAATATATTCATTAATGAGCTTATCTAGATGAAGCTAATGGACATGATTCATTGAACTTTAAAGAAGCACATTAAGTAGTTATGGGAATTTCTTAATGATTGAGAAACATCCTAGGCTTGATTAGAAAGGGGGAGTTTGAAGGAGGGAAATCAAATATGTGCCGACTTTCTAGGCTAGCCCCTCACTCTACTATATAATTTGGAAGTTAATCTGGCACATTCCGCAGTTGTTTAAAACACATTTATTGAATGTTTTACAACTATGTGTTTTCCCTGTTTGCCTGGGTAGGTGACCTTTGGTTCAGCTTCTGCGTATGTACACAATTTAATTGAAGCTTTTAGAGAGTTCTAAGGAAATGGAATTAGTTTTCAAGATGTTGTCTCTCGGAGAAATCTAGCCAGGAGGCGTGAAGGTTCTGAGGTTAAATAGTTGTCTGTGTAATGGCAGGACTATAGCATTTATTTTCTCTACTCCATTTTCTTTTCTTTTCTCTCTTGCTGTATTTATATTTCTCTCTGATTGATAGATATGTATTGTGAGATAGCTAGAAACAAGACCAGAATCAACTGGATAGGATTGGAATATGACCTTAAATAAATCAATTTCAGATTAGATGTATATTAAAGCTAAGAGATTCAGTTTATATATTATTAATACTACAACCACCATACACAGTGTTATCAAATGAGACTGATTTAAAAATGCCACACACAAAAAACATGCCACACAGCAAAACATGAACTTAGGAATTCTTTCCAAAGCCAATACTATTTTAAAAATATTTTTTTATTTTATTTTATTAATTAATTAGTTTTTTAAGATTTTATTTATTCATTCATGAGAGACAGAGAGAGAGAGAGAGGCAGAGACACAGACAGAGGGAGAAGCAGGCTCCATACAGGATCGTGGGACTCGATCCTGGGACTCTGGGATCATGCCCTGAGCCAAAGGCAGATGCTCAACTGCTGAGCCACCCAGGTGTCCCTAAAAAAATTTTTTTTAGTGTAAAAATTATTTGTATAATATGAATTAGAATTTTTATTGCAAAAGTTATTCACAACCAAGTCTAATTAACATCATAAAAGTTAACATATTAGGAATATGTTTATATGGTTGGTACAAAAATGAAATGTAATTTAGAGAAAAGAAAAGAACTTTTATAGGCTCTAAACCTATTGAGATGATAATTTCTGAATAAGGAATTCCAGGTGTGATCGAATACAAATATCAGTAAAATAATGTGTAGACTTAAGTGACAGGGAGTGCTTGTTTTTATTTAAGTCCCCACTATGTTTGTAACTAAATCAGACATTCTTCTAGAGTAACGCTTTTTGCAAAATACTCCCAATTCATTTCACAGATTGGGAGAAAAGATGAAAAAGGAATGAAAGAAGGGAGAGATGTTAAGTCCTGTTTTTGTGCAAACTCAGCTAGACTGAAAACCCAATGATTACCCAATGATTACACCCAGACACTTAGTTTGCTGCTTAATACATGACAGAAAAAAAAAAGTTTTCTTTTTTGACTGACTGTGTCTATCAGCTCTTTTTTATTAGAATCCAGAAACATGGGAAACTGAGTAGAGTTAGATGCTAAGAGAAAAGAAAAAGATAAATATGATTTAATCGGTTCAAAGTTTATCCACATACAGAATAACAGAACTTGGATATGAATTTGATAGGTAATCCCTAAGCATGGACTCATCCCAAGATTACATCATTTGGTAATATAAAAGATGTAAGCATAACATTCCCACCCCCCAAATGTTTGCTGCTACTGTAGCAATGATGTCTTAGTCGTCTTTTCAACTTCAGATGAAAAACCCAAGCTTTGGTGTTAAGTAGCTATAGAGGATGATTGTCCATTTCTTTTCTTCCTTCCTCCCTCCCTCCCACCCTCTCTCCCTCCCTTCTTCTCTTCTTCTCTCTCTCCTTCTCTTCCTCTCTCCCTCTCTCCTTCCTTCCTGTTTTTTCTTTAGTTCAGCAGTATGAACCCTCTTCTTATGTTTGGAGAATTTTCTACTCCATTGACCTTAGTTGGGTAGGGCCTACCTGCAATCTAAGCAAGACTCTTCAAGCTTTATGGCAGCTGAAGCATGAATAGAACTGTTACTAGCGCTCAGAGCTGTATTTTAGCAGGGAAGGTGGAGTATTTACCTGGTCATGGAGAGGCAGCCACTTGTTCCCAGTTGCAGATGTGCTGTATGCCAGGGTCCACAACCAGTGTCTGCTGGTAGAATGTGCTTGATTCCATAGTTTTCCATAAATGAATTAGCTGTATGATCATAAGCAGGTCAATTAATCTCTTGAGGATCATACATATCAATTTACATATTTATAAATATAACTTATTACATCCTTCAAACAGTATAAAAACAAAATAATGTTTGGGGAATTACTTTGTAAACCAGCACAACTAAATTCATTTAATTTTACATTGACAAACAGTATTCCTAACCTTTTGGATGTAATCCCCTTAGGGTAGATATAATGTGATGGTATATATTGTCCACCAACTACCACAGCACATCTGTCATTGTCCACATAGAAACCAAATAATTATACAAATTCAAACTGGAAAAATTTATCACAAGGAATTGGTTGTAAAAGCATTAGAATGGTTTGAGAAGCAAAAGGGGGAATGTGACTTTACTTAGACTTCAGTAATTATAGGAAGCCTTTACTGTACCTATTGCTGAAAAAATAAAAGGGAGAAGTCTGATCAGAGATCAGTAATTGTAGAGCCCATTCTGTCCCTGGAGCTGACAGCCTGGTGTGGGATTAACTGCTAAAAGATATCTGACATTACATTAACTTTTAGAACCATTTTAATGTATATCCATTTAAATATCATTTTGCTTAGCAAGTTATTTTTTATTGAGAGGTCTATTGTTGTCGATTGCAGGTATATTTTTAGGTGGAATTCTACTAAGGGTGACTATCATATTCTGTCCCATTTCAACCACAAAGCAGATAAGAATATTTAAAACATCTTGACATTTCATCAGTTTCATATTTTGGGCCTGTCTTTGGGTCAAGCTCTACAGTCCTGGCTAAGGGGTTAATTACTTTTCAAAGCAAGTACCGTTATACTATCAAGATTCAGAGTGGGAAGGAAGTCTTTGTGACATTATGCTTTAATTTAGCATGGTATGGAACTGATAACTTATTCTCTCTTTAACTTCTATCAGCAGTTCTGATATAGCTACTAAAAGAACCAAAATGCTTTCCCCAATGATAGTATATAGAAATTACACGTATATAGATATTGCATGTACACCACTGCATACTAAAGACATACTTTATCATGAAGAACTAAATGTGTACTTAAAATATAGCTATAGAGGTAACCATATTGGAATCAGAGAGAAAATTCAAGTCAACTGTACTAAAAAAGTTTTAGGGCAGGTATTCTTCAACACCTAAGTGAGCATCAATGAAAAATAATCTATCTAAAATGTCAATTCAAAAGGGCATTTGAGAGTGTATTTGTAGTTAATCCACTCTTATGGACACTTTAGGATAGACCACTATCAAAAATCAATAGATCAACCACTTATTTTATTGATAAGATAATAAATTAATAAAACTTCCTCTCTTTGTATAAAAATTCTAATAATCTCTCTTATACATATTTGTTTACTTGCCATTTAAGGAAACAAAATGTTAATAACATTTGTTGAGTGCATACTTAAGACTAATTGTCTTCCTAGGTACATTGCATATGCTACTGATTGTGTTTATTTTTACTTATTTATTTTTATTTAGTAATCCTATGGAAGGGTTATTAACCATTTTTTACATTTAAGAAAATTGAGACTCAAGAAAGTTATTCCAGGAGGTGGAGGAGCTGAGATCAGAAACCACAGTGCTCTGATTGCAAAGCAAATATAAATTTCACTGCAACAAATTACATGAGAAATTATTTGGAGGAAAAAATAAAAGTGTTATTTCCTACAGATGATAGGCATATGTAATTTTTTTTCCTATGCTTTCAACACATAAAGAAACTTTATGATATCTAAAGCATATGCATTTTTTTATAGATGAAAAGTGCTGCAGTTGGAAGAGAAAGTTTTTCTTATTCTCCCACATATTGTAATCTCAATCTCATAGCAACACTGGTGAGGTCTCTGGCTTCTGTAGAGAAGCAGGGGAAACCATCCTGGGACCGAAATTCAGATTTATAAACAGGCAGAAGAGAAGACGCCATAGACACAGTAGCAGGTATAAAGAACTATTTAGATTATTAAGTTATTTGAAGATAGAAAAAAATGTAGTTCTAGGGAATACAGCAATAAACAGAAGTCCAGACCTGCTCTAAGCATGGGGGTTGTCAAGAGCTTGGCTGAACTGGAGAAAGCGGAGCTGCCAGGTATCACAGTAGTTGTTTAGGGCAACCAATCAAAATGAAAGTCACAGCCACACCTTTAATCTCTTACTATAATGGTGTAAGCAAGAGGCTGAACAGGAGTGCTGGCTCCCACAGTGTTTTGCCTTTCCAGATGGGGAACAGATGAAATAGCACTTACCTGGGGTGCATTATCTCACTCCCAAGGAGCCCTGCAAGAAAGGCCATTTAATGGACAAGTGGGCTGAGCAGAGGGAGAGAGAATGAATGGCTGAGCACTGAGAATTGAGAAAAATGTTTCAAGATACTCCCTTACCCATAAGGAGGTCTCAACGGAGGCACCTGGGGCAGGGTGGGGCTCAGCTGAAGGCCCTTTTAAAGAGGCCTGTGAAGGTGTATGGGCTAATAATGTAGTGCTGCAGAAGAGCTGGCCTGGCCAGGGAGTTGGGGTGGGATGGAGACAAGATCTCAGCGCAGCTCCAGGGATGGTGATGCACTGGCTGTGCACAAGTCTGTGGGGGCAGCTTCTCCAGGAGAATTGCCAGCCAGTGCTCTCCTGATTCCCTTGGTTGGGCCTGAGAAATACTGCACAGAATCTCAGCCTCGAGCCAGACTTCTCAGAGTTAAGTGGGGTGCAGTGTTCTTGTCTCAGGGAGGCAGACGATATGGTGGACAATTGGGACTTGACACTGTTTTTGAATGGAAGAGGCGCACCAGTAGGCACCAGGGAAAGTTAGCTACAGAGAGTGGCACACTTAGTCACTAGGTCTCAGGCTTTGAAGGACCAAAATGATAAGGTCAAACAATATTTTGAGGCATTATAGGATATGTTTAGCCTCTTTCCTTTATTTAGAAGAAAGGGGAACATAGTAGTCTCCGTGATATATTTTTTCTCCAAATAATTAAATCCCAGAGTGAGAAGAGGATTTACAACTAGTGTTACGAGATGGAAAGGATGTTTCTCTTGCCTAGAAAAAAAATCACTCTGGGTAGTGGAAAAATGGAAGGGAGAGTATATGGAAATATGGAAGTCCTAGAATTGAGAGGTAGCAAAGTCTGAGAGAGGGATGTGGTAGGGGACATCTCAGAATCCCAGGCAGCCATGACCATAATTTCCCTGCTATAAGTATAACACAAAAGAGTTAATATAGCCAACTGATGACAGAGGACCTTATATCTCCAGCCTTCTCCCTTAACCAAGAGCTTGGCACTACAGATAAACGTAGGCCACTTGCACAATGCTGGTGTAGCGGTGAGAAGGAAAACATGGTTAGCCATTTGAGAATAGATTTAGAGTAAGCAATGGAGCTGCGTTGGAGAAAATTAAATTCTCATGTGAGCAGAGATTCACATGTGTTGCTATGATGCAGGCAGAAGTTAATATAATAATAAGCCTTTAGTTTCAATGAGCATTTATTGTGTGCCTGATGTTTTGAATATTTTAAATATCTTAGATCTGATCATGAAAATCCTTTGAGATAGACAGTATTAATATCTGCTTTTTATAGTTAAGTTCATTGAATCATGGGTATAGAAAGTAATATTCTCATTCTTTGGAAAGTTGGTAAGAGTAGCTCACCTCAGACTTGAACATAAGGATTGACCTGTAAAGATGTTCCCAATGCTGTGAAGGAATTAGGTGAAAAACAGGACTGGCCCTTGCCAGTAAAAAATAATTACTCGATCTTGGATAAAAATAGAGACAAGCTTTCAGAAATGTCCCTTGGTGCTGTATCTCCAATCTCTCTGTAGAAATTTGAGTGTGGCTAGAGATAAGGGTTGTGTTGGGCCTTGCAGAGGGAATTCAGATAATGTGGTTGATGAACGAGAGATCTGTGTGGAGGGCCCAGTTTAGAGACCATATCTGTCTCGTCATCAGTTATTAATGTATCCCTACTGCAGACACTGTGCTAGCAATAAGATGGCAGTGGATAGATCCTTAATGTCAGCTGAATAAATAAACTGATCTTGGGCAATCACCTTTTACTGAAGGCCTCAGTTTTCCTATCTGTAAAGTGGAAAATAAAAATGTCTGTAATCCAAGGTTTTTTTTTTTTTTTTTTTTTTTTTGGTTTGGTTTGGGTTTTTGCTTTTTTGGATGAGATGATATAACAGAGTGTTTTGTAAAATTTAAGGAACTATGAAAATGTAAGATATGGTTCTTGTAACCATTTTCCACGACAGAATTTTATAGAAATAGAAATTTGAACTTTGAATCATTATGTAAACCAGTGCTTGCCAAAATCTCTGTGTAAACGTGATATCTGAAAGAGAGAATGTAAAGAACAGGTCACTTATGTCATCCTCCTTAGAAAGTAGTTTTTCTAAACACATCCCTTGTATTAATTTAGAGCATGATAAATTGAAATACCTGGATATCATTTTAGTTGCTCATCCAAAGTCCTTCTCGAACTATCCCTTAGTTTCATGTCCTGGACTTTATCTGCCAGGGCTTATTAGAAGACAAGGCCTTTTGAGAACTGATTCTGTATCTGTTATAAAATCCCATCTGAAAACCCTACTCATTATGATGTTAGGAAGCACAGGGTGGGTGCTGCACAGACTTGAGTGCAAAGAAGGTATTTGGTTTCAGAATGCATTTGAGTACTCCCATTTGTCCAACAATAAAATCTATATTTACAGTATTTTCCTTATTGCCTTAGGTGTCAGGGAAAAACAGGAGCTAATTCTAGAGCCTACTTGAAATAAGTAGATTATCCCATGTCCCTGATTTAGTTCTGTGCTGTCTTCAACATGCACAAAGTTTCTAATGGCACTTGCCATTAAACATACAAAAACCACTGCTGTTAATTTTTATTCTTACATATGCTTATTTTCCAAGGAACTTTCCTGATCTTTAAGTTGATCATACAAAAGAAATATTCAACTCAAGGCTTGGCAGACAGCAAATTTTAGAGCATAACATGTACATTCCTCTCCCAGTCTGGTTCTCAAAGGTCTCACATCGTCTTACTGTTTCATTTCTCACATTAATATGTTTAAGAGAAGGATTGTGACGACTTATTTGTCATGTGATATGAGAAAAGATAATTTTATAAATTACAATAACTCTAAAGCACCAGAGAGCTTAAATTCTAGGAGCCATATGAATAATATATTACAGTGCCAGTTAATTTCCACAGACAGAAAATAGCATATGTAAGGAATTATAAATTATTATTTTGAGAGGATAGGATTTAAAAAGTATAATGCCACATTTGGGTGAGTTTCAGGGGGATGTAATGCTATTAATATGCTTGCTGTGGTTATAGTCATGTCATGGAAATAGATGCTAGGAAGCATAGAGCTCACCTAATTGAAGAAGTTGCAAAGTAGCTTCAAAGTAGCATATGAAGACATATTTTGCGAGATGGGGATGGTGAATCTAGGTTAGACTTTAAAATGTCTTTAGCATGACAATTCATACTTGGTTGAAATTCTCTTTCATTTTGATTAACAACTAAACAAGCAAACAGTAAGAGAGATCAACGTTTAAGTGTGGGAGCTGCTGTGCTGCCTGCCTTATTCCTCCTGAGGGCAAACTCCAAGTTCAGTCATGAATGCCCCTGTTGTATAGTACAGAATCTGTTATGTAAGAGGGGAGACCATGAGAGCAGGGCTATCAGGCTTCTTCTTTTTAAATTTTATTTTGTAAACGTTAGCCTGAGGACAAATCCAAATTATAATCAAGGGTCTCTCCTATTACCAGTAAGGTCATTCCTCCATTCTTGCTTTGCCAGTGTTCTCTAGCTCTTATATTGTTTCTTAATGCCATCATCTGGCCTAAGGCAGGCTGGCGCATAGCCTACCACAAATATAAGAATGAAAAAACAAACAGAAAGCAGAGCAAACCCTTTTAGATGGAATTATAAATATACTATTATATCTGGATATTTATTTTCTGGGGATTCTCCACCCAGAACCAAAAGAAACCTTATTTAAACAATGAAATCCATTGTTGCAGATGAATAATTTTCTCTATGGGGGACAAAAAGACACTAGATAAAGATATATATATATATTTACAACTGAAGACTACTGTAATTCATTTTACATAGAGAATACTTAGAGTTGGATACTTTGAGCAAAAACAAACTATATATGAATGATTTTGATTATTTTATTTGAATTCAGTTTAGGACTTGGGACAACTTGTTGATTTTTTTAAGACCCCTCCCCTCCTTGGAACTTATGACCATAAGATATTATAATAATAAAAAATACCAGTACACATTATGTATATGATTCACAGCATAGCATGGGTTATAATTCATATTATTTATTGACTAGATGTAAGACTTAGAGAGGTCTATGAAACATTACCTGGCACAAGAAAATACAATCAAATGAACAATGACTTAGCTGTTTTTCTTTGAATTCTGGACTCCTCATTTTCCAATGTTTATCTGGCTACCCAAGCTAGAATGGTTTTAAATTACAAGACTCTGTAACTTTTTATAAAGTTCTATTATAACAAACTTTCTGAAATAGCCAGTTATTTTTTTTATAATGATATTATTTAAAATTAATATGATTCATAAACCACATTTACTTGTAGAGGTCCTAGAACGATATACAGGTATTATGATCAGATTTAGTAGTGGATCAATGAAAATGGTAGCAATTAAAATATGTATATAACCCTTCTCTTTTCTATTTTCTGAATTTTCCCTTAGTGTCCCTGAGATTTCTTAAGTGGTTTGGGATTTTGGGATAATAATTTTTGCAGGTTGAGAGGAAAAAAACCGAACTGAACAAACAAATATAGGGAAGAGTAGTTAAAAGATAATTAATTACCTCTTGGTAGGAAGAAACAAGAGATAGCCTATTAATTTGCAGCCTCACATTGCACCATTGTCGTTCCCACCTGTCTATAATACAAAGAGCAAGTGCCTGTTCTACCAGTTATCTATTATAGCATGACAAACTAGCCGCAAACTTAAAACAATCAGCATTTCATTGACTCACAGTTCTTTAGGTCAGCTTCTAGGTGATTATTCTGGTCTGGATTAGCATGGTTGATATCTGTGGTCAACTGGTAGCTTGACTGGTGCTGAGTCTAGGCTGATTGATTTTTTTTTTTTTTTTTTTTAATGTCGGCAGCTGGCAGGTCCAAGAATGCTCAACTTGCTTCTGCTTCATGTGGTTCCTTACGCTCCTTTATGCTGGCCTGGGGCTTTTTGACATGTGATGAAAAGTTTCCTAACAGTAAGAGGGAAGAAGCCATAACGCAAAAGTGATTTTTACGCACCTGCTTACATCTTGCTTGCTAATGTCTAATCAGTTAAAGGGAGTCACATGGCCAAATGCAGATGTAACAGGTGGAGGGATAGAGCTCATCACTTGATACAACAAAGTCATATTGCAAAGATGCATGCATAGAGGGATAAAGGAATTTGTGGCCATTTTTTGTTGTTGTTGTTGCAATCTACCAATATATGGTTAGACACAATAGAAATCTCTGTTTCTATAGACTTTATAATTCTTTGTAAAACTCAACAATATTTTGTTTCTAAGGGTAATGAGTTGGGATCTGTATATAGCTTTATTATAAAGGATATTTGTTTGTAGATATGGGCATTCTAATAGAACTCTCCCTCTGTTTTAACATCTTTGTGTAAGAAAAAGCAAAAGAATAAAATTTGATATAAAAATTAGATAAGTATTTAGCCTTTGGGTCAGTTGCAAATGAGATGCTCAATAGTAAATTTTGATTGCCTTAAAAAGAAACATCTATAATGTAGTGTCCATAGAGGGAGAAAAGGACAGAAATTGAATTAAGCTAACTGCTTTTCTGTCAAAATTGAAGCTTTATCACATAAAGTATAAATAGGGAAAAAAAACCCATATAGCATTGCACAAAGAAATAAATAGATGTGTTGACTATTTTAACTGGAGTGGGGAGAGCTATTGGACTTTCTAACACATCGACACAAATGTGAGTGCACAAGATGATAGTGACATTCTGAATCATGATTTTGCTTTGCAGCTCTGTTCATGCTGTTCTTTCACATTATAGCTACCAGGTGGTTATTATTCACTGTTTAAGACAGGAAATGTACATGGTAGACTAGTCCTAGACAAATAACAGGTTGCTGCCCCAGAGAACTTGCAGTTAAGAGACATGAGCAAGTATAATATAAAACAAACAAGGCAAGAATACTGTCTCCTGCAGCTAAAATACTTAATTCAGGAAAATTTTTTGGATATTGGTGAAAGAAAAGAGGACTCTTGGAGAAAAAATATTCTAAGGGTTATTATTAACCCTTCCTCAATATCTATGAGTTATGAAGCTACATAGGATGCTGAGGTGTCATCATGTCACCTGGGCCAAAAGGGTTGCATATCTATATATGTTAAAATATGCACTGGAAAAAAGGAAGCATGAGCAAAAACCATATGAAAAACTTATAGTTTTATGAATAGTTATAACAGGGAGTGGATCTGCTGATACTTTTAGAATCATGAAGACAATTACCCTACATTTTATTTTTAGTAGATAACTCATTTTTCGTAGATCTTACTATACACACACACACACACATATATTAGATATCTCATACTTTATAGCAAAATTTTGTATTTGTAAATTCTTTTGAGGGCTATAAATTCTTTCTAAGACTATGTTTTCTTAAAGTAAAAGATTATTAGAGGGACTACCTTAGAGTTCAAAATTTATCCTAAAAGATACCAGTGATCTTAAAAGATTTTTAAGAGTAAAAACAAATCAAATTTACATTCTAGAAGTATCACTGTGGTAACAATGAAATGGAAGTTACTCGAATTAGAAGGATATGACCATAATCCAGTTAATAAGGAGTGAGAGCCTGTAGAATGACAGGAGAAATAGTAAAGGTGAAATAATGATTTCAAGGGCTTTAGAAAAGGAGAATCTGTAGGTCTTAGTAATTAAGGAAGGGAGTCAGCCATTGAGAAGGGAGAAATCTAAGGTAATCAAAAGTTAATGACTCAATTGTGGTGGTACCATTTGTTCATTGAGTATGGAAAAAGGGACATGTTTTGAAATCTTGTGTTGAGGTGTCTGTGATACATCCAAGTGAAAAATGTTCAGAAGGTGTGGGATGTGTAAATTTGGAAATGAACAAGAGCATTCTGAACTAAGTATACAAGTGTTAGAAAGAGCATATACTCATTCAGACCTGAATTATTTGTCAAATGTGTACGGGGAGCTGCAGGTGCTGAGCTAGGTGCTGATAAGACAGTGGTCAACTAGTCACCTCTCTTCAAAGAGTGTACAGTCGTTGAGCAATAAGAACAACAGTTTAGAGTTATAATTGGACATTGATGTACATGACAAATGTACTTGAATTGACTAGCTGGGTGAAAATGAACATCTCCAGTCACCTGTTTTGCCAAAAATGGTAATTTGGGTCTCCATAGGGTTTGTTTAAAAACTATCATTATTTCCCTTCATTGTTCATGTTTTTTTTCTAGTACAAAAATAATACATATACATTATGCAAGGTACATGTAAGCAAAATAAAATAATTCACAAATATTTATAGTGTGCATAAAACATTATCAGATACCATGGTATTGCTGATAAGGAATATTTTGTTCTCTCTCCTCCAAAAATAAACATGCTTGCCTTGCTTCTATCAGTCTGGAGTTTTAAACATGTAGTATCTTCTTTTTTTCATTCTTCTCCACTTTCACCTTATTTATTCCTATTTGTCTCTCCACTTTCTTACTCTGAGATGCCTCCTTTAACTAGTTAACTTGACAGTATCTCTAAAATGGCAATTTGATTGAAAATCACTGTTTCCAGTCACAGGATTTCAATTTTGGTATTGATGATTTAGGCACATGCAATTCATGATGAATCATCGTACATTTTGTCCATTCTTTTCTGGTTATTTCTTATTTATTCTTATTTAAATCAATTTTTCAGCATCTTCTGCATTATAATCTTTGCAATTATAAATTATTATAAAATATTCACAAAATTTTATGGGATTATTTAAAGCAAATTAAATGATCAATCATATTGACTGAGATGAGAAGCTAGAAAGCTTGGCAGGTCTTAGAAGTCATTTGAAACATGCATTTCAGCTGATTATTTGAAGATCAAATTCTAGTAATTGACCTTTGCTGTTAGTAGCTTTACTTCAGTGACAATTGCGCTCTAATTTTAACTCATTGTTGTCACATACCTGGTAATATCAAAAATAGAATGGCAGACTCAATAAATAATATTTATTAGTCTTCATTATATGCACAATCAATATCAGGGAGGATTTGGCTTTTAACTCCTTTAAAATAGATCTATAAGTTGATGTCCTATCTTTTAAATTCAGATGACCTAGGGATGTAAGATCCTGTGGCCAGAGAACCAAAAGAGCATGAGCATTGGTGCTCAGAAGCCTCATCATCTCCAACTCTAGGTCACAATCCCAGGTCCAGAGAATGAATCACCACCAGGAAAATGAATTTGGTCTTTTTCCTTGATTATAGGGTGACTCTTTCTATAGACTACATGAGGTCTCCTAAGATTTTATCAAGTTATGTTTCCTCTCCACTCTGTTCTTTTTTTTTTTTTTAAGATTTTATTTATTTATTAATAAGAGACACGGGGGGGGGGGAGAGAGAGAGAGAGAAAGAGAGGCAGAGACACAGGCAGAGGGAGAAGCAGGCTCCACACAGGGAGCCTGATGTGGGACTCGATCCCAGGACTCCAGGATCACACCCTGGGCTGAAGACATCGTTAAACTGATGAGCCACTCGGGCTGCCCTCCACTCTGTTCTTGACCTTACAACCACTCTGTTGGAAAAATTGTAAGAGACAAGATGGCCTTTTAAGTCTAGAGTTTCCCAATTATGTCTGTGTTCACAGCATACATGCCTGAATAATGAATCATGGATCAAGCCAGAATGATATCACTTTTTACTTTCCTGCAATGAGCTCCACACTGAGTTTCATTAACCCTTCCAATGCCTGGGTCCTTGCATAGCCAGGGTGTATTTCTTAGTCTAGATATCCTGGATTATACTTATAACTATCTCTATTTCAAACAAAGGACTTTGAATACAACTAGAGCTTTTTCTTTAGTTAAAACCTTGATCAGAAACATAGAGACTTGAGTCCTACATTGTAAGTTCAGAGGAAGAGAAAATCAAGGTCTTGTTCAGAGTTTTATGGCCTCATCCAGACAGATAATATCTTGAAGGCAGAACTATGATTTACCCTGTACTCTGCTTTTGAAACATAATTATCAACTGCCTCCTCCGGATTCCTCTAAACAATACATCACTAATGCCACGTATTCATTAAATTAACAAATATTTGTTAAATATCCAGCATATGCCAAGTACTGTTTTAATGCATACAGTAGGAACTAAAATCAATAAAATTTCTGCCCTCGTAGAGTTTATTGTCTTGTTTTATTCAGAAGTACTCATTTATAGACTACAGCATTTTAATGCTGTATTTTGACATACAAATTTTACTTAACTGAAATTACTTAAAAAGATAGGAACATCACAAACTGTCACGTTATCCTTCATAGCTGGGACATCAGACATGCAGTCAAACGTAAGTTGACCTCATGGTATCAAGGTATCAATTCTCTGAGAGTAGGAGTATATAGCCTGTACATAGGAGCTAGTAAGCTGGCAGGACTTGGTCCATAGTTGACATCATTTTGATGTGATTTAACCAGGTGTGTGACAACTATGGGTGAGAATCAGGGATCATCTGTCACTGAAGTGAAGTTTCTGATACTGATGGTCAAAGTGATCCTCGGGTCACATGCTGACACTCATGTCTCATAGTCCTTGATGACAGAACAGTTGGCCATCAGCAAAGATTCTCACCTTTATCAGAACCTTATTCAGCACAGTGACTGAGACTGATGTTACAATAGAAAGTTCTTAAGTTTTCTTTATCTTTAAGGTTATTCTGCGTAAGTCTAAAAAGTCTGGTAAAACTTATGTTTGCCTGGGGAGTGAAGTGCATTTTTTATTTCCTGGTTCCTGATGATAGGTAACGATGGTCCAGTGCTCCCCCTGTCCCTGGTGATTGACCTGAACTAGAGAAAGGTCAGATTTGTTTTTGACTTACATAAGAAAACTGAGGACCCAGATATGGTAGAAGGGATGGGTGGGGGGGCAGATAGTTCAGATTACAAAATGCTTCTGGGACCAGAGTTATAAGGCAACATTAACCAATTTGGGGGCTGAAAGGGCCCCTGGAGAAGAAGTATATATGTAGCAGGGTGATGCAGGTGATAGGCCATTCTAGGATTTTGAGGTTGGTGATTCTACTGATCTGGGATAGGCACAGGGCATTAAGTTTGCTGACAGTGACAGAATAGTTTACCAAGTAGAAAAACAGCAAAATTGTGGAGGTTGATAACTCCTATTGTTTCATTGTGACTATTGAATAGTAAAGGGACAAGTTCACTAAGGAATTTAAGCATGAGAATGACAACACCAGAATTATGGTTTAAAAGTATTAATGTTGTGGGACGCCTGGGTGGCTCAGTTGGTTAAGCATCCAGATCTTGGTTTCAGCTCATATCAAGATCTCAAGGTCATGGGTTCAAGCCCACATGGAGCCCCACCTCTGACTCTGTGCTCACCACAGAGTCTGCTTGAGATTCTCTCTCCTCCTCTGCCCTCCCTCCCACCACTCACATATGTGCATGCACATGCACTCTTTATCTCTCTCAAAAAAAAATATTAGGGTACTTTGATGACTCAGTCAGCTAAGCATCTGACTCTTGGTTTTGGCTCAGGTAATGCTCTCAGGGTTGTTAAATCAAGCCCCACATTGGGCTTTGTGCTCAGTGTGGAGTCTAGTTGAGATTCTTCCCTATGCCCCTACCCCTACTCACTTGCACTCTCTCCCTGAAAGGAAGGAAGGAAGGAAAGAATGAATGAAAGACATAAATAAATTGTTAAAAAAAAAAAGTATTAGTGTTGCTTCAGAGTGAAGACCTACTGTGTTTCTGTAGTATAATACAAATACTTGCTCCATTTATGGTCAACTTCAAGCTACTAATGCTTTGAAAATTCATTAAATAAACCCAAATTCCTGAATATTTAACTGCTGGTTCTCATAAATTGGTAGGAGGTGTTTCTAACCCACCACTTGCCAGAGTGGTATTTTAGTCATTTAGTTGTTTTTCTTTTATGGTTAATACCTTATCTAGAGTTAGGACATCCTGGTAGGAGGCTGTTGCAGGTATTCAAACATGAAAACATAGATGATGATAGATAAGCTAGTGTAATTTTATGGAAAGAATGAATCTAAAGCAAAAAGGTAACGTGGTTTTAAATTTTACAAATGTAAAAAAAAAATTTTACAAATGTGCTGAATTTTCAGAAGGATTCAAGGATGACTACAGGCTTCTTAAGTTTGAGTATGTGGATAGATGGTGGTCCTACTTACTCAGAAAGGAAAAAGGGAGAAGAGACGGCTTTCTAGGATTAATAATCAAATTCAATTTTGGATATGCTGGGCTTTAGGTATTTATAGATCTTCAATGAGATCTGTTCCAGTACAGAATTGATGATTGTTGGATCAGGGTCTCCAATAAGGTGAGTGATGACAAAACTGAGAACACAGCTGGTGAACAGTCTCTCACTGAAGGACTGAGGGGAAAAGATAGGGAAAATATAGATCCTGATAGCTTTGCTATTGGCCTGGAAGGAAATTGAAAGAGTTCTTGGCTGATGTCCTTTATTTACTCAGTAAAGTAGACTGAGGCTGAGGCATAAGTAATATAGGAGCTTTGAGAAGACAGGCGAAAATTTAAGGAAAGCTATTAAGGAGAATTCATAGGAGAGACACCTGAAAGAAAATTTCCTAGGGAGTATTAAAGACCCAAATAAAAGTGGATTTGTAGTGGTTTTGACTCAATGCTTTAAATAATTACCTTTTTAGTATTTAAATAATGCCTTTTTAATAACCAGAGATTTATGTCTTCCCTAATGCAAATTTTCTACTCATTCTACTATCCCACACAAAAAACAAATTGCTGTATATTTCAATAGCAAACTTTTAGAGTGCTTTACCTCTAGGGGTTGTGTTTTTTTTTTTTTTAAGATTTTATTTATTGATTTATGAAAGATACAGAGAAAGAGAGGCAGAGACATAGGCAGAGGGAGAAGCAGGCTCCATGCGGGGAGCCTGATGTGGGACTCGATCCTGGGACCCCAGGATCACACCCTGAGCCAAAAAGGCAGACACTCAGCCGCTGAGCCACCCAGGCCTCCCAGGAGTTTTGTATATTATTCACTCCTTTAATCTTCATGGTAACGCTAGAAGGCAAGTGCTATTATTTTCTTCATACTGGATGAAGAAAACTAGTTATAGAGGATTAATAACTTGTCCAAGGTCATATGATACAGCAGAGATTACAACCAGTTCTATTCGTGCCAAAGCTGGTGCTTTTAATCATGTCACTTGTCTTTCAATGTAGACAATCTATAGAGTCTCTTCATAAAAATCAGTTATTTTATCATTATTTAGACTAAGTTAAGATTAAAATAAGAAAATGTAAAAACAAAAAATTAAGGCAATAAGTGAGCACCTTTATTCAATCTGATTTGTTGGTACTTGATGAAGTACTTAATAGTTCAACACAAGATATAATCACAGATGGCATAACCTTTATTTATTTATTTGGCATAACCTTTATTAACATTAAAATTTATTATTTAGGCAATTGAGTTATAGCAATTTTATTAATTTCAAATCACCAATTAAAAATATCTAACTTAAATAATATATATTTTAAAGAAACAAGCCAATCGAACCAATATTTATAGCTAAAATTTTAATTGTCAAAGAGAGCTGATCAATTTATTTGCATGTCTCACAATTTTTCTTTCTAAATCTGGCACATAGTCTCTAAAATTTTGTAATAGCATACCTTAAGTCAAAATTTAAGCTATATTAATAATAAATTTAAAAATTACATCTATCTTGGAATTAGTGTAGGATTATCTATGCAATAGAAATTTTTGTCTTTCCATCTATTTTGCTATGATACCACTGTTTGCTGGGAGTACATAAACTTTAGTCTTACCACTGTTTAAAAGCATCAATCCAAAGAACATCATGCTTTTAAAAATGGCCTGTGGCATCCCAAACTCATTTATATTGTATTAGCTACTAATTCAGTAATGTGCTCCTTTTTTGTTGCTCTAATAACATGAACAATGAGTTTGAAAAAACCTTATGGTGCTTATTTAAGAATGAGAATTAAGTATATTTTTAAAGAGTTTTCCTACTCCTATTTTCTCTTCACATATCAATTTAATTCATGAACATTAAAGTTGTACTATGTGCCAGACAGTGTGCTAAGTGCTGGTGATACAAAGCTAGATGAGACATATTCCAGGGGTTCATTGTGTTGTAATAAAGATAGATATAGAGTGTGAGACATTCTAGAAAAGTATGTTCATTAAACACAATATTCATTAAATATCTAGTTAAGTGCCAGACTCATGTACATAGTACAGTCTCTGAGTATTGAAATATTTAACCTTGAGAAAGTTAGGTGAGTTTCCCTGAGGAAGAAGATCTCTAAGCTAGGCAGTACTATAAGGAGCAACATATACCAAGGTATAGAGATGTGGAATAGCAGATGTTGGCAATATTCAAGTTGTGTGATTTTGTTGAATTATGGAGTATAAAAGAGAAAGTGGATCAAGATTCACATCAGGAAGGGTTGTAAACTCTTCCTTAATTATTTCTGTAGTCTTTTCTGCTCTCCTATCTTCAGGTGTTCTCAATCCCATATCAAATCAATCCTGACTATACAGCGAGATAAAGATCTTTTAAAAGTCTGGTACCAGCTACCTTTCCATCGTTGGTAACTCGTTCTTTCACTCCAGGCAAATTTGGTCTTTGCTGTTTTCTCCTAAAATATTTGGCATTTCCTCACCTTGCCTCTTTGTTCCTGGTGTTCCCTATGCCCGAGAAGCTGTCCATGTTTCTCATGATTCTACCCTTCCTTGAAGGCAAACATCAAGGGGTACAATTGCAAGAAATGTACAGAGATCTCCATCTGAGTGTTATCTCTTGTCTTCCTTGAACCCCTGAGTTCCTATAATTGCAGATGTTTTTTCTCTTAGAAAATTTTCACAACATCGAGCTTTAAATATTGTGTTTTCTTCTCCATAAGTTTAAAAGTTCTTTTAGCTCAAAGATGTGTCTTATTGACCTTTTTATTTCTTGCTACCTATATTAATTAGAAAAGCATAGCATATAGTAAAAAAAAATCCCCAAATTTTATTTCATGCTTATGGAAAATCCTGGGAGAGTAGATGGGTTAGCTGTACAGCTCTCCTCTTTACACATTCAAGCAAGCCAGACTGTCAGAGACTCTGCAATTTTTGCTAAGTCCTTTCCAAGGCTAACATTGACACTAACACTCCAGGAAGCCAGAAGGGAGAGTGGGCATTGGATGTAAGGAAGTTTTTATAGGCCTGGCACACCTCACTTAAATTCTCCTTGCTGTAGCTTAGTCACATGGCTACATTTAACAGAAAAGGAGTCATACATTTGTAATCCAAATAATTTGGGTGTTCATCTATCAGTTCCAGCCATGTTTTGATGTGTGGCACCTTATATATAACAGCCACTATTTGTAGAACATTTATTATGTCAGATAGTTTTTCCTAAGTGACTTACATATTTCATTTGCAAAAGCTTTGTAAATGTAGGTGCTTTCATATCTCTCAGAGTTGAAGAGATTTAAACAGGTAGTATTTTTTTTAAGGTTTTATTTGTTCATGAGAGACACAGAGAGACAGAGACATAGGCAGAGGGAGAAGCAGGCTCCCTGCGGGAAGCCCGATGTGGGACTCCATCCCTGGACCTGGGATCATGCCCTGAGCCAAAGGCAGATGCTCAACCACTGAGCCACCCAGGCGTCCCTTAAATAGATAGTTAAAAAACAAAAAACAAAAAACAAAACAAAACAAAAAAAAACACAACTTTCCTGGGGTCACATAGCTAGGATGAGGTAAAAGCAGGGTTTGATCTGGGTCCACATCGGCATACTGCCTTTAGTAAACCTATGCATACTGCCTCCAGAAGAGTAAATTCCAAAGATATTAGTTGAATTAATACAATGTCAAGTATTTAATGTAACTAATCAGCCTTAAGACTGAAGATTGAAACGTTAGTTCAGATTTCACTTTCAAAATATACAGAATAGGGAAATGGTTTATTTTAGCTATCCTCAAGAGAAATTTTAGGGGCATACCTTAAAAATGTTTAAAAAACACTTTTGTGAAAAACAAAAAACAAAAAAAAAAACAACAACAAAAAAACACTTTTGTGGTGCCTGGGTGGCCTAGGTAGTTAAGCGTCTGTCTTCAGCTCAGGTCATGATCCCAGGGTCCTGGGATCAAGCCCCATTGGGCTCCCTGCTCAGTGGGGAGCTTGCTTCTCCCTCTCCTTCTGCTGTCCCCTGCTTGTGTTCTCTGACTCTCTCTCTCTCTCTCTCTCTGTATATATATATATATATATATACAGAAAATATATATACATATAATATATATTTATAATATAAATATATACATATATACATAAATATATACATATAATATATATTTATAATATAAATATATATACATATATACATTTATATATATATTTTATATATATATATAAAATAAATAAGTCTTGAAAAATATATAGCTTTAGAGGCACATGGGTGGCTCACTTGGTTGAGCATTAACTCTTGATTTGGGCTCAGGTCATGATCTCAAGGTTGTGGGATTGAGCACTGTGTTGGACTCCGGGCCCAACTGAGAGTCTGCTTGGGATTCTGTCCCCATTTCCCTCTGCCCCCGCCCCCGCTCCTGCTCTCCCATCTCTGAAATAAATAAATAAATCTTAAAAAAAACCCAACACTTAAAAAAGACATTATGGAATGGTTATTGTATCATATTGAGTCTCATCATCAACATATATGGAGATATTAGGCAATAGGCAAAATTTCATATTTCATTATTTCATATAATTCTTAATAGATAAAAAAAAAGTCTACAATAAATATAAAGGCAGCTTACCTACCCTTTGTTTAAAAACACTGCCTGGAGGTGACTGGTGTGCCAGACATCTTGGAGACGCTGTATTGATAGCTGAGCCTCTGAGTGAATCAATGGATTTGTGCCTTGAAACCAGTTCAAAAAGCATTTTTACCAATCCATTGAAGGATACTGAAGGTAAATTGTAATGGAAAGGCCTTTAGTGAGTGGGGTCATCCATTCTTATAATTTCTTTTTACTTTTTAATACAAACGTAACCAATATGTCTTCACATGTCATCAGTTTTTTAGTTTGCATCAGATTTATGCTCTATTTTGTGTTATCCCCTCTACTGAGAAAAGCATGTATTGATCTCACTTTGAGTGGCCAACTGCAAGCTTAGTCTTCTTGGCTCAATCAACCAAACCCAAAGCATTTTGCGAAACATTACGTAGAATGATTTTATGTGATGTTTCTTAAGTCTTTCCCTTATTAATTGAGAGAAGCATATTTATTGCTTCATAAGCCTAACTTAAATATTAGGGTTGGGTTTACGTATGGATATTTGTATTAATATAGAGATAAAGTAGTGACTGCCATCTTTTGAGTTCCTAACAACTATACCGTCTTCTTTTGATAACAATACTTCAGTTTTGTCTGGGGTACTAGTCATTTTTCCATCCTTACTTGAGGCAAGTCAGTTACCTTTTGGGGTCGGCCTCTGCTCATGCCTGGAGATAGGGTCGCATTGTTTGGCTTGAAGATAGGCTAAGGAAATTTAAGATCGAGACTAGGGCTATTGTTAAAGGTTGGCAAACTGTTTTCTGGGAAAGTAAGAAGCTGGACTTAAAATGGCCACATCTCTTTCATTCATCTCTTAACTTAATCACTTAACAAATATTCAGCATGTACCTAACACAGGCATGTTGGATACAGAAATGAACAAAATAGACAAAAGTTCTGAACAATCAGATGTTAACAGTCAGCCTGAGGATGGAAATTACACAGGTGAAGTAGAGCTGAGAAATTAGAGGATTGGGGTTTGGTTGGCATTGTGTCCCAGGATTAAGCCTGCCTGGGCTTTCCATAGACACTAAAATTTGTCTTAGTGTCTTCCCATAGACACTAAAAATTCTGCTTCATAGCCAGTACATTTCCTTCTTAAAGTATGGGTCTAATCTGTTACTTGCTTTCAAAAGCATCTCATAGAATACTCAGACTTAAGCTCATTCATGCTATAAAAATAAGTTGAGTATTTAATATGACTTGGACAATTGGCCTTGTTATTATAAATTCCCCTGTTTTTTTCTTGCTATCACTGGCTGGCATTTTAGTCCATTTTGAACCTTCTGGAAAAAAAATATATGTACCACAATATGATCTCTATTTTATGGTTGAGAAAATTGAGTATCAGGTACTAGAAAATATAAATGTCATTTTGTGTTCCTGGTGCCTGGGGCTTGGGATATAAATCAGGAAAGAGAACTGGCTTGGGTAGATGTATTGCTAATCTAAAGTGACTATAACTACTTTATATTGATCAGAGGTATAACTTAACATTTACTGTCAACATAATATTTTTAATTATTATGTATAATGTACATTCAGACAGATTGTAAATATTTTAATTTAAAAAAATTATCATTCATCATATGATTTAAGCAAAAAGTATCATGCCTTGGCAAAATACTTTTAAACTAAAAATACAATTTTGTGATGATATTTTACTTATTCTGCTTATAACCCTCCTTACTCTGCTTCACAGCTATTTGTTTTTAGGTGTGATACTATATTTGCTTCCAGTATGGGAAACAGGACTATCTAATCTACAAAATATTTATTTTTTTTGGATTATGCAATCAATATATGCTATTACATAAAATATAGAAAAGTTGAAAGTAAATAAAAATCATCCTTACTGCTTCAGTCAACTGATATTCTGGTGCATTTACTTCTATGAAGTATTTAAATAAATAGATAATTTTTTCTTAAAAAATATTTTAGGTGAGTTCTTACTCATAGTGTTAGACGTTTATTTGCATCATCTATTCCTGTGTTTTGAGTACTTACTCTCTTGATTGAATATATTAAGAACAAAAGTCTTTAGTGGCTCCCCATTATTGTTACTGATATAATTTATTAAAAGTTCCCCTGATACACAAACTTAGATTGTTCCTAATTTTTTCTTCCTTCCTTCCTTCCTTCCTTCCTTCCTTCCTTCCTTCCTTCCTTCCTTCCTTCCTTCCTTCCTTCTTTCTTTCTTTCTTTCTTTCTTTCTTCTTTCTTCTTCTTTCTTTCTTTCTTTCTTTCTTCTTTCTTTCTTTCTTCTTTCTTTTCTTTCTTTCTTCCTTCCTTTCTTTCTTCCTTCCTTTCTTCTTCTTCCTTCTTCTTCTTCCTTCCTTTCTTCTTTCTTTCTTTCTTCTTTCTTCTTTCTTTCTTTCTTTCTTTCTTTCTTTCTTTCTCTTCTTTCTTTTTCTTTCTTCTTTCTTTCTTTCGAGACCACAGGTGGGAAGGAGCAGAGGGAGGGAGAAAACCTTAACCAGGTTCTACACTCAGCATGGACCCTGAGATCATGACCTGAGCTGAAATCCAGAGTCTGACACTTAACCAACTGAGTCACCGAAGTGACTGTAATTTTTATCATTTTATTTTACTTTTTAAAAAAGATTTTATTTATTTATTAGAGTAGGATAGAGAGAGAAAAAAATCTGAAGCAGAATCTGCATTGAGCACAGAGCCTAACGCAGGGCTCGATCCCACAACCATGAGATCAGGACATGAGCTGAAACCAAGAGTTGGGCACTTAACCGACTAAGCCACCCAGGCACTTCAATTTCCATTGTTTTAAACAACACTACAGTGTTCTCTCTTACACCATAATATTTATAGCATCTCTAAATAATAATAAAAATTTCTAGAAGCTTATTTACAAAACAAAGAAAAAAAAGACAAAAACCCCAGACTCTTAAATATAGAGAATAAACTGGTGGTTGCCAGAGAGGTGAATGGGAAGTTGAGTGAAATAGGTGATGGGGATTACAAGTGTGCTTATGGTGATAAACACAGAGTAATGTATAGAATTGTTAAATTCTTTTTTAAAAGATTTTATTTATTTATTCATGAGAAACACAGAGAAAAAGAGGCAGAGACACAGGGAGAGAGAAGCAGACTCCATGCAGGGAGCCCGATGTGGGACTCCATCCTGGGTCTCCAGGATCAGGCCCTGGGCTGAAGGCAGATGCTCAACCGCTGAGCCACCCAGGCATCCCGAATTGTTAAATTCTTATATTGCACACCTGAAACTAACATAATGCTATATGTTAACAACACTTAAATAGAAAAAAAAAAAAAAAACCAAAAACAAAACAGACCTAACCAAACCACGAAAATGTACGACCTGTTCCTCAGTATTTCCAAACTGCTTTACCTTGCTATATTCCCCCCGAAGCACTTACTATCTTTAAAAATATAGCAAATAATGCAATTAATTATTTATAAATACTTAAGGCATGAAGAATATTTCATCTTAAATTAATTTCTTAGCTTATTACCAAAGATAAGTAAATTATCTTTTCAGGTACTTTACTCATTTTTTCTCCAGAGACATGTTTTCGGGTTTTGTTTCCATTTTGCTTGTATTCTTTATATAGTTAACCTTTTGTCTTTCTTTATATTTTTAAAAAAAGATTTTATTTATTTATTCATGAGAGACAGAGAGAGAGAGAGAGAGAGAGAGGCAGAGACACAGGCAGAGGGAGAAGCAGGCTTCCTGAGGGGAGCCTGATGCGGGACTGATCCCAGGACCCTAGGATCACGACCTGAGCCAAAGGCAGACACTCAACCACTGAGCCACCCAGGCGTCCCAACATTTTATCTTTCATATTTACTGCTAAATCTCTATTTTTTGTTTTCAATCTAAGAGGTTTTTGGTATAAAAAGATTTATGTTTGCATGGTGAGAAACTTTTTCATTTTTTTTCTTTGTGATTTGTTGTAACTCTTTGTTCAAAAACGTCCATGCCTATACTTAAATTATTTACATAATATTTAAAAACACTCTCAGCAAATCTTTTAGCACATATGATATCAATTTCTAAGTTGAATTTGTTAATCTAGAACTAATTTGTTGATTAATTTATATTAATATTATATATTATTATATATAATTATATTAATATATTATATAATAATATATTAATTTATATTTTTAAATTTTATATTTTAATTTATATTTTCCTTACTGATTTTGATTTCTATATTGTGTAATTATTTAGATATAATAAAATTTTCTCTGCCATTGATTCTGGGTTTTATGGAACTATTTATAGATTTTTCCTCTACTGCTATATTGTATTAATATTTATAAATATGTCTTAATATCTAATACAATGTCTATATCACTTTTCTTTTTTGAAATCTTTTCTATCTATTCTTAACTATTAATGTTTACAGGTAAAACTTTAGAATCATGTTTTTAAAATTCCATAAGTATTCCCTTTGTATTTGTTTTTTTTTTTTTTTTTGGACTATAAATGAAGAAAAATGTTCATACCTTTCCTGAAACATGTGTATCTCCATTCAGTTTATCTTCTGTAATAACTTCACGTATGTGTTTGTACATGTGTATGTATATATTTAAGTGTCTTTGTCTTTCTGTATAGAGTACAGAAAGAATATAAACTGTTAGATATTTCAATTATTAGGGATTCATTTTTTTAAAGATTTATTTATTTATTTATATGAGAGAGACAGTGACAGAGACGGCATGAGAGAGACAGAGAGAGATAGAGAGCAGAAACAGGGAGGAGAGAGAGAAGCAGGCTCCCTGCTGAGTAGGGAGGCTGAGGTAGGGCTCCATCCCAGGACTCTGGGATCATGACCTGAGCTGAACGCAGATGCTTAACTGCCTGAGCCACCCAAGCACTGCTCAATTATTAGGAATTTTTTAATGGATATACCACTTTGATTGTTTTTGTATGTGTTTTTTAAATTTAATTTTAAAGAATTTCAGTATAGTTAACATACAGCATTATACTGGTTTCAGGGGTAGAGTGCTTCAACAATTCCGTACATTCCCAGTGCTCATCACCCCAAGCACACTCCTTAATCCCTATCACCTATTTCACAGATCCACCCCCCACCTCCCCAAACCATCAATTTGTTCTCCATAGTTGAGTCTGTTTGTTGATTTGTCTCTTTTTTCTTTGGAGGTTTTATTTTTTAAATTCCACATATGATTGAAATTATATTGTATCTTTCTTTGACATTATGCTTAACATTATGTTGTTGCAAGTGGCAAGATTTCTTTTTTATGGCTGGATAATATTCCTCTGTGTGTGTGTGTGTGTGTGTATGTTTGTATCACCTCTTCTTTACCCATTCATCAGCTGATAGACTCTTGAGCTGCTTCCGTATCTTGGCTATTGTAGGTAATGCTGCTATAAACATTGGGGTGCATGTATCCCTTTGAATTAGTGTTCTTATATTCTTTGGGTAAACACTCAATAGTGAGGGGGCACCTGAGTGGCTCAGTTGGTTAAACTTATGACTCTTGATTTCTGCTCAGGTCAGGATCTCAGGATCCTGAGATCAAGCACTGTGTCAGGCTCCCCGCTCGGTGGGGAGTTTGCTTGTCTTCCTCTGCCCCTCCCCCCTGCTTGTTGTCCCTCTCTCTTTCTCAAATAAAGAAATAAATCTTAAAAATAAAATAGCCAGTAGTACAATTGCTGGATCTTAGGGTAGTTCTATTTTTAACTTTTTGAGGAAACTCCATACTGTTTTCCAGAGTGGGGACACCAGTTTACATTCCCCATGCAGGGCTTGATCTCATGACCCTGAGATCATGACCTGAGCAGAAATCAAGAGTCAGACTCTCATTAGGGAAATGCAAATCAAAAGTATAATGAGATGAGTGATGATATTTCCTCATGTGTCAATTAGCCATCTCTATGGCTATTCATTTCTCCAGCCAGCTTTAATTGGTTTATTTGGTTTTGAGGTGTTGAGCTATATCACTTTTTTATATATTTTGGATATTCACCCGTTATTAGATAGATCATTTGCAAATATCTTCTCCCATTCCATAGATTGCCTTTTAGTTTTGATTATTTCCTTCACTGTGTAGAAGCCTTTTATTTTGATGTAATCCCAAGAGTTTATTTTTACTTTTTTTTCCCTTGCTTTAGGAGACATATTTAGAAAAAATGTTGCTATGACTGATGTTAGAGAAATTACTGCCTGTGCTCTCTTCTAGGATTTTTATGATTTCACGTCCCACATTTAGGTCTTTAATCCATTTTGAATTTATTTTTGTGTATGGTGAAAGAAAGTAGTCTTTATTCTTTTGTATGTAGCTGTTCAGTTTTTCCAGTACCATTTGTTGAAGAGACTGTCTTTCTCTCATAGGATACTCTTTCCTGCTTTGTCAAAGATTAATTGGCCATATAATTATGGGTTTATTTCTGGGTTTTATATTCTGTTCTATTGATCTATGTGTCTATTTTTGTGCCAGTACTCTGTTTTGATTACTACAGCTTTGTAATATAACTTGAAGTATGGAATTGTCGTGACTCCAGCTTTACTTTTCTTTTTCAAGATTGCTTTGGCTTTTTGGGGTCTTTTGTGTTTCCATGAATATTTTAGGATTATTCTAATTTTGTGAAAAATGCTGTTGATATTTTGGTAGGGATTGTGTTAAAGTGTAGATTGCTTTGGGTATTATAGACATTTTAACAATATTTGTTCTTCCAATCCATGACCATGCAATGTCTTTCCATTTCTTTGTGCCATCTGGAATTTCTTTCACCAGTTTTTCACTTCTTTGTCTAGGTTTGTTCCTAGATATCGTATTTTTGTGTGTGTGTGCTATGATAAGTGGGATTGTTTTCTTAATTTTTTTCTGCTGCTACATTGTTAGTGTATAGTAATAGAAGAGATTTTTGCACATTAATTTTATATCCTGCAACTTTATTCAATTTGTTTATTAGTTCTAATAGTTTTTTTTGGTGACCTTTCAGGTTTTCTATGAATAGATCATGTCATCTGCAAATAGTGAAAAATTCCTTTTTCCTTACTGATTTGAGTGCTTTTTACTTATTTTTGTTATCTAATTATTGTAATGAGGACTTCCAGTTCTATGTTGAATTAAAGTGGTGAGAGTGGACATTCTTGTCTTGTTCCCAACTTTAGAGGGAAAACTGTCAGTTTTTCCCTATTGAGTATTATGTCCACTCAGGGTTTTTCATACATGGTCTTAATTATTTTGAGGTATAAACTCTCTAAACCCACTTTGTTGAAGGTATTATCACGAATGGATATTGTACATTGTCAAATGCTTTTTCTGTTTCTATTGAGGTGATCATATGTTTTTTATCCTTTCTCTTATTGATGTGATGTATCCTGTTGATTGATTGCAAATATTGAACCACCCTTGCATCTGAGGAATAAATATTTCTTGTATGTAGAGAATGATTTTTTTTTAATGTGTTGTTGGATTCTGCTTGCTGAGAATTTTTGTATTTATGTTCACCAGAGATATTGGCCTCTAGCTCTCTCCTTTTTTGTGGTGTCTTTATCTTGTTTTCTTATCAGGGTGATACTTACGTCAGAATAAATTTGGAAGTTTTTCTGCCTCTTTTATTTTTTGAAATAGTTGGAGTAGAAAAAGGTATTAACTCTTCTTTAAATGTTTGGTAAAATTTGCCTGGGAAGCCATCTGGTCCTGGACTTCTGTTTCTTGGGAGTCTTTGATTACTGATCGAATATCCATGCTGGTAATAAGTCTGTTCAAATTTTCTATTTCTTTCCGATTCAGTTTTGGTTGGGTATACGTTTCTAGGGATTTATCAATTTCTCCTGGGTTTTCTAATTTGTTTCCATACAATTTTTCATAATCTCTTACACTTGTATTTCTTTGGTGTTGGGTGTTATTTCTCCTCTTTCATTGTTGATTTTATTTATTGACTTTTCCTTCTTTCTTTCTTTCTTTCTTTCTTTCTTTCTTTCTTTCTTTCTTTCTTTCTTTCTTTCTTTCTTTCTTTCTTTCTTTCTTTCTTTCTTTCTTTCTTTCTTTCTTTCTTTCTTTCTTTCTTTCTTTCTTTTTTTTTTTTCTTTTTGGGTAGGCTCCATGGCCAGTGTGGAACCCAATGTGGGGCTTGAACTCATGACCCTGAGATCAAGACCTGGGCTAGGATCAAGAATCAGATGCTTAACTGACTGAGCCACCCATGCATCCCAACAATTGTTATATCTTCTTGTTGGATTCTTCTCTTTATGATTATATAGTGTCTTCTGTCTTGTTACAGTCTTTGTTTTAAAGTCTATTTCATCTGATAGAAGTATTGCTATCCCAGCTTTCTTTCTACTTCCATTTGCATGATAAATGTTTTCCCATGCTTCACTTTTTTTTTGCTTTTTTTTCCCCCATCCTTTCACTGTCAATCTGCATGTGTCTTTAGATCTGAAAAGAGTCTATAGTAAGCAGTATATAGTTGGGTCATCATCTTTTTATTTCCCCCTACTCTGTCATCGTATGTCCTTTGATTGGAATGTTTAGTCTATTTACATTTAAAGTAATTATTGATACCTATGTATTTATTACCATCTTGTTGCTTGTTTTGTGGTTGTTTTTATAATTTTTCTCTGATCCTTTCTTCTTTTTCTTTTTCATAGTTTGTTGGTTTTATTTAGTTATGTGCTTAGATTCCTTTTTATTTTTCACATATCTATTGCTGTTTTTGATTTGTGGTTGCCATTTGGTTTATATATAACAACTTCTGCATATTACAGTCTATATTAAGCTGATGGTAGCTTGTTTTTAACCTCATTCTTTATCTTCTTCCCTCCATATTTCAGATATTTGGTATCATCTTTTACATGATTTTATTTTGTGATTTCTAGTTTTCTTATTCTCACTTCTCGTTTTTATTTCCCACTCAGAGAGTCCCCCTTGCCATTTCTTTTAGGGCTAGTTTAGTGTCATGAATTCTTTTAACCTTGGCTTTTCTGGGTACCTCCTTATTGGTGCTTCTATTTTGAATGATAGCCTTGTAGGGTAAAGTATTCTTGGCTGCAGATTTTTTCCCTTTCAGCCCTTTCAATTATATCATGCCTCTGTCTTTGCCTGCAAAGTTTCTGCTGAAAAATCAGCTGGTGGCCTTTTGGGGGTTTGCTTTGTCTGTAACTGTCTATTCTCTTACAACCTTTAAAATTATTTATCAGTATTTTTATCACATTAATTATTATGTGTCTTAGTTGGACCTCTTTGGGTTGAACGTGTTGGGGAGATCTCTGTCCCTTCTGAATCTGGATCTCTGTTTCCTTCTTCAGATTCCAAAAGTTTTCAGCTATTAGTTTTCAAATACATTTTGTTCCCCCCTTTCCCTTCTTCTTGGATACCTATAATGCTTGATGGAGTCATTGATTCTCTAAGTCTATCCTTCTATATAGTATTTGTCTCTCATTTGTTCAGCTTGATTGCTTCCCGTCATGCATGCTCCAGGTTACTGATATGTTCCTCTGCTTCCTGTAGCGTACTATCTATTCCATCTATTATATTTTAAATTCCATTTATTAAATTCTTCATCTCTGCTATGTTATTTTTTCTCTTTGTCAACAGTCCCCCTTTTGTCCTCCACCCTTTTCTGAAGTCCATTGAACGTCTTTACAATCATTACTTTAAATTCTGTATCAGCCATATTACTTCTTTTTCTCTTAGATCTCCTGCTGTGATTTTTGTCTGGTTCTCTCATTTGAGAAATATTTCTCTGTTTTCTCATTTTGTCTACCTCTTTCTGTTTGTTTCTGTGTGTCAGGAAAGTCAGCTACATCTTCTGCTTTTGAAGGTAGTGACTTTATGAAGAAGAAGTCCTACAGTGCCCTGCAGTGCAGTGTGTACTAGGGCACACTCCTGACTTTAGGGAGTTCCTATGTGTATTGTTGGCATCCTGCTATTGTGTCTGAGTCACTTTTCCTTTCAGTTTAAATATCTGCACTGACTCTTCATTGTGGGCTGTGTTTGCTTTCTGTAATATTGGTAAGATATATGCAGGCCAGCTCTGAAGGGGTGTGACAGCAGAAGGGTTTGGGGGCAGGGCAGCAATAGCAGATTTTGCACTGAGCCACTAATCCTAGGCCTATCTGCTGAAGTACAGTGGCTGCAAGGTGTAGTATTTGAAGGCTGAGACTGGGTGGGGTGTAGCCTTAACAAAAATTGAGCTGAGGCCCCAGCAGGCTTGGAGTAGGTGAGTCCTCTGGAGAACTCGTGGGAGTGGTGCGCTGCTAGCAGGTTAGGTAGCAAGTGTCTGTGCAGCACCACCGCACACAGGTGACACTGTGTTTATGCTGGAGACCAAGGGAGGGAAATGGTGCCTGCTGGCTCCTTTGTTCCCAGAGAAGTACCCTCAACACACTCCAAAATCAGTATAAACAGATCTCATTTGTTGCCTTGTGCAAGCTTTTCTATGTTGCCTCTCCTCAGGCTGTTGTCTAAAGCCAGGGACCTGGCTATCACTTGCCCTCTGAGTTTTCCTGGTACTGAGTGAGCTGACTTTTAAAGCTCCAGGCTCCAAGTCCCATTGATTATACAAACCCACAGAATCCAGGCTTTATGATTTTCAAGGGCAGATATTAGGGGGATTTGTTTTCCTTGTGTGGGGTCCCTGGTGCTTTCGCCTCTCTGTAACAGCAGCTCCTGACCACCATTTCTGCCCTTCCTAACCTCTCTAATGCAGCTTTTTCACATTTAATTGTGGAGTTCTATCAGTCCTCAGATTGCTCTCTGGTTTATCGACTTGGATTTGAGTGATATCTGGTTGTAAATTTGGCAGGGCGTGAGCTTAGGGTCCTCCTACTCTGCCATCTTCCCCCAATTACTAGGAATTTTATACTGAAAATTAATTGCTTAGAGCACGATCAGAAAGGCTGGAGGAGTGGGAAACAGGGTCACCTGATTTCAAGAACACTCCTTGCCTGCAACCCAGAATTCAGGAAAATGCTACTACTTTGTCTACAACTGCCTTTTCCCCATAATGCTTTGGCTACTAGATGCAGAGTATAGCCACTAAAGCTGTGTCTCAGTACTCATGTTACTGATGTTGCTTGTAGTCAGAGAAACACCTGGAAAGGGCTTCTGCTTAATTTGTCTTCCAAATCTGAAAAAATACAGTTAATTAGTGAAATATATATTTTGCATCCAAAACCTTAGCTTCATGTAGTCGAGGAAATGTGGTTTTTAGGTTTGAGTCTCTGCAGAATTGGAAGTAAATTAATATGTAATATCAACCATAACCATCTTTCCATCACATCTTTGACACATTACTGCTGATGCATAGTAAATCTTTGTCTGAATACTTCTTATATTGAGTCTATTTTAATTCAAGTTCGTTTTATGCAACACTAATTACAAAAACAATATAAATAATCTATAAATACAAAGAATATTTGCACACGAGCCTGAAAAATTTAGATTAATTTATAATTTAGGGTCTGAGTTTATAATTTAGATTAATAAACCATGGTAAATTATAACATTAAAGATAGAGTGAAATCAAAATGGGATTCATGATTGGTACATATTTGATAGATTTTATTTTCTTCTTTATGTTTCTTTCTTTTTTTTTTTTTTTTTTTAGATTTTACTTATTTATGAGAGACACAGAAAGAGAGAGGCAGAAACACAGAGAGAAGGAGAAGCAGGCTCCCTGCAGGGAGCCTGATGTGGGACTCGATCCTGGGACTCCAGGATCATGCCCTGGGCTGAAGGTGGTGCTAAACTGCTGAGCCACCCCAGGATTCCCCCATCTTCTTTATGTTTGTATTCCTCTTAACCTAAACACCAGTTATTCATATTCTTGGTTGTATAGTATATAATGGGACTTTTGTTTTTCCATTTGTTGTGCTCCTTTCTGATATATTATACTGTGAATCTGGAAAGAAACCAATAATGTATTTGATAACATTTTCCCTACACATCGATTTTCGATATCCCAGAAATCAAATTATCTTCTATTGTCAATATAATTAATACTGTAAATGTGACCAGATTACATAAGTTTTGATTCAGAAAATGATATGGATTAGTTTATAGATGATTTACTCAAATATGTATAGGAATATTTTAAGTTAATGTTTGTTAACTTATTTTTAAGATTTTTTAAAGAAAGATTTATTTATTCATGAGAGACACAGAGTGAGGAAGAGAGGCAGAGATATAGGCAGAGGGAGAAGCAGGCTCCTTGTAGGGAGCCTGAATTGGGACTCAATCCCAGATCCCAGGATCACGACCTGAGCCGAAGGCAGGCACCCAACTGCTGAGCCACCCAGGCGTTCCTATTTTTAAGATTTTTAACAGATTTTTGAGTATACTTTTATTTTCTACACTAACATATAACAGTTAGAAAAATTATGATAGAGCATTGCTTATATAACTTCCATATTTCTGCATTTTAAAAATATTCATTTTAAAAATGAGTATTATAAAAGAAGCATTCTGTCCTGATATTTATTATTGACCATTCTTTATAGTAGTTGATGTTGGGATGGGAGAAGCAATTTAGAACCTGCTGTTACCAGTGGTTTCCCTGTTTTTCTATTATATCCTTGCTTTCAGTTCATACTAGTCAACAAAGAAAAAGCAATGATGGCACCAACTATCAACTTAAAAGAAATTCCTTTTATGAAAATGCCTCTCTCTATTCTTAGTGTGCCATTTTATTTTGCAATACTTATGTGAGTAATGTCAGTAATATTTGGATACTATTCAGTGTTCTCTATAATTTCAGTATAACTCAGTGCAACATACTTATTATACAGTAATATTTGATGAGGTTGATGATTTAGTATTTCTAATTTTACTATTAAATGAAAAAGTTTGCCAGTGGAAGAGTTGGTTTCTGATTTATTAATGATGTATTTCAAAAGGTATTATCTCTATAATATATGATGTCTGGATATTTTTATGTATAGTTGTGTGTGTGAATTCACAATTATATCCTTTACCCCAGGCATTGCCTTTATTTATTGCCATGCATAGTCTCTTATGCCTAACCAGCAGTTGTCTGTTCTGTTTATTTTTGCCTTTTCTGAGTCAAACGCACTAGCAACTTCAAGTGCTAATACCACAAAAACAGGGTGTTCAGAGTTCAAGATTAAACTAAACTGAAAGTTAATAAATCAAATCCTTACCCAAATACAGTCCTCACAATGGCTGTGTTTTCTCCTTTGTTTTTACCTTTTGAATTTGAAGAAGGCTGTACACATGTTGATTTGTGACTATGAATGTTAGAACTTTCTGTAGATATAGTAGCTGAGGTTCACTCAGTGGTATTATGCTTGTAATAGAGAGAAAACTGAACTGGGACTCAGGAAATTGGATTTCTAGCTTCCTCTGATCTGTTGAACTGAAAGAAGCTGTGTTTTCTTTTTTACCTCTTGGACTGAAAAGGCAGTTAGAGCTGGAGGGAGAATACTGTTGAGATTAATACTGTGATTGAATATGACAATTATATACAAGTTGAAGACAAAGGAGTTTTCTAAAGAGGAAGAAATTGTAGAGTTGGGCTTCTTGATAGGAAATATGAAGCCCTGGAGGGCTGCTATATGGATGGAAAACAGTTAAATAATATACTTAACATGCACCTGTTCCATCTTCTGGATAATCAATTGATTTTGACAAAAGCCAACTCTTTAAAAGACTAAAACTTCAAGATAGAGTCCTACATTTAAATCCTAGCTTGATGTATTAAGCTACATTTAGCAAAAGAGGTATATGATTCAAGTTTTTTTTTTTGATTCAAGTTTTAAACTAACTAATTTATTCAATATTTACTGAAAATCCAGTAACAGAATTACTAGTCTAGGAACTGGGAATACAGTAGTGAAGAAAACAGGAAAAAAATGAATATTGCTGCTCTTGTGGAATTTATATTTTAGTGAGTTTCAAGTACCAAGTATTAAGACTCAAAGATCAGAAATCCTGAGACTTTACATTTTGAAAATCCAATAGAAAAATGGAGAAAAATGTGTTATTCAAAAACTTGAATATTTACCTCACAATAAACAAATGTCAATAAATACATGAAAACATGTTCATCTTAATTGGTCATCATGGATATACATGTTCATCTTAATTAGTCATCATGACTATACACATTAAATATCATACTACTCCACACCATCAGACTGCCTAAAATGAAAAAAAGATGGTAAATACCAAGTGTTTGTAGAGAATTAGTGTCCAAACTCTTGTATTGTTAGTAAGTGGAAATGGCTATAACCACATTGGAAAACTATCTGGTAATATTTCTCAAAAGTAAGCATATGCATACTCTAAGAATCAGAAATTCCATTAGGCATATACACAATATAGTAGATATAGAAAACATGCATCACACTGTTCATATCAACACTATTTGTAACCAACAAAAACAAACTAGCAAAATATCCGTAAGCAGTAGATAGAAAACAAACTGTCAACAACAACAAAAAATCCTTCCTTTACATGGTATCACCATGAAATGAATCTTACAGACGCAAAGTTTTTTTTTTAATTTATTTTTTATTTTTTATTGGAGTTCGATTTGCCAACATATAGCATAACACCCAGTGCTCATCCCGTCAAGTGCCCCCCTCAGTGCCTGTCACCCAGTCACCCCATCCCCTAGACCACCTCCCCTTCTATTACTCCTTGTTCGTTTCCCAGAATTAGGAGTCTCTCATGTTCTTTCAGACACCAAGTTGACAAGCCAAGCCAAATATAAAAGAATACACACTACATGGTTTCAGCTGTATAACATACAAACCCAGGGTGAAGCAATTCTATGTTGTTAGAAGTCAGAATAACAGTTATCCTTAACTGCAGGGGTTTTGCGACTGGAAGGGAACACTAGAGGCTCTTCTTGGTAATATTAGGTAATATTACGGATTTATACTTGGTAAAATAGTTCTTTATAGTCTGAAAATTTACTGAGTTGTACACATACAAAACATTTACTTTTCTATATGCATATTATATTTCCAGAAAAAAAATAAAGCTGTTTCCTGACTATACCCTACTGAGTTAAGTTCACTCAGTTAACTGGTTATAAAATTTTTTTGCCCCATTAAAAATGGAGATCATTCAAAAGCTAGAATGAGCTTATAACAGACTTAGCAGTCTTTGTTTCATGAACATTGACAATCATGCAGATACTAAATATGATAGCAAGACTGGAGGTTTTAAAGAAACTTTCCTGACAAAATAGTAATCATGTAAAAAAGAGTGGTAGTAATAATGAAAAAAATAGTACCTCCCAAGAATTTAAAGTTTACTATCTCTTTAACAGAGACATGATATAGAAATAATTTCCTACATGATATTTATTATTTGATAATAAGTAATGAAAAGTATGAATATCTTAGGAATTTTTGGAAAGAGGATTTTACATAGAGGAGCTTTCAAACTATGTTGACTTTGTTCTAATCTGGCTGTACTACCAGATAATTGTATAGTCCTTCTCAAGTCGTTACATGATCTGAACGATAGTTTTCTGTAACCTATGTATTACAATGACTAGATCTTGGGGGACATATGACAGTCTATTGGATCTATGAGGGTTGTACTGTACTTGTTCATTGCTTTCTCTTGAGACCAGTTTGTTACCTGGTAAACAGTAGCCGTACTAAATTAATATTCGGAAAGTAAGTGAAAATTGTACATAGATGTTTAATAAATGGTTCATTTTGTTATATATAATTTATATCCTATATTCGAATTTATATATTATTTAATTTTTACTGACTACTCTCCAAAGAATGTATAAACATTTCCAGATATAATAATCCAGTATCTCAAAATTAGTATGCAGAGTAAGTACTCCAACCAACGATATCTCCTACCAAGTCTAGTGCTTTTCTGACTCTAGGGTAGCAAAATATATGGTTGTTGTATACATGTGGAAAGAAATGTAGTCTCATGGGCTTTTAGGGCTACAAATGGTCTTCATGAATATTTATTCAAGTCTCTGTCAAGCATCCTTGTCAAACACATCTTGATTAAATCCAGTATCAGGGACTCTTCCTCCACCAGTGGGTACTCTATAAATCTACAGCTACAGCTGTTAAATATTCCATATACTGATTTCAAAACTGCCTCCAAAATTGGTTATACCCTCTGGAGCAACAAAAAGTAAGTCATATCCACTGCTACATGACCATCCTTCAACAATTTAAATAAAACTAAATCTTCATATGGTAGAATTTCTAGATTGTTCACTATTCTGTTTTCCTACCTTTGGCTTTTGTATATCTTAGAAAAGTGGTCTATAAGTAATTGTCAAAGAATATAAGACAACCAAAATATACTCTCATCTGAGCATAGCCTCATTTTTTATTTAGCCTACAATTTTATTTTTAGTGGCCACATGACAATATGGATCTATAGTATCTGCATTGTGGAAGTTGTCTTTTTCAAGATGTTGAAATGAAAATTAAAAAAACGAAATGGATGAAACTCAAAAACAAATTTTATACCCCCTGAATCTGGCAACTACTAATCTGTTCTGTTCCTATGATTTAGATTTGTTTTTTAAGATTCCACATATAAGTGAGATAATACAATATTTGTTCTTTTCCTGTTTGACTTATTTCACTTAGAATAGTGACCTCAAGGTCCATCTATGTTGTCACAAATGGCAGGATTTCTTTCCTTTACATGGCTGAATAATATTTTATCATATATATTATGTAGATGCATACACACATATTTGTATATGCATATATCTAATATCTTCCTTATCCGTTCATCCATCAATAGACATTTTGGTTGTTTCCATGTCATGGATATTATAAACTATTTCAGTGAACATATGAGGGTGAAAATATCTTTTTGAGTTAGTGTTTTTATTTTCTTTAGATAAATATCTAGGAGTATGATTGTTGGGTCATACGGTAATTCTATTTTTAATTCTTTAAGGAACCTCCAAAGTGATTTCCACAGTGGCAACACCCATTTACATTCCTACCTGTAGTGCACAAGGATTTCCTTTTCTCTACATCCTTGCCAAAACTTGCTATTTCTTATCTTTTTGATAATAACCATTCTGATAGTTGTGAGGTGATATCTTATTGTGGTTTAGATTTTCATTTCCCTAAAAATGTTGAACAGCTTTTCATGTACCTAACAGTCATTTATGTCTTTCTTGGAAAAATGTCTACTCAGATAAAAAAGTATATAATTTTCAAGTTCATGTTTTTTTTTTTTTTTTTGTGAAAGTCATAATGGTCACATTCATTCATTAAACAAGTATTTATTGACTGCCTATTATATATTAGTGCTTTTCTAGTGCTAAGGATAGAGTAGTAGATAAAACAAAGATCCCTTCCATCAAAGAACTTATGTTCTAGTTCAGAAAAATATCGGCCAGGACATAAAATGGTGAGCTGTCATCTGCTTTTTCAGAAATGTACATTTTTTAATGAATAATTTTAGTGTTCTAGCCCCAATTATTGGCTATTATAGTTAATAGAAGAATGCTGATATTTAAGTAAGGTTATTAAGAATCATTCCCTCAGTGAGCAAAGTCCAATGAGTTAATAGTTTTATATTGTTCCTACTTAAATGAACTTTTATATAATTTCATTTTCTTTGAGAAGAGCTGTAATTAAAACTCCAATTTGCAAACCCTCCAAATAATGTTGATTCTGGAGTGGGTGGAAATTCTTTCTGAAGTCTATTCTCTAAAGTAAAATGGAAAATTACTTTGACTCTGTTGAATTAAGTCAAAAAAGGAGGAGGGCAGATATTTAATATTTTTAATAGGAACAGTCACTATATCTCAAGCATCATTATTTGAATTTGCACCCAGCAAACCATTACATATTAATTTAGAATAACTTTACAATTTTGGCTATTGGTGTAGCTAGGGTTTAACATCTCATAAATGAAAAGTGTGTATTAAATGCCTAATGGTGGTGCTGAGACTATACTTAATTCACATACTCTTAAGACTATATTCATCCAGACCAAAGTAGCAGGAGAAGGAGAGGTTTATGCAAAAGTAGGGGCATATAGAAAAATAATTAAATCACAAGTGGGATAGTAATTTCTTTTCTTTTCTTTTCTTTTCTTTTTTTTTTTTTTAAGATTTTGTTTATTTATTCATGAGAGACACAGAGAGAAAGAGAGAGGTAGAGACAGGGGCAGAGGGAGAAGCAGGCTCCACGCAGGGAGCCCGATGTGGGACTTGATCCCGGACTCCAGGATCACACCCTGGGCCAAAGACAGGCGCTAAACCACTGAGCCACCCAGGGATCCCCCAGGGAGAGTAATTTCATTACCTTATAAAGTAGATTACCAAGGTTAATTACAAAGTTTAACTCACCATATTACTAACTTCAATTACTATATTTTTAAAAATAATAACATGCCTTGTTTGAATGAAGCAACATATTAAATGCAACCCCCTAGCACCATGAAACACTAAAACACACAGCGATTATTTGACTGTGGGTGAGTTAGGTTGGACTGCTGCCTAAGCACAACATTTTTTCTCTGAATGCTAAACTTGGTCATCATTCAACATCAGTTTTCCAACAATAGGCACATGCATTTTATTTTTTATTTCTGTTGTACATCAAATAGCAGTATCTTCAACTATATTTACATTTAATGAGTATTTCTTCCAGTCCTCTAAGATTTCTTTGGCATCTCTTTCCAAACTAACTGTACTTAAGTTAATATCACTGCAAATGACTTTGTATTCATCTGCTTGAGCTGCCATAACAAAAAATCAACTGCTGAGTAGCTTAGATAACAGAAATTTATTTCTTACTGTTTTTAAAGGCCAGAGGTCCCATATTAAGGGGTTGGCAGATGAGTCTCTGGAGAGACCTCTCTTCCTGGCTTATCGATGGCTGCCTTCTTGTGTCCTCACATAAGCTTTCTTCTATGTGCATAGAGAGAGAGAGGAAGAGAGATGGTTCTGGTTATCTCTGTTGGATGTTAGACGTGAGTGAGGAGGGATAAAGCAAGGGCTGGCCAGCACCCTCCATGCCACCTCCAAGGGTTAACAGCCATACCTTCAGAGCGACCGGATGGGCTAACAAAACAGGAAAAGCCACAGTGGGACTTCCAAGAGCTGAGCATATACACAAAGAGTTCAACTTGCCCTTAAATACCTTTAAGGTCACAACAAAAGCTCATTAGACACTCATAAATACACAATACATAAACTAATATAACAATGCATCATGGGTAGGCACATGTGCAGAAGCCAAAATGTAGATGACCACTAGCTATCAGTCAAAAATGTCAATCAAAACCAAATTTACATATACATGAAGCAGGCTTAAAAGGATACAGCTAGAGCTTCTCAGGGGCATTGCTACTCTTGGTCTGGCCATGGCCCAATTTCACTCTCATAAGTGTACTACACTTATCTACTCCATGAACTTTCTCCCCATTCTCCTCTTAGGTATCCAATTTGGTGCATATGGGACAAGAACCCAGCAACCCAGTAACATTTCTTCCTCTCCTTATAAGGATACCAGTCCTATAAGATTAGTACTGTACCTTTATGACCTCTTTTAACCACAGTTGCCTCCATACAGAACCTATCTTTAAATACAACCACCCTGGGAGGTAGGAACTTCAACATATGAATTTATAGCAGTGGGGGGAATACAATCAATCTGTAATAGATTGTTTAAATCATATTTTTCATTTTTAAAAAGTTTAAAACCATTTCTTTTTCTAGGAAAATTGGGAAGACAGTATAGAGTATTTCCACATGCCTCTCAGTTTCTTATTAACATTTTATGGTACGTTTGTTACAATTAGTGAATCAATGTTTATACATTAATTAAGTCCAACTTTACCCATATTTCTTAGTATTTAACTACTGCTCATTCTTCTTTCCCTTTTCTCCCTTCCTGCCTTCCTTCCTTCTTTCCCTCCTTCCCTCCTTTCTTCTTTGGTCCCAGTGTTCCAGTCAGGATATCCTATTGCCTTTAGTAATCATTTTACATGAGGCTCCTCTTGACTGTGACAGCTTATCAGAATTCCCTTGCTTTTGTCGACCTTTAGGCTTTCGAGAAGTACTAATTCGGTATTTTGTAGAATCAGTTGAGATTTTTCTTATGTTTATCTCATGATTGGACTAGGGTTATACATATTTTGGCAGAAGAACATCATATCAAGTGTACATAGTATCAGTGTGACATCATTGGTGATAATCTTGATTACTTGCTGACCATCCATTTTCCAAAAAGACCGTTCTTTTATTGCAGAGTGGTATTGAAAACCAAGACCTGGGGGCTAGCTACACTTATTGCTATCAGGATGCTGCTAATTCTAGGCCCTCTCAGCTGAGAGAGCGAGGAAATTTATTTGTGCCTGTAATAATAAACATCTGTTAATAGCTATAGATGTAGAGTATGAATATTAAACTAAAGGTCATATTGGTGTCTTCAACTCTAATCAATCATAACATAGACCTTTCTAGTCTTCTCTTCTTGCTTGTTTGTAATCTTCCACTCCAGCAGTCAGTGAGAAACATCACTCCCATCATCTGCTATCCATTTACTTCATTGTTAAATACCAGTCATGTGTATAGAGGTATTGTTAGTTGTTAACCTCTATAGAAAACAACTCTATCAGCTATAGTACAGTGCTTATGTACTTTGCCTTTATTTTATACATTCTACTGATTTTCAAAATATGGTCAGCAATTTTTCTTCCCATCCCTTGCTGTGAAGGTGTTTCATACATTTAAAATACAGATAAATTGTTTTTTGTCATGTACTACATTCTATTCTGGGGTCCTGCAATCTCCTAAATAGCTTTTTAAAATTTTTGTACATTTAGGTTTACTTTGTGCCATAACATTTTAAGGGTTTTTACAAATGCATATTGTCACATATCCATCATTACAGTTCCATGCAAAATAGTTTTCTCCTAAAAAAAATAAGCATCCCCAAATTTTTAAACCTATTTAAACAAATGCTATCCACTGATCTATTAACCGTCTTTTTAGTTTTGCCATTTCTAGAATTCATATAAGTGGAGTCATTTAATATTAGGCTTTTTAGACAGACTTCCTCTACTTAGCAATATGTATTGTTAATTCATCCATGACTTTTAGTGGCTTGTAAACTCATTTCTTTTTATTGCTGAATTACTGTATTATTGCATCATCATTTCTGATATCGGAACTACACTGGCTCTCTTCATGCTCTCTCTCCCAGTTTTGCTTAGCCAGACAAGAGGTTTATCACCTTGTTGATCAAATAATTAGCTTTCATTTTTGTTGATTGTTCTCTATTGTTTTTCTGTTTTCAATTCCATTGATTATTCTGCTGACATTTTTCCTTTTTCAACCTCCTTTAAGCTAATTGCCTTGCATTATCTAGTTTCCTAAGGTGAAATCTTAGGTCACTGATTTTAGATCTCCCTTCTTTTCTAATATATCCATTTAATGCTACATATTTTCTTCCAAGCACTACTTTCACTGCATTCCACAAATTTTAATAGGTTGTACTTTAATTATCATTTAACTCAAAATATCTGAATTTTTCACCAAACTGCTTCTTTGATCCATGTTTTCTTTGATCTCAAAATATTTAGCATTTTCCAGGTATCTTTTTATTATTAAATTTTAATTTAATTTCATTGTGTCTATTTATTTATTTATTTATTTATTTATTTATTTATTTATTTATTTATTTATTGTTTTAGAGAGAGAAAGAGGGAGCAAGAGCAGGGGGCAAGGAGCAGAGGAAGACCAAGTATCTTAAGCAGGATTTTTGCTCATCATAGAATCTGACAGTGTGCTGGATCTCAGGACTCTGAGATCAAAATCAGGAGTCAGATGCTTAACCGACTGAGCCACACAGGTGCCTCTAGTTTAATTCCACTTTGATCTGAGAACGTACATGGTATGATTTCTATTCTTTTGAATTTTAATATGTATGTATTTTTATTTTATTTTATTTTTTATTGTTCAGAGTGTGCTGTATCTTGGTGAATGTAACATTTTGGATATGTTGTATCATGTAATTTAAAACTGAAGTATGTGTATAGCTTGTAGTTTTATGTTAATCTGGCTGGGAGTGTTCAGTTACCATAGGTGTGGGTGCCAGAGGCTTCCTATTTCTTGTTTTTATCTTTGTTTTTGACTTTGGACTTCCTAAAGTATTCCTTTTCAAAGAAGGGCTTATGTTGTTATTGGATAAGTGGCATTCCTCTATTATTACAATATAACCCTGTTCGCATTGTCGTATGGTGCTGCGGAGGGAAAGTGTTCTGCAATCTTCTGATTAAACCTTAGTCATTTAATGGGCTTGTGTCTCTAGGGTCATGTGAACCTCACAAGTGTTTCTCCAGTATACAACATTCCACTCCCTGCCCTTTTGGTGTGATAGGGGAGCTTACAGGTAGTGGAGGGGAGGAATTCTCTTCCCCCAGCTGAGATAAGGTTCTGATAAAGTTCTCACCCCACCCCCTGCCCTGCCCTGTAGGTGTTTGTTATGGAAAATGCTCTGGGTATATTTCCTGATTACTCTTTCTTCCTCCAGCCTGAGCCACAAGGGGTTCTTTCTTGGCTCTTCACTTTCAGATCCTGGTATGGAACCTGAGGGTAAAGCCTATGAAAGTGTGAGGAGCTCTCTAAGACTTCAGCTTCCAGAAACATGTCACTCTCATGTTAGCCCATGTCAGCCTGCAGCAGTTCATCAAATTGCCATTCGAGTGTTCCGACCAGTCTGTGGCTCCAGCACCTTCTGTTCTAGTTAGGCAAATCTCAGTTGTGACTATATTTTCATATCCTGTTTTTGGGGTGCCCTGAGATCTCAGTTCTCTGATAGGTTAAAGAAGTCATTGACTTTTGGTTTATTCAGATTTTTCTTATAAGAGTGGAAGTGACAACTTTCAATCTATTTATGTGTCACAACTGAAATCATATTAAAAAAAAAAAGTTATGTGGCCAGATGTTTAACCAAAATCTCAATATAGACATCTGTAGCTAATTAGACAATTCAACAAAATGCTAATAATTTTATTTATATACTCAGAGCAAATATTCCTCTTTGATTGCTGCAGCCAGTTAAATCATATGTGGTCATTATAGGTGGCAACTTCTGAGTTCATGTTAGAAGCTAACTTTTTGTTCTTGAAATTCTTACCATTTGTGTAGCTTAACAGTTATTATAAACATCCAAGTTAAAATTTCAAAATAACCAGATTATAGCTGTGGTAGGCAGATTCCTAAATTAGCCCCCAGGATTCCCACCAAGCTGGTATACATACACTTTATTGCATCTCCTTTAAGAGGAACTTGAGCTATGATGAGATATTGCTCCTGTGATTATGTTACATTATATGGCAGAGGGATTTTAAAGATGTAATTAAGGTTGCTAATCAGTGATTTTGAGTTAATCAAAAGAGAGATTATCCTGGTTCAGCTGAATTTAATCATGTGAGCTATTAAAAGGGGTCAGAAAGATTCAAAGCAGGAGAGATTTTTACTGCTGACCTTGGAAAGACAAAATCCACATTGTGAACTGCCTATTGGGATTGCTGCCTGGCAAGAAATTGAAGGTAGTCTCTAAGACTGAGAGTGGTGTCTGATTAAAATCTAGAAGAAAATGGGGATTCCAGCTCTAACAATTATAAGGAACTGAAATCTTCTAACAACTGGTAAGATTGGAAGAGAATACAGAACCTTAAGGAAACAGCGACTTCAACCCGTAAGACCCTGAGTAGAGGTCCCAGCTAGCTCACACATGACTTTTGAACCCCAGATAATTCATGTCATTTTGTACATTGGTGGCAATTTGTTTCATAGCAAAAACAAAACAACAAAAACAAAGAACAAATACAAAAACTGAAAGAAGCACAATATCAAAATATTTGATATTTTTCTAATAGCCCTAAGTGGAAACATACTCAGAGTTTAGAACTAATATAATTAAGTCCCAGTTTCATTCCTATAGTTATAACTTACACAAATACAAAAAAAAAGTATCGACTTAATTTATCCATTAATAACATTCTTAGGTATTATTTTAGTCAGAATACTACAGATTAGGTGGCTTTTAAAAAACTGAAACTTATTTCTCACAGTTTTGGAGGCTGGAAGTCCAAACTTAAGGTGCCAGCATGATCAGGGTCATGAGAAGACCCTCATCAGGGTCACAGCCTACCATTTCTTGCTATATTCTCACCTAGTGGAGAGGGCTAGGTGCTGTCCCAGGCCTCTTTATAAGGTCACTAATCCCATTCATCAGATCTTCACCCTCCTGATCCAATCACCTCCCAAAGTCCTCACCTCTTAAATACTATCACCTCAGGTTTAGGTTTTCAACTCATGAATTTGGGGAGAACATAAAAATTAAGCCTCTAGCAGGTGTGTTAACAAGTGTGGTTTTGATGTGGTTACTCCAGCCAAACAACAGGCAAGCATCCAGCAGCACCATGAAGCTCCGAAATATTAAATTACCAGTTTTGAGGCCAGATGGTAGCAGGTAGGCAGTGTCTGTAAGAGCTGTGTGCTTCAAAGTATTTATTTACCTAATTCTGAATTTAGAAAAAGTAAATAGGACCGAACTGTATGTACAAATTTATAGTACAAAAATGCTAATTAATATGTTGAAGGAAGATCAGGTTGATAAAGAAGAAAAATTCTAAACTGATAAGTAAAATGGCAGAGAACATGAAAGAAAGAGTGGTGAGAATACAAGCTAAACACTCTAATCAGATGGAAATACCACCTGAGAAAAATTAATAGGTAGCTTCCATATCTTGGCTATTGTAAATTATATTACAGTAAACAGAGGGGTGCATATATCCTTTTCAGTTTAGTGTTTTCTTTTGATGCACAGTACTACTCAGTACTGGTATTCCTGAAACATATGGTATTTTTATTTTTAATTTTTTTTGGGGGGGGAACTTTATACTGTTTACCACAGTAGCTTCACTAATTTACATTACCACCAACAGTACATTAGGGGTCCATTTCTCCACGTTCTTGCCAACACTTGTTACTTCTTGTCTTTTCTATTCTAGCTACCTGACAGGTGAAAGGTGATAGTTCTGAATTTCCCTGTTAATTCATTATGTTGAGCATCCTTACATATGTTTGTTGGTCACCTTTATGTCTTCTTTGGAAAATGGCTATTCAGGTTCTCTGCATATTTTTTAATGGGATGTGTGTGTGTGTGTGTGTGTGTGTGCGTGTGTGTTGAGTAGTAGAAGTACTTTCTATATTTTCGATAATTTCTTATCAAATTTATCATTTGCAGTGTCTTCTACATTCAGTAGGGTGTCTTTTCGTTCTGTTGATGGTTTCCTTTGCTATACAAAAGGTTTTTTTTTTTTTTGTATAGTAACAATAGTTTATTTTTGCTTTTGTTTCTCTTGCCTGAAGAGAGATATTTAGAAAAAATGTTGCTAGAGCATATAACAAAGAAGTTACTGCCTATGTTTTCTTTTTATTTATTTATTTATTTATTTATTTATTTATTTATTTATTTATTTATTTATTTTTTTGCCTATGTTTTCTTATAGGAGTTTTATACTTTCAGGTCTCATATTTAAGTCTTTAGTCTAAAGACTTTTGAGTTTATTTTTGTGTAAGATGTAAGAGAGTGGTCCAGTTTCATTCTTTTCCATGCTGCTGCCCAGGGTTCCCAGCACTGTTGCTGAAGAGATGATCTTTTCCCCATTGTATAGGGAACTCCCTTATTGTATATTGACCATATAAGTGTGGGTTTGTTTTCTGGGTTCTGTTTTTATGCCAGCACTGGTAATCAACAGTATTAGCAGAGCTTTGTAGTATATCTTAAAATCAGGGATTGTGATAACTCCAGTTTTGTTATTCTTTTTCAAGATTGCTTTGGCTATTGAGTCATTTGTGGTTCCATACAAATTTTAGTATCATTTTTTCTAATTCTGTGAAAAATGCTCTTGGTATTTTGATAGTGATTGCATTGAATCGATAGCTTGCTTTGAGTAGTATAGGCAGTGATATTCTTCCAATCCATTAGCATAGACTATTTTTCCATTTGTGTCATCATCAATTTCTTTCATCAATTCAATAGTTTTCAGAGTATAGGTCTTTCACTCATTTGATTAAGCTTATTCGTAGGTTTTGTTTTGTTTTGTTGCAAATGTAAATGGGATAGTTTTCTTAATTTCTCTTTCTGATGCTTTGTTATGGATGTACAGACATATAATGGATTTCTGTATATTAATTTTAAATCTTGCAACTTTACTACTAAATGCATTTATCAGTTCTACTTGGTGTTTGGTGGGATCTTTATGATTTTCTACACAGTGATAGTTTATCTTCTTTCTTACAATTTAGATCTTTCAATTTATTTTTCTTGTCTGATTGCTGCAGCAGGACTCCCAGTAGTATGTTGAATAAAAGTGGTGAAAGTGGACATTCTTGTCTTGTTCTTCAACCTAGAGGAAAGAGTTTTCCACTATTCATTATTATGTTAGATGTGAAATTTTATTATGTTGGGGTAATTCCCTCTAAACCTACTTTACCAAGTTTTTATCATGGATGGATGGATATATTTTGTCAAATGCTTTTTCTACATCTGTTGAGATTATTATATGATTTTTATGCTTTCTTTTGTTAATGTGATGTATCAAATTGATTTGTGAACACTGACACACCCATGCTTCCCTGGAATAAATCCTACTTAATTGTGGTGAATGATTTTATTTTATTTTTTTAATGTATTGGTGGATTCAGTTTGCTAATATTTGGTTGAGGATTTTTATATCCATGTTTATGAGAGATATTGGCCTGTATTTCTTTGTTTTATAGGGTCTTTATCTGGTTTTAGTATCAGGGTTAAGCCAGCCTCATAGAATTAATTTCAAAACTTTTCTTTGATTTTTTTCTTTTTGAAAGTAGTTTCAGAACAGGTGTAAACTCTTCTTTAAATGTTTGACAGTGGGACACCTGGGTGTCTTAGCGGTTGGGTGCCTACCTTGGCCGAGGTCATGATCCCAGGATCCAGGATCAAGTGCCGCACTGTGCTCCCTGTGAGGAGCCTGCTTCTCCCTCTGCCTGTGTCTCTCTCTCTCTCTCTCTCTCAGTCTATGTCTCTCATGAATGAATAAATAAATCCTTAAAAAAAAAAAAAAACCCTTAGAACATTAAAAAATAAATAAATATTTGATAGAATTCACCTGTGAAGCCATCTGGTCCTGAATTTTGATTTGTTGGGAATTCTAAAATTACTGATTCAGTTTCATTATTAGTAATTGATTTGTTCAATTTTTTTTCTTTCTTCCTTATTCAGTTTTGGAAGATCATGTATTTCTAGGAATTTATCCATTTCTTCTAGCTTCTCTAATATGTTGGCATATGATTTTTATACTATTGTAATCTTTTGTATTTCTGTAGTGTCAGTTCATTCTCCTCCATTTCTATTTCTTCCTTCCTTTCTTTTTCTTTCTTTCTTTCTTTCTTTCTTTCTTTCTTTCTTTCTTTCTTTCTTTCTTTCTTTCTTCTTCTTTCTTTCTTTCTTTCTTTCTTTCTTTCTTTCTTTCTTTCTTTCTTTCTTTCTTTCTTTCTTTCTTTCTTAAAAAGATTTTATTTATTTATTCATGACAGACACAGAGAGAGGGGCAGACAAAGGCAGAGGGAGAAGCAGGCTTCCCTCAGGGAGTCCAATGTGGGACTCGATCCTGCGACTCTGGAATCAAACCCTGAGCTGAAGGCAGAGGCTCAACCTCTGGGCCACCCAGTTATCCTTCTCATCCTTCATTTCTGATATTAAGTCCTCTGTTTGTTTTTTGTTTTTTTTTTTTTTTCCTTGATGAGTTTGGCTGAAGACTCATAAGTTTTGTTTATTTTTTCAAAGAACTAGCTCTTTGTTTCACTGATCTCTTGTATTGTTTTTTAAGTCTCTATTCTTTATTTTGCTCTAATCTTTATTCTTTCCTTGTACTAGCTTTGGGCTTTGTTCTTTTTTTTCTTTTTTCTTTTTTTTTTTTTTTTTTTTATAGCTCTTCTAGGTGTAAGATTAGGTTGTTTATTTGAGATTTTTCTTGTTTCCTGAGGTAGGCTTGTATTGCTATAAATTTTATATCTGCTTTTGCTGTGTTCCAAAGATTTTAGAGCATTGTGTTTTCATTTTTCTCCATACAGTTTTTTATTTCCTCCTTGATTCCTCACTTGACACATTCATTGTTTAGAAAAATAATGTTTAGCTTCCATGTATTTGTTTTCATTTCAGCTTTTTTCTTACAATTGATTTGTTTCATACCACTATGGTCAGAAAAGATGTTTATATGATTTCACTCTTAAATTTCTTGAGACTTGTTTTATGGCTCAACATGTGATCTATTTTGGAGGATGTTCTATGTGCACTTTGAAAAGAATGTCCATTCTGCTGTTTTGGGATGCAGTGTTACGTGTATATCTGTTAGGTCCATCTGGCCTAAAGCCACTATTTCCATATTGCTTTCTATTTGGATGATTTATCCATTAATTCAGTGGGGTTTTAAAGTCCGCTACTATTATTGTGTTATTGTCAGTTTGTCCTTTTATGCCTGTTAATGTTTGCTCTATGTATTTAGGTGCTCCAATGTTGGGTGCATAGATATTTACCATTGTTATATCCTCTTGGGATTTATCCCTTTATCATTATGTAGTGACCCTTTTGTCTGTTGATACAGTCTTTGTTTTAAAATTTATTTTGTTGGACATAAACTATTGCTACCACAGATTTTTTCCGCTTCCATTTGCATAGTAATGTTTTTTTTTTTTTTTTTTTTTTTTTCCCAGCACTTCACTTTCAGTCTATCTTTGTCCTTAGGCCTGAAATGAGTTTCTTGTAGGCAGCATATAAATGGGTGTGATTTTTTTTAAACCATTTAATTACCCTATATCTTTTGTTTGGAGTATTTAGTCTATTTACATTTAAATAAGGTGGATAGGTATGTATTTACTGTCTTTTTGTTAATTGTTTTCTTTCTGTTTTTCTCTGTTCCTCTCCTCTTGTTCCCTTCTCTTGTAGTTTGGTGGCTTTTTAGTGTTAAGGTTGAATTCCTTTCTTTTTTATTTATTTATTTTTTGTATATATGTTTTGATCTGTAGTTACTATTAGGTTCAAATACAACATGTGTGTAGTAGTTTATACTAAATTTATGGTTGCTTAAGCTCAAACACATTCAAAACACACTAAATTTTTAGTTTCTCTTCCATGTTTTCTGTATATTGTGTCATATTTTGCATCTTTTTATTTTGTATATCTTTTGACTGAATTTTGTAGATTTAATTGATTTTACCACTTTTGTATTTTAACCTATATACTGGCTTTATAAGTGGATTAATCTTCTACATTTACTATATGTTTGGTTTTACTAGTGAAATTTTTTCCTTTCATAATTTTCTTCTAGTTATGGCCTTTTACATATTTTTCTTTTTTTTTTAAAGATTTTATTTATTTATTCATGAGAAACACACACACACAGAGACAAAGACAGAGAGAGAGAGAGAGAGAGAGGCAGAGACACAGGCAGAGGGAGAAGCAGACTCCCCTTAGGGAGCCTGATGTGGGACTCAATCCTGGGTCTCCAGGATCATGCCCTGGGCCAAAGGCAGGTGCTAAACCACTGGACCACCTGGGATTCCCCTATTTTTATTTTTTTTTCTAATTGTATCCTCCACATTATTATCATTTTCTTTATGGTTCTTAACTTCTGTAGTTTGGGACCTTCAAACTCCCCATAAGGCATCCCTTGGAATTAGCATCTCCATTAGTCACAGGACCTTTCAACTCTTACAGCCAAAGTCAAATTCCTTGATTATACCTTCTCCATTTTTTTGCAAATTGATTCTCCACCAAATTCTCTATGAAGCATAGCCTACATTTTTCCTTATTACTTTCCTGCTTAAAATGGTTGATATACTCATTTGGCTCTTTTTTCTCCCCCCTTGTACTTAGAGTGACTCATGTTCTGTCTCTCTTTAACTCCATCTCTGGAAACTAGTGCCATGACTTTGTTTAGGTTTGGGTGGGATTCTTTGGGTTTCAGTTGTGTTAGCTTCTTTTTTCTACTGGCTTATCTCTTTTTACATGATAATCCTATGAGTAACCAGATATTCATGATATCTGGTGGATGTAGTTTAAGATTGACAGTTACAGTATTTTCTATAATAAGTTGAGTTTTTCCATGTGATTTCTGCAGGTATACATGACTGCTATGTTTCTGTGTAACTCCATCATAAATAAAATTTTGTGGGCATGATAAATGTCATGAACATAATACTGAATATGCATGAAAAAATAAGTCCTCATGCAAATAACAACATTAAAAATTTTTTTCTGACTCTTTTCTTCATCTGAAATAATTAAGTTAAAAAATTCCTTCCAAATTCTTAATAGAGAAAATCCAATAATCAAAAATGTTGATTCTCTTAGATGCCTTTTAAAGTAAGAGACAGAAGCAAGATGTGGTGGGTGTAGAAAGAGGTGAGGGAGGAACAGACTCTCACCCAGGCCCTTCAGGCATGGGAATAACACATGGAGATGAATTCCCATAATACTTGGTTTTGAAAACCAGAGAGGCCTCATTTTGAGAGTTCTTATCATCAGTGGGACTTAACACTTGGAATATTAAAAATCCATAGACTTGGCTCTGGAGAGCCTGGAGGGTGATAGGAAAGAGTCCCTAAAGAGACAGTACAATAAACAACCCCACAAAGATAGTATAGAAGCAGCAGTTTGGAAAAACTGGGGCAGGGACACCTGGGTGGCTCAGCGGTTGAGCCTTTGCCTTCAGCTCAGGTCGTGACCCCAGAATCTGGGATCAAGTCCCATATCGGGCTCCCTGCGAGGAGCCCGCTTCTTTCTCTGCCTCTCTCTCTCTCTGTGTCTCTCATGAATAAATAAATAAAATCTTAAAAAAAAAAAAAAAAACTGGGGCATATGGGGGGAGAGGGGTGGATGTCTATACTAATCTTAGAGCCTGTGTGGAAGGGGCAGGGATCTTTGGGAGACTTCTTTCGGATCAAAAGATCTGCTGGGCACCATATCCCTTCCCACAACACAGCCTAGATATACTTACACCTGTGGGAACCACCTCAGAACCAATACTCTCCACCTAGCTTTTTTTTTTTTTTAAGATTTTATTTTATTTATTCATGAGAGACACACAGAGAGGCAGAGACAGGTAGAGAGAGAAGCAGGCCGCACGCAGGGAGTCTAATGTGGGACTCAATCCTGGGACCCCAGGATCACACCCCGAGTCGAAGGTAGATGCTCAACCACTGAGCCACCCAGGTATCCCTCTTCACCTAGCTTGCTAACAGCATGCTCTGCTTTTGTGTGCCTTCTATGTGGTCAGTCATGACAGGAGTTTTCCTGGGTGGCTGCAGGTCCCTTCCTACAACAGATTAGCAAGGACCTTGCTGTACTGCACCCAGCCCCAGCAACTCTCCTGCACTCTCCCTCTCCAGCCCTACAGCAATTTTCTAAGACAATTCCAGATCTCTTCCCATGGCACACCTGCCCAAACCTTGCTAACACTGCAAGCCCCATTCCTGTGTTCTCCTGTGGACCTACCCCTCCAATATACCCTTGGCCAAAGCCCATTCAAAACAGTGCCACAACACCAGCAATGTGCAAGCAGTCCTGACAGTGGCCAGCACCACTCTAAAGTGATTGCTGCCATTGAGAGAGGGGAGGATAACAGCATATACTAGTCCAATTGCTACACAACCGGTGGGCTAGTGGCAGACAAATGGTCTGACTATAGGCCCCATCCACCAATGACAGCTTCTTAGGGGACAACACAGGGTAAGCACCTTGCAGTTTAGCACTACTGCATCTCTGGCAAATGCTTGGTCTAACTCAATTCAAGCCCAGGGCAGTCCCAGACTGACCCGTTAACAACACAGGGAATAAGCCCTGCCCACAACAGGCAAAAAGAACAATTGCAGATAATTTGATTGAAGGCAGAGGTAGCTCAGCCATAATAGGAGGGCGCTTGCAATACACATAGAGATATCCCTGAAGTGCCAGATTCCAGTAAATAGGAAACATTGCATTGCAGGGCACTACATATCTTGTTCTTCCTAATGCCACCACTTCTTTTTCTTTTTTCTTTTTTTTCTTTTTTTTTATGCCACCACTTTTAAGAGCAGGAGACATACCTGACTTTCCTAACATATAGAAACAGACATATAGTTAGGTTATCTCAGCATTGTTTACAATAGTCCAATTGTGTAAATAAGCCAAGTGTTCATCAATCAATGAATGGATAAAGAAAAGATATGTATACAGTGGAATATTATTCAACTATAAAAAGATGAAATTTTGCTATTTGGAATAACATAGATGGATCTAGATAGTATAATGTAAGTGAAATCAGTCAGTCAAAGAAACACAAACACAAAAATGATTTCCACAAATATCATATGTAGAACTTAAGAAAGAAAACGAAGAAAAAAAGAGACAACCCAAAAAACAGACTTTTACTATAGGGAACAAACTTGTGGTTACCAGAGAGGAAGTTGATGGGGTGGGTGATAGGTGAAATAGGTGAAGGGAATTAGGAACATATTTATCATGATGAGCACTGAGTAATATATAGAATTGTTCTAATCATGATATTGTATACCTGAAATAGATATAACACTGTATGTTATCTGTACTGGAATTAAATTAAAAAATAAAAAGGGATACTTTTTATGTCTTTAATAATAAGAGATATATTAAGTACATTTTCTTCCCTTAAAACTGTGTTAAATTTCTATCTAAATTCATACTACAATAACCACTACTTAAACAGCTTTTCCATTTCACAGTTCTTTCTGCTTTTTTTCTTTTTTTCTTTCTGCTTTTATATGCAAATTGACTTGTTATTAAATAATTGGATTAATTTTGCAGCCAGAGAAATTAATGTTTTATATATATATATATATTTGTTGTCAGGTATTGTAAAAAGAAAATAAGTTTACAGAGGTTTCCTAGATTGGAAATCTATTTACAACTTTTGAATTTCCATTACTACTACCATATAGACTATCTTGGTAGTAGACTCAGTGTTCAAGTATCTATTTTGGAGGCAACCTCAGCATCTTGAAGAATCTACTTTTCCAAAACTATGTCTTAAATAACTTTTCTGAGATGGATATGTCAGTAAATATAAAAAAATAAAGTGAAGGGTAAATTGGCTTGCCTAAATAAACTATCCTATTGCACTATAATAAAAACGCAATTTTAAAAATCAGAATTCTGAGAAAGAATTGGGGGTTGGAATCTAGAGAGAAAATATTTTTATGCATCATTATATTGATGCAAATATCTTCCTCACAATGATACTATGCAATAGTTGTTTTCCCTATTTTAGTAGATGAGGGAACTGAAGCAGAGAAAAATCAATCAATCAATGTAGAATACTCTTGATACCATGGGGCAAGAGGTGGCTCAAACTGGCCTGTCTCCCATGCAGTAGAGAGTCTGGCAGGGCTTGTCCTTGGAGTTCTTTATTTTGTACAAGAATTTCTACTTTACTGGGCTTGCTGAAGATGTCCAACAAAGATCCATGTGAACAACATAAGGGACTCATTGGACAAGACACACCAAATTCTGGTTGTATGTCCATTCTTACCCTTTTTTCCTTTTTTTGCCTGTCCTAGGGACCAGGTCCATATAGGTCTGGCCAAGTGACCAAATAATCTGCGTAACTGTTTAGGACTGGGTTGATTGGGCAGCAGATAACATCCCAAATAATACCAATGATAGCTAGCATTGTGATAACTAATGATAATAACAAAGAAAATCTTACAAGATTTTGAGAAGCTGAGTCACAAAATAACTAATGTATATAGTGCTTATGACTTACCAAACAGTTCCCAAGTTTATTATTTGCTTTATTAAAGCAACCTTGTTTAATATTTTTTTATTTTTCTCAACTTTAAAGAAAAGGAATAAGATTTTCAGACTCTGGGTCACATAGTCAGTACTTGCTAGAACTAGGTCTTCTTATTCCAAACTCTTGGTAAAAAGTCTCCTTAAGACTCACTGGCTTAAAAAAAAAAAAAAAAAAAAAAAGACTCACTGGCTTAAAATAACACGGTTGACTTGCAGGTTCACAATTTGTACTGGATTCAGCAGGCCGGTTATTCTGCTGACTGTGACCAGGCTTACTCAAGCAACTGTTGTCAACTACTGGTCACCTAGGTGTCACAGCTCTGAAGATTGGCTAGCTATCAGCTGAAGTGAAGGGGAAGACTGAGCCACACTCTGTCTCATCCAGAAAAGTTCCAAAATCAGCAAAACAAGGAAAACCTCAATGTTCAATCACTTTTTAAGTCCTTGCTTGTGTCTCATTGCTGCTGCTTACTTGGTCAAAGAAAGTAACATGCCCAAGTTCTAGTATCAGTGTGTGAGGGGACCATATGAGGGCATTGATAGACAGAGGCATGAAAAAATTTGAGACCATTATTGCAGCGATTTACCATAGTTGCTTAAAAGAGAACCCCCCTCCCCAATTCTAAAAGGTTATTTTAATTTTATTGCTTTCTGAGGAAACATTGATTCAAAAGGAATGAACAAACTTTTCAAAGGTTATGAAGGGAGTGTGATGTAGTGTAGTCTCTAAAGTCTGGAGCAACAAATATCAAAGATGTTCTATAGAACCTTGATTCTGGGAACTGCTCCTCAAAAAGATGGAATTTGTCATATGTTTAGAAAATACCCCACTTTAGTCTTGAGCCTATGTGATTTTCTTTGTCAACTTGACTGGGCCATGGGAGGCCCCAGCCTTTGATCAAAGATTATTCTGTGTATGTGCCTGTTAGTGTGTTTCTGAATGAGATTAATGTTGGACTGAGTAGCCTGAATAAAGCAGATTGCCCACACCAGTGTGGGTGAGCCTCATCCAATTAACTGGGCATTTATCCAACCAACCTGAATAGAACGAAAAAGCTAAATGGGAACTCCTGCTGTCTGTTTGAGCTGGGACATTGGTTTTTCTGCTGCCTTTGGATTCAAACAGAAAAACTGACTCTCTTTGGGCCTTAAACCTGCTGTCTTTTGGACTGAATTTATACCATTGGCTCATTTCATTCTCAGATTTTTGGAATCAGACTGGAAATTCACCCTCAGCTCTTTCTGGTCTCCAGCTTGTTGACTATAGATCTTGGGTCTTCATAGTATCTATAGTATGTGAACCATTTTTTTTTTTTCAGGCTTTCTCCTTCTCTTTCTCTCTCTCTCTCACACACCTTCTATTGGTTCTTGTTCTCTTTAGAACCTTGAATAATACAGCATGTTATACATTGACATATTTTATATACTAATGACTCTAAAATTGGCTGGAGTGAAAAATAAAAATTGTTTATTTTTTAATATGAAATAATTTTCAAAATGAGTAGAAAAGACTTGAGGTATGTTTTGGTTCTGCTACAAACTGTGACTTTCAATATTTATGTGAAGCCTTTAGGTAAGTTTCTGATTCCTTATCTGTAAAACAGAAAGATTGAGAAAGTACTTCTAAAGGTATTCACATGCTAAATTTTCTCTAGAAACTACTAAAGAAATCAAAATTATTATTACTATGCTTAAATGACTATTTGAACTTTATATATTGTAAAACTACAGAACCCATTATTATACAGCATCTATTAGTATTCTGAGAAATTAATCTTCCAGTGAACATATTTTATAAAATATATTTAGGAAGTAGAAAGACCAGGAAAATGGCAACTTTAAAAACTTTGTATGGTGAAATTTTGATCTGCACATATAATTTGGCTGTGTGTGTGTGTGTGTGTGTGTGTGTGTGTGTGTGAGACACATCTGAGGACAAAATGAAATGGCAAAATGTGTTTATTTTAGACATAGATGTGTCTAAGAAAAAACAACAAAAAAGAGGTTTCAACAAGAGAATTCTTCTGATTACACCTTTTTTCGAGAAAGGATGATTACTGGATATCTTGGAGGAAACTTTGTATCCTAGTAGGAAGACAATATTAAAATAATAGTAATAACGGTACCATGCAATTCTCAATCACCATTCCGTTTCAGAGTACTTACATATCTGTTACCCCATTTGAAAAATGATTCATGGACAAAGAAGCAGTACAGTTGATTCAGCCATATAGTTGTAGGCTGCTAGATGATTTTTGGATAGGTAAACTACAAAGGAAGCAGAAAAAGCTTTTCTTTCACCCTGGTCAAAGGGCATGGACGTCTTGTTTTTGCAGAATAAAAACACAGGCTGGCGAATAGTAACTAACATTGACAAAACAGATTACACTAGAATATAAAAAAAAATAAAGCTATAGTTTCTGTGTGAATAGTTTTTCTGTCACTGCTGTGGACTGGACACTGCATTTAAAAAATATTTCCCTACTCAAAAAATGAAATCTTGAGATGTCTTTGGAAAGTGTTTTAAAGGGGGTATATTTATTTCTTTTAACGCCCCTCCCCCAGTAAAGCATATATTATCAGCAACCAATGATTTTAAATATATATCAAAATGTGATGACTCGAATACTACTTCTTCTCCAGTTGGCTTGTAATTAACATAGGCTTCTGTTATTTTGCTCATTCTTTTGCTCATTCTTTTGCTCTCTGTGACCTATTAGCACAATGATGAGGCAGCAGACACCTTCTCTAGCTGTTATATTAAGGATCATAAAAAAGTTACTACTATTTTTCTAACTGAAAATATAACATGTAACTTTTTAAACTATCTGATCTTGAAAGTAAAAATAATATGAAGAAACACATTTTTGAATACTAATTTCCAGTGAGTAGTAAAGTATTACTGGTACTAATGCTGTTTACTTTTGACCTTTATAGTCACATTGTCTGTCCCATGATCAGCAACTTAGAATGAATCTAGAATAATTATTTTCTGCCTTCTTACAGGCCCCAGGCAAGATGTTAAAGGATGAATCCCTTATGCACTCAAAATCTTTACTGGGACAATAAATTAATTCGAGTATCATATTGAGAAGGAAGAAATGAAGTTTCATATTTATTAAAAGTAAAACAAAGAAAAACTGTCTTTAGAATTCTCTAATATAAAGCTTAATATTTAGTCACCTCTTTTCCAGACATATTTCCGTAATTCACTCTGCCATCACTTCTCTCCCCGTAGGTTCCAGAATGTAGTTTAAATTCTGCTTCCTTTGTGAAAATTTTCCCATAGTTTATCTGAAAGTAAATTTTTCCTTTTCATCTTCTACGTCCATATTTTCTACCGGGCCTGTGTTGTCGTTTTTTAACATATAAGTGAGTAATGTCAAGATTAAGAGTGTGGCCATCCATCTAAAAAGTCAAAATTCAAGTGCTAAGTGCTTGCTCTTAGCAACGTTAATTTACTCTATACATTTGGGCAGAGTTTTAGTGCCCTCATATCTCTCTCATTTGATAAATATGGGGTAGGAAGAGTTTATATGTCTTTTCAGGTTGTTAGAAAACAATATGACCCTTGGTATGTATAGTCTGCTTATTAAAAGATGACAGTGAAGTCACCTGAGTGGCTCAGTCAGTTATACATCTGGCTCATGATTTTGGCTCAAGTCATGATCTCAGGATCATAAGTTCGAGCCCTGTGTTGGGCTCTGTGCTCAGCAGCGAGTCTGCTGGAAATTCTCCTCTCCTCTCTGCCTGCCCTCTCCCTAAATAAATAAATAAATAAATAAATAAATAAATAAATCTTTAATTTAAAAAACCTATCTTTTCTTAATCTTCATCATTCTCAACATTTTCAGTGTCATTTATCTAACTACATTTTAGTCTCAAAAGAATGAGAAGAGATCCTTAATATTTTTTTGACTTCCACATTGCCTGATATAATGTCTTGCTCATAGTAGATGCACAAAAAGTAGTTGTTAATAGCTATCTGACACCAGTGAAGAAGGAGGAAAAAGGAAAGTTAAAAGGTAAGATGACTTTATATGGACAGTGGTAATTTTAAAATTAATATCCTAGAGTCAATATTTAGCCTGTATATTAAATCAACAGAGTAAATGTTAATGTTTTTGAAAAGATTCTTGCAAGGAGTGCTCAAATAAGCTGTAATTCTGCTGCTATGAGTATAATATTTAAAATACTAGAGGACCAATGAAGAAAAGATCTGCAATGTTACAAATGTGTAAAATGGGAGGAATATATAAAGTAACACGTAGATAATTATCTATGGTTTTCTAGGCACTATGGTCAAGGCTGGGAATCAAATGATCATAGCTCATTACCCTAAAGTAGCTCAAGATCAAGAGGGCATATGACTAAGCAATAAATTATGGGAGGCTGATATGCCCTACATAAATGTTTATACAGGACGCTACGGAGGCAGAGAGGAAGGACATGCAAGCAATCCAGGGGAAGGACACTGAGAAATATTTAGGAAGTTGTACTTGAGTTAAATCTTGGAGACTTAGGGAAACATGCCGAGAGTCTGCTGTGATTGCTTAGGAGAAGTATGACCAGTGTCTTGAAAAAGAGGCTAAAAGGCAAAATTGGAAAAAGGCATGAATCAGAAACAATACAGAAAAACTCCATGATAGTTCACTCTGAATGAATCCAAGTTCGTAAATAGTGGAATTAGTGATTAGCTTCCATCCTTTGATCAACTTCTACTCTTGAATAGGAGTAGTCTAAAGTCTTTTCCTTCTGGAGAGAAGGTGAGGCCAACTAGGAAAGTAGCAGGCACCTACACCTTAATGAGGTGTGTAGCCTTATATCCTCATTATTCTCCTGTATCAATCCCTGCAGATTTGGTCAACAAATCAGGTCCATTGCTAGGCAGATTCCTGAATGACTGCTTCTGTCTAGAAGTGCCAGCGTGTCACAGGATGAAGTTATCACCATTTATATTTTAAGCTGGAGTGGACAACTACCACCAGGTGGCACCAAATTGCAGCCAGGACTTGGATGGATTTGGATCTCACAGGCTCAGATTCCCTGACCATGAGCTATACAGGCTTACTCAAGTCATTTTATTAACCTCACAAAAATCTAACCCAGCATTTTAAGTGATTGAATTTTTAGACCCTACATCTCATAGCGTAGTAGGTATTTTAGTGCATTTTCAAATGAGAGAAGAAAATTAAAGCCCAGATAAGGATGACAATGTAAAATAATTCGAGTCTGCTGACTCACCAGTTAATGAAGTAGTTCATTGGTAGAGAGGGAAGAAGGCTGATTTACAGAAGGAAGGATGGAATTCTGGCCTTCGGTATTTTTTTTTTTTTCCTTCAGTATTTTTAAGTTTCTGTAACAGGCATCCACTAAGGAATGAGAAGAGAAAAGGAGTGAGAAAGGCCATTTGAGTGAGCAGAAAGCCATTTTACTGGTTTATTTCATAAGTAAATGCACAAAGACTGGAGAAGTGGTAGCATCATCAAGAGGAAAAATAGCTCTTAATGTTCTTTTTTTGTTTGTTGTTGATGCCCAGTTTCAAGACTAGTGCAGTTAGATTTGAAATGGAAGGGAGGTGAGTGGGGGGATGGGGTAATGGGTGATGGGCATTAAGGAGGGCACTCGATGTAATGAGTACTGGGTGTTCTACACAACGGATGACTGACCTCTACATCTGAAACTCTATGTTAACTAGTTGAATTTAAATAAATAATAAAAAAAAAGGAAACATACAAACTAATTTCTACTAGATTCTTTCAGAGAGTGGCATTTTAATCCTTGTTGCCCTTTGATAATAGTCAGAAATTTGCCATGTCATCAGCCCCAGGCCCTAGGTCTTGATCCTAATTTTGACGTCCCTCTGAATCTCCAGGACTCTGTCTTCCCAGTGCGACGTTGAGGGCGAGCTCTGCCTGGTGACATAGCTTTTCCATTATCTCATCAGGCATTTTCTGTCCTCTGCCACTTAGCTGATATTATTGTCTCTTGCTATAAAATTATTTATGCCGGGCAAACTTCCCTCCCAGGTAAACTTTGCCCCTGCTACTCATAACTGATGCTGCTGTGGAATTTCCCCCAGAAGATTCCTAAATTGAAGGAACTCTTAATCCATCTAGAGGTGTTCCACTAGGGCCCAGCCGTGAACAATAGCTTTACCATATGTGTCTCAAGACACTGTCTTTTCTCAGCTTTGGAAAGTTGGACGTTGAGTAGAGTGCCAATCTATATACCATTATGCAGGAGTAGAATCTGCCCCTAGTGCAGTGCCTCTGGACTCTGTACTTGGAAAACAGTAGGGGAGTTCTCTTGAAACAAACAAACAAATGAACAAAACCTCACTCCAACCAATTTTAAAATCAGCAGATCTGAGCTAGCACTGGAGCCTTTTTTTTAAATAATAAATTTATTTTTTATTGGTGTTCAGTTTGCCAACATACAGAATAACACCCAGTGCTCATCCCGTCAAGTGCCCCCCCTCAGTGCCCGTCACCCAGTCACCCCCAACCCCGCCCTCCTCCCCTTCCACCACCCCTAGTTCGTTTCCCAGAGTTAGGAGTCTTTATGTTCTGTCTCCCTTTCTGATATTTCCTACCCATTTCTTCTCCCTTCCCTTCTATTCCCTTTCACTATTATTTATATTCCCCAAATGAATGAGACCATATAATGTTTGTCCTTCTCCGATTGACTTATTTCACTCAGCATAATACCCTCCAGTTCCATCCACGTTGAAGCAAATGGTGGGTATTTGTCATTTCTAATGGCTGAGTAATATTCCATTGTATACATAAACCACATCTTCTTCATCCATTCATCTTTCGATGGACACCGAGGCTCCTTCCACAGTTTGGCTATTGTGGCCATTGCTGCTAGAAACATCGGGGTGCAGGTGTCCCGGCGTTTCACTACATCTGAATCTTTGGGGTAAATCCCCAACAGTGCAATTGCTGGGTCGTAGGGCAGATCTATTTTTAACTCTTTGAGGAACCTCCACACAGTTTTCCAGAGTGGCTGCACCAGTTCACGTTCCCACCAACAGTGTAAGAGGGTTCCCCTTTCTCCTCATCCTCTCCAACATTTGTGGTTTCCTGCCTTGTTAATTTTCCCCATTCTCACTGGTGTGAGGCGGTATCTCATTGTGGTTTTGATTTGTATTTCCCTGATGGCAAGTGATGCAGAGCATTTTCTCACTTGCTTCTTGGCCATGTCTATGTCTTCCTCTGTGAGATTTCTCTTCATGTCTTTTGCCCATTTCATGATTGGATTGTTTGTTTCTTTGGTGTTGAGTTTAATAAGTTCTTTATAGATCTTGGAAACTAGCCCTTTATCTGATACGTCATTTGCAAATATCTTCTCCCATTCTGTAGGTTGTCTTTTAGTTTTGTTGACTGTATCCTTTGCTGTGCAAAAGCTTCTTATCTTGATGAAGTCCCAATAGTTCATTTTTGCTTTTGTTTCTTTTGCCTTCATGGATGTATCTTCCAAGAAGTTACTGTGGCTGAGTTCAAAAAGGGTGTTGCCTGTGTTCTCCTCTAGGATTTTGATGGAATTTTGTCTCACATTTAGATCTATCATCCATTTTGAGTTTATAGCACTGGAGCCTTAATTATTATTTTAAAGTACCCTAGTTACCGGAGTATGTGTAGACGGTATTGAGAACCACTTCCGTAATACCTTTAGGAAAGATCAAATGATTGCTCTTAACATTTTAACCTGCTACTTAGGTCAATTCTTTACTTAGCACATGCAGGGATACTGTTTGCTGGAATCCTGTACCTACTTTTGTTTTATGATTTATATGCTTTCTGTACTGTATGCTGTTTTAACATAGTTTTCCAGATATTTTTCATAGTGGTCTTTGTGAGAAATATAGACCTGCCAAATATATCCACTTCTCAAAAGTCTTGTCCCTCTGCCTCACCCTGAGTTGTATAATCCTACCTTTAAGCATTTTTCCAATCTAACATCTACTTCAAGCTTGAACTCCATTTATTATAGTTCTTTCCAACTTCCTTTCTGTATGGTTAATTTCAGAACTATTATGTTTGGTTTTTACATGGTAAGCTGCAAAAGCAGGTATTCAATTTAGTCTGCATCTTCCATCAAAGAGCTGTGTGCCATTACAGAACTGTGTTTACCTGAAGCATGGAGCAACTTATTTTAATTTGCACAATTTTGCCTTATGGGATAGTCATGGAGCTGCTTAAAGTTTTCTCTACCTTTTATTGGAATCCTAATTCGATATACTTTTCAGATGTGTGCCCAGGGCGCAAGGAATCCTATATTTAAGCCACTAGTAAAGGAATCACTTTAGAACCGACTCAGTCATTCATGTAGTATATTATAGTACTCTTTCCAGTTTTTAAAATCTCAAGTTTTCTGCAACTACTTTATATGCCTAAAGCAATCCTTCGGTGCAGGGTTTTAGTTACTCCTATCTTAGCTACTTCAACTGCACGTAAAGAGGGCAAATTTCAGTGTTTCCCTGGACCCTAAATCTTATCCGCTAAGTCATTCTGGACTTTCTGTGATCGTGACATTTTGTACTTTTGTCAAAGTGCTGCTACCTGGTTGGTAATGACGAGTGAGGACGTTTATCTTTCCTGTTAACTCTCTTTAAGAGCAGTTACATTCAGATTTACCTCATCTTCTTGGTCTTGCAGATCATTTTCCAATTTATATCTGTTTAGTATCTTTCTAAGATTCAACTTTTCCCTGGAGAAAATTTTTCTATTTTCACAGAATAATTAGTGTTTCTTCTGTTTTAATTATTTTCCTGTTCCTTACCTGAGGTAATTACACCATGTTTACCCAATTGCCTCAGTTTCTCCTTGATCCTCTGAGCAAGTATGATTCCTAAACTCAAAAGTTCCAAGCACAGGTTTTATAAGGACCTCCTCAGCCTTTGCTGTCCAATCATTTCATTGAGTTATCTACTTAAATACAAGTAGACAAGATATTCTCATAGGTTCTCTTCCTTTTTGTTTGTTAAGAAAAACATGGCACTCATTTGTGAATAAAGCTACATCTGGAAAGCTAAAACCATGGTTAGAACTAGTATTAATGAAATTTAATGGTCAACTTGAGGTGAAAGACAGAGAGCAGGACTTCTGCTGTCAGGCAGATCCCAGATACAGAGAAATCAGATGTTATGTGTCCATTTAATTCTCATAAGTCCTATCTGTAATCAGATAGGTCAAATCTTTGGAGAAAAAAATGAGTAAACTGGTAGCAAGGCACTATGGAAGTTTCTCCAATGGAAGATCATTGTGTGTGGAAAGAAACAAACCTAATACTAGGTGAGTGGGACTTCCTTTGAATGAATGAGATGAGGAACACATGGGTAGGGGAGGGCAGTGCACCATATTATTAAATGTCTCAAAGTTATTCTGAAAATTATCCAGAAGGATTGCTTTGTCAGAGATTAATGACAAAGGGATCATAATATATGACTGTTAGCTAATTGGATTTTTCTTCAGTCTTACAGTTGAGAGTTCTCTCAATTGTAGTGATAAGGAAGAAGGCTAGCAAAATTCAAGTATATGTAGAATATTCTAACATTTACAAATATATTAGAATACATGTGCTTTCATTTTATTTCAAATTACTAAATAATTATAGAAAATTTTCAGCAATATTGAATACTAGAAAGGATAGCTAATCCAATAAAACAATTAGAGGGACACCCGGGTGGCTCAGCAGTTGAGCGACTGCTTTCAGCCCAGGGCGTGATCCTGGGGTCCCAGGATTGAGTCTCACATTGAGCCTGCTTCTCCCTCTGCCTATGTCTCTGCCTCTCTCTGTGTCTCTCATGAATAAATAAATAAAATCTTAAAAAAAAATAAAACAACTAGAATGATACAGTTCAGCTTTATGAAAAATTAAGGTCTGAAACAGAGTTAACTCTAAAAAAGTGTTGGTAGAATGTAGGGATTAGGAAACTATATGCAGCTGATTGAATAGGATTTATACAAAGCAACATGCTAAATATTCAGAGCATATTACTGAATGAAACATGTAAAAATTGACTTATTTTTATAGCTTAATACTATGCATACAAATTAATAAACACACGTGAAACAATCATACATAAAATAAGAGCACATGTTCTAGAAGATTTATAATATGCTAGAATAAAATGGCACAAATAAATAAATCAAAAGACAATTCTTGAACTCCCAATAGAGATTAGTGAACAGGACAGCCCAGGTGGCTTAGCGGTTTGGTGCCACCTTCGGCCCAGGGCATGATCCTGGAGACCCAGGATCGAGTCCCATGTCGGGCTCCTTGCATGGAACCTGCTTCTTCCTCTGCCTGTGTCTCTGCCTCTCTCTCTCTGTCTCTCATGAATAAATAAATAAATACATAAATAAATAAATAAATAAATAAATAAGTGAATGAAGAATGTGTGATTAATGCAATTTTCTTTATAAAGTCCCAAACAAATAAAATCTATTTTAATGATATATTTTCATTTGTATCTTAATTTTTTCTGATGATAAAAGTAATAAGTTCTTTTAATTGAGAATTAAAAGAAGTTTTGAGAACCAGAACACAAAATTGTGACCACCTTACTCCTTCCATATCCTTGCAAAAAGAAACACTATTAAAGTTTTGGTATTTTTTTAAATCTGATTTTCTTATAGATGTTATTCCATGTTTTTCTCATAATATTATTAAGTATTCTCCAACATTTTAAAAAAACACACTCTCTAGAAACATATAGTTCAATGGCTATATAAAATCATTTTTCAATTACAAGCCTCAGAACAGTTTCTGCAGAGTCCAAATAGAAGTTACCTGTTATTTTTTCTAAGTGCTAGTCTTGCATAATTCTGAGTTTTGGACGTCATGTGATCATATATGAGAATGGGGGGAGGAATGGTCAAAGGAGAATGGGATTTTATAATGTAAAGTATGCATATATACAGAGGAGGCTTAGGTACAGGTAACAAAAATGGAATTTTTCTGTTCTTTTCAGAATGGTTAGCATGCCCCTGCCTTCCACACATACATGTTCCAACCAGAAATGCCTATTTCCTTTGAACCAGAGGGAAAAATAGCTGTAAGAACTCAGGCACAAAATATCTGTTGAGATATTAATTTTAATCCTGAATGCACTGTTAAGCTAGTGACGGGGGTATACCAGATACTAAAATAGTGGAAAAATTGCTCTCTACTGACAGGAATGTGATTACTTGGAAAGGAATTCAGTTTGTGTGGGTGGGAAATGACAAGAGGAAGTTGAGAGATTTTTTTTAAAAGATGATTTGTGAATCATCTGCTTAGTGGTAACCACTGAGAAGATAGAATCAATGACTCATAGAGAGAGTCCTGAGAAAAAAAGAGATATTATAAAATGGATAATGGCTTTGGTGAAAACTAGGTGTTCTTTTAGTTAAATATCAGAGTGAAAAAAAGGAAAGGAAGCATTAAAAACAACAACAAATGACCTGAAGGAGATGCAGTAATGTGTAGTAGCATAAAACCAAGGAAGGTGTTGTTAAAGCTATCAAATATCAAAAAGAAATCAGAGAATTTAAATAATATTCCTTGTATTTTAAGATTAACTTAAAAATGCATAGACTCTAATGCTAAACATTGTAGAACTGAGGAAAATAAATTATATTGGGAATTGGGACTTAGATTCCACATTTAAAATCCCAGATTTCTGAGACTTGGGGAAAAAAGCCCGATAGCCTCCTATGTATTTTAGCTTTTCCATTTGTAAAATAAAGAGATTAATTTATTGATTTCCAAAACTCTTTTCAGTTGTAAAATATTAGAATTCTGAGTGTAGCAAATGTAAGGGAAAAAATTATATGGAGTAATAAAAATGAAATAATTTTGACTCATCATGCACATTAGATTGAGAAACATGCAGAATCATTAAATTTATGATTTTATTTTACATTTATATTTACATTTAATTATATTATTAAATATGTTTAGTTATATTTATGATTTTATTAATATTATCCACTTTCATATATAAATATTGATCTATAGCTATTCTATAAAATTGTTTATTTATACTTTTCTATCTTTTACCTCTAATCAAAGAATATCTTAGGACTTAGGCCAAATGAAAGGGAAAGAAAAACAAGACTCTGCATCATGCCAGCCACATTCTTTGTCTATTGGGAAGTAGCCACAGCACAAGATAGGGGACACAGTCCTGACATGAGGCCAGAGGATATGACAACAAAGGGCCATAAGTCTCTCCTAGGGCCAGATGTGTATATAAGGCATGTCCTTCTTCCTGACATTTGTTTCCAACCCCAGGGAAAATCTGGGGAAAGAGGTAAGTAGTTGAGATATTTGAGTAACTAAGTAATTTTTCTAGTAAGAAGACTGATCATTATCTAAATGGACTCCCTAAATCATGTATTTTAGTTTAAATTATTTAAATTCTTAAATAGACTCTAAATTATTGAATTGGATTAAGTTTTAAACCCAAAGCATCAGGGATCCCTGGGTGGCTCAGCGGTTTAGCATCTGCCTTCGGCCCAGGGCATGATCCTGGAGTCCTGGGATTGAGTCCCACATCAGACTCCCTGCATGGAGCCTGCTTCTTCCTCTGCCTGTGTCTCTGTCTCTGTCTCTCTCTCTGTGTCTCTCATGAATAAATAAATAAATAAAATCTTAAAAAAAATAAACCCAAAGCATCCAAGCAAAAATATTTCCTTGGACATATGAATGGAAACTCAGGGAATAGCCATCATTGGTCATAGGCAAACTAAATTAGGCATATTTCTCTCAATACACGTGACATATTAGGAGTTAAATTTTGACAACCACGTAAATTGCCATTTTATAAATCAGAAATCTTAGGCTGTATTCTTTTCCTGTTGTGTTCAGGTATATTGCTGTCTTCTAGAATACAGGTTGTATAAACAGAAATAGCTTCTTCTATTTGTCTAAGCTATGAAGTTCAAGGGAAGGGACCTCAATGAGATCAGCCAAAGATTTCATTAATTGAGATTCACATACAGGCAGTTTGAACAACATGGCAGTGAATTCTAATAGCTTATATAGCTGCTTCATTTTATGCTGGGAAACTTTTTCTTAAGTTCTTTCCTTCATTTATTCTTGATCAGATGCCCTCCATTTTCTAGGAACAGCCCTATTAACAGAAGATAGGAATCCAAGGAGGTGCGGGTATATACCATAAGGTATAAATAAGTCATACGTAGTAGCCCTTTATTTATTAAAACAACAACAACAATTGATTGTCTATCAAATGTCACATACTGCTCTGTGTGGTAGGGATAAAAGGATGAACGAGACAGATATTGCAATGAGAAGAGATAAAGACAATAAAACAATAAATAAGATAGTTTCAGATTGCAATAAGTGATGTAAAGAAAATAAATTCATATGACCAAGAGTCTGTAGGGTGTGGAAATTTCTTTGAAGCAAGTGATAAAGGAGGGACTCTGAGAAGAAACTGTTTTAACTCAAATTAGAATCATAGTCTAAGACAAGGGGATCAGAGAATTCAGGCAGTGGAAATAGAGCCTTATAGATCAAAATTGGCTATAGGTTAAGTTTTTGTATGGTGAGGTGCACGGGGTGGACAGCCATACAAGATGAGATTGCAGAAATAGGGCTAAATCTCACAAAGCCACGGTAAGTAGTTTGGATTCTCTTCTAAATGAGAATATGTAATGGTTTATATTGGTGCTCAAATTCCCTGGGATCTGTCTGACCATTTTGGGGCATATTTCAGCTTCAGTAAGTCTTTCTTCCAAGAGTCTTTCTTCCAAGTGCCTGTCACTATTTTTTGGAGGAATGCTTTTAGTGGCTGGAGCCTGACTTGCCCCTACTGCAGAGAAATATCTGAAATTTTATGTCTGTTACCCCCTAACCAATAATTAGGTAATTCATGGGTGCAGCTTCAAGCTGAGGAAATCCTGAGACTTAATATTCTCTCCAGAGTTTTTCTTTGAGATTAAGTTGAAACGACCCTCTCTGGGATTTAGCCTGTGATCACATCCTTGCCTGGATCTCTTCTTTTCTCTGTTTTGTTCTCCCAGTTTCTCCTGGGAACACTTTCTCATAGTTCCCCTGGGAATATTTTCTTATAAAATCACTTGCATACCAAAACTCATCCCACACTCTGTATCTGGGAAACTCAAACTCTGACAGTTGGAAGATTTGGGAGGAATCTATAAAGAAGGACAAAAACTGACTAATATTTCAAAAATATCACTGTGGCTGCTGTGCAAAGAAAGACAGTGGAGGGTGGGGGAGGCCAGTGAACGAGGGACAAAGGTAAGCAGGTTATTTCAATAATCTGAACTAGATAGCAAGCTATGAATTGCCTACACTAAAATACTCTAAAAAAAAAAAAAAAGTATGCCCATTGAAGGGACTGTCATGCATGATGCATTGAGGTATAAAAAAGAAAATGATAAATTCTATTTCCTTGTTTTAGTCTAGAAATAAAAAAAAAATGGCCTTCACTACTCTTTGTCAGTTGACAGAAGTGTACATACACTTTGAAATAAGTTTAAGGATGTGTTTAAGATTTTGTGGAGGAGGGGTGCCTGGGTGTCTCAGTGGGTTAAGTGCCCAACTCTTGGTTTTGGCTGAGGTCATAATCTCATGCATGAGGCTCCTGCTCAGTGCAGAGTCTGCTTGAGACTCTCTCTCTCCTTCCCCCTCTGTTTCTCCCCCACCTCTCTCTCTCTCTCAAATAAATAATTTAATAAAATAATAATTAAAAAAGATTTTGTATTGAGGAGATAGGTCGTCAAAATTATTTAGAGAACACTGGTTTTAGACACCAGCCAACTTTATGGTCTCTATTAACATGTAGTCTATTCTAATAGAATGCTTTTCTTGTGTGTGTCTCTTGAGAAATGTCTTTGTCTTTAATCTTTCATTTTGAGGGATTTAATTATTTGAGTGTTTCTCTAGGTTGGCTATTATGAAGAATGAGACTATTCAATTTCTTCTGAAGAAATGCATAACTAGTAGTAGGGACAAGTCTGGTAATTCTCTATTATTTTCTGAGGATAAGAAAATTAAAAGTGCTCCAGATGCTTTAAGTGTAATTTTCCATCTACCATAAATTTACTTTAAAATGCTTTCTTCAAACAAGGTCAGGGCATTAGTGCTCATTAAGGACTATATACATGCACAGCTTGAGAATTCATCAGAAAACCAATCAGTTGTTTGAACTGAAAGAAATTCTATAAAAAATAGTGAACTTTTTCCCACTCACTCAGCAATCTACTGCCACCTTTTACATCAGATATCATTTTAAAATGTAGATTTTATTAATCAGGTATTGTAGAGCCAACATCAGGAGACAATTGCCATTGAATAGACAGTTTGTTACAGTTACCAAAAGGAGAGATGCTCCACGCTATGCAGGGCCACACGCGGAAAATACCAGCATCGGGCAGCAGGCTGAAGAAGCAGAAAGAAGATTTAACAATAGCCTTTTTTTGTGATTTCTGCAGGAAAAGCAATGCAAGACAGGTAAATACATTTGAATTTGACAAGTTTGGATAATTTCAGCAGGCTTGGGGGTTTAAGGGCTGTCTCTAGGTGTCTGTTACCTGTTCCAGAAGTGATTAGGACAGGGAGGTAGTGACCTCCAATATAGGAGTCCTGTGAGAGCTAGACAAAAGAGATGATTTAGGATATAGTCCTCATTGGTTGATTTGCATGTGAAACAATGCAGCCAAGTCCATCACTTTCTCTAGAAATTGTCTAGCCTCAAGAATGTCAGTCTCTCCTGTGTCAGCAAGGCCCCAAGATGTCAAAGAATCAGAAAGTACAGAACATAAAAAGAATGATCCATGTAATCAAAAAGAACATATGTTTTTATGATGGAATAAAAGAAGGAAAAGAGAAATAAGTGAGAGTGAAATAAAGAGGTAACTGGAGAGAAGGAACAGGAAAAACAGGGAAGGAAGAACGAAGAAGATAAATATCATTTCATCTGACTAATTCTTAGGCTGGAATGATTTTAACATGATATTCTAATAACAATTCTAAAAGTTACTTTACCTACTTTTATTATGTGGATTGACTCATTGAACAGTAAAGAAAAATGCAGCTGAATAGGTTTAAGACAACTGAATGACTGCATATTTCATAAAAATAACTCCATTGGAAATACAATGAATGTATTTCAACCTAAGTTTTTGCATGACATTTTTTTGTAAATTGCGTTTGCTTGAAGATTTATTCCTTCAATGAATAATGGAAATTTCTAGTAGTCAGAAACTGAGAACTTGACAGGTGTCTGAGAGAGAAGCTGGAACTCTTATTTCTAATAAAATATGGAGAACTTATAAAATTATAAAAGCCATATATTTTCTTGCTGATTTTATTTTTTCCCTTTTCTTGTTGGACCAAGACTTTGTACATTGATTACATTTAAGCATCATTTAATTATTATTATTATGAAGATTCTAGGTGTTACAGGCATCACATCTCCCTTTTGAGGTCTCCTTAAGCTTTGACTCCTTTTTTTTTTTTTAATTTTTATTTATCTACTATAGTCACACACAGAGAGAGAGAGAGAGAGAGAGAGAGAGAGGCAGAGACACAGGCAGAGGGAGAAGCAGGCTCCATGCACCGGGAGCCCGACGTGGGATTCGATCCCGGGTCTCCAGGATCGCGCCCTGGGCCAAAGGCAGGCGCCAAATCGCTGCGCCACCCAGGGATCCCAAGCTTTGACTCCTAATGAAACTTTTGCCACTATGAAAAACTTCCAGTATACTCACTTTCTCACATTTATTTCTCATCTGAAATCTCTAAATATTTTCCATATGATTGTGAGAATGAATATAAATCAGGCCATATGCGACAATTGAATTTGGACCTATAATCTCTGTAGTAACTAGCCCAAGATACCAAATTGCAACCTCTGAAACAGCAGACTAGGCAAGGCTTTGTGACGGACAGCTCCCCCATTTTTTGTGTCTCAGGATCATCCAAGGGACGCCAAGTATGCTCCCCAAACCAACCACAGAGCAACATAAAATGCCCCCACTTCTAGGTAGCCCTTGTCAGGTACATGCCAACAACTTCCATTCACAACACAGCTTGAGCCTTTCTCTTTTCTTTTTCTTTTGTTCACTATAAAGCTTTTTTACTCTCCTCCCTGAGTCAAATCTCTGTTGAAGGTAAGTGATAGTGGCTGACTTCCTTGGGCAGCAAACTTTGAAATATTAGCCTCTACTTGTTCTCATTTGAATGGTGTTCATTTATTCCTATATGCTTTTTTCTTCTTTTCCTGAGACTGATATCCTTTCACTAGTTTTCCTTATGATAACTTTCCTTATGATAACTTTCCTTCCTGTCATAACTTTCCTTATGATATTCAAGGAAGTGATGGCATCTTTCTTTAGTAATAGGTATCTTTTTTTCTTAAGAAGTATAATTGATGTATATCAGTTCCGGGTATATACTATATTGACTTGATATTTGTATATATTGCAAAATGATCACTATAATACATCTAATATCTATCATAATATATAGATACATTTTTTTTCTTGTGATGAGAAGTTTTAAGATTTACTCTCTTAGCAATTTTCAAATATACAATATAGTATTATTAACTATAGTCACCATGCTCTATATTATATCCCCAGGACTTATCTATTTTATAACTGGAATTTTGTATCTTTTGACCCACTTCACCCATTAGGACCTCACTTCTGGCAATAACCAGTCTGTTTTCTGTGTCTATGAGCTTTGTGTTGTCATTGTTTTTAAATTCCACATACAAATGATATACAGCACTGGGCCTTGTTTGTCTGACTTATTTCACTTAAGATAATATCCTCAACCCCATCCGTATTTTGCAAATAGCAAGACTTCATTCTTTCTTATGACTGAATAATAATTTCACTGTGTGTGTATCTGTGTAAAACACATTTTCTACATCCATTCATCCATCAATGGATACTTAAGTTATTCTCATACCTTGGCTATTATAAATGATGCTGCATTGAACATGGTGGTGCATATATTTTTTTGAGTTCGTGTTTTCGCTTTCTTTGGGTAAATACCCAGTAGTGGATTTGATGAATGCTATGGCAATTCTATTTTTAGTTTTTTGAGGAACTGCCATATTGTTTTCCATAGTGGCTGCACCAATTTATAATCCCACTCACAGTGCTTGAGAAGTCAGTTTTCTCTACATCCTCACCAACACTTGTTATTTCTTGTCTATTTGATATTTCTTTGTCTTATTGTGGTTTTAATTTGCATTTCCTGATGATTAGTGATGTTGAGCATCTTTTCATGCACCTGTTGACCATTGGTATGTCTTCTTCGCAAAATGTTTATTCAGATCCTCTGTCCATTTTTTAAATTGGGTTGTTTGTTATTAATTGCATATGTTTTGGATTTTAACCCCTTATCAAACACATTATTTACCACTATTTTCTCCCATTCAGTAGGTTGCCTTTTCATCCATCCATTGATGGAGACCTTTGCTCTTCAGAGAAGCATTTTAGTTCTATGTAGTTCCATTTACTTATATTTACTTTAATTGCCTTTGCTTTTGGTACTAAATCCAAAAATTCATTGCTATGACCTATGGCAAGGAGTTTACTGCCTATATTTTCTTCTATGTGTTTTATGGTTTAAGGTCTTATGCTCAAGTCTTTAATCTATTTTGAGTTAATTTTTGTGTATGGTTTAAGAAAGTGGTCCAGTTTAATTCTTTTGCATGTGACTGTCCAGGTTTCCCAACACTATTCATTGAAGAAACTGCCCTTTCCCAATGTATAGGTTTGTCAAAAATTACGAATTCTGTATGCATGGGTGTATTTCTGGGCTCTATATTCTGTTTCATTGGTCAATGCATCTGTTTTTATGTCAGTACCATACTGTTTTTATTATTATAACTGGGTAATATAGTTTGAAATCACAGTCAATCCAACTCCATTCTTCTTTCTCAAAATTGCTGTGGGTATTTGGGTCAGTAGTAAGTATCTTTTTTTTTAATAGGATGATATCATATCAGGTAGGAGGAGTACAGGTGAAAATATGACCTGAGGTAGATGAATTTTTCAAGACTCCTATACTTTTTACAATTATTTGTTTTTACCTGAATTCTAACATATGATAATTTTTAATCAATGGTAAAAACCTTTCCTTATCTTCCCTTCGAACCAAAATATTTCCAAAACCTTTTGGGGGTAGTAGAAATAATATAGGATTATATATCAAAGATCCCGGGAAAAAATGGAGTTCTTCAATTAAAATTTCTTTAACATCAGGCAATTTATTTAACTGCTCTGAGTTTCAGTATTTTAATCTGTCAATGATGCTAATATGGCCTTCTTTATAAGATCAAATATAAAAAGCAATGCATGGAAACGTTTTATAAACAATCAAGTGATTCACATATATCTCCCCTTCTTTGATTTAAAAAAAATAGTTTTAGTAAAATAAATATAACAACATAAAATTTGCTAACTTAACTTTTTTTAAATATACAGCTTAGTAGTGTCAAGTACACTCATACTGTTGTGCAGATAATCTCCAGAACTCTTATTATCTTGCAAAACTAAACTGTATGTTTATTAGGCAACAACTCCTATACTTCCTATATTTGTATATTAGTGTGTGATAAATCCTTAAGGTCAAAGGATATTGTTTTGACTGTAGATTCAAAATTCATTTTGTAGGAAGATTTTGATGGGCATGGAATAACTTTATATTGATCCTTAAAATGTCGCAATTCCGGCTTTATTTGCCAGTTATTCATTGTGACTATTATTGTCTCACATCTGTTCTCGTTCTATTCCTCTAAAACCAAAATGACATTTCCAAAACTAAAATGAGATCATGGATCTTTTGGTGGCTTCCTGATATTCTGTGCATAACACTAAAATCTTTAATATAGGCCTACCTAATTTTATGTGTTTTGTTGTGCTTTGCAAATATTGTATTTTTTAATAAATTGAAGTTATGTGGCAGCCCTGCATTGAGCAAATCTGTTAGCACCATTTTTCTAATAGTATTGCTCCTTCATGTCTCTGTGTCACATTTTGGTACTTCTCACAATATTTCAAAAATTCTTTTCCTGTTAGCCTTCTTGCTAGTTCATTGAAAGCATCATTTCTTTTTCTTTAGAGGGAAACAGACAAAATTTCAAACTTTCTCTCTCTCTCCCTCTTTTTTTTAAGATTTTATTTCTTTATTCATGAGAGACACAGAGAGGCAGAGTCATAGGCAGAAGGAGAAGCTGGCTCCCTGTGAGGAGCCTGATGTGGGGCTTGATCCCGGATCCTGGGATCACACTCTGAGCCGAAGGCAGACACTCAACCACTGAGCCTCACCCAGGTACCCCTCAAACTTTTTCATTATTATTTTTATAAACTGTGTTGGTGATCTTAGATGTTACTATTTTAACTGCTTTGGGGTGCCATGAGCTTCACCCGTATAAAACAATAAACTTAATAAATGGGGTGTGTTCTGACAGTTCCACCAACTGCCATTCCCACATCTCTTTCATTCTCCTCAGGCCTTCCTATTCCCCAAGGCACAGCAATATTAAAATGAGACTAATTAATAATGCTACAGTCGGCCCTAAGTATTCAGGTGAAAGGAAGAGTCACATGTCTCTCACTCTAAATCAAAAGGTAGAGATGATTAGACTTAGTGAGCAAGGCATGTTGAAAGCCAAGATAATACTGAAACCCCAGTCTTTTGTGCAGATACCCAAGTTGCCGAATGCAAAGGAAAAGTTCTTAAAGGAAATGGAAAGTACTACGCTATTGAAAGTGATAAGAAAGTGAAAGTCTTATTCTTGATATGGAAAAGTTTTAGTGGTCTGGACAGAAGATCAAGCCAGCCACAACATTCCCTCAAACCAAAGTCTAATCCGTGGCAAAGCCCTAACTTTCGTCAACTTTGTGAAGGCTCGGAAGATGCAGAAGCAAAGTATAAAGCAAAGTTTTTTTTTTTTTTTTTAAAGATTTTATTTATTCATAGAGACACACACAGAGAGAGAGAGGCGCAAAGACACAGGCAGAGGGAGAAACAGGCTCCATACAGGAGGCCCCACATGGGACTCGGTTCCGGGTCTCCAGGATCACACCCCAGGCTGCAGGAGACACTAAACCGCTGCGCCACCGGGGCTGCCCTAAAGCAAAGTTTAAAGCTAGTAGAGGTTGGTTCATGAGGTTTAAGCAAAAAAAATCTAACTCCTTAACAAACAAATGTAAGGTGAAGCAGCTGCATGCTGATGTAGAAGCTGTAGCAAGATATGCAAAAGATCTAGCTAAGATAATTCATAAAGGTAGCTACACTAAACAACAGATTTTCAATGTAGACAAAACAGCCTTATAATGGAACGTGATGCCATCTAGGATCTTTATATGTAGAGAGAAGTCAAAACCTGGTTTCAAAGCTTGAGGGGATTCTCAAAACTTTAAGGTTAACTCATTTGGGACTACAGAGGCTAGTGACCTTCAGTTGAAGCCAGTGCTAATTTACCTTTCCAAAAATCCTGGGGCCTTAAAAATTATGCTAAATTTATTCTGTGGCCTATAAGCGAACAACAAAGCCTGGGTGATAGCATATCTCCTTACAAGCATGGTTTACTGAATGTTTTAAGGCCACTGTTGAGGCCTCCTGCTCAGGAAAAAACAAAATTCTGTCAAAATATTACTACTCATTGACAATGCACCTAGTTACTCAAGAGCTCTGATGGAGATGTACAATGAGATTAACGTTGTTTCATGCTTATTTATACAACATCTATTCTGAAGTCCATATATCAAGGAGTCATTTCGACTTTCAAGTCTTATAATTTAAGAGATAAAACTATAATTCCACTAGATAGTGTGTCCTCTGAGGGATCTGGGCAAAGTAAATTGAAAACCTCCAGAAAAGGATTTACTATTCTTGATGCCATTAAGAATATTCTTAATTCATGGGAAGAGGTTAAAATATCAAGATTAACAGGAGTTTGGAAAAAATTGATCCCAAGCCTCATGGATGACTTTGAGACATTAAAGATTTCAGTGACAAAACTAACTGGATATGTGGTGGAAATAGAAAAAGAACTAGAATTAGAAGTGGAGACTGAAGATGTGACTAAATTGCTGCAATTTCGTGACAAATCTTGAAGAGATGAAGAGTTGCTTCTAAGGATGAGCAAAGAAAGTGGTATCTTGAGGGGGAAACTACTGGTGAAGATGCTATGAAAATTATTGAGGTGACCACAAAGGCCTTATATTATTTCATAAACTTAATTGATAAAGTAGTGGCACGGTTTGGGGGACTGACTGATTTTCAAAGAAGTTCTACTCTGGGTAGAAAACAGCATCATACTACAGATAAACCATTTGTTAAAGAAAGAGTTAATCAGTGTAGCTAGCTTACTGTTATCTTATTTTAAGAAGTCGCCTCAGTCACCACAACCAATAGCAATCACTACATTGATCATTTAGCAGCCATCAACCTTAAGGCAAGATCCTCCACCAGCAAAGATTACAACTTGCTGAAAACTCAGCTGATGATGAGCGTTTCTTAGCAATAAGGTATTTTTTTAAATTAAGGTATATACATTGTGTTTTAGACATAATGCTATTATTTCATACTTAATAGGCTACAGTACAACTTAACTTCTATATTTACTGAGGAGCCAAAAAATTCATTTGACTCACTTTATTGTGATATTTGCTTTATTGCTGTGGTCTGGGACCAAACCCCAATATCTCTGAGGTATACTTTCGGCCCTGTTAGATCTTGCAAGCTCTGATTCCAGGCTATTTCTTTGGTTTCATATTATAAGAATATCTTTCATGTACTGATTAAGCCTCATAAACTTTTGGTTCCTGGAGGAGAGGTCATGCTTTTTTCACACATCCTTCTTTCGTACGTATATATGCTGTGAAGGTTTTTGCCAGTCCCCTTCACTTAGGGACATTTCCAAAGAGCGGGAAAGAGGGTTTAGAACATTTCATGAGGTCACCTTGAAATCATTTTGTAACAACAACGACGACGACGACGATGACGACGACGACAAAACACTGTTCCATATTTCATTACCAATTAGGTCCCCAAAAGCTAATACAACTTCCATGGAATGAGATGTTATTGGAGGATAGAGACACAATACAACCTATTACAAAGCTTACAAGTACCAAATGGCAAGAATGAGAATAACACCTAAAATATGAAATGACTTTATATTTTAGCATAGACCAATAACTCAGACTCTATTAGAACTGTAGTAAGCCATAAGTCAGTAATACTGTTCTAAAATACTTGTGATGTAGTTGATCAGCTGGGGAAAATTTTTAGTGTACAACAGAACAATGAACAATTGTTTTAACTGTCTCCCTTGTTTACAGACTTGACTTTTTCATGTTAATAAGTATCCCTGAAGCTAAGCCTTTAATATCATAGATAATACCATTTAGTTTGTAATCCCTTTTTCTAAAGATCAAAGATAGCCAAACAAACCAAAACAAATAGTGCTAAAATATTTCATAAAGTATAACACAAAGGCCCAAATAGAGGTTTGCTATTACACCAACCCATGACATGGAAGACTTAAGTTCTTTTGAACAGCAAAAGAGAGAGTGGTGTGACATATTAATACCATGAGAATGATAAATTATTTCCTTATACTCTGGAAAACCAGCTGTGCTGAGACTTAGCAACAGTCTCAAAATAGAATGGAATGTGTGAAAATCTGGTCATTGTTGTCAACTATTTTCATGTTCTTTATTGTGATTTCCTTATATAAAATGTATCCACTCCAAAGAAATTATGTGCTACTTGTCAGAACAATTTAGAGTCATAGAGATAGAGACAGACAGAGAAAAAGAGAAATATTTTCTTCAGGCAACTGGCTGTAACTTTTTGATTTGTATTAGCAGACTTGGTTGCCAGTTACCATGGTAGTTAAACCACACTCAAAATTTTGACAGATCCTGGAAAGTAAAAACAGATTCTCTAATTAAACATAAAAAAGATGAAACTGGTAGACTTTTAAGGACTTTAAACCTATAATTTATGTATTAATCCGCACCAATTAATGATTGACCTTTGAAATATTAAAGAAAGGAACTAGAGCTAATTTCTTCAGTAAGTTGTTTCAATTCTAGGATAGAGAAAAAGAAGTCTAAATTGGGTAGGAAATGATAATATTTGTAATAGTTGTGATTTATTTTGGTCAGTTTGTTCTGAAGTATTGGGGGGTGTAAAGTATGTACTTTTGAAGAATTAGCTTGTTTTTTGTGATTTCCCACTCTGTCAAGAGGTTAGTAATTTCAAGGTTTTTTGACCTAAAAATCTACCACTAAAGATTTTGGTTTTGAAAGAATAACTGGGGGGATCCCTGGGTGGCTCAGCGGTTTGGCACCTGCCTTTGGCCCAGGGTGCGATCCTGGAGTCCTGGGATCGAGTCCCGCGTCGGGCTCCCTGCATGGAGCCTGCTTCTCCCTCTGCCTGTGTCTCTGCCTCTCTCTCTCTCTCTCTCTCTCTCTGTCTATCATAAATAAATAAATCTTTTTTTTTTTTTAAAGAAAGAATAACTGGTTCAGAGGCCTAGTCCATGCTACTCATTATGGTCGACAAACCTCTCCCAGAAGCTCCAACCTGTCTTGCTAGATTTTACAATATACCTGCCCTTTACACCTCAGAAACACCAAAGTGCTGATCATTTTCTGTTAATATCTTATGCTTCCTGAATCCAAATTTCTGTTTATAATCTTACCTGTGTTTGGGTTTCCCCATCATTGAAAATGAGATTGAAAACAGTATCAACAGCAAAAAAAAAAAAAACATTTTAAAACACAATAATGGTTTTATTACTCTTCACAATATCAAGAATATGGAGTAAAATCAAAACAAAATGAAACAATTTATGCTTTGTGTGATGCACAGAAACTAAAATTCTCTGAAATCTCTCCTAATTTGTAAAATGGCCATAATGTCATTAAATTTGATGGGCTATTTTAAGATTGAGATAAAGTATGTAAATCAAGTCTATTGTTTAGTATATTATAAAACTTGAAGTTTTATAAACTTGGAATGTCATAGTTTTTTCAATCCTGTGGCTTACCCAACAGCAAAGCAAATTGATTCTATTTCAAAATATATCTTTGAAGGGGCACCTGGATGGCTCAGTGGTTGAGCATTTGCCTTCAGCTTGGGGCATCATCCTGGAGTCCTGGGATCGAGTCCCACATGGGGGTCCCTGCATGGAGCCTGCTTCTCCCTCTGCCTCTGTCTCTGCCTCTCTCTCTCTCTCTCTCTCTCTGTGTCTTGTGAATAAATGAATAAATTTTTTAAAAAAACAACAACAAAACCCACAAAAATGTATCTTTGAAATGATTATTTCTCAATATCTTCCCCAATATTACTCTAGTCAAATGAACAATCCCTCTTCATAAAATCATTAAAAAAAAATAAAGTTGGTTTACATTATTCCACTTGTTAAAGACCTGCAGTGATTTATTTCCGCTTTTAAAATAAAAAGGAGTCTACATTATTCCTTTCTAGACTGTATTATTGGGTCCTTAAGTTATGAAGTAATCTCAAAAACATACTGAAACAAAACACCCCTCAAACTCCAAACCAAAATAAAAAAAACAACCAAACAACAACCAAAACAACACCAACCTCTGGGCCTTTTCATTATCTATGAATGAAATATTCTATGCAGGTATTCCAGTGGCTTATTTCCTCATTTCAGTGAGGTCTTTACACAAATATTACCTCTATTACTGTGAAGAATGTCATTGGAATTGGCACTTGCGTAGTAGTTTTGGATAATATGAGCTTTTTAACAGTATTGCTTCTTTTGATCTGTGAACATGGGATGTCCTTTCATTTGTTTGTGTTGTCTGATTATTTTCAAAAATTTCTTACAGTTTTTGTCATACCGATCTTTTTCTTCCCTTGGTTAAATTCATTCCTAAGTATTTGTTTTTGATGCTATTTCAAACAAAATGGTTTTCTTTATTTCTTTTTCAGATGTTTTATCATAAATATTTAGAAATGCAACTGATTTCTGTATGTTGATTTTATATAATGCAACTTTATAAAATTCATTGATGAGATCCACCAGGTCTTGGTTGAGATTTTGGGATTTTCTATGTAAAAATCTTATCATCTGAAAAATGACAATTTCTCTTTTTTATTTAAATGGCTTTTGTTTCCTTGTCCCTATTCCTCTAGCTGGGATTTCTAGTACTGTAGTGAATAAAATTGGTGAGAGTGGGAATTCTTGTCTTGTACCTGATCTTAAAGGAAAAGCTTTTAATTTTTTGCCATTGAATATACTGTAAGCTTGTTATATATGGCCTTTATTATGTTGAGGTATGTTCATTCTATACCCAAATTGTTCATGCTTTTTATCATGAAATGATGTTATATTTTCTAACATACTATTCTGTATCTATTGAGATGATCATATGATTTTTATCTTTTCACTGATGTGATGTATCACATTTATTAATTTTTATATGTACATCCTCTTTGCATCCCAGGGATAAATTCTATGCGGTCATGATCTGTAACCCTTTTAATGTGTGGGTTTGCTAATATTTTGAGAATTTTTCTGTCTATACTCATCTTAGATAGTGGTCTATAGTTTCCTTTTCTTATAGTGTCCTTATCTGTCTTTGTTATCAGGAAAGTGCTGGTCTGATAGAATGAGTTTGGAAGTATTCCATCTTTAATTTTGAGAGGAGAGTTCTTTTCTTTTCTTTTCTTTTCTTTTTCTTTTTTTCTTTCTTTTCTTTTCTTTTCTTTTTTTCTTTCTTTTCTTTTCTTTTCTTTTCTTTCTTTTCTTTTCTTCTTTTCTTTCTTTTCTTTTCTTTCTTTCTCTTTCTTTCTTTCTTTCTTTCTTTTTTTTTCTTTCTTTTTCTTTCTTTTTCTCTTTCATTATTTATTCATGAAAGACACACAGAGGCAGAGGGAGAAGCAGACTCCCTGTGGGGGACCCAATGCAGGACTCCATCCCAAGACCCCAGGATCACACCCTGAGCCGAAGGCAGATGCTCAACCACTCAGCCACCCACATGCCCTGTTAGTTCTTCTTTAAATGTTTGGTAGAATTCACCAGTGACACTATCCTAGAGTTCTGCGTTGGGAAGTTTCAATTAGTAATTCAATCACTTAACTTATTATTGGTCTGTTCAGAGTTACTTTTTATTCCTGATGCAATCTCAACACATTGTGGATTTCTAGGAATTTATGTAATGTATGTAGATTGTCTAATTTATTGGCATGTGATTATTCACAGTAGATTCATCCTATATATTTCTGCAGCATAAGTTGAAATTTCTCCTCTTTCATTCATAATTTTATGTATTTGAGTCTTCTCTCTTTAGCAAAAGGTTTGTTAAATTTATCTTTTTGAAAAACCAGCCCACAGTTTCAATTAATTCTGTATATTGTTTTTCTTGTCTCTATTTCCATTCAGAACTTTATTTTTCCTTATTTCTTCTAACTTTGGACTTAATTGTTCTTTTCCCCCTAGTTCTTTGAGGGACAAACTTAGGGTATTAATTTGAGATCTTTTAAATTTCATAATGTATATATTTTCAGCTTAAATTTTTCTCTCAGAACTCTTTTTGCATCACTACATGGGTTTTAGTATGTTGTGGTTCCATTTTCATTTATTTTGAGACATTTAAAAAAAGATTTAAAAAAATTTATTCATTTGACAGAGATAGAGCACAAGCAAGGGGAGCAGCAGACGGAGGGAGAAGCAGACTCCTGGTTGGGCAGGGAGCCCAATGTGGGGCTCGATCCCTTGACCCTGGGATTATGACCCGAGCGGAAAGCAGCTGCTTAGCTGACTGAGCCACCCAGTAGCCCCAATTTTGAGACATTTAAATAAAAAAAAATGTATTTGACCCATTTGATTTTCAGATGTGTGTTCAGTTTCCACATATTTGTAGATTTTCCAGCTTTCCTCTTGTTCCTTCCTAGTTTCATACTATCACGTCCATTGTTTTATTGGTATGATTTTAATATTATTAAATTTACTAAGACTTTTTTGTGTCCTGTCATATCATCTATTTTGTTTGTAAAGAAAAATGTGTATTTAATTGCTGTTGCATGGAATATTCTGTTCTGTAAATGTTTAAGTCCATTTGGTCTAAAATATGGTTCAATTCCAAAGTTTCCTTGTTCATCTGTTGGAAGATCTATCCATTGCTGAAAGTGGTTTTGGGGCTCCTTCTTGTTGTTGTTGTTGTCTATTTTCCCCTCAGATCTGTTAGTGTTTGCTTAACATATTTAGGTGCTCCGATGTTGTGTGCATGCATATCCTGATGTATTGATGCCTTTATCATTATATAATGACCTTCTTTGTTTCTTGTTACCATTTTTGGTGTAAAGTCTATTTTGCTTAAGTATGACTATTTTCTTTTGACTGCATTTGCATAGAATATCTTCTATCCCTTTGCTTAGAGACTGTGTTTTTATTTTTTAAGCTGAAATGAATCTCTTGTAGATAGCATATAATTGGGTCCTTTTTAAAAAATAAATCATTTTGCTACTCTGTGCCTTTTGAGTGGTGAATTCAATCCATTTACATTAGAATGACAACTGATATGTAAGGACTTAATAATGCCATCTTATAATTACTTTCTGATTATTTTGAATTCCCACTGTTTCTTTTTCCTTCTGCCTTCTTGTGTAAATTGGTTATTTTTTGGTGGTGGTATGTTCTATTTCCAGTTTCTTTGTCTTTTGTGGCTCTACTCTCAGGCTTTTTTTTTTTTTTTTTTTTTTTGTAGTTACCTTGTGGATTACATAAAACATCTTAGAGATAAAACAGTCCATTTTAAGCTGATAGCAACATATCTTCAGATACCTATAAAGATGCCACCCTTTTACTTCTCCCTTTTATATTATTGATGTTACAATTTAACTATTTTAGCCATGCATTCATTAACAATTTAGACTAGTTATAGTTTTTTTTTTATTACTCTTTAACTTATATAATGGTGATTGATTAACACCCCATCCTAATATAGACTTATAGTTTTTTGACTTTCTATTCACTTTATCAGGGTATTGTGCACTTTCATATATTTAGGTGTCAGTGATTTGTGTCTTTTCGCTTCAGCCTAAAGATCTTCTTTCAACATTTCTTGCAAGGCAAGTCCCATGGTAGCAATTTTTTCTTTTGTTGGAGGGAATAATTGAGAAGGTGTGACTGTTGCTTAACTTGTGAGCTGGACCTGGGCAATTGGAGGCTCTTTACCTTCCCTGTCCTTTGAAATTATGCTCTGCCCTCTGTTCCCACAGGGGAATCCATTTTTCAAGGACATAGCCTTGAGAGAACATTATGTTTTGAGCCCCTCTGGATGGTGTATGTAAATGAACCCAGTTAAAACTTCTATGTAATATTAAAAGATTCTGGTAGGCAGATGTTCAGATCTACTCATCTTGCAACCACCTAAGACAATACTTATAAGTTTCCTTGCTTACTAAATCTGTCACCTATGAATCAAGAGTGGTCTGCCTCTTTCTTCAGTCTCTCCCTGCCCTCTGTGTACAGGAACCAGATCACAAAACAACCTCTTTCAACATTTTGAATATGTCATTCCACTTTTTCCTGGATGACAAGGTTTCTACTGAGAAATCTGCTGAAAGCCTAATTAGTTTTTTTTTTTTTTTTGTAAGTTACTTTTTTTTCTTCCCCTGGCTGCCTTTAAGATTCTGTCTTTATCATTGATTTTTAAATAGTTTCATTATAATGTTTCTTGGGGAAGCATTCATTATTTCTTTAAGTAATCTGTGTCTCCTCCCTCTCTTCTTCTAAAATCCCAATTACTCTAATATTTGCCTTTCTGACTGAATCTGATAGTTCTCATAGGCTGTTTTCACTTTTAAACAATTTTAGTTTCTTTCTTCTTTTAACTGAATTCTTTATTCCTATTCTTCAAGTCACTTAATGTCTCTTCCATCTGGTCTGTCTTGGTACAGATGCACTCTTTTGCATTCTGTGTCTTGTTCATTGAATTTTTCTGCTCCAGAATATTTTGGGCTTTTTTTAAAAAAATCATTTCAGCCTCTTTGATAATGAATGGTTTCTATTATCTATTAGTTTATTCCTGATTTCATTGTTTTTCTGAATTTTCTTGTAGCTTTTTGAATTTTTTTCATAACCGGTATTTTGAATTATTTATCAGTTTGTGATATTCTCTGCCACTGAGTGCCTTTGTTAGAGAATTACCATATTCTTTGTGTGATACTATATTTTCTTGATTTTTACATATTGTTTGTTGCTATGTGCTTCTGCTTTTGTATTTGAAGCAGCAGATACCTTCTTAACTAAACTTTTGTTTCTTTTGGTTCTTATATTCATCAGGCTGACTATTAGAATCCCTTCATTTGTATTCCAGAAGGTAATGCTATAGCTCAGTTTTGTGGCTTCTTCCTTGCTTGATGATCTTTGCCTGTTTTTGGAACAAGCTCCCTGGCTACTAGTATCCTGGGTGCACTAGATACTAGTCCTGGGTGCACTAGATACAATATATAAGGAACTGTCCCCAGAGTGTATAGGGTTTAGTACTTGGAGCTTTGGGGGTGTCAGTAGACCCATTGGGGAGATCTTCCAGTGGGGTACTCCTGGAGATTTGTGGGCAGACTTCCTGTTGAAGTCCTGAAGCAGACAGCAAGAACTGGGTTCTTTTAGTGTCCCTTTATACTCTTATCTACTTCTTTCTCTTTTTTCTTCTTCCCCCCAATCATGGCAGTTGCTCCTCAGAAATTAAGGTGCTACTAAAGAGAAATGGGCTTTCCAGCCACAGTCCACACAACTTGAGTAGCTACGCAGTCACTTACTACCTTACTTTCCACATCCTCCATGAGAAAGGTCTCTACTTTCCACCTCCTCTGTGGGAGAGGTTGCCACTGCCTGCCAAACAGCTTAGTCTTTGGAATGTCAGCCTGGGATGAGGGTGGCTCTGGTGAGTTCTTCCCTGTCCTCTGTATCCAGACTCTTCTTTCCTCACCCCAGTGGCATGCTATAATCTCCCACCAGGCAACCAGGACTTCTACAATTCATTTTTCATATATGTGTACTTGACCAGTTTTTTTCTCTCATTGCTGCAAGTAGGGGTGAGGCAAGTTTGTCAACCCTCTTGGATCCGCAGCCCTTACTGAGGTCTTGTTTATTTTCAGATGCACAGGTGAGCAAGAATATTCTTGAGTCCCTTAGTGTAAGGTGCTGAGGCACTTTTGCTCAGTTATGGATGTAATTGTTAAAAAAAAATAAAGGGGAGGAGAGAGGAAAAAAGAAATGACTTATGCTTCCATGATGCTGATGTCACTCCTCCTGAAGTACCATGTTTAACAGTCTCACTTGGGTTATGCTGGCACCACTCTTTTGGCTTGGTGAATTCTGCAAGACTGAAAGCAGTATTATGAAAAATCCTGAATTCCAAGCCAGAGAGTTAGTTCCATTTCAGTTGCCTATCCTGAATGATTGGTATAAAAAAGAGGATTCTAAATAGCAAAAAACAAAAAGCCAAGAAAACAGATACTGTGATCTCTTATTGAGGGATGAGGTCTAAAGATCTTAACTGGGGTTTGACTTCAGAGCAATGTTTTGTTTGGTTCTGAGTTTGTGGGTAGGCTAGTAAATGGGTGTTTAAGTTGAAGGTAGAGTGAGTATTTAAAATAAAGGTAAAGGAGTTGAAGAAACAGAGTGTTCAGGTCATGTTAAAAATGAAAGGCATATGGGAACGCCTGGGTGGCTCAGTGGTTGAGCATCTGCCTTTGATTCCAAGTGTGATCCCAGGGTCCTGGGATCGAATCCCACATTAGGCTCCCCTTGAGGAGCCTGCTTCTCCCTCTGCCTATGTGTCTGCCTTTCTCTGTGTGTCTCTCATGAATAAATAAATAAAACCTTAAAAAAGAGAGACACATGAAACAAATGAACACAAAGTTTAAAGGAACAAAAATAACAATAATAAGACAAACATTCATGCTCAAAGCAGCAGGATCAACATTATCTGATTAAGTATTTGAGAAGGAAAGAAATCCACAACACAAAGAGAGTTATTTTATGATAATATATTGAAGTCCATACCGAAGATATTAGTGTTCAGTGTAACTGAATGACATACCAAAACATGTAAAGTAAAAACAATTAAAAATACAAAAAAAGAAATGACAGATATACCATAGCAGTAGGAGCTTGACTACCACCATTCCTGCAACATAAAAAAAGTGCACAAGAAAAAGATCATACTTTTAAATATCTTGTAGTCTTTAGTTAAGTGTGACATGGCTGTCTGAAATGGGGGTTATTCTACTGGAATTTTATATGGTTGCACACTCTTATCAACACTTGTTATGATCTACCTTTAATTTTAGGTCTTTGGGAATATGTAGGAGTATTACAATGAGGTTTAGAAGTTTTATTTTGCATTTCTCTCATGACTGATGCCACTGAACACTTGTCATATGATTATTAGCTATTTGGGTATATTCTTTGTTAAAATTTTTGTTCAAGTATTTCATCCATTTTTAATGTAGGCTTTCCTTTTCTTACTGATTTGTAAGAGTTCCGTAGGTATTTCAGCTGTGGTAATTTGGAAAAAAACATACATATTAAAGGAACCAGAAGGAAAGTAGAGAACAATAGAGTAAGCAGGAGACAACTTTAGAATCTAAAGAAAATAATCAATGTGAGAGGATGGAGAATGAGATGTTCACTCATAAAATAACTACACACTGTTATAAAAGAGAATCAGTACAGAAAGAACAATTTGGGAAAAAAAGTAATAGTGAAAATAAGGCATTTAGTAGTGGTTTTGAAAGAAAAAAATCACAGAAAATGTAATTAAAATGCAATAGAAGAAATATAAATAAATGCAAGAAAAAAAAGAAAAATTAAATGATCATTTCAGGATATTAGAGATTCAAATTTTAAGAGTTCTAGAAAGTGAGATCATGGAAAATGGGAAAACATTTTGAATTGTAGAAAGTAGAGCCTGGGGAGAAGATTCTGAAAGTTTTCAGGAAGAAAAAAACCAACAACAAACTGGTTCATACAAATGATCATGAACCTGATACTAGAAATTCTCAGTTGTTATAGCTGGAAATTAGAAATACAGGAAGCATCACTTCTACAATTCTGGGAAAAATATAATTTAACCAAAATATCAATATTTCCATAGTGGAAGATGTAAATATTAACTAGCAAACATAATTTTATTATATATTTATATAGATATTTACATATGCATATTTGAAGAAAGCAAAGAGGAGGACTGAGGGAGTGTTTGTAAGGAAGCTAATTAGCTTCTATCATAAAGGAAGCAATGAAGTTTTAAAATTGAGCAATTCTCAACATCAGCATATTGGTTAGATTGTGTAAATATCAGGCAATAAAAACAGAGGAGTTGAAAATGGTTGTTGAATTGAATAGGGCTAACACAGTATGGATTTAGAGCCCTAAATTTCACTAAAAATAATTTGGATCTGTATATATATTTGATGGGAAAATCACCAATAGGAAAATATTTACTGGAGCTTTCGTGTAGGCAAGTCTCATTAACTTAGATATTTGAAGACTTTTTGTACTTGAATATAATTAGTATTTATATAAAAAGGGATTGGTACTAGTGATTAAGACTGATGAAATTGCAGTGATTGATGGGTATATTAATATTGGGAACATCGTTCAGGTTAATGTACTTTTGCAATACTTAAGGGAATTGGAAAAAATGAAGAATGTGAGTAATTGAGGTCATTTCTCATATAAATCTGGAAGACTGCAGAACTCACATAAGTGGAAAGATTCCTTTGAGTTTGCTGATGCAAGCCAAGAGATCTCCCTACTAATTATTAGAAATAAGAGAGATTGTGTGGAGATAAGATAATGATTTATGGGCTTTCCTAATAATTTGGCAGAAACATGACCAAAATGCAGAAATACTCATTTGCAGTCATTGAACGAAATGAGATTTGGTCATTTTTGATATCAAGGAGTTAAATAAACTTCAAGACTCCTCAGAAAATATCTTATGTTTGATATGTATCCCTGAGTTATCCCATGACAAAGAAAAGCATTAATTTTAATAGAGAAATAACCGTTTTGTCTTTTTTTTCAGCTCAATACATTTTGTTCAGTAAGTTAGACTCTTAAGTATGTGCTTATATACTATGCATCAAATAGTTCCTTAAGCAATGTAAACAATAACATTCTTCATTCTTTTTTCTCCTCTTCCTTATTATTAGTCATGATATTGGGCACTTACTGCAAGTGTTTTAAAATACACTTGTCAATATCATAATGACTCAGGGAGTTTCAGGAATATTCTACACATGAGGAAATTTATATTAACAGATATAAAATAAAGTGCTCAATATCATAACACTAGTAAATGGAAAAAATAGAGCAAATGCAATTCATTTCTATTACATCATGCTGTATCATTTTAAACATATATTTTTTCATTCAGCAAGTGTTCATTGAATATCTAGTGTCTGTCTTGCTCTCTTCTTGACAGTGAAGGAGAAAAAATGCACTCCCTTTCTTTATGATTCTTATAATTTAGTGGAGGCAGTATTTGCATAAACACATATTTTGGGAAGCATGGAAATTTGGCTTTGGCCTTAATATTCCTTTTTGGGAATTCTGTACAAGTTGAGAAAATGTATTAAGAGTAGAATGCCACTACAAAATACCATGAGGGAGAAAGACTCCGAAAATCTATGATAAATCATTTTCAATTCTGATACAAAAGAGAGTAAGAGGAAAATTTAAGTTAGAGAAAAAATGATATACTATAAACCATATTTTGTTTTCACTTATTAAACTTCAAAAGTTTTCACAAATTATATAGAAATAAATATTTTTTTGATGATTTCAAGTCCATAGAGGCAAAAATTTTGAACAGAGTCTTATTGAACTGGCTTATTTTTGTCGATGATTATCAAAGAATTTTTGATTTAGCCCAAGCTAGAATTCTAAGCAAAGAATTCTATCTTTAAAGCTAGAACAGAAACACTAGTTCTTGACATACATTCTGCTGCATATACCATCTAAAAAGTTAGAAATATTACTGAATTGGTATTTTTCTTATTTTCAAAATGACAAATTTAAATATAAAGATACAACCATACATTTGTTTTAAGTTTAAGTCTGAGTTGTGAAACATTTAATCCTTCTTTACTTGTTGAAAAACTTCTAGATCTCACATAGCTAACAACCGAATGAATCTGATGGATAAACTATTTATGGAATGGAAAATCAGTAAAGCAAATGTCATATAACTGTGACTGACAATGAAATAAATGTGGTGAAGGCTAGGAGTGACATATAAATAAGAAGATGATGGGTAGTGTTTTTTGTTTTCCACGTTCTTCAGTTATATTTTAGAAGAGTAATTATAACACATTTTTATGTAACAAAATTACTGCCCTTAAGCAGGAAAATAGTTATCACTCTACTTAATTCAGAAACATTTACAAGATATAAAATAAATGATGGAATTGCTTTGTCAGATATCAGATGTTCAAACAAGATGGAATAGAGGCTATTACATTTTTTAAAAGATTGAATTAAAGATTTAACACTATACTCTGCCAATAACAATGCCAACTTTCAAGACAGCTTGCTTATAGAGAACATAGTTTATTTGTTAGAATATGCTAAAGAAGTAACCAAATGAGTGTGACTTGAGAGCAAAAGTATTTCATGCATTCTGTCTTCTATAAGGAGTCTCCCAACATTTTGCTTCACAGAACATGCTAAATTAGCGTGCATGGAATGAAAGCTGAGATGTATGTGGGAATTTGGAGATTTGTTATATTGAAACCAATTAAATTTCTCCATTGCTATATTTTTAGATCCAAGATTAAAAGAAATTTTATCTCAGGCAGTAAATGTAAAACAACAACTAAGCAAAAATATTCCTGATAAGATAATATGTGAAGGCATTTACAAGTCTTCTGAAAATAGACAGCATCTTCTTGAAGCTGTGCAAACAACTCCAATCTGAGAAATTGATTTGAGGAAATAACAGGAATCGATGAGCTGATAAATCTCTCCCTAGATGAAAAACTTTCATAGTTAGTGCAAAACATGACCTTCAGCAGTAGCCTACATTGACAGAATGTATTTCCAAAGAATTGCACACCTACGAACCACATTGAAAGTTAGCGGAGTTGTTTTCCAAAAAATTTTCAAACCATTAAAATTGACATTTATATTATTAGTAGTAAACTTAACAGTAAACCTGTTAGGAAACTTTGAAAATTTTTTCTTCAACTCCCAAAAGTTCATTCTATGATGGCATTAGTTGGCCTACCCTAAATACTGATTTTAATGTTCAATATTTGGCATTCAACCAAAGAGTGTATTGAGGGCACATCTATAATTACAATATGATATAATAACCTTGCAATAATGTTTTTATTACAAAAATTATTAACTAATAGAATAGGTAGTAGATTCTCTAGTAGGACATCAAGAAAAGCTTTATACAAGTGTTTTGAGTAAGTTTGCCAAACAATTACTTTTATAATGGTATTAAGAAAGAAACAAAGAATGATAACCAATTTGACATAAAATTAAGTTATTACAGTTATATTTACAACTGTAATAAAACTGTGTTCTTTTTGGATAGTATCATTATGTCTTCTATGTTGTTTGTACAACCAATCAAATATGCATCATAAAAATGTGCATATTTAGTGTAATATATATAATATATTGCATTTGACTATTTACATGAATGTTTGGTCTTACCTTTAAAGGAAACAGAACAGTTTTATTTATGCCTATTGTGAATCACCAAAGAGTATACATTTAACTCCATATTCCAGAAAATATTAATAGTTTTATCTCTCTCTCTCTCTTTCTCTTTTCTTAGGCTTAAATACGTTTGTTTCTCTTGTGATCCTTGGAATTTGTGGGTGTTTTCGAGGTCTACAAATTAAAACTAGGTAAGATAATACTATTATAGCTTCTCTTTATTAAGTTAAAGGATAAATTTCTGTTTGTTTTACTCAATAGGCAGAGAGAGTAGAATAAGGGAGGAAAAAAAGGAACAGAGGAATATAATAGTTACTAGCTGACTTCCAGTTCTAATCATATAGTCCTCTCTTGTGTGAAAACAGGCAGAGAGAAGCCAGGAAGCAGCATCCTATACCCCATTGAGAGAAGCCAACTGAGCTTCTGCTCTTGACCAGTGCAGGGAAAAGTTCAGGCAATACTAGTACTGGTGAAACAATGTAGAGGTCCATAATGTGATTCACTATGTCAAGTGAATGTACTATGCTCACTAGGAGAAACCTTGCATAGATGTAACCAGTTTTTCAGTGTGAGCATTAGTTTTTGTAATTTTTATTTTTTTAAATTTCAAGTATAATTAACATATATTATTATATGTTTCAGGTGTACAATAAAATGATTCAACAATTCTATACAGTACTCAGTGAACATCATAAATATACTCTTTTTTTCAGTTTATTGATTAAAGTTTTAATTCCAGTTAGTTAATATACACTGTTTTATTAGTTTCAGGTGTAAAATATAGCGATTCAACATTTCCATACATCACCCTGTGCTCATCATGACAAATGTACTCCTTAATTCCCATCGCCTGTTTAACCCATCACCACACCCCTTTCCTCTCTGGTAACCATCAGTTCTCTATAAATAAGAGTCTGACTCTTGATTTGTGTCTCTCTCATTCTTTTGTTCCCCCCTTTGCTTGTTTGTTTCTTAAATTCCATGTATGAGGGAAATCATATGGTATTTGTCTTTCTCTGACTGGCTTATTACATTTAGCATTATGTCCTTGTGAGTGTATTTTTTACTTTGTACAAAAAGTATTCTTTTTTATGGTTGGATAATCTATATCTATATCTATATCTATACCCCATCTTCTTTATCCATTCATCAGTCAATGGACATTTAGGCTGCTTCCATATCTTAGTTATTGTAGATAATACAGGGATCCATGTAACCTTTTGAATTAGTGATTTTCTATTCTTTGAGTAAATTCCCAGTAGTGCAATTCCTGGATCATAGGGTAGTTATATTTTTAACTTTTTGAGGAACTTCCCCATACTGTTTTCAAGAGTGGCTGCACCAGTTTGCATTCCTACCAACAGTGCATGAGCATTCCTTTTTCTCCCCATCCATGCCAACACCTGTTATTTCTTGTATTGTTGATGTTACCCATTTTGATAGATGTGAGGTGATATCTCATTAGAGTTTTGATTTTCATTTTCCTGAAGGTAAGTAAGTGCTATTGAGCATTTTTTCTTTTTTTTAATAATAAATTTATTTTTTATTGGTGTTCAATTTACCAACATACAGAATAACACCCAGTGCTCATCCCGTCAAGTGCCCCCCTCAGTGCCCGTCACCCATTCACCCCCACCCCCCGCCCTCCTCCCCTTCCACCACCCCTAGTACATTTCCCAGAGTTAGGAGTCTTTATGTTCTGTCTCCCTTTCTGATATTTCCCACACATTTCTTCACCCTTCCCTTATATTCCCTTTCACTATTATTTATATTCCCCTAATGAATGAGAACATATAATGTTTGTCCTTCTCCGACTGACTTACTTCACTCAGCATAATACCCTCCAGTTCCATCCACGTTGAAGCAAATGGTGGGTATTTATCGTTTCTAATGGCGGAGCAATATTCCATTGTATACATGGACCACATCTTCTTTATCCATTCATCTTTTGATGGACACCAGGCTCCTTCCACAGTTTGGCTATCGTGGACATTGCTGCTATAAACATTGGGGTGCAGGTGTCCTGGTGTTTCATTGCATCTGAATCTTTGGGGTAAATCCCCAGCAGCGCAATTGCTGGGTCGTAGGGCAGGTCTATTTTTAATTCTTTGAGGAACCTCCACACAGTTTTCCAGAGTGGCTGCACCAGTTCACATTCCCACCAACAGTGTAAGAGGGTTCCCCTTTCTCCACATCCTTTCCAACATTTGTGGTTTCCTGCCTTGTTAATTTTCCCCATTCTCACTGGGGTGAGGTGGTATCTCATTGTGGTTTTGATTTGTATTTCCCTGATGGCAAGTGATGTGGAGCATTTTCTCATGTGCATGTTGGCCATGTCTAGGTCTTCCTCTGTGAGATTTCTGTTCATGTCTTTTGCCCATTTCATGATTGGATTGTTTGTTTCTTTGGTGTTGAGTTTAATAAGTTCTTTATAGATCTTGGAAACTAGCCCTTTATCTGATATGTCATTTGCAAATATCTTCTCCCACTCTGTAGGTTGTCTTTGAGTTTTCTTGACTGTATCCTTTGCTGTGCAAAAACTTCTTATCTTGATGAAGTCCCAATAGTTCATTTTTGCTTTTGTTTCTTTTGCCTTCGTGGATGTATCTTGCAAGAAGTTACTGTGGCCGAGTTCAAAAAGGGCGTTGCCTGTGTTCTCCTCTAGGATTTTGATGGAATCTTGTCTCACATTTAGATCTTTCATCCATTTTGAGTTTATCTTTGTGTATGGTGCAAGAGAGTGGTCTAGTTTCATTCTTCTGCATGTGGATGTCCAATTTTCCCAGCACCATTTATTGAAGAGACTGTCTTTCTTCCAATGGATAGTCTTTCCTCCTTTATCGAATATTACTTGACCATAAAGTTCAGGGTCCACTTCTGGGTTCTCTATTCTGTTGAGCATCTTTTCATGTGTCTGTTGGCCACCTGGATGTTTTCTTTAGAGAAATGTCTGTTCATGACTCTGCACATTTTTAATTTTTATTTATTTTTTCCTTTTTATTTATATTCAATAGGTCAACTTATAGTACATCATTAGTTTTAGAAATAGTGTTCTGCACATGTTTTAATTGGATTACTCATTTTGGGGGTGTTGAATTTTATAAATTATGTGTTTTGGGTACTAACCCTTTATAGGCTATGTCATTTATAAATATCTTCTCCCATTCCATAGAATTTGTTGATTGTTTCAATTTTGTTGATTGTTTCCCTCCTTGTGCAAAAGCTGTTCTGATGAAGTTTGGATAGTTTATTTTGGCTTTTGCTTCTCTTGCTTCAGGAGATGTATCTAGAATGAATTTAGTACAGCTGGTGTCAAAGAAGTTACTGCTTCTGTTCTCTTTTAGGACTTTTATGGTTTTAAGTATCACATTTAGGTCTTTAATCCATTTTGAGTTTATTTTTGTGTATGATGTAAGAAAGTGGTCTAGTTTCACTCTTTTGCATGTTGCTGTCCAGTTTTCCCAACTTCATTTGTTGAAGAAACGGTCTCCTATTGGATATGTTTCCTGCTTTGTTGAAGATTGGCCATATGACTCTGGGTATATTTTTGGATTTTCTATTCTGTCCTATTGATCTGTGTGTCTATTTTTTTTTGTCAGTACCATACTGTTTGATTACTATCACTTTGTAATATAATTTGAAGTCCAGGATTGTGATGCTTCCAGTTTTGTTCTTCAAGATTGATTTGTCTATTTGGGGTGTTTTGTGGTTCCATACAAATTTAAGGATTGTTTCTTCTAGCTCTGTGAAAAAGTCTGTTGGTATTTTTTGATAGGGATTCCATTAAATCTGTAGATTGCTTAGGGTTGTATAGACATTTTAACAACATCTGTTCTTCCAGCCTATGAGCATGGACTGCCTTTCCATTTGTTTATGTTAACTTCAATTTCTTTCATCAAGGTTTTATAGTTTTCGTAAAGGTCTTTCACTTCTGTGGTTAGGTATATTCCTAGGTATATTGCTATTTTGGGAGCAATTATAAATGAGATTGTTTTCTTAATTTCTCTTTATGCTGCTTCATTATTGGTGTATAGAAATGCAACAGATTTCTGTACATTGCTTTTGTATCCTGCTACTTTACAAAATTCATTTATCAGTTCTAGCAGTTTTTTTTTTTTGGTGATATCTTTATGATTTTCTACATATAGTATCACATCATTTGCAAATAGTGAAAGTCTTACCTTTTCCTACTGATTTGAGTGCTTTTTATTTTTTTTCATTGCCTAATTGCTGTGGCTAGGACTTTAGTACAACATTGGATAATATTGATGAAATTGGACATGCTTGTCTTATTCCTGACCTTAGGGGAGAAGCTCTCAGTTTTTTCCTATTAAGGATGTTACCTGTGGGTTTTTCGTATATGGCCTTCAGTATGTTGAGGTTCATTACCTCTAAAGCTATTTTGTTGAGTTTTTTTCTTCTTTTTCTTTTTTTTTTAATCATGAATGCTTTGATTGATGCTTTGTCAAATGCTTTTCTGGCATTTATTGAAATGATCTTTTTTTTTCATTGTTTCTCTTATTGACATGATGTATCATGGTGATTGATTTGTGAATGTTGAACTACTCTCGCAATTCAGGTTTAGGAGAGGGGCAGAGGGAGAGGAGAGAAAATAATCCTAAGCAGGCTTGATGCTTAGCTCATTGCAGAGCCTGACAGATGGCTCAATCTTACAACCCTGAGATCATGACCTGAGCCATTCAAAGTGTCTTTTTTAACATGTTTAGTGTTCACAAACTCCTTTAGATTTTGCTTGTCTTGGAAACTCTTTCTCCTATTCTGAATGACAGCCTTTCTGTGTATGTGTTTTTGGCTGCATATTTTTTCCATTTAGCAATGAATATATCATGCCACTCTCTTCTGGCCTTCAAAGTTTCTGTGGCAGGTCTGCTGCTAACCTTATGTGTCTACCTGTGTAGGTTAAGGACCTTTTGTCAATAGCTGCTTACAGAATTCTCTATCATTGTATTTTGCAGGTTTCACTATGAAACCTGGTGTTGAACTGTTTTTGTTGATTTTGAAGGGAGTTTTCAGTGCCTCCTGGACTGAAATGCCTGTTTCCTTCCCCATATCAGGGAAATTCTCAGCTATAAATCCTTCAATGAACCGTCTGCCCTTTTATCCCTCCACTCTTCTTCTGGGACTCTTATAATATAAATATTATTACACTTTATGGAGTTGCTGAGTTTCTGAAGTCTGCATTTGTGATCTGATAGTTTTCTTTCCCTCTTCTTTTCAGCTTCATTATTTTTTATAATTTTATCTTCTATATCACCATTTGTTCTTCTGCTTCTTTCATCCTTGTGATGACATCCAGTTGGTTTTGCATCTCAGTTATAGCATTTTAGTCAGCCTGACTAATATTTAGGTCTTTTATCTCTGTATCAAGGGTTTCTTTGGTGTGTTCCATGCTTCATTCAAGCCTAGCTAATATTTTTTTGACTGTTGTTCTAAATTCTTGTTCAGATACATTGCTTACATCTGGCTGTGATTTCTTCTTGATCTTTCCTTTGTGGAGAGTTCCTCCATCTCTTCATTTTGTGTAAGTTTCTGTCTTTTGCATGTTATAAAAGCTTGTTATATTTCCTGTTCATTAGAGTAACACTATATTTAGAAGGGATCATACACTGTCCAGAGCTTGGTGCTTCAGGAAGTGTTTCTAGTGTATGCTGTGTGCACTCTGCTGTTGTGTTATAGCTGCTCTTTCCCATGGGTCAGTCTTCTGCAGAGTTCCTCCTTGTTTTCAGTAGGGACCTTTAAGTAGGTGTGCTTTGATTTTATGTTAAAATAAGCCTGATTAAAAAAAAAAAGATGGATCCATAAAAAGAGAAAAAGAAAAATACAAACTTACAAACAAAAAATTGCGTCTGATTCCAAAGAAAAAGAAAGAAAAAACAAGTCTGTTCCAGAAAAAAAAAAGAGAAAAAGAAATGAAAAAACAAACACAAATATAAAACTATAGACCCGATTCCAAAGGAAAAAAAAAAAAAAAGCCTGTTCCTTTTTCCACCAGAACTGAAGCTGATGCTTTGGAGTACTCTATGATTAGTCAACTTGGTGCATGCAGGGGTTCTGTGCTGACCTTCTGGCGAATAGGCCCACTGTGCTAGCTTACGGTCTTGCCCTAGTAAGGATGTACCAGCAGGGTGCAGGTGGGTGGAGTTTGGTGTAAATGGTTCCAGCCTCCACTGGGGGCACTGTGTTGCTCACTGAAATCTGACTGTGCTGTTTCAGGGGGTGAGGGGTGGGGAAAATGGCATCACCTACTCTCTCCACCCCAGAAAAGGGAGCTCATGCTTGCCACCATTCAGGAGGCCTTCACAGAAAAGCAAACAATCTCCCTTCTTGTGTCCCAGGCTTCCATCATATCCTTGCCCCCATCCAGTCTGTACATGGACCATCAGCACACCTGGTGCCACAGTTCTCCTATGTTCTTATTCCAGTGCATGGCTGGGATTTAAAACTCCAAATCTTAAAGGACCCAGAGGACATGGACCCACTCTGCTCCTTGGGAGGAGAGCCTCACTGTGCTGTGTCTGCTGCTGTTTCGTCACAGAAAAGCAGTTGCACAGCTGCACAGTTGCTTAGAGTTTATGATGAAAGTAGCGATCAGGTTATCTGCTTTCTGTACACATTTCTGTCACTTGCTGATGAATGTCCATTCAATGGCACCGACCAGGTCTTTTGTCCTTGGAGATGCAATATACCCTCTTCCAAATGTGCTCCAGGAAAGGAATAATTCTCTTCCAATGTGACTCAGTGGATCCCTACATCATGCTGTCTGCTCCCAGGCCTCTGCCTTCCTTCTCCTCAGCAGTAGCACTATGCCCATCTGGCTAACTACAGTGAATTTGTGGGCTTCTAAAACCCAGAATTTGAGTTCTATTTGTGAAAACTTGCAGTAATCAGATCCTCTCAATTCCCCAGTCGATGGTTTTGGGGAAGTGTTTTTCTTGGGTTAATCTGATGTACTGTTCTGTCTTCCCCCCTCTTTCTCTCCTCACTATGCAAAAAGGGTTCCATCCCCTCTGCAGCTCTGTAGTCTTTCTCTTCCCCAATTCATATCTTTGCACCTTGTACCTACCACTTTCTTTCCCTCGAATTCTGCAGATTGTTCTCTTAACCTTCATATCAATTTCCTAGGTGTTCAAAATGATTTGATGTAAACTAGCTATGTTCACAGGATGAGGCAAGCCCTGAGTCCCATTGCTACTCTACTATCTTAACTCCATCCTGCTTCTATTCCTTCTGTTTTTGGATGGAATGTTCTGGATATATCTGTTAGATCCATTTGGTCCAATGTGTCATTCAAAGCCACTGTTACTTTGTTGATTTTCTGTCTGGAAGATCTACCCAATTGATGTAAGTGGGTTATTAAAGCCTCTATTATTATTGTATTACTATCAATATCTTCTCTTGTGTCTTAATAGTTGCTTTGCATATTTGGGTACTCCCAAGTTAGGTGCATAAATATTTTCATTTTTTACAAAATATTTACAGTTCTTATATTTTCTTTTTGGATTGCTCCCTTTACGATTATGTAATGTCCCTTTTCTCTTGTTACAGTGTTTTGAAGTATATTTTTGTCTGATATAAATATTTATTTATACCAATATTTATTGGTACTCTGACTTCTTTTCACTTTCATTTGCATGATAAACACTTTTCTATCTCTTTACTTTGAATCTGCATTTGCCATTAGTTCTGAAGTGAGTCTCTTGTAGGTGAAATATAGATGGGTGTTATCTTTTTATCCATTTAGTCACCATATATTTAAATTGGAGCATTTAGTCTATTTACATCCAACATAATTTTTGATAGTTATGTACTTATTGTCATTTTGTGACTTGTTTTCAGGTTGTTCTTTATAATTGTTCTGTGTTCCTTTCTTCTCTTTCTCTCTTCCTGGTGGTTAGACGGCTATCTTTAGTGATCTTTGATTCTTCTTATTTATTTTTTGCATATCTAGTACCAGTTTTTAATTTTTGGTTACTTTTAGGCTTATATATAACACCCTATGTGTATAGTAGTCTATATTAGGTTGATGTTCACATAAAGTTTGAATCATTCCAACAGCACTCAATTTTTCCTTCCCTCCTACCCAAATTTTCATGTATATGATGATATAATTTCCATATGTTTATTTTGTGTATCCCTTTACTGATTTTTATAAATATAATTTATTTTTCTTGTTTTGTGCTTCAACCTCCATATTGATTTTATTTTTTATTTTTTAAAAAGGTTTATTTATTTATTTATTTATTCATTCATTCATTCATTCATTCATTCATGATAGACAGAGAGAGAGAGAGAGAGAAGCAGAGACACAGGCAGAGGGAGAAGCAACCTCCATGCCAGGAGCCTGACGTGGGACTCGATCCTGGGACTCCAGGATTGCACCCTGGGCCAAAGGCAGGCGCCAAGCTGCTGAGCCACCCAGGGATCCCCCATATTGATTTTATAAGTGATTAATTTACTACTTTTATGATGTTTGCATGTACCTGTGCAATTTTTTTTTTCTTGTTTGCTTTCTAATTCCTGAGTATGGTCTTTCACTTCCACCCAAGAATTCTTTTTAATATTTCTTGTAAGGCTGGTTTAGTGATAGTGAATTTCTTTGACTTTGTGTGTGTGTGTGTGCAGGAACTTTTTTTATCTCTTCTCCTGTTCTAAATGATAGCTTTGCTGGATAGAGTACTGTTGCTACATTTTTTTTTTTTTCCTTTTCTTTCAGCAGTTTGAGTATATAACTCCATTCCCTTCTGGCCTGCAATGTTTGTGCTTAAAAACTGAAAAATCAGCTCATAGCATTATGAGTTTTTCCTTGAATATAACTTTTCTCTTGTTGTTTTAAAAAATTCCCCTTTATCCTTAATTTTTACCACTTTAATTTTTATGTCTCTTGGTATGGACCTCTTTGGACTGATTTTATTGGGGGGCTCTCTGTGCCTCTTGGCTCTGGATTTCTCTTTCCTTCCCCAGATTAGGGAAGTTTCCAGCTATTGTTTCTTATTACTTATTATATATATGTAAACTATATGCCCCCTTTCTCTCTCTTATCCTAGTATCCCTATAATGTGAATGTTTTTATGCTTGATGATATTGCTGAATTCCCATAACCTATTATTTTTTATTATACCTTTTTCTTTTTTCTGTTCAACTTTTTTTTTTCCATTATTTTGTCTTCCAGCTTGCTGATCCATTCTTCTGCTTCCTCTGGTTTATGATTTATTGTCTATTGTACTTGAATTACCTCTGATGTGTTCTCTTTAAAATACTTTCTCTTTTTTTATTGAAGGTCTCACTGGGATCCTTCATTCTTTTCTGAAATCCAGTAAGTATCTTTATGGCCATTACTTTGAATTATCTATCAGACATATTACTTATATGCAGTTTATAAGCTCTTTTGCTCATTTTGTCTAATACTTTGCATCTGTTCCTTATATAGGAAAGTTAACTATGTCTCCTGCACTTGAAAGTAGTGGCCTTATGAAGAAGAGATCCTGCAGGGCTCCAGTGCAATGTCTCTCATTCACCGGAACCTAGCACTTCAAGTATGTCCCCTATGTGTCCTGAACGCTTCCTCTTGTTGCAGTTAGGCCCTGTTTGTCTTCAGTTCAACTGGCTGCAATGGCCCTCTTTGCCTGTTTCAGGCAGGGTTTGGTCCCTGTGCTGGTAAGGGGCTGATCTGAAGTTCTCTTGGGCTTGAGTCGGGTTAGACCAGATGCTTGCTTTCAGCCCAATTCCAGAACTGTGGTCACACCAAACTTCAGGTTACTTTCCTCATATATTCTCTGAGAGGTTTTGTTGGTGGAAAGGCCCTTTGGTCAGAACACACGCCTGGCCCCCAATATATCTGTTGGTGTTGCAGTGACCTGAGCTACTGGGTTCTCTGTGTTGCACCTGTGAAGCTTTTGGTGGTGGACAGTGTCTGCAGTCAGATCAGCTGTCTGCTCCCAACCCATTGTTGGGACTACATTCAAACTACTGTGTGTAATTATCTTCCCCTCATCCCAGGGCATGAGTCACTTTGGAATGGTGCTGGTCTGTTTGGGCAGCTTACAGAATGATAAGTGTCTGCTTTCTTTGGACTTTTGCAGAGTGGGGTGGGTGGGATGGGGTAGTCCACAATAGAATGCAGGGGTGGGGCATTCACTGTTAGCAAGCTAGGTGTGGAGTGTGTTTGTGCTTGTTCTAACAGCTGTCTGGGTATCTAGCCCAGGATTGGGGGTAAGTAGAGGAGTGATGTAGGCAACTCTTTTTGTTCTTTGAGGAGTAGACTCCTAAGGTTCTCTGCCCCTCCAGTGTACAAATTCTGAGATTAGTAAATAAATCTGTTTATCACATACACCAGGTACTTTTCAAACTACTGATTTTATGTTGTATATTGGCAGGATTATTTGTTATGTTGTTTCTTTAAAAGTGGGAACTGTTTCCCGTCACCCTTGGGCCCTCCCAGAACTTAGCCAGATGATTTTTAAAGTTCCTTGTGTTAAGCTTCATTGATTGTAAGAACTCATAAAGTTAAACCCCTTTGGATTTCATAACCAAGTGTTATGGAGACATATTTTCCCACCTCTGTGTCTGGGTACATGGTATGGAGTTTGTTCCTCTCCCTTCTTTGTGCTTGTGGTGTCCCTACCATTTGTGGTTAATTTGAAAGGTTAGTCTCATTTCTGACCACATCTCTACCCTTCCAACCATTTTCAAGGTGGCGTATGCTCTATGCTTAACTGTGGAGAGTCTGTTCTACCAGTCTTTAAGTGGTTTTCTGGGTTAGTTACACCACTATGGCTGTTATCTAGGTATATCTGTGGGATAAGCTAAACTTAGGATCTTCCTACTCCAGCTTCTTCCTAGTCTACTCCCAGTGTGAGGATTTACATAAACATTTTACATATAATGCAATTTGTTTATCTCTTGATTTTAGCTTTTGCAATATAGTTCTTTTCCAAACCTTTTCAGACTTCTTCCAAAGTAGTTCAACTGAACCACTAGACTAAGTTTTCATCTCTAACTTCTCTTTACTAATTTTCATATGATTATTTTTTTTTAGCAGTGAGAGAGGACCCTATAATTAGGGCTTCTGGGAGCCACTGTTCTATCCAGTATGTGGTCTAACTCCTACTGTGTTCTTGATTTCCTTCACTTTTGTGGTCATAAGATTATAATCATCACATCCCCCCTCATTTTTATTTCAGATATTTTTTTGCTAATGTCTTGTAACCTCTTCATGTTTCCAAAATGCACCGACTGCAGACGTTATATTTCTACTGACAAATCTCTAATAGCTTGCTGCCCTTCAAAACAATAGATTTCAATGTTGTCATTGCTACCTATCCTACACTAAGCTATAAAGAGATTTACAGAATTTCCTTGCATATCAATAAGATCAGTAAACCCTGGTAACAAGACAGGCTTCACTGGAAAACAATCTCATTATCCATTATGCATGTTTTATTAAGAAAAATAAACAATTATTTTTGTGGTATATTAAGACAGTGATAATAAATGGGATTAATAAACAACTTACCCTAGACCTCCTAATGTTTCATATTATTTTCTTTCCTCATTTCTAAAGTGCCCCTCTTCACACATATAATCCCCTATATTTTGCAAGCCTCTCTTCAAGTATGTTAAGATCACTTAACATGAAGCTAACTAATGGTATTAATATTTAGCCCACAGAGGTCTTTTTGTTTAGTACTGATTTTTTTAAGAAGTGATGGTGCATTAGTTCAAATGCAAAAGTTTTATCATTAAAAAAGTGTGATATTTAATTTTTAAAATATACACTATTCCAAAAGGCCTCTACAGCATGAATGCTTTTCTCTAAATCACTGTGCCATTATTTTCCAGACAGCCTGGTCTGAGGTAATTAGTTTTGCTTCTCTTTGTGAAATCCATTGAGAGCAGGTCAGTGGATAATGAATGTGAATCAGAAAATCTTCAGCACATTCATTTTTAAACAATTCCTCACAATGACTAGTTGTTTCTGGCATAGTCCCCACTGAACAAGAGCAGCACAGGGGGCCAGGATGCCTGACCCAGGGTCCCTAGCACTGGATGATGTGAATCAGGTTTTGGCACATTCTTTTAATATTTCAGGTTTTTTTCTAGTTAGGCACACAGAAGGCATTTTCTGTTCATTAATTTAATTTAAATTTTATGAAAAAAGACAAGATTAAAATCAAGTAATTTGAGGAGTTTGTTGGAAACATAATTCCTTGAAATCATTTTGGGACCAGGAGACTTGAATGGTACACCTAAATTGAATAGTATGGAAAATAGCCTTAAAAGGTTAACAAGAAGATAAAGCTCATTAGGTGACACAGTTTGTCCCTTAAAATAATATTAATTTTGTTTTATGGGTTCCTGTGAGTAAAAGTAGTAGTAAAGATCATTCAGAAAAAGGACTCAGGAGTAATCTGGTTGTTTTCTTAAAATAATTTTCAGGTTTTACATAAGAATTCTTAATGCAAAGCAAATTTGACACATTTTGGACCATTTTTACAAATGCTGATGGGTGGATTCATCAATTTTAATATAATTGTATTGTATTACATATAACATAATTTCACTCATACGGTTAAGTAACTAGTTAGTAACATATTTCATTTGTGGTTACTTAATGCAACACTTGATTTAGGCAAATAAATAAATGAATGTAAATAATGTAAGTAATAAGTAATTACTTTCTGATTCTAAAAAGCCATAAGAAACATGAAATATTCCCATTTACTATACCTCTGTTTATTTAGTTTTTAGAGTTTTGTGATGGCAAGGCTTTTTTCCTCCCTCAAAACAGGATGTCTCATCCTTTCCCCCACCTTCATCTTCAGTCAGAAGTATGGCAATGGGAGGCATTTCATGATCCAGAAGAATGAGTTAGCAGTGGAGGGTCTATTAGTTCGGGACTTGAGGTTGGACCTAGTGAGGGAAGCTTGGTGTTTATGTCACTTACTAATTCCAGGAGATCACTTCATCAGTCAGCATACCTATAATTGATTCCAGGTGATGTTATTTTTATGCCTAAGAAGCTATTACCTGCAAAAGATACATCCAATAATTTGGATCATGGGCAGAGCAATGATAGCCTCTAGGGTCTCAGGTTCTCATTGGAAGTTGGTCAGTCAGTCAATCGGACAATATTGAAGAGAGTATAGAGGTCATAAGGCTATTCCTAGACACTATGGAAACTCTACTGTCCATAAAAATCAGCTAGGATGTTTATTGCAATGCACTTTCTCTCATGCCAATCCTAGAAATAATGATTTAGCCGATAAGTTTGGAACCTAAGTAGGTAAATTTAAAATACATACTTTTAAGATTAGAACAGCTTTAAATTTATAGAATACTTGTGAAGATAGTACAGAGTTCCCATGTACCCATACAGAAGGAGCTATGTTTTTACTGAACAAAGATTGATGATTGCAATGAGTATGTTTTGATACTTTCACATTAAGAAATACTAGGTTACACTACTGAAGAAGACAAACGGAAAATGTTTGGATTTAGGCATAGCTTGCTCTTTCTGGGAATATCATAACCTGGACTGTTGGAAAAAATTCTGTGAGCAGCCTACGGTGGTGGGAATTATGAAGGAGCTGATAGTCATTGCCCATGAAATACCAGGACTGGAAATGTGACTAATTGTAGGCCCTCCAAGATTGTGAGACTCCAAATAGGAACAGTCCTCGCCTGAGCCTGTAAAAAGATGATTTCTGTAGGTCCCAGTAAAAGTAAGCAGGAAAAGCCAAAAAGTAAGATTTTTTTCTGATATACTGGACTAGCTACAAGATATATCTTACTAGAAGACCTCATTTATTGAATTGTCTGATACAATGTTATTACTTGTTTATAGGATCCCCTAATTAGTCAGGTAATATATACTATTGTAAAATGACATGAAGTCTTCAAAGTGTAAATGATGCTCCAGTTTTCTTGCTTTCAGAGTCCTATTTGTATATCATTCTGTATACTTTATTTTGAACTACTGGTAAAATATATCTTAAAAAGTGAGTTAGGGATTAATTTAATGCAAAGGGAGCAAATAATGTAATATACAACTTTGTGTTTATAACAATTTTTAAGGGAATGCTGAACAGATACTTCTGAATATAGGATTTATAAAATAATTTCATAGTTTAATTTATGGACTAGTCTAATGCTTTAATGGATGTGCCATGGAAATGAATGTAAATTCATCATAATGAAAAAATTGATAGATTTCTGACAATGCTGTGACAGCTGAATTAATGTGTGTGAAGTGCCAGTATTAATGATAAACATTAATAAATACTGCATAAAATTGGATTAACAATGATGTAAAACAATCTTTTGCTCTTATACAAAATCCATTTAACCGGGCAGAGATATTTTCTTAGGCTGAATATGAACACTTAATTCAAAATAGAGTAGTTAGTACCAAATTCTAAAGGAGATTTCATATATGTTGCATAAGCTTATATTCATAAGATATATTTTTTCTTTGACTTCTTCAGGAATCATAGCTTTGGTGCTAAGAGCTCATATTTATTTATTATTTTTGAAAATAAATTGAGTACTCAAAGTATTAAGAATATACAAAATCTACAATATCTATCAGTTTATGATTCCCTCTTTTTAGTAGGAGAACACTAATAACCTCTCCCATGCCAGCAAAATCTACATTTCAGTAAGGGTCCTACATTGTATATTAGTTTTTGAGATGTTTTAAAGCAAAGGTACTTTGAATTATTCCAAGTATCATATTAATTTTTGTGATTGATGAAGGGAAGATGATAAAAATAAGGCATACCTGCCATTGTCTTTAATCCTTTGGTGAATTATGTGGCATTGAAAGCAGATGGTATAAGCTGAAACACTGTTTAATTCAGAATAGCTGAATCTTGCCTATGGTCTTGCCTGTGGGCAGAAGGAGAAGTAATATATACATATTTTTAAAGATTTAAAGAATACTATGCAAATAGTTTACCACATCTCATTATTTGAAGACAGATCTGTCTAAAAAGGCCAAATTATGACTGGGAGTCCATGCTATACGGACTTTTATCATTTTTTATAGAATCTACCACATTTTAGATTTCAGCCTTTGCCAAAGTACACATTCCCTTAAAATGAGTCACGCCATTGCTTTTGGCTCAGGATTGAGCTTGTCTGATCTTATTGTTTTTCTTTTTTTCCCCCAGCATTCCACACTATGCTTTTATGGTTTACAGTAGCTGTTTTAAAAAATATATATATTTGGGAAAATCATAAGGTATTGTTAGATGAAATGGATAATAATTTTATGCACATATAAATTTAAGGCTAATATGTATACAGGTGAGAAATTTAGTCTCATCCAGAATCTACTGAAAATTATTAAATCTTATAAGTTATATTTATGTGCTTCATTAGAATCTAAATAACATTTTTTCTTAGATGTGAAGTGACTATGTATGACCTTTTTTTTTCTAGAATTTTAATTCTCAGTATAATTCATCCTAAAAGACTTTCTTTTAATTATTTTATTACAGAAATTTAAACCATACACTTTAGAAAGAATAGAATGAATAGAACCATGAATTATAATGTACCTGTGACTGAGTTTTAGTAAGAAATTGATCATTCAGTTTCAGTCTGAACAAGTATATATACTGAATACTTAATAAGCCATGATAGTTTTTTCCCAGAAGTTTTTATATATCCATTTGCATTTATATGCTCCAAATCCTATAGGGTAGATATTATTATGATCTTTTTCTAATGGAGAACATGAAAATAGGTACAAAGAAGTGGACCACTGATGGACAAACACTGAATCTTTCAGAATCTGAATCTGGCACTTGACTCTTTAATTTTAGGTCTAATTCTTTTTTTTCAAAGCACCAAAGAGAAAAAGTCAGTTCTTTCTGTGAGACCAAGGATAGAGCAGGAGGGTGAGGACAGAGGTTAATTGGAAAGAGGCAGTAAGACCTTCTTGCTATTCAAAGCGCCTTCCCTGAGAAAGAGATAGTGAGTCAGAAGGGGATACACATTCTTGGGGTCCAGGATTCTAGACTGTCTCCTCTGATAGTGACTTGTGAGGATGGTCACTGTGGTAGATGGTTCTTTTATGAGATTTATAAATCTGATTGGGAAAACAGAGTAAGATGATCTTCGCAGACAAAGATGCATCTAAAATGTGTCTGAACTATAAATTATCCTACATATTACTAAAATAGAGACCTGTTTTTAGCCAACAGTAGCAAGATGTCAATAAGTAAGATTTTATTGTTTTAATGACTGTTTACATATTAATGTTTAATAAGAAAAATGACTTTCTATTAAGTTGGAAAATTCCACATAACAAGTAGTAAGCCTTTAATAGGACAGAGACCAAGTGAATTGTGGAAAAGCACTGTTCATGCTCGACCTCTTTATTGGACCATTTTTCCCATGAGGTTAAAAGTTCAAATACTTGACTTTTTGTATGCTTAGCTAATCTTCTATTTATGTCATAAAACTATCAAACAGTGGATCTTGAAATTACAGAAATTGATACCCCTCCCCTCCCCTCCCCTCCCCTCCCCTCTCCTCTCCCTCTCTGTTGATCTAGACAGGCAAATTCATGGGATTTTATGATGGAGAATGACCTTACAATTTTCCTCTTTTCTAACAGTTTTAGGCAAGTATTCATTAAACCATCTGAACATCTCCAATGTTGAGAAACTTGCCATATGCAAGAGTTAATGTAGACTTCTTATTAAGAGATACATCAAAATTTTTCAAAACAGTGTCACATAATAAAGGCCATAAATAAAATAGTAATACATAGGTTACTATGATATCCTAAGTCCACTCATTTCATTTCTGAATTGATATACTTTTAAATACTTACAATATATCTTTAAGATATGGTTTGACAAAATTTTCTTGTAAAGGGCCAAGTAGTAAATATTTTCAGCTTTGCAAGCCATAGGGTTTCTGTTGCCACTACTCAACATATAGTAATGTTGAGTAATGTAAAGCACAAAAGCAGTTTTTCATGGTACATAAATGAATTGGTGTGGCTGTGTTTGAATAAAATTTTATTTACAGAAATGGGCAATAGATCAGATACAGCCCAGAGGCCATCGTCTGCCAAGCTTTTTTTTGGAAAAGATTACTTCAATTCTTTTATAAAAATACCATTCAGACAAGAAGAACACCTTAAATCCAAGATGAGAAAAGTATTCCTTATAGAAGGACGTTGTGAGCTCCATACTTCCTTGACAGTTCATCTGGACTACCCACCTGATCATTATGGCCTACACAGTGGTAGAATGATGGCATTTAGAAGGTCACTCTTAATGAGAGTGAAAATTTAAAAAGAAGATCAAGTTTGAGTTTACAAGTGAAATATTAGTCTATCAAAAGAATATGTTGAAAAAATTTTCAGCTAACTTTAAATGAAGACGTGACACCTGCTGTATTATATTATCATTTTGAATAGCAAAAACCATACATATTTATATGGTGTATGAAGACCTTGTCTGACAGCGTATTAGAAGATCTCATTAGTATAGATTCATAGCACTTTAATTAAGATAATAACATTTTATATAAATAGAGCCTTAAAACACAGCATAGAATAATTTGGAATTTAAATTAAAAAGTGTAAAATATTTAGACAATTTTTAAGATTTCAATAGCAAATAGATATATTATTTCAAAATTATACATAAAGAAGCAGAAAACAAAAAGAATTAATAATTTTAAATACTATTCTATTAAAAGTAAGTGGCGAAATGCATTTTTAAGCTGAAAATTAGAAATAGTACAAAATATCAAAATTTAAAAACTTTTTTTTACATGAACAAGAAGAGTATCCTCATAGGGGAGGTTCAGTCAGTTGAGTAGACAACTTTTGATTTCAGCTCAGGTCTTGATGTTGGAGTTGTGAGTTCAAGCCCTGCATTGGATTTCACATTGGGCATGGAGAATACTTTAAAAAAAATAGTATTCTGATAAACTTTTAGTTTTAATAAGTATATGTGTAAAGTGTTATATTAATAGCTGATATCATAGGGGTCCCCGTGTGGCTCAGTCATTTCAGCATCCAACTCTTGATTTTGGCTCAGGGTTGTGAGATTGAGGCCTGAGTCACGCTCTGTGCTGGCCATGGACCCTGCTTAGGATTTTCTCTCTCCCTCTGCAGCCCCCAATCATAAAAAAAAAAAAAAAAAAAAAAAAAAAAACAGTTGATATCATAAGTTTAAATAAGGTTTTGAAGTCTATATACACATGAAAAAACTTAAATCTAAAAGATGTTAAGATACATTGCAATTTAGTCATTTTCATAAGTATAAACAGAGCTGTGTTAGCATCTATTGCAGATTCACAGAATTGGCAATGACATTAAAATATATTGTTCTTTTCTTGTCTTTCTCTGTAAAATATACTAGAATTTTTATTAGGTTCACCAGGCACTCATCTATGAGGAGGTAAGCAGATGGGGAGACAGGAAGAAGAGATTAGAACTTGTAGCAATGTAAATGTAGAAAGAAATGGGTATATTAGTAATATATAATGATACTCAGCTTTTGAAATTCAAAACAATAAATACTAATTGGACAATAAGCTTTAAATGTGTCCCAAGGGAAGCTTTCTTAAGTTTCTTTTACTCCCATTTAGTACCTGACTTATCACCTGGTTTGGAGTATTAAGTGCACAGAGGTCAGAGCTATAGGGCACCACTCTAGAACACGCCTAGAGTTTAGTTTAGGCATGGAAAGAAGCCATAATATAAGGCATTCAAAGTGAATTCAATTCTTTCTGCCTGGGGGGAATGACAATTTGGATAACGAGAAATAGGAGACTGGAACAACCAGCTAGGTACTCAATTTCCACTTTTCTGACTCTGGGCTGAGAGAAACAAAGTATATAAAATGAAATGAGAAGAGTGAGGGCCAAAAGTGGTCCTAGACTTACCTCTGGCTTTTCTTAGGAATTCTGGAGAGAATCCAAATTTCAAAGCTTTTCTTTGTTAATCTGGGATGCAGTCCCAGAAGTCAGATGGAGGTAAGATTTCAGAGTTAGCTGTTCTGAGCCAGAGTCAGTATCTACCACTGACATTTAGAACTGGGCTAAGAGCTATTAGGGCTGCTGTAGAGCCACGTGGGAAGAAAAAGGTAACCCTGCAGCAGAGCTGTGTGGACCTCTGGGCTAGTGGACTGGATGAAAGATCGTTGCAAATGTAGATACCTGAAACCAAAACCCTCAGTTCTTTTGTTTTAAAAGATTTTTATTTATTTACTTGAGAGTGAGAGTAGGAGAGATCATAGAGGGAAAGGAAGAGGGAGAACCAGAGCAGTGAGCTGGACACAGGGCTTGATCCAGGACCCTGGGATCATGACCTGAAGTAAAGGCAGATGCTCAACCAACTGAGCCACCCAAGTGCTCCAAAGATTTCAATTCTTAAAGAGAATATCATATTAGCATTTCTGGATGGTAAAAATAGTTCATCAGTTTTTTAGATTTCAGCATCAGAAAATGGCAGGAAAATCAATGATGAATGGACACATGACATCGGCAGAACAGCTGCATATGATCAAAGTCAAGGATAAAGTCTCCCTTATTTTCACTTCAGTGATCCACAGTCACACAGTTGTCAGTCCTTACTTCCAAAGGCCATTTAGAGGAGGAAACAGACAGAAGGATTGACATCAGGTACTAAACAGACATACATGACAGACTGAATATTCTTTTATTTTAAAAAAGACTGAACATTCCTTGAAGGTGTTCCTATAATTATCACATTGGTTTAACTTTAAACCAAATTAGACATTCAAATAAGTTTCCCCACCTTAGCAATAGGTAATGCTTAGATGGAACATCAGCTTGATTATATATTAAATAAAGAAATTCTGTACAACTGAACTGTAGTGAAGTTATCATTTTGTGACCGGCATTCAAGGGCACAATTGCAATTCATAAATGTCTTCCTAATAGACTAACATAAATACTGCAATTGTGCTTTATACTTTACATAGTAAAACATAATTTTAAAAATTATGGTAACCTAAAGACAGAACATGAAACTTATTTAACAAATACATAAGTAAGACTCACATTATTAACATATTGCTTAAAAATTTTCTGTGCCAATTATTAACTTAGCCAATGTAAGTAATTATGTGCAATATCTACAAAGTATTTCTTGTGTGCCTTTGTTCTGTCACTGGCATTAAAAAGAATAATAAAAAAAGTTCTCACTTTAGAGGAACTTCTTATTTAAGAAGTTAGAATTTGAGTGCTTATAAAATTAGATATTAACACTTAAAATTTCAGCAGATAAAATACTGTACAAATGTAGAAGCTCGGGGGAAAATCACCATTGTTTTACCTTAGAGAATTCATAGGCCGTTTATAACTACACATAAGGAGAAATATTGAAGTCGACATGAGAGAAAAGCAAACAGACAATGATAGAAGTGTAGCAATTAGGCTTGAGGATGGGCTTGGTTAAAGAAAAAAATGTACGCATGAACAGCAAGAAAAAAACAATATTTGAAAGTATATATTTAATATTAATGGTTCTATTATTGAATTATTTTCTTTGCTTGTATATAATTTGTCATAGACCTAGTAAATAAAAATTTTTAAAAGATTGTGTTTATTTATTCATGAGAGAGAGAGAGAGAGAGAGAGGCAGAGACACAGGCAGAGGGAGAAGCAGGCTCCATGCAGGAAGCCCGACGTGGGACTTGATCCTGGGTCTCCAGGATCACACCCTGGGCTGAAGGCAGGAGCTAAACCACTGAGCCACCTGGGCTACCCTAGACCTAGTGAATAGAAGATCCATTGAAATAAAATATTTTAGCTCAGTCTCAAGCATTTTCCAAAACTGAAAGACTAAGACAATGTCAAATAAGAATAGGCACTGAATGTCAGATTAAAGAGTTTAGGCTTAATGAAATAAGAAATGTGGTAATGTAAACAGATTTGTACATCAGTAACTTTTCATGGAATTTATTTTATTTTATTTTAAAGATTTTATTTATTTATTCATGAGACACACACACACAGACAGAGACATAAGCAGAGGGAGAAGCAGGCTCTATACAGGGAGACTGATGTGGGACACAATCCCAGGACACTGAGATCACACCCTGAGCTGAAGGCAGATGCTCAACTGCTGAGCCACCCAGGTGTCCCATTCATGGCATTTATATTTGGAAGGCATGATGAGTAAAAGATAAGTAATGTAATATCAATATATATGCAAGAGCTTTTGGAATCCTCAGAACTAGCTCTGACTCTTGGTTTGCTGAAGCTGTATTACATTGATATTACTTTCCTAATCTATAGGATTAGATTAGGGTAATCATGATATCTGCATCTAATCATGATACACCATATGTTTATGAGAATCCCAATACATTGGTACCAAATATATATAAAAATTCTATATGCATTTCAAGAAATGTTATTAGAATAGTTTTCTCAAACTTAATGATACTTTGTAAAGCCTTAAGTGTGCAATTAAATATGAAAGCCCTTTAAGAAGGGAAGAGGGGGATTCAGGGTGGCCATGGCTGCTTATTCAAGATTATTCCTCTCTACCCTGCAAAAGTAAGAATTAGTGATGATGCAACTTCAACATACTCGGAAGAAATGCTATACTATTTGATAAATTAGGAATTAGATATTTGCAGGTGATATTTCACTAAGAATAAGACTTGTGATTCAGGATAGAATAAGAATAGGAGGCATAATGTATTAAAAAAAAAACCCTTACTAGCTGAGGCGTGACCCTAGAATTGTGTGGCACATATTTTAATTATAACTCTGATTGAGTTTATCCCAATCATCCATAACAGAGGAGAATTAGACTTTTTTTAGACTATTAATGACAAATTAATTACATAAAACAAAGAACAAGTTCACATATTTTACTTTCTGTATACTTACTGTTTTGTTACATGGATAATGTATTTTGTTCATCCTTTCAACAACTACTGGATGCTGAACTGGAGTCAAGCATATACAAGGTACAATGGATACAGGTCCAAGAACAATACTATTTTTTAAAGGAATTCACACCATGAATATATAATAGTATTATAGTATTAATAAATCCAAAGGTTAAATGAAAATACACATTTCCCAGAAGAGAAACAGACTTTATGAAATGTTAGCATGCAGTTACAGTGTTTTGGAAGAAATGACTTCTTGTGGGAGGGCAATATTGACATCCAAAAATGGAGACCTGGGACATGAAGGATAGTGCCAACACTCACTTTGCCTTTCCTGAGATATAGCCAAGACTCTCTGAACACTGATAGAGAAGGGTAGAATAAATTAGGAGTTGAGATTGAATGTGTGTTTTCAGTAGTCAATGACCATGAAGTAACATAATTACAGAGGTATGGGAATTTGGTGGGTTCATTAAAACAATCACATTTTTGGATCACTGCTTTTGGGTATAATTTGAAGGTAAAGGGGAATGTTAGAAGTTTGAAAATGTTAATTTGAGTCATTGGACAAATATGGAAATATATGACTCCTTTTGGTATCCCGATGTCCATCAGTGAAGTAAAAAGAATTGAATGGAGTATTTTTAAAGAAATCTTAAACAAGGGATGCCTGGGTGGCTCAGCGGTTGAGCGTCTGCCTTGGGCTCAAGGCTTGTTCCTGGAGTCCTGGGATCTAGTCCCACATTCAGCTTCCTGCATGGAGCCTGCTTCTCCCTCTGCCTATTCTCTGCTTCTCTCTTTCTTTCTCTCTCTCTGTGTCTCTCATGAATAAATAAAATCTTTAAGAAAAAAAAAAAGAAATCTTAAATAATGGGTATAGTCTTTATGAACCAAAAAGGAAACTCTTTCCCATACTTTTTTTTGTTTTTTGTTTTTTTTTTCTGGTGTAATTATTTAAGACAACTTTTCAGAAAAAGTAGAATTGGGGGCAAAGTTAAGGAGATTGGAATGTGGTGTGATATATTTTGCAGTACACAGTATAAGTTTTCACACTGTGGGGGACACTGAGTGCCCTTCTATATAGGGAGTATTCCTAGAAAATGGTATCTTTCAAGCATGTAGAAAATGGATGGAATAAGACTAAAATTCTCAAATTGTTGGGCAATTATAGATTAATACCATTGGCAGAAAGGGCTATATGCCTTGAAAATATTTGTAAATTTGATAAATAGTTCATGAAGACTAACATTATTAATGTTATTTCATGAAAAATTCATCTAAAGGCTGGACAAGCACTGAATTTCCTAGATTTGATATTAGCCTAGATTATGGTAAAAATATAGTCATTCAAATGTATTTTACTTCTGAGTTTTATCAAATATGTGTAGTATTTGCTATAGTATATTGCTGTGTGTTATGAATGATACTGTAATATTAGAAAATTTTGTTATCCTCATATTTTCTTAGGATTTTAGCTCTATATGCCAACATTTCTAATTTTATGTGATTAAAAAATAAATTTGAGGTAATATAACATAGTTTAAGTCCTATCTAAGATTATATAGTCAACCATGTCCTTAGGCAGAATTAATCTAAGGGAGAAAGATTAAGGCAGTGGATATCCAGTTAGATCAAAAAAGAATAGATTTTGGAAAAAATTATGAAATGTCAAATGTGTTTGAACCCACCAGATACTTATAATCTTAAAAATGATCTCAATATTTCTAAATCCTTTAGCAGCACTGTTAACATTCTGTAACATTTCGTCCTCACCATTTTTCCATTCCTCTGTTAATACTTCAAAAGTAGATTTTTTAAAAAAGATTTATTTGTTTGAGAGAGAGAGAGAGAGTGCCTGAGAGTGGGAGGAGTGGTAGAGGATAGAATCTTCAAGCTCACTCCCCACTGATATTGGAGCCCACCGCAGGGCTCAATCTCACAATCCATGAGATCATGCCCCTCAAAATAGATTATTAATTAAATGTACTTCAGTAAGCATATACCATTTTTGAAAGTCTTTATTTACTAACCCTAAATCCTATATCTTGCTGTGATTTACTTAATATTTTTAGGATGGCTCTGAGTTTTTTTACATAAACAATCATGTTCTCTATGAATAAAGACAGAGTTACAACTTCCCAATTTTTATGACATACTTCTGTTTCTTGACCTTAAATATAAGGTCATAAGAAATGATAAAAGTGAAAAGTCTTGCTGGATAAAACAGTTTTGCATTGCTTGAATAAATCAAATCTTGTTACAATAGATGCCCTTACTTTAAAAATTACTGTATTTTGGGCACCTGGGTGGCTCAGTAGGTTAAGTGTCCAACTCTTCATCTCAGCTCAGGTCTTGATCTCAGGGTCAAGCCAAATTATTAAAAAAAATAATAATCCTGGGTTTAGCTTGCTAAAAGATCAGTTACGATTTTAGATCGTATACTCATGAGAAAAAATGACCTGTAACTTTTTTTAGTAATCACTCTTAAACTGGCTTTAAATAATTAGCTAAAAATGTTCCCCCCTTTTTTTCCTAGTCTGGGAAAGACTGTGGTTATTTCTTCTTTAAATGTGAGAATATACTAGTGGAACCATCTGGGCATGGAGTTTACTTTTTATTTTGTGTGAAAAGATAGAATTAATTTCTTTAATAGATAAAGGGCTATTTAGATTTTTAAAATTTCTTTCTGTTGATTTTGGTTAATTTTGTATTTTTCTTATCATTTTTAAAAATTTCACTCAAATTTTTATGTTTATTGGCAGAAACTTATTCACAATATTCTGTCATTAATTTTACTACCTGGCACATTTTATATTGCATTTTTTCATGGTCCTTCTTACTAGTGACTTTATAATTTTATTGCTTCACAGAATTAACATTTGACATTGTTTCTATTGGATCTTACTTGCTGGCCTTACTCTTTTCTAACATATGTTTTTGGAAGTACACATGTCTTTTTAAATCAGATTCAACTATATACCACTAAATTTGATTTTCTGATAATAAAAAAATTTCTACCTTTTCTGCTTTGAGTTTTTCTTTGATACATAGGGTTAAAACTATATTTATTTTCCTACTATTTAAAGATTTTCAAATTATCTTAGTGTTTTCTTGCTTAATTTCAGAGCACAATGCAAAATTTTGAAATTTGCTAACAAATACTATTTGAATTTACAGATTGCCAATGTATGTACATGTCCCAAGAACACTAGAAAAAATTTTGCATTCTGAAATTCTTGAGTATAACATTTCATTCATATCTATCAGCTAGTTCAAACTTGTTAATCTTTTTCAAATCCTCTATATCAATGTCTCTTGTTTGGTCAATTACTGAAAGGAGGTGGAGGTATGTTAAACCTCACTTTGGTTGTGCTTTTGAATTTTTGTTGTCTTAATTATTTATTTTGAAATTATGATATTAAGTCTCTTGCAAAATTCTAATACTTATATCTTCCCAGTAGATTGGCTCCTAAATTATCAGAAAATGATTCCTCTTTATTTCTAGTAGTGACTCTTGCTTCAATATCAACTTTTCTCACTTTCTATTAGTCATTTATATCTTTTTTGTTAGGCTTACCATTTGCCATCTTGTATCCTTAAATCAGGGATCTCTTAAAAAAAGAATTAAAACTGAGTATTGATTTTAAATCCAGTGTGAAAATGTCTTTTAATTGATGTGTTTAGTCCACTTAGAGCTGTTTGGATTTAAACCTACAATCTTACTATTTGTTACTGACTGGTGCCGCTTGTTCCATACTCCCTTTTCCCTCCTTCCTTGACATTTTGGGGATTATTTGGGACTTTTGTTATTATATTTTTCTCTTTATTACCTCATTATTTATACATTCTAAAACTATCTTGAGAGTACCTTGGTGATTATGATATGCCTTAACTAATTTTAACTATTATATGCAGTAGTACATTAACCACATTTTAGATTGTGTGGGAATATTAGACCCTACTCCACAAAATATGGCCCATAGATCAACAATATTGGCATCACCTGGGCCCTTGTTTAGAAATGCAGAATTCTTGGGCTCCATCCAGACCTGCTGAATCAGAGCAGTTTTACAAGAATTTCATGTGTAACCAGTGCTCCTTAAATTCAAGGGGCATTGCTTGCCATACAGTTAACCCCAACTACCCTTCCTCCTGCCCTTTTCTATTATTGTGGCTATATAGTTTAATTCTAAAATACTTTAAAATCTCCCAAGTCATGATTATTACTATTTAACTAGCAAATAGATTCACCCATCTATTTACCCACATATTAAATTGAATCACATATTTATTCTTGTTTCCCTCCTTCCCTTCTTTATAGTCACATCTGGAATAATTCTTTATGTGTCAGAATTCCTTCAATATTTTCTTTAGTGTGGATAAGCTGATGTTTAACTTAAAAGATAGAATCACTAGGTATAAAATTCTACTTAATGCTGCCCAAAGTAACTAGCACAATGTTTATGCCCTAACAGATGTTCTATATATTTGGTGAGTTGTTTATTTTTAACAATACAATTACTTAATTGATTTGTGTTTAATTTACAGCAGAGCAATGGAATGTTATTTTTATTAGAAAAAAAGTGAGTTTTTGCTGAATGTAATAAAGCAATACTCTTTTACTACTTTCTGATTTTGCAAATAATCTTTATAAAACCTAATATTGATTGCAAGTCTCAAGGTCTTTATGAAGGTCACAAAAGTTAAAATGTTAAATCACTTCAAAGCTTAACAAAATCAAATGAATATGTAAAAGTATCCTATGTAGGAATATTTCATTTAAGGCTGGAATACTACAATGCATTGTAGTATTAATTTTGTGATGGACTTACATTTAATTATAGGTGATCATGAATAGCTTGAAAGCAAAACAGGACTGAAGTGTGTACAAGGAATTGCAGTTTCTCATGATATATATACATCTTAATTGAAAAAAAAAAGTGATTGACCCTTGCAGCTATAGAAGCATTGTTAAATAATGCACTAAAACTTAAATATCCAGTCATTGTTGTGAATATTATTGCAAATTAAAAAGATCATCTAGATTTGACAATATCTACAGTTTTTCATTTTGAGCATGTGTCTTCCATATCATTTTGGCACCTTTACTGTTTACAGTGACAAGTGTCAGTGTTCAGCAAACAAACAAAAAACCTTAACATAAGTTCTTGTTATGACTATTCTAATAGGTTTCATTTTATATCCTTCATAATGGGAAGAATGAGAAACTGACAATATTTTTCCCTGGAGCTAATTTTTATTGCTGTTTGTAGTCTAAAGTTCCCACAAGTTAGCAATATGTTATTTATTTTTAATGGACACAGACTGAACATCTATTACATTATATAGATAGGTAGAATTTTGGAAAATTATTTAGTAAAGCTTAATTAACTGCTACCAATTTAGATTCTAGTCTGCTTTGAGAAACAGCCAAAGAAAGATATTTTATGTGTCATTCTAATGTTAGCGTACTCTTATGAAAAGGAAATTCTTATCTACCTAAATTTTACTGATATAAGTAAAACTGATTAAGTTATGATATAACTTAATATCCTATTCTTCGGTATAAAAATTACTTGAAGTTAATAAGAATACCAATGACTGAATCAACCAACCTATTTATTTTTACATACATTTTTACAATTTTACCGATGAATGAGGTGATTTTCTTCAGAGCCATATGGGTCATTTGTGTCAGAAATAGTATTAGTTTTGAAATTCTTACTCTCGGTCAAGAACCACCTGCCATACCACTAGTATTTGTCATCTCAATGGAGCTGATGAGGATTTTGTCAGGTTCTATATATGACATCTAGTGGGTGATAAATTTTTAGAGACAAATTGACATATGATATTGTGTAAGTTTATGGTGTGCATCATGTAGATTTGCTACCTTTATATATTTCAATATGATTACCACAAAATTTTCAATGTATGACATCTTTTGAGTGATAGAATATTGTCTTTTTTTTTTTCATCAAGGAACTATATAGCACCAAAATGTAGAAGCTTAAGATTTTTGGAATGATGTAATTACAGAACAAAGAAACATAAGTGAGAAGGTATTAAATTTGGAAAAAAAAAAAAGCAATGAGGAGGAGTATGAGTAAATACTATTGTTCATCATTTTGTTATGGTGTTTGAAATATTTTCAATATTATACTATCAACGTTAAAAAAATTATCTGTTAGCCCTTCCCAACTCTTTGTCTTGTCAATTTACAAATCTCTTGATTTGACCTTGTTTTCTTTTAAAGATTATTTATTCATTCATTTGTTCATTCATTCATGAAAGACACAGAGAGAGAGAGAGAGAGAGAGAGAGGCAGAGACACAGGCAGAGGGAGAAATAGGCTCCATGCAGGAAGCCTGATGTGGGACTCAATCCCAGAACTCTGGGATCACACCCTGAGCCAAAGGCAGGTGCTCAAACACTGAGCCACCCAGGTGTCCCTTGATCCTATTTTTAAAATAATTTTGATGAAAACTTAAAAATCATGAATTGATGTCTCATTTTCCTAATTATTGGTATTTATTTATATTTAGTTAGTAATACAAACTTAATACCAACTTAGTTAGTTAGTAATACCAACTTAATACTTTTTAGTTAGTAATACCATTTTTTATTCCTTTTGCAGCACCTATGTCCCAAGGACTTTATATGCATTTCTTACCAAAAGCATAAAAACAAAAAATACCCAAAACCAAAACAAAAGCAATATTTTATTCCTGATTTGAGGAGGAAACTGATCCTCAGAGAAGTTATGGTATGTCTTTACTCACCAGGTAGCTATGAGAGCTTCTCTTGACTCCAAGACAGCAGAATTCAGCTACATTATTTTTTCTACTGCGTCATCTTTTTTCAACTTTTTTTTCCCAATTTTGAGTTTTATTGAAAAATAAGCATACATTACTATATAAATATAAGACAGATAGCATAATCATTTGATTAATATATATTGTGAAGTGATTACCACAATAGTTCAGCTAACATCCATCCTCTTATATAAATAAAAAGGTAAGAAAGAAGGAAAAAAGGAAAAATGTTTTCCTTGTGATGAGAACTCAATACTTACTCTCTTAACTTTCCTGAATATCATATAGCAGGGGTAACTATAGTCATCCTGTTATACATTATGTAGCTAGCACTTATTTATCTTATAAATGGGAGTTTGTACCTTTTGGTCACCTTCCTTCAATTCTACCTTTCCCCACACTCCCCCCACCCCCTGCCTCTGGTAACCAGAGATCTCATCTCTTTTTCTATGAGTTTGGTTTTTGTTTGTTTAGATTCTACATATAAGTGAGATCATGCAGTATTTGTCTTTCTTTGACTTATTTCACTTAGCATAATGCCCTCAAGGTCCATTCCTGTCGTCACAAATGGCAGGAATGACTCATTTTTTATGGCTGAATAATCGTCCCTCATAGATGATAGATAGATAGATAGATAACAGAACTTTATCCATTCATCCATTGATGGACACAGATTGCCTCCATATCTTGGGTATTGTAGATAATGTTGCTGTGAACATGGGAGTGCAGGTATCTTTTTGGATTAGTGTTTTCATTTCTTTTGAATATATTTTCAGTAGTAGAATTGTTGTATCATATTGTGATTTGATTTTTAATTTTCCGAGGATCCTCCATACTGTTTTCCATAGTGGCTGCACCAATTTACATTCCCACCAACAGTAGACAAGTGTTATTTTTTAATCCACATCCTTATCAGAATTTTTTATCTCTTGTCTTACTAATTTTGAAAATGTGGGGAGAACTTTTTTTCATGAGTTTCCTGAGACAAGCACAGAAGGTTTTAGGATCACACACATTAATTAGTCATTTGAATATCTCCATCTTATCCTGATAAGTATTGTCAGAACAAGGCATTGAAGGGAATATTTACTATAGGCCATTTTGTGTTTCATTGTTAGTTGCCAAAGGCTGCCTTCTGGACACTGGCCATTTTACGATGGGAGAGAAATCAACAGTGCATCATCTTTTATTCTGTCCTAGCTGTTAACATTTCTTGCCCTGACAGCAGAGAAGTGGCATTTTGGTCCATATTATTCTGTTTCTGTAGTAAATAACACCAATGGAAGGAAGTGAGCCCTACAGATTATCTTCCCTTCTCAGCTAACAGGTAGTTGGCAATTTTCCAAATGCTATGGTTTTTGTAAGAAAAGTATGTTTTTTTCATTTTACTAATGTAACAATGGGTATATCATCAAACCAAAAAATTAGGATTCCCTGTGTGAACCTACTATAAGAAAACTTTTTCTTTTGGAGAAAATATTTAACAAAAACTATCTTAGAATTCTAGCATTGAAACAGACCTCAGAGAGGTCTCACTGTGAGGACAAATTATTGCATATTATTTTGTTTTTAATTTCCAAGGTGAAAGAATTTACCAAATAATTTTAAACTGTTTTTTTAATTGTAATAATTTGTTTTTCTTGAGGTATAATTAACATATACTGTTAAATATAATGATTCAGCAATTCTGTATGTTACTCAGTGCTCATCAAGATAAGTGTACTTTTATCTCCTTTATCTATTTCACCCTTCCCCCATACACTGCCCCTCTGGCACCCATCAGTTCTCTGTATTTAAGAATCTTTTTCTTAGGGAATAGAAGGGAAGGGAGAAGAAATGGGTAGGAAATATCAGAAAGGAAGACAGAACATGAAGACTCCTAACTCTGGGAAATGAACTAGGGGTGGTGGACGGGGAGGAGGGCAGGGGGTGAGGGTGAATGGGTGACAGGCACTGAGGGGGGCACTTGACGGGATGAGCACTGGGTGTTATTCTGTATGTTGGCAAATTGAACACCAATAAAAAATAAATTTATTATTAAAAAAAAAAGAATCTTTTTCTTTGTCTCTTTTGTTTGTTCCTTTTGTTCCTTAAAATTCCATATGAATAAACTACCAAAACTGGAACAGGAAGAAATAGAAAACCTGAACAGGCCAATAACCAGGGAGGAAATTGAAGCAGTCATCAAAAACCTCCCAAGACACAAAAGTCCAGGGCCAGATGGCTTCCCAGGTGAATTCTATCAAACGTTTAAAGAAGAAACCATACCTATTCTCCTAAAGCTGTTTGGAAAGATAGAAAGAGATGGAGTACTTCCAAAATCGTTCCATGAGGCCAGCATCACCTTAATTCCAAAACCAGACAAAGACCCCACCAAAAAGGAGAATTACAGACCAATATCCCTGATGAACATGGATGCAAAAATTCTCAACAAGATACTAGCCAATAAGATCCAACAGTACATTAAGAAAATTATTCACCAAGACCAAGTAGGATTTATCCCCGGGACACAAGGCTGGTTCAACACTTGTAAAACAATCAATCTGATTTATCATATCAGCAAGAGAAAAACCAAGGATCATATGATCCTCTCATTAGATGCAGAGAAAGCATTTGACAAAATACAGCATCCATTCCTGATCAAAACTCTTCAGAGTGTAGGGATAGAGGGAACATTCCTCAACATCTTAAAAGCCATCTACGAAAAACCCACAGCAAATATCATTCTCAATGGGGAAGCACTGGGAGCCTTTCCCCTAAGATCAGGAACAAGACAGGGATGTCCACTCTCACCACTGCTATTCAACATAGTACTGGAAGTCCTAGCCTCAGCAATCAGACAACAAAAAGACATTAAAGGCATTCAGATTGGCAAAGAAGTCAAACTGTCCCTCTTCACCAATGACATGATACTCTACATAGAAAACCCAAAATCCTCCACCCCAAGATTGCTAGAACTCATACAGCAATTTGGTAGCGTGGCAGGATACAAAATCAATGCCCAGAAATCAATGGCATTTCTATACACTAACAATGAGACTGAAGAAAGAGAAATTAAGGAGTCAATCCCATTTACAATTGCACCCAAAAGCATAAGATACCTAGGAATAAACCTAACCAAAGAGGTAAAGGATCTATACCCTAAAAACTGTAAAACACTTCTGAAGGAAATTGAGGAAGACACAAAGAGATGGAAAAATATTCCATGCTCATGGATTGGCAGAATTAATATTGTGAAAATGTCAATGTTGCCCAGGGCAATTTACACGTTCAATGCAATCCCTATCAAAATACCATGGACTTTCTTCAGAGAGTGAGAACAAATTATTTTAAGATTTGTGTGGAATCAGAAAAGACCCCGAATAGCCAGGGGAATTTTAAAAAAGAAAACCATATCTGGGGGCATCACAATGCCAGATTTCAGGTTGTACTACAAAGCTGTGGTCATCAAGACAGTGTGGTACTGGCACAAAAACAGACACATAGATCAATGGAACAGAATAGAGAACCCAGAAGTGGACCCTGAACTTTATGGTCAAGTAATATTCGATAAAGGAGGAAAGACTATCCATTGGAAGAAAGACAGTCTCTTCAATAAATGGTGCTGGGAAAATTGGACATCCACATGCAGAAGAATGAAACTAGACCACTCTCTTGCACCATACACAAAGATAAACTCAAAATGGATGAAGGATCTAAATGTGAGACAAGATTCCATCAAAATCCTAGAGGAGAACACAGGCAACACCCTTTTTGAACTCGGCCACAGTAACTTCTTGCAAGATACATCCACGAAGGCAAAAGAAACAAAAGCAAAAATGAACTATTGGGACTTCATCAAGATAAGAAGCTTTTGCACAGCAAAGGATACAGTCAACAAAACTCAAAGACAACCTACAGAATGGGAGAAGATATTTGCAAATGACATATCAGATAAAGGGCTAGTTTCCAAGATCTATAAAGAACTTATTAAACTCAACACCAAAGAAACAAACAATCCAATCACGAAATGGGCAAAAGACATGAACAGAAATCTCACAGAGGAAGACATAGACATGGCCAACACGCACATGAGAAAATGCTCTGCATCACTTGCCATCAGGGAAATACAAATCCAAACCACAATGAGATACCACCTCACACCAGTGAGAATGGGGAAAATTAACAAGGCAGGAAACCACAAATGTTGGAGAGGATGAGGAGAAAGGGGAACCCTCTTACACTGTTGGTGGGAATGTGACCTGGTGCAGCCACTCTGGAAAACTGTGTGGAGGTTCCTCAAAGAGTTAAAAATAGAGCTGCCCTACGACCCAGCAATTGCACTGTTGGGGATTTACCCCAAAGATTCAGATGCAATGAAACGCCGGGACACCTGCACCCCGATGTTTATAGCAGCAATGTCCACAATAGCCAAACTGTGGAAGGAGCCTCGGTGTCCCTCGAAAGATGAATGGATAAAGAAGATGTGGTCTATGTATACAGTGGGATATTACTCAGCTATTAGAAACGACAAATACCCACCATTTGCTTCAACGTGGATGGAAGTGGAGGGTATTATGCTGAGTGAAGTAAGTCAGTCGGAGAAGGACAAGCATTATATGTTCTCATTCTTTTGGGGAATATAAATAATAGTGAAAGGGAATAGAAGGGAAGGGAGAAGAAGTGTGTGGGAAATATCAGAAAGGGAGACAGAACATAAAGGCTCCTAACTCTGGGAAACGAACTAGGGATGGTGGAAGGGGAGGAGGGCGGGGGGTGGGGGTGAATGAGTGACGGGCACTGACGGGGGCACTTGACGGGATGAGCACTGGGTGTTATTTTGTATGTTGGCAAATTGAACACCAATTAAAAATAAATTTATTTAAAAAATTCCATATGAATGAAACACATTAATTTGTTTTAATTGAGTATAGTTGACACAATGTTACCTTAGTTTCAGGTATAAGACATAGTGATTCAACAAGCTTATACCTTATGCTATGCTTACCTCAAGTACACCTACCATCAGTCCCTATATAACACCATTACAGTACCATTGGCGGCATTGCCTATGCTGTACCTTTCATCACCATGATTTATTCACTTCATAACTGGAAGCTGGTATAGCTTCCTTCATCCATTTTGCCCATCCCCTGTGGCAGCCTTCAGTGTATGCTCTGTATTTTGTATTCTCTGATTTTTGTTTGCTTGTTTCATTATTTTTTTAGATACCATATATAAATGGAATCATGTGGTGATTGTCTTTTTTTTTTTTTTCTAATTTCACTTAGCCTAATACCCTCTAGGTCTATCCATGTTTTTGCAAATGACAAGATTTCATCCTTTTTATGGCAAAATAATATTCCACTGTGTGTGTGTATGTGTGTATGTACCTCTTTTTCTTTCTCTATTCATCTACTGATAGATCCTTGGGTTGCTTATATATCTTGGCTATCGTAATAATGATGCAGTAAACATTGGGGTGTATATGTCTTTTTGAACAACTGTTTTTTGTTTTCTTCTGGTACATACCCAGTAGTGGAATTATTCAATCATATAAATTGTTACTGTAAATTCTGAGGAAACTCCACACTGTTTTTCACAGTGGCTACAAATTACATTCTTACCAACAGTGCACTTTTTCTTCACATCTTCACCAACACTAGTTACCTCTTGTCTTTTTGATTCTAGCCATGGTGAAAGGTGTAAGGTGATATCTCATTTAAATCTTTTTTTTTTTTTTAAATCTTTATTTTTTTTTAATTTTATTTATTTATTTATGATATTCACACAGAGAGAGAGAGAGAGAGAGGCAGAGACATAGGCAGAGGGAGAAGCAAGCTCCATGCACTGGGAGCCCGACATGGGACTCGATCCCGGGTCTCCAGGATCGCGCCCTGGGCCAAAGGCAGGCGCTAAACCGCTGCGCCACCCAGGGATCTTGATTTGCATTTCCCTGATGATTACTAACTAACGTTGAGCTTCTTTTTTATGCCTGTTTGCCATCTGTATGTCTACTTTGGAAATGTATCTTTTCAGGTTCTCTGCCCGTTTTTAACTGGACTATTTGATTTTGGTGTTGAATTATGTAAGATCTTTATATATTTTGGATGTTAACCCTTTACCAGATATATCATTTGGAATACCTCCTGCTATTCAGTAGGTTCTTTTCATTTCTTGGTTCCTTCACTGTTCAAAAGCTTTTTATTTTGGTGTAGCCCCAACAGTTCATATTTGCTTTTGTTTCCCTTGCCTAAGGAAACATATTGAGAAAAATGTGGCTAAGGCCGATGTCAAAGAAATTGCTGCTTGTGTTTTCTTTTAGATTTATGGTTTCATGTCTCACATTTATGTCTTTAATCCATTTTGAGTTTATTTTTGTGTTTGGTACAACAAGTGGTTTAGTTCCATTCCTTTGCATGTAGCTGTCCAGTTTTCCCAGCAAAATTTGTAAACAAAACTGTCTTTTCTACATTGCATAATCTGGCCTCCTTGTTGTAGATTAATTGACTTTATAAATGTGGATTTGTTTTTGGGCTCTATTCTGTTCCATTGATCTATGTGTCTACTTTTGTGCCAGTACCATACTGTTTTGACTGTAGTTGTATAGCATATCTTGACATCTGGGATTATGAACCTCTAGCTTTATTTTTCATTCTCAAGTTTGCTTTGGCTATTTTGAGTCTTTTGTGGTTTCATGCAAATTTCAGTATTTTAGTTCTGTGAAAAATGCTGTTGATATTTTACTAGGGATTGCAGTATATCTGTAGATTGCTTTGGGTAGTCTGGACATCTTAATAAATATTAAGTTTTCCAATCCATGGGCATAGAATATCTTTCCAGTTGTATTGTAGTCAATTTCTTTCATTAGCATTTTGTAGTTTTCAGAGTATAAGTCTTTTACCTCCTTGGTTAAGTTTATTCCAAGGTATTTTTTTTTCTTTTTTGTGCAATAGTAAAAGGGATTGCTTTCTTAATTTCTCTTTTTTTTTAAGAGAGATTATTTATTTATTTATTTATTTATTTATTTATTTATTTATTTATTTATTCATAGAGACACACACAAAGAGAGAGGCAGAGAACCAGGCAGAGGGAGAAGCAGGCTCCACGCAGGGAGCCCAACGCAGGACTCAATCCCAGGTCTCTGAGATCAAGCCCTAAACCACTGAATCACCCAGGCTGCCCTTAATTTCTTTTTCTGCTACTTTATTTTTAGTGTGTAGAAATACGACTGATTTCTGTGTATTAATTTTTTATTCTACAACTTTAGCGAATTTATGTATTATATTTTTTGGTGGAACTTTAGATTTTCTATATATAGCATCCTGTCATCTGCAAATGAGAAAAGTTTTATTTCTTCCTTACCAATTTGGATGTCTTTTATTTCTTTTCTAATTGCTGGGACTAGGACTTCCAATATTGTGGTGAATAAAAATGATGAGCATGGACATTTTTGTCTTGTTCCTGATCCTAGAAGAGAAGCTCTTTTTTACCATTGAATATAATGTTAGCTATGAGTTTTTCATAGATGGCCTTTATTATGTTGAGGTATGTTCCCTCTAAACTCACTTGGTTGAAACTTTTTATCATGAACAGATGTTGAATTTTGTCGAATGGTTATTCTGCACTTTTGACATGTTCACGTGATTTTTATCCTTTGTTTTGCTGATGTGGTGTATCAGTTTGATGGGTTTGGGAATATCAAACTATCCTTTCATCCCTGAATAAATTGCACCTGATTGTAGTGAATTATCCTTCTAATATATTGTTGAATGCAGTTTGCTAACATTTTGTTGAGTATTTTTGCACAACATCAGGGATATTGTTCATCGGGGATATTAGCCTGTAGTTTTGGAGTTTATTTCTGTAGTATCTTTGGTTTTGGTATTGAGGTAAATGCTGGCCTCAGAAAATTTATTTGGAAGCTTTCCTTCCTTTTCTATGTTTTGGAATAGTTGGGGAGAATTAAGTATTAATCTTTCTTTAAATGTTTTATAGATTCAACTGTGAATCCATCTGTGCCCGAACTTTTGTTTTTGGAGAATTTTTTGGATTACCAGTTCAATTTCATTACTAACTGGTCTGTGCAGTTTTTGGTTTCTTCTTGATTTCACTTTTGAAAGATTATATGTTTTTAGAAATTTACCCACTTCGACTAGGTTGTCCATTTAATTGGCATATAATTTTTTAGACTATTCTCTTTATACATTGTATTTCGGTGGTGTTAGTTTTTACTCCTATTTAGTTTCCAAATTATTTATTTGTATCCTCTATCCTTTTTTCTTGATGAATTTGGCTAAAAGTTTATAGATTCTGTTTGTTTTTTTAAGTTTCTATTTCATCCATTTCTACTCTGATCTTTTTTTTTTTTCTTCTACTAACTTTAGGTGTTGTTCTTTTTCTAGTTCCTTTAGGTGTAATGTTAGATTGCTTGAGATATTTCTTGTTTCCTGAGGTAGGCCTGTATCACCATAAATTTTCCTTTTAGGACTGTTGCTACTCCTTTCCAAAATTGTGGATTATTGTTTTTCATGTTCATTTCTCTCTACACATTTCTTTTTTTTTTGTAAATTTATTTTTTATTGGTGTTCAATTTGCCACCATCAAGTGTCCCCCTCAGTGCGCGTCACCCAGTCACCTCCCACCCCCCCACCCCCCCCACCCGCCAACCTCTCCTTCCCCCACCCCTAGTTCGTTTCCCAGAGTTAGGAGTCTCTCATGTTCTGTCTCCCTTTCTGATATTTCCCAATCATTTTTTCTCCTTTCCCCTTTATTCCCTTTCACTATTTTTTATATTCCCCAAATGAATGAGACCATATAATGTTTGTTCTTCTTCACTCAGATTGACTTACTTCACTCAGCATAACACCCTCCAGTTCCATCCACGTTGAAGCAAATGGTGGGTATTTGTCGTTTCTAATGGCTGAGTAATATTCCATTGTATACATAGACCACATCTTTATCCATTCTCCATTCATCTTTCGATGGACACCGAGGCTCCTTCCACAGTTTAGCTATTGTGGACATTGCTGCTATAAACATCTTGGTGCAGGTGTCCCGGTGTTTCACTGCCTCTGTATCTTTGGGGTAAATCCCCAGCAGTGCAATTGCTGGGTCATAGGGCAGGTCTATTTTTAACTCTTTGAAAAACCTCCACACAGTTTTCCAGAGTGGCTGCACCAGTTCACGTTCCCACCAACAGTGCAGGAGGGTCCCCCTTTCTCCACATCCTCTCCAACATTTGTGGTTTCCTGCCTTGTTAATTTTCCCCATTCTCACTGGGGTGAGGTGGTATCTCATTGTGGTTTTGATTTGTATTTCCCTGATGGCCAGTGATGCAGAGCATTTTCTCATGTGCTTGTTGGCCATGTCTATGTCTTCTTCTGTCTCTACATATTTCTTAAATTTCCTTTTTGATTTTTTCATAGACTCATTCATTGGTTATTTAGTAGCATGTTGTTTGGCCTCCACATGTTTGCATTTTTCCAGCTTTTTTTTCCCCTCGTGATTGATTTTTGGTTTCATACTATTGAGGTCAGAAACATTGCTTGATATGATTTCAATTTTCTTAAATTTATTGAAACTTGTTTTGTGGCCTAATATGTGATTTATTCTCAGGAATGTTCCATGTGCACTTGAAAAGATTGTATATCCTGCTCTTTTTGTATATAATGTTCTCTCTATATTTGTTAAGTTCATGTGATCTAATGTGTCATTCAAAGCCACTGTTTTGTTATTGATTTTCTGTCTGGATGATCAATTCATTGATGTAATGTGAGTTAAAAGTCACCTACTAGGGATCCCTGGGTGGCGCAGCGGTTTAGCGCCTGCCTTTGGCCCAGGACGCGATCCTGGAGACCCGGGATCGAATCCCACGTCGGGCTCCCGGTGCATGGAGCCTGCTTCTCCCTCTGCCTGTGTCTCTGCCTCTCTCTCTCTCTCTCTCTCTGTGTGACTATCATAAATAAATAAAAATTAAAAAAAAAAAAGTCACCTACTATTGTTGTATTGGTTTCAATTTCTCCCTTCATGTCTGTTAATATTTGCTTTATGGTTTTTGGTGCTCCAATGTTCAGTGCATAGGTATTTACAATTGTAATATCCTCTTTTTGGATCAACTCCTTTATAATTATGTCATGCCTCTCTTTGTCTTTTGTTACAGTCCTTGATTTAAAATCTGCCTTTTTTTTTTTTTTTTTTTTCTGATATAAGTATTGCTATCCTAGATTTTTTGGCTTTCCTTTGCATGGACTGTTATTTTCCATCTTTTTGCTTTCAGTCTTTATATGTCTTTAAGTCTAAAGTGTCCTTTATAGGCAGTTCATAGATAGATCTTGTTTTGTTTTTAAATTCATTCCACAACCGAAGTTTGACCTTTTTTTTCCTGCTTATAGAAGTCCATTTAACATTTCTTCTTAGGTGGGTTTAGTGGTGCATAACTCCTTTAACTTTTGTCTGGGAAACTATTTCTCTTTCAATTATTTTATCAATTTTGAACCGGCCTAGATAGAGTAGTTTTGGTTTTAATTTCTTCTTTATTTCAGCTCCGTGAGTATATCATGCAACTTCCTTCTGGCCTATAAAGGTTCTACTGAAAAATCAGCTGAAAACCTTATGGGGTTTCCCTTATATGTGACTTTTTGCTTCTCTATCATGGCTTTTAAAATTCTCTATTTTCTTTATCTTTTGCCCTTTGACATTTTTATATATTATGTGTCATTGTGTGGACATCCTTAGGTTCAACTTTTTTTTGAGTTCTATGCTTAATGAACCTGGATGCTTGCTTCCTTCCCTAGGTAATGAAAGTTTTAAGCTATTATTTCTTCAAATAGCTGCTTTCTCTCTTTCTTCTCCTTCCATTACCCTTATAATATGAATGTTTGTTTCCTTGATGTTGTCCAAGAGATCCATTGTCCTATTAACATTTAAAACATTTCTCTTTTTGTTGTTCAGCTTGGATGCTTTCCATTACCCTGTCTTCCACATGTCTATTCCATTCTTTTGCATTTGCTAATCTACTGGTGATTTCCTCTAGTGTATTTTTTCACTTCAGGTATTGTATTCTTCAACTCTGATTGGTTCACTTTTATATTTTCTGTCTTTATTGAGCTTCTCATTAAGTTCTCCCATGCCTCTCCAGCCCAGTGATCAACTTTATGTTTAATACATTAAATTATTTACTAAACACATTGCTTATCTCCATTTCATTTGTTTCTTTTTCTGAGGTTTCATCTTGTCCTATTGTTGGAAGATTATCCTTAATATCCTTCTATACCCCCATTTTGCCTGACTTTGTGTTTGTTTTTATGTATTAGGTGTAAAGCCTACTTCTTTTCAATTTGAAAGAATGTTCTCAGGTCATCCTCAGTGTAGACTATGTGTGCCTGATGACTATGGCTGGCTGGCTGAGCTGCATCTGGCATGGATTGGATCCTGTTGCACAGTGTGTTGAGGCTGCCTTGGTAGGGTATCTGGAGCTGAATGAACATGGGCCAGGGCAGTCTCAGGTCTCTGTGCAGAGGGCACACTAGAAAGACAGGTGCAGCTGAAATGGGTCAAACTGAAGGGTCCCAGGTCTCTCTCTACAGGATGCAACATGGCAGGATGGCTGAACTAGATGCAAGCCCATGTGTCCTGGGGTGCTCAGGGTAGGGAGTGCCCTGGCAGGCCAACTAGGGATAAGGCTATTGCAGGCCAGGGTGTCAGAGTATATTCCATGCAGGGTACTCTGGTGAGGTGGCTAGAGCCAAAGCAAGTGTTAACCAGGAAGTCCCTGAGTCCTCTGCACTGGAGGTGCCCTAGAAGTCATTTGGAGATCAACGTCTATGGGTCTGAGGTGTTCTAGTGTGCTTTGTGTCTGTCTGTATCACCTTGGTAAGACAGCTAGAACTGTAGTGAGTGCTGACCAGGGATATTCCAAAGTGTGCAATGCTGGGGAAATCTTGATGGGATGACTGGAACTGATCTGGCCAGATAGCTGGCCAGCTAGTACACAGTGACACTGCTCTCATCATAGTGGAATGGGTATGTAAATTATAGCACTCACCAGTCCCTCTGACCTGAAAAGATTAAAGTAGCTCCCTCATCATTTGGCAGGAGTACAGGGGGCTAGTCCCTTTGTATTTTAGTTGCTATTTATTTATTTATTTATTTATTTATTTTTACTATTTTTAAATTTTAAATTCCAGAATAGTTAACACAGAGGGTTAAATTAGTTTTGGATGTACAACATAGCAATTCAACAATTTTATACATTACTTAGTGTTCATCATGATAAGTCTACCCTTAATCCCCTTCCCCTGTTTCTCCTATCCTTTACCCATCTCTCCTCTGATAACCATTAGTATATTCTCTATGACTAAAAGTTTGTTTTTTGGTTCGTCTCTTTTTTGTCTTTCATTTTTGTTTAAGTTCCATATAAGAATGAAATCATTGTCTTTCTCTGACTTATTTCACTTATTATTATACTTTCTAGATCTATCCATATTGTTGCAATGACAAGATTTCATTATTGTTATGGCTGAGTAATATTTCATTATATTTCCAATTAAAAAATAAAAATAAATAAACAAACAAACCTCCAGCTTTGTTCTTATTTGGTGGAGTTTTAGGGTTTTTTATTTGTAGTATCATGTAATTTTGCAAATAGTAAAAGTTTTACTTCTTGCTTTTCAGTTTGGATGCTATTTATTTCTTTTCCTTGTTGGATTGTTGTGGCTAGAACTTCCAGTATTGTGTTGAATCGAAGTGGTGAGAGTGGACATCCTTGTCTGTTCTTGATCTTAAGGAAAGTTCTGTTTTTCACCATTGATATTAGCTGTGAGTTTTTCATAGATGACATTTATTATATTGAGGTATGTTCCCTCTAAACCTACTTTGTTGAAAGTTATTATCACGAATTGTCAAAGCATTTTTTGCATCTATAGAAATGATTATAGGGTTTTTATCCCTTCTCTTATTGATGTGATCTATCCCATTGATTTGTGAACATTGAATCACACTCGCATCCCAGCAATAAATCCCATTTGGTTGTGATAAATGATTTTTTAATATATTGCTGGATTCAGTTTGCTAATATTTTATTGAGGATTGCTGCATCTATGTTCATACAGATATTGGTGCATAGTTCTCTTTTTTTCTGTAGTGTCTTTATCTGGTTTTTGTATCTGGGTAATGTTGGCCTCATGGAATGTAATTGGAAGTTTCCCTTCCTCCTTAATTTTTGGAATAGTTTGAGAAATATAGGTATTAATTCTTCTTTAAATGTTTGGTGGAATTCACGTGCAAAGCCGTCTGGTCCTGAACTTTGGTTTGTTCAGAATTTTTGGAATATTAATTAATTTCATTATTATTAATCGATCTGCTCAAATTATTATTATTATTTTTGGAATATTAATTAATTTCATTATTATTAATTGATCTGCTCAAATTTTCTATTTCTTCCTGATTCAATTTTGGGAGGTTGTATGTTTTTAGGAATTTATCCATTTCTTCTAGGTTGTCCAGTTAGTGGACATATGATTTTTCATAATATTCTCTTATAATCCTTTGTGCTTCTGTGAAGTTGGTTGTTCGTTCTCCTCTTTCATTTCTAACTTGGTTTGAGTTCTTGCTCTCTTTTCTCTTCCTGATGATTCTGGTTAAAGGTTTATCAGTTTTGTTGATCTTTTTATGAGTCACATGAAAGTTTCGCTGATATATTCTATTATTTTTCATCTTCATCATTTCCTTCCTCTGCTGGCTTTAAGATTTGTTTGTTCTTCTTTCTAGCTCCTTTAGGTGTAAGGTTAGGTTATTTATTTGAGATTTTTCTTGCTTATTGAGGCAGGCCCATATTTTGCTGTAAACTTACCTCCTAAAAGTTTTGGACTATTATGTTTTCATTTTCATTTTTCTCCATGTATAGTTTGATTTCTCTTTGTTTTCTGGCTGGCCCACTCATTGCTAGTAGCATGTTATTTAACCTCCATGCATTTGTATTATTTATGTATCTTTGTTACTGATTTCTAGTTTATAGCATTCATTTGTGGTCAGAAAAGATTCATGGTATGACTTCAATTTTTTTTTTTAATTTGTTGAGGCTTGTTTTGTGGCCTAATATGTGGTCTATCTTAAAGAATTCTCCATGTGCACTTGAAAGAAATAAGTATTCTGATATTTTAGGATGGAATGTTCTGAATATATCTACTAGATTCAGCTAGTCAAATGTGTCATTCAAAACCAGTGTTTCCTTGTTGGTTTCCTGTTTGTATGATCTATATTCACTGATGTAAGTGGGTTGTCAAAGTCCCCTGCTATTATTTCATTACTATCAATTAGTTCATTTAGGCTTATTATTAGCTGTTTTTTTTTATTTGGGTCTTCCCATCTTGGGTGTATAAGTATTTATAATTATAATTATTATGTTGTCTTGTTGGACTATTTCCTTTATGATTAGATAGTATCTTTTTTGTCTCTTGTTACAGTCTTTGTTTTGAAGTCTGTTTTGTCTGATATAAGTATTGGTACCCCAGCTTTATTTTCTTTTCCATTTCTTTCTTTTTTTTTTTTTTCATTTTGATATCTTCTTTATGTAGGAATGTATATGAGGTGAATTTTCTTGACCCCACCCCCCATTCAGAAACCATTATCTGGAAACATACTGAAATACCAATCTTATTAACTACTAAAACACTTAGTCAGAAGTCTCAAAATTAATCATTCATAATTAAAATATAGCTTTTCAAAATGTATACAAAACTGGGCTATCAACAATGCTTGTATAATAATATACACTTCCATTTTTATTTTAAATGCTTTTCCATCCCTTCACTTTGAATTGGCATGTGTCTTTAGGTCTGAAACAAGTCTCTTGTAGTCAGCAAATAGATGGTTCTTGCTTTTTAATCCATGCCAATACCCTGTGTTTTTGATTAGGGCATTTAGTCCATTTACACTCAAAATATTTATTGATAGTTGTGTACTTACTGCCATTTTGTTACTTGTTTTTTGGTTGTTGTTGTTGTTTTTTTTTCTCTCTCTCTCTTTCTCCTTTATTTTCTTGTTCTCTAAGATTTTGCTAGTTTTCTTGAGTGCTATACTTGGATTCCTTGGTCTTCACTTTTTGCATATCTATTACTCATTTTTGATTTGTGTCTACCATTAATTTGTATGTAATATCTAATGTATATGCTAGTCTATATTAAGTTGATGGTCACTTAAGTTTGAATCCATTCTTTACTCCTTTCCCTCCTACATTTTAGTTATATGCTTTCATATTTTATATTAATTTTATAAATCCCTTGACTGGTTTTAATATCTATACTTAATTTTACTTCTTTTGTGCTTCCTACTTTTCTTACTCTTGCTTATGGTCTTTCCTTTCCACTCAAACAGTAAGTCCCCCTTAACATTTCTTGTAAGATTGGGTTAGTGGTGATGAATTCCTTTAACTTTTGATTATTTGGGAAATTCTTTATCTCTCCTTCTATTCTGAATGATAGATTTGCTGGATAGAGTATTTTTGGCTGCAGCACTTTGTTTTTCTTTCTTTCAGCACTTTGAATATATCATGTCACTCCTTTCTGGCCTCCAAAGTTTCTTTAAAAAAAACCTGCTGATAGCTTTACGAGGTTTCCCTTGTGTGTATCTGTTCTCTTTTCTCTTGCTGCTTTTAAAATTTTCCATCACTAAATTTTGGAATTTTAATTACTATGTCTCTTGGTGTGGATCTCCTTGGGTTGATTTTTTGGGAGGCTCTGTGCCTCCTGGATCTGGATTTCTGTCTCCTTCCCTAGATTCAGGAAGTTTCCAACTATTTCTTCAATAAATTTTCTGCTCCACATTCTCTATCTTCTCCTTCTGGGATTCCTATGATGCAAATGTTATTACACTTGAGGTTGTCATTGAATTGCCTACATTTATTATCATTTTTTTGCAGTATCTCTCTCTCTCTCTCTCTCTCTCTCCTGTTCAGCTTGATTGCTTTTGATTACTCTGTACTTTAGGTCACTGATCCATTCTTCTATTTTCTCTAATCTACTATTTGTACACTTTAGTGTCTTTTTAATTTTGGTGATTGAGTTTTTCAACTTTTATTGGTTGTTTTATGTTTTCTTTATTTGTTAAGAGTCTCACTGACATCTTCACTCTTTTCTCAAGTCCACTGACAAAATTCATGACCATTACTTTAAATTCTCTATCAGACATATTATCTATCCCTGTTTTATTTAGCTCTCTTGCTGTGATTTTGTCCTGTTCTTTCATTTGGAATATATTACTCTGTCTCCTCATTTTTTTTTTCTAGTTTGCTGTGTCTGTTTCTATGTATTAGAAAAGTCAGCTATATCCCCTGCTCTTGAAAACAGTGGCCTTCTGAAGAAGAAATCCTATATTGCCCTAAAGTACAATGTCCTCCTTGAAGAACTTGGTGCTTCAGGGTATTGCAAGTGCACTACTGTTGTAACTGAGCCACCTTTCCCTTTAGTCCTGTCATCTGCAGTGGTTTACATTGCCTGTTGTGGACAGGGTTTGTTCCCTGTGTTGTTAGTGAGCCAATCTGGGGCTGTCCTGGGCTTGATTTGAGTCAGACAAGGCATTTGCCAGATATGTATTTGTACTAAACTACAAGGTGCTTACCCTGTGTTGTCCCCTAAGAGCTTTCATTGGTGGATGGGGCATATAGTCAGACTATTTGTCTGCCCCTAGCCCACTGGTTGGGCTGAAGTTGGACTGGTGTATGGTTATCTTCCCCTCTTCCTGGGGCAATAGTTACTTTGGAGTGGTGCTGTTACCTTTTAGGGCTGCTTGCACATTGCCATGTTTGTTATGCCCCTTTGGATGGGCTCTGGCCAAGGGCATATTGGAGGGGGCAATCCACAGGGTTATGCAGGAGGGGGCATGGTGTTAGCAAGTTAGGTACAGAGTGTGCCACTGCATTGGTTCCTACTTGTGGCTATGAGTCTATGCTGAGGGTAGGGGATGGGCAGGTAAATGGTGCCCCCTAGCCTTTTTGTTCTTGGAGAAGTCTCCCAAGGATCCCTACCCCTCAGCATATGTTCTGAAATTAATAAATAAATTTCTCCATATGCCTCAAGTATTTTTTCAAACAACTGCTTCTGTGCTGTTGTATCTACAGGGCTGTTGGTTGTGCTCTCAGTTTTCTCTCACCCTGGTTCTCCCAGAGCTGAGCCTGCTGATTTTTAATGTTCCAGGTGTTCAAGCCCACTGATTGTAAGAACTTATGAAATTAAGTCCCTCTGGTGTTCAAAGCCATATGTTTTGGGGCTTCTTCTTCCCTATGGGGGCTGGGCTTTCTGGTGTGAAGGCCAGTTTCTTCCACCTCTCCACATCTGTGGTGTACCTCCCTCCTGGGGACAGTTCTACAGACCCATTTGGCTCCTGACCTTATCTCTGTCTTTTCTACCCTCTTTGATATAGCCTCTTCTCTACATTTAGCTGTGTATAGTACCTTCTGCCAGTCTTCAGGGTTTTTTGTTTTTAGTTATCTGCACTGATGTAGATGTTATCTAGTTGTACCTGTGGAACAAGGTGAGTTTAGATGACTCTGTCATCTTCCCTGGAAGTTTGTCTAGCTGGTCTTTTAAACTTTAGCTTTTTGACGTGTCCCCAGCTCATGTGGGCTGGGGGCCAGCCCCTGCAACCAATGGAGAGTTCCAGCAGCTCCCCCACTGTTTGGCAAATTTCTAAACCTGGCTCCTTTTTATTTTGGTTGCCCTTTCTTTTGTGCTGTGGCTTTTCTCTGGAACCCAGGCCAGGTGAATCTGCTCACAGTCCCTCAGCACTATCCCTCCGCACTGCAGTGCAACATTGGTGATGGGGGTTGCTTTTATTACTTTGTCTCTGTCTCTTGCCATTCTCTATGGGGTCTCTCTGTTTTTGTGTGCAGAAGCTATTTATTCAGTTCTCAGTTCTTCTTTAGGAAGAATTGTTCTATAGATCATAGAACCATAACTCCCACTGCGTCATATATATTAGAGGAGGAAATAGGTCCATCTGAATCAATTAAAATTGCCACGGTAACATTGTAGAAGATAGATAATTGGACTCAAGATGGAAAATTGAACAAATTCTTTGCTTTTAAATTTGAAGTTTGGTAGCAAATTATAAATATTTATGAATTGTCTTTTAAGATTTATAAAATCATTTTGGAAATAATATAGAAGTCTTCCTTTTGCATTTATTGCTGAATTTAAACAATAAACCTGCTTCTATTCAAAAAAGTATGTCTAAGAAATGCTGATATAAACAAAAGTAGACTGGATTACTTTCTCATCCAATCTGGCAAAATTTTAATAGGAAAAATAAAGATGATTTATAAAGCCATTGGATGGCATCATATCTAAGAAAGATTTATGTTTTATACTTACTCATAGATGAAACTTTTTATTAAAATATTTCCTCTTTAGTTTAGATTTTTCAGTTGTGCACCTTGGCTATAGAAAATTGAGACACTATCCATATTTTTTATGGATTCATTCTGTGAGATGAATGCATATGTTTTAATTTACTCAATGATTTATATTTCTAATCTAATTATTATAATTTTATCTTTTTTTAAAAGATTTTATTTTTTCATTCATGAGAGGCAGAGAGAGAGAGGCAGAGACACAGGCAGGAGGAGAAGCAGGCTCCATTCAGGAAGCCCAATGTGGGACTTGATCCTGGGACTCCAGGACCATGCCCTGGGTCAAAGGCAGATGCTCAACCACCGAGCCACCCAGGCATCCCTATTCTTATTTTTTTTTTATAGTTATTGGATCATGGTAATGGGTATGGTGATATTAGGCAAGATTCTGTACTGCATTATTTTTAAGCAGTTCTGATTAATTAGAGTTAATGGAAAATATCAGAAGAATTATATTTAAGGAGTAAAAACAATTCATGTCCTAATAAGCCATGCTTGCACAGAGATGAAAATGCCAAATATAAGCCCTGTTATTTTTTTGCTGCATAAAAGTGTATCACAGATTTAGTGGTTTAAAATGAGACTTATTTATTATGTCATAGTTTCTGTAGGTTAGTAGTCCACTTACAGCTTAGCTGGGTTTCTTTTATTTTTTTTAAAGATTTATTTATTCATGAGAGATACAGAGAGAGAGGCAGAGGGAGAAACAGGCTCCCTGTAGGGAGCTGGATGTGGGGACCTGATCCCAGACCCTGGGATCACACCCCCAGCCAAAGACAGACTCCCAACCACTGAGCCACCCAGGCGTCCCTTAGCTGTTTTTTGTTGAGTCTCATGAGCCTGCAATCAGGCATCAGTGGAACTATTCTCATCTGGAGGCTCAACTGGGAAGATTCTTCTTTCAAGCTCATTAAACTAAGCATCAATTGTTGGCATAATTATTTCTTGTGGTTTTATGACTTGAGGGCCTTGTGGGTTTTGTTCTTTTTATTTTGTTTTGCTGGATCTTGGCTAGAGACCATTTAACTTAGTTGACTTATTTCACTTAGATAATGTCCTCAGTGTTTACCTATGTTGTTGCAAATGGTATGGTTTCTTTCTCATGCTTGAAGAGTATTTTATTTATATGTATCTCACATCTTTTTTATCCATTTATCTATCAGTGGACACATAGGTTGTTTTCATATGTTGACTATTGTAAATAATGCTGCCACAAACTTGGGAATACACATCTGTTCAATATCGTGTTTTCATTATCTTTACATATATACCCAGAAATAAGATTGCTGGAGCATATTATGATATAGATTAGTTTTTCTATATTTTTAATTTTTTGAGAAACCTCAATAATGTTTCCATAGTGACTGAACTAATTTACATTGTCAACAACATTGAAGGGTTTCTTTTTTACATAAACCAACAATACTTATTATTGTCTTCTGATGATAGTTATTTAAAAGATGTGAAGTGATATTTCATAGTACTATTGATTTGCATTTCCCTGATGATAGTGATATGGAGCATTTTTCATATACCTGTTGGTCATCTGTATGTGTTTTGAAAGAAATGCATATTCAGTTTCTCTGCCCATTTCTTAATCATATTGTTTTTGTTGTTTCTTTTGATGTCAATCTTTTAGGTTTGATTTAATCCCACTTGTTGATGTTTGATTTTGTTGTTTGTGCTTGAGGTGTTGTATCTTAAAAAAAAAAATTCTGCATGTGTTTACCCAGTTCCCGATACCATTTGGTGACAGACTTTTTCTCCGTTGAACATTCTTTGTTCTCTTGTGAAAAATTTCTTGACTCCCTATGTGAGAACTTGTTTTAAGGCTCTCTATCCTGTTCCATTGGTCTGTGTCTCTAGTTTTATGCCAGTACCATACTGATTTGATTACTATAGTTTTGTAATAGGTTTGATAGAATAAGAAAGTATGAGTACCTCCTGATTTATTCTTCTTTCTCAAGGCTGCTCTGGCTGTTCTGGATCTTTTATGGTTCCACATTACTTTAATATTTTTATTTTTGTGAAAAATTCTATTGAAATTTTGATAGGGGTTGCAATGACTACAATGATGGCTTTAGGTAGTATGGATATTTTAACAGTATTATCCCAGTCAAGGAGCATGGGGTGTTTTCCCTTTTTTTTGTGTGTAGTCTTCAATTTCCTTCATCAAAATCTTGCAGTTTTCATCACACAGATCTTTTACTTCCTTGGCTAAATTTAGTCCTAACTATTTAATTGTCTTTGATACTACTGTAAGTGAGATATCTTTTTTTTTCATTTCTTTTCAGATATTTCTTTTCTTTTTTTTTTTAAAGATTTTATTTATTTATTCATGAGAGACACAGAGAGAAAGAGAGGGAGAGACACAGGCAGAGGGAGAAGCAGGCTCCACGCAGGGAGCCTGATGTGGGACTCCATCCCGGGTCTCCAGGATCACGCCCTGGGCCGAAGGCAGGTGCTAAACTGCTGAGCCACCCAGGGATCCCTTTTCAGAAATTTTCTTGTTTGTATCTAGAAACCCAAGAGATTTATGTTGACTCAAAATCTATAACTTTATTAAATTTGTTGATTAATTCCAACAGTTTTTTTGTTGAGTCTTTAGGATTTTCTACATCTAAGATTATATCATCTACAAATAAGGACAATTTCACTTCTTCCTTTTTCATTTGGATGCCTTTTATGTCTATGCCTGATTGCGTACCTAGGACTTCCAGTACTCTGTTGAATAAGAGTGGTAAGAGTGGGCACCCTTGTCTTGTTCCTGATCTTAGAGGAAAATTATTCCCTGCTTAGTGTGATATTAACTGTGGGCTTGTTGTATTGATCTTTATTATATTAAGGTATATTCCTTCTAAACTCAATTTGTGGAGAGATTTAATTATTTTAATTTATTAATTTAAGATATATTTTGTCAAATCCTTTTTCTGCATCTATTGAGATGATTATATAGTTTTTACATTTTATTCTATTAATATACTGTATCACATTTATAGATTTTCATGTGTTGGACTATCTTTGTATCCTAGGGATAATTCCCACTAGATCATGAGGTATATTCTTTTAACATATTGTTAAATTATGCTAATATTTTGTTAAGAACTTTTGGAACTGAGGAAGGTCCAAGATGGCAACAGAGTAAGACCCTGAACTCAGTTTCTCCATGGACATATAAAGCAATCTACATACAAAGCAATTACTCCTGAAGAACTGAGGGCTGATTGAATAACTTCTGCACAGCCAAAGTTAGAGACACCACATAAAGAATGGCAGGAGAGACAGAGACATGGTAACAAAGGGAACCCCATCCTCGATGGTGCAAACTGTAGTAGAAAGGGATAGTACTAAGGGACCAAAGCCAGGTCCCTAACTATTTTAAACAACTAAAATATAAGTGAAGTAAATGTTGAGTATCCATCATAAAGTGGGGGACCTGTTGGACTACTCTTTGGGATTAGAGGTGCTGGCATTCTCTAGGGTTTATGCACCTTCTTCACCCAGATAGCACAAACAAAAGTAGGATCCAGCCAGCCTGCTGCCTCAGCAAGTACTAGGCCCCTAAACACACCAACCCCATCTTTCTCCTCAAAGCAAGCCTTCTGTACCCATCTGAATTCTAGCCATCTTACCAAAGTGGTTCCAGAATAGCACTCACCAAAATACCACCTGAGAGTTGCCACTGTAGCTCCAGCTGTCTTGCCAAGATGACACAGGCACAAAGCACTCCTGGACACTTGAAGCCTGTATCCACCTTGGCTACAGACAACACACTAGGGCACCCCCTTTGCAAAGTACCCTTTAGCTCCAGTATTCCCACCATGGTGTTCCTATTTCATTCAGCTCAAGCCAACTGCCAGGGAAATCTCTGCATGTAATCCCGACAGAACCCTTGACCCATGCCCACCTCATCTCCAGCCTTCTTGACATGGTACCCCTGTGCAGAATGCCCCGAGAATCTTAAGCCTGACTCTTCTCAGCTCCAGCTGCTCCACAGGTTGGCATCAGAGTGGAGAACACCAGAAATATTAGTTTTTATTTACTATATCTTTAGACAAAGCTGTCAGGCAGAGAAAATCTATACAGGGGATATTCCTACATAAGGCTTCTCCTTAGGAGAAGCAGCTATTCTTGGTAAGTTATAGAAATAAGCATAGAAAGTAAAACAATATGAGGAGACAAAGAAATATGCTCCTAATTAAATAACCAGACAAAATTTCAGAAAAATAACTAAATAAAACAGAGAGAAGCAATCTAATTGATATAAAGTTCAAAGTAACAGTCATAAAGATACTCACCAGACTTGAGAATAAAGTGGATATGAACTGAGTGAGAACTTCAACAGAGAGAAGACATAAAACCCATCAATTGGAGAATACAATAACTGAAATTAAAAACACACCAGATGAAATCCATAGCAGATTAGATGATGTAGAAGAATGGATTAGCCATCTGGAAGACAGGGTAATGGAAAGTACCAGCAAAAAGATAAAAAGAGAGGATAGGTTAAATGGCAACTTGGACAACATCAAGTGTACTGACATTTATATTATAGGGACCCCAGAAGGTGAAGGGAGAGAGAAAAGAACAGAAAACTAATTTGAAGAAATAATAGCTGAAAACTTTCCTAACCTCGGGAAGAAAACAGATATTCGGTTACAGGATGTCTCCAAACAAGATGAACCCAGGGAGGTCCACATCATGACACATAATTAAAATGTCAATGATTAAAAATACGTTGGCCTTCTACATGCTGAAAGGAAAACACCTACAACCAAGAATACTTTACCTGAGTATTGAAAGAGTGATAAAGACAAAAATTAAAGGAGTCCATCACAACTAAACCAGCCTTATAAAGAATGTTAGAGGGATTTCTTTAAGTGACACAGAAAAGGAAGACCATAATTAGAAGAAAATTATCAAAGAAAAAAAATTCACAGGTAAAAGCAAACATATAGTAAAAGTCATAGTTCAATCATTTATAAAACTAGCATGAAGGTTGAAAGCTAAAAGTAATAAAATTAGTTATAGTTAAGAGTATAAAATTATATACATAAACCATGCAGGGGGTAGTAAAATATAGGGCTTTTAGAATGTATTTGATCTTAAATAACCATCAACTTACCATAGACTGCTATATAATTAAGATCCTCTATATGAACCTCATGATAGCCACAAAACAAAAACCCTGTAATAAATGTATAAATAATAGAGAAAGGACTCCAAGTGTAACACTATAGAAAGTCATCAATCACAGGGAAAGAGAGCAAGAAGAATGGAGCAGAGAACTACAAAAACAAGGAAAAAAATCACAGAATGACAATAAATACATACCCAGCAACAATTACTTTAAATATAAATTTAGGCTTCAATCAAAGACATAGGGTGACTGAATGGATAAAAATAGCAAGATGCTGTATATGAGAGACTCACTTCAAACCTGAAGATACAAACAGAAAATTAAAGGAGGGAAAAAGATATTCCATTCAAATAGAGTTGAAAAATAAGATGGAGTAGTGTTACTTAGACAAACTAGACTTGTAAGCAAAAACTATAAAAAAAAAGACAGGACCTGACACAATGATAAATAAATCAGTCTAAGAGGAGGATATAAAAATTATAAATACCTATGTACCTAACATAGGAGCACCTAAATACAAAAAGAAAATATTAATAGACATAAGAGGAGGAATTTACAGTTATATAATAATAGTAGGTTTAATATCCCACTTAGATCAATGGATAGATAATCCAGACATAAAACCAATAAGGAGACAGTGGCTTTGAATGAAACATTGAACAATATAGACTTAACAGATAGTTACATACATATTGTTCAAACCCCAAACAGTAAAATACACATTTTTTTCAAGTGCACATGGAATATTTTCCAGGATAGACCAAATGTTAAGCTACAAAACAAGTCTCAATAAATTTATGAACATTGAAAGCATATCAAACGACATTGCTGACCAGTGGCAATCAATGATTTGGGGAAAAAGCTGGAAAAAACACAAAATATAAAGGTTAAGTAATATGCTGCTAAACATTCAATAAGTCAATGAAGAAATCAAAGAGGAAATAAGAAACATGAAGACAAATGAAAATGGAAATGCAATGGTGCAAAATCTTTGGGACACAAGAAAGACACTTATAACATGGAAGCCTTACTGTGATATAGGCCTAATTCAAGAAAGAAGAAAAATCTCAAACTATCCTACCTTAAACTTAAAGGAACTAGAAAAAAAGAATAAAGCCCAAAGTTAGTAGAAAAAAAAAAAGGAAGTAACGATTAAAGCAGAAATAAATGAAATAGAAACTTAGTAGAAAAAAAAAAAACAACAACAACAGAAAAGATCAATGTAACCAAGTTGGTTATTTGAGAAGACAAACAAAATTGATAAACTGTTATCTAGGCTCAAAATGATAGAGGACTCAAAATCAGAAATGAAAGACATAACAACCAATGCCACAAGAATACAAAGGATTATAAGAGACTACTACAAAGAACTATATGACAAATTGAACAACCTAGAAGAAATTAAAAAATTCTTAGAATACAACTGTTCAAAACAGAGCCAGGAAGAATAGAAAATTTGCACACTGATTATTAGGAACAAAATTGAATTTGTAATTAAAATTTTTCCAAGAAATAAAAGGCCAGGGATAAATAGCTTCAAAGGAAAATTCTACCAATTTAAAGAGTTAATACCTATACTCCACTTATTCCCAAAAGGTTGAAAGAGGAAGAAAAGATTCCAAAAATATTCTACGAGGACAGCATTACCCTGATACCAAAAGCAGGAAAGACACTACAAAAAAGAAAACTTCACACCAATATTCCTGATGAATGTAAATGCCAAAATCCTCAGTAAAATAGCACATTGCATTCAATAATACATTAAAAGGATCATTCATCAAGTGGAATATATTTCAAGAATGTAAGGATGGTTCAGTATCTGTAAATCACTCAGCACAATACACCACAGTAACAAAATGACAGGTAAAACCGTATGATTCCCTCAACAGATGCAGAAAGAGCATTGACAGAATTTAACATCCATTAACCAAAACAGGTTGGTAGGGAACATACCTTAACATAATAAAGGCCAAATATAGCATAACTACAACTAACATTATTCTCCATGTGAAAAATTGAAATCTTTTCCTCTAAGATCAAGAACAAGACAAATATGTCCACTGTCACAACTTTTATTCAAAATAGTATTGGAGATTCTAGCCACAGTAATTAGACAGGAAAGGTAATTCAAAAAAATCCAAATTGGTAAGAAAGTAGTAAAACTGTCACTATTTGCAGATGAAATGACACTATATATATATATATATATATAAACCCTAAGAGAATCAACCCAAAAATGCTATTTTAAGTAATAGATATATTCATTAAAGTTGCAGGATATGAAATGAATACACAGAAATCTATTGTAATTCTATATGCTAATAATGGGTAATTGGTGAGATGTGGTAAAAACATAACGCTTGTGCACCATTAACAGAAATGTGACTGGCTGTGGTTACTCTGGAAAACAATATGGAGTTTCTTCAAAAAATAAAAATAAAAATAATATATGAACTAGTAATTCCATTACTGGGTATTTATCCAAAGAAAAGAAAAAGCAGTAATCTGAAAAGATATGGAAGCAGCCTAAGTGGCCATTCATAGATAGATAGATCATGAAAATGTGCTATGTAGGCATGTATGTGTATTTGTACACACATATCACACACACAGACACACACACACACACACACACTGGAATACTACCCACAAAAAATGAAATCTTGCTGATTGCAACAATATGGACTAATGTAGAGGGTATTATGTTAAATGAAAGTCAGAGAAAGAGAAATACATGATTTCAATTATACGTGGAAATTAAAACAGATGAACAAACAAAAATAAAAATAGACCTAAATACAGATAAGTGGTGGTTGCCAGAGGAGAGAGGGGGAGAGGTATGGTCTACATAGGTGAAAGGGATTAAGACGTATAAAAATCCAGTTATAAAATAAGTCACAGGGATGAAAAGTACAGCATTGGGAATGTAGTCAATAATAATTTAATAACATCTTATGGTGATGGATGGTAACGACACTTATTGTGGTGAGTATTGTGTAATGTAGGGAATTATTGAATCACTGTTGTACACATGAAAGTAATATTACATTGTATGTTAATTATAATTCAATAATAAAATTGTATCTATATTAATCAAGGATATCAATTTATAATTTTCTGATCTTGTAATGTTCTTATCTAGCTTGGTATCTGGGTAATGGTAGCCTTGTTTGGGAATATTCCCATTTCGATTTTTTTCGGAAGACTTGGATTAGGATTGGCATTAATTCTGCTTTAAATGTCTGTTAGAATTCACCAGTGAAGCCATCTGGTCCTGGGGTTTTCTGTATTGTGAGGTTTTGATTACTAATGAGTCTTACTACTCATTATTCTTCTGTTCAGATTTTCTATTTCTTCATGATTCAGTCTTGGTAGGTTGTATGTTTCTAGGAGTTTTTCTGTTGCTTCTAGGTTAATCAAAAAAATTTTTTTAATTATTTATTTGACAGAACACAGGCAGGGGGAGTGGCAGAGGGAGAAGGAGAAACAGACTCCTCACTGAGCAGGGAGCTGGATGCAGATGCGGGGCTTGAACCCAGGACCCTGGGATCATATTCTGAGCCAAAGGCAGACGCTTAACTGACTGAGCCACTCAAGTGCCCCTAGGTTATTCAATTTTTGGCACATTCCTTGTAGTCTCTTAGGATTCTATGTATGTCAGTGACATCTTCTTTATTTTAGTCTTCTTTTTTTCCAAGTTAGTCTAGCTAAAGTTTTGTCAATTTAACAGACTCTTAGTTTAGTTATTATTTTCTATTATTTTTTCTCTTCTCTATTTCGTTTATTTCTACTCTGATCTTCATTCTTTCTTTCTGCTAACCTTGGGCTTGGTTTGTTATTCTTTTTCTACTTCCTCAAGGTATAAAGTTAGATTGTTTATTTAATATATATTTTCTTAATATTTGCATTTGTTACTATAAACTTCCCTCTCACAACTGCTTTTGCAGCATCCCATAAATTTTGGTGTTATTTCCACTTTCATTTGTTTAAGTATGTTTTTTGATTTCCCTTTTGATTTCTTCTTCAATGATCGTTCAGAGGTGAACTGTTTAATTTCCACATGTGTGTAAACATTCTAGATTTCCTCTTTTTTTGATTCCCAGGTTCATACTATTGTGGTCAGAAAAGGTACTTGGTATGATTTCAGTCTTCTAAATTTGCTAAAATTTGTAAGAGTCAAGTCCCACTTTGTCACTTTCTACTTCAGGGATCTTTTTCTTCCCTATTCTTTCTCCTAAGTTGCCAGATACAAGTTCACTTATTAAAAAAGCAGCATTTAGTAATATTGGAGATGGTTTTTCTCAATCCACTTTGTTGACCACTTCTCAGTAATAGATTGTCTTTTACCTGATCTCGGGTATTGGTCTCTCCTCTGCAGGATCTGCGGCTTTGTACAAAATTCTTCCATGATCTTTGTTTCACTTGACCGGAGCTACATCCCATGAAAATATTATTCTTTTCCAAACTTGAGAATTTTTCCACTCTACTGGCCATTTCAGCTACTCGCAGTATCACTCTTCAGGTGCAAAGCAAAATAACTCTCAGCATGGAAGGCAGCATTTTATAAATTTCTTTCAAGATTATTCAGTTAAACAAACATCCTTCAATAATTACTAATACATTATTCTGGTACTAGAAGAGAAGAATTGACTGGGAGTCTGTCCCCTATACCCAAATATTTAACGACCTGCTGTTTAGAGGAGATAATGTATTATGTTAGACAGAACCAGAACAACTGTTTTGTATCTTATCTTCCTTCAGTTTCTAAGCTCCGACTGCATAGTTTTGTTTATGAGAATCAAGCATGACAAACTTTTTGCTAGGTGTAGACCTTAATTCTAGGTGTTCCTCAGTCTGGGAAGCATTCCTGTAAGACTATCTCCTATTTATTATTTAAATCTCAGCTCAAATGTTGCTTCATCAAAAAGCTTTGTAAATGCCTCTGCTTAGAAGTCCCCTAGTCACTCCCTGTTACTTTCTTTCCCCCCCAATCCTATTATTTCACCCTTTTATCCCCCTAATACACGTATCTGATGGTTAATTGACTTTTTTCTTCCTTTTATTGTGAGGGTAAGAGCTTGGTTTCATGTCTCATTTGTCTCCCAAATACAGGCCAAGGCCTGACGTATGATAAATGGTTGCTTAATTAAGAAATAAAATAATGAATATACACATGTGGTTCTTATCTCTTATTTAGGTGTGACAATGGCATGAGAAACACAAGCAACTTTAGAAGATACTCCATACTGACTGGTGTTCAACTGTTTGTAATACTTTATTCAGTTAGGTATATTGGATGGCAAATGCAGGTAAGTCTACTATACCAAATACATTATTAAATTTATGATTATGGATGCCTGGTTGCAATTTTTAAATAGGCTTTGTACCAGATATTACTTTGTCTTAACACAGTAGAATATTATTTTTAACTACCAGAGGAAATTAAATTTGACTTCAATTAGAGAAAGTTAAGGGAATTAAGGCCTCTATAATATGTAACAAAGAAAAGTATTGAAATCTAGAAAATTAGAAAGATATTATAAAAAGATGCTATATTAAAAGTATTAAATTATAATTCCACTTCTAAAGGAAATGACTTACCAGGCTCTGCTATAAAAGGGGAATATAGATATTCTGAAAATGAAGCAAGAGATGAAAGAAACAGAATATAAAGAGTTACTTAGAGTTTAAAAAAGCAAACTGAAGTAGAAAGCCAAATATAGAATGAGTTTATTATTCATAAATATCTATTAAGATTATAATAAAAAAGCATTTACAAAGATATCATTCTCATGGGGGAGACAGTCTAACAGAGAAAAACTCTAGAAAGTGAGAACATTAATGCTCATGTTAAACCAGAATAGTACTATGATATTATTTGTCAATTTTCTCATTAAATTGTAGACAAGTGCGAAATAAAAACCGTGAAAAATTGTCAGTTGACCAAAATCAGATAAAAGAGTAGTAATTAGAAAAATTTACCATATGCAAAACAGTGGGACCTGTCGACCTTATTTTATATGGTTTTCAAAGGATCGTTTTATGTATGACCAATTTTGAAAAATCCTCAAGGCATGAGACTTTACTGGCCTGTATATGGAAAATCATTCAGTAATGAAAAGTTCCTGAAAGTCTATAAACAGCCATAGTGAATATAATTAGAAGGAGAAGTCTTATGAGGTACCACAGGTCTGTTGCTCCATTGTCATGCTTAAAATCTTGAACAGTTTGAAAAAGTAAAACTATTCAAATGATCTTTGATAATACAGGGTCAGGCACTACAAAAACAATTGAAATTAGAAATATTTTTAAAGACCTTTAGGCTATAAATTTAATTTTTCAAAATCTGGCATGCTGTAAATAGCGACACATCTATATCATACAAAGATTTCTGTATCTTCAATTTAACAAAACTGAAAACCAAATGCGTCTTTATATTTTAAATTTTATCTGTTATCCCCACTGGGATGTGAAAGAGAGTTGACAAAGGAGAGGTGAGCAAAAAATAGAAATGAAATTTGAGGAAAAAAGGTAATAGGATATTATGTGCCACATGAAAGGCAGTTACTGCCCTTTTTTGCTCAGCTTTCTGGTTGGATTTTTATCAATTTTATCTTTCCTAAAGAAAAAAGGTGTCTTGTAAGAATCTAAAGGGTAGGAGCAACAGTCTCCTACACACCACCTTCTAAGAAAGATTGGCATGGACATCTACCAAATTTATAACAAAACAAGCTTGATAGAGAAAGAGATGGATCATGATATCATCAAACTGTTAAGACTTTTGCCAAATGGAAGCAACATTTATGTGGCTTGTGTTGAAGTCCTAATCCCCATGTGATGATTATTTGAGGGTAGGTCCTTTGGGAAATAGGTTTAGATCAAGTCATGAGGGTAGAACCTCTGTGATGTGGTTAGTGCCTTTATAAAAAGAGACCAAAAGGCTTACTCTTTCTGTTTCTCTGTCATAGGAAGATCAACCAAGAAGGCCTCTGTTGGCAAACCAGGAAGAGGGTCTGACCAAGCACCAAATCTACTAATACCTTGATTTTGGACTTCTTAGGCTTCAGAAATGTGAGAAATAAATGTTTGCTTTTAAGTCATCCAGTCTATGCTAAGTTGTTACAGGAGCCTAAGCTAAGACAATCTAAATATAAATTAATAGCACATCACTATATGTCTCTGTGTGTGTGTGTATGCTTTTCTTTGCTATTATAATATGATGAACTGCACATAAATCCTTATTTAAGCTTTCCTGGAAAGATGAATAAGAGGGGAGAAAAGAATTACCTTTAGCTGTGGATATCTGGTTCATATCTTACCCAAATTAATTGACTTCAAACTATTTTGAAACATCATCAAGAGCATGTTAATAACCCACAACTAGTTAAGTTATGCTCTAATCAACGTCATTTGTATTTTTAAATAAGAAATTTCATATATTATTTTCCTGTTATTTTGGTCCCTAAATATCTTCCAACTATCTCTTAATCAAAATTACAAAGTAAAAAGTGAGGGGGCACCTGGGTGGCTTAGTCAGTTGAGCTTCTGACTTTTGATTTTGGTTTTGGGATCAAGCCCTGAGTCAGACTCCCTGCTTGGGATTCTCTCTCTTCCTCACCCCCTACTCCTCATCCTTCCCCTACAACATGTTCTCTGTCTTTCTCTTCTTTCTAAAATAAATAAATACATCTTTAGGAAATTAAAATAAAATCACAAAATAAAAGCCAAATACTTATTGTTTTAGGGCTTGTGATGTTAATTTTATGTGTTGGTTTGGCTAGGCTAATGGTGCCCAGTTGTTTGGTCAAACACTAGTCTACGTGCTTCTGTGAAGATATTTTGTAAATGTGATTAACATTTATAATCAATTGTCTTTAAGTAAAGCAAATTTCCCATAGTAATATGAGTAGGCCTCATTCATTTAAGGGCCGTAAAAACAAAATTGAGGTTTCCTGGGAGAGAAGGAATTCCTCCTCAAAACTATTCTAGAAAGATTGCCTGAATTTCGTGCCTGCTGGTCTGCTCTGTGGATTTGTGATGCAAGATTTGAATATCAAATCTTACTGGAATTTCTATCCTACCAACCTGACCTTATAGATTTTGAATTTACCAGGCTCCATAATTGCGTAAGCCAATTCCCTAAAATAAATCTACATATCTCTGTCTATCTGTATTTTATTGTTTCTGTTTCTTTAGGGAACCCTGACTGATAAAAGGCTCAATACATTCCCTGGAATGCTGGGATATACTGACATCTATAAGCACAATGTCCTCCTTACTGTGTACTGGAAATCATACTTTTACATTATTTCAGCTATACTGTAAATGCCCGAAGTACACTGGTGGACTTCTTTCTTTTAGAGAAATCTTTAAAATGAACATGAAGTAATGCTGTGACTATATAAATACAAGACTGTTATTAATAATGCTAATGATGGAACGTCTATAAATTAGGTCACAGAACCTCAACATGGATTTGTTCCTTTTTTTCCCTACAAAACAGGTTATCTTTGATAAATACTATCCATACCTATGAAATTGTTGGAAACTTACAAGATACTGGCATTTCTGGTTATTCTTTCTAATTAACATTTTTGGTGAAACAAGAATTGTTAAAATATGGTACTTTCCTCAACTTCTCTGTATTTACTTAAACCATCAATATAAGTGAGAATTTCAGAATATTTTGAACAGTGACTAAGAAGAATTAAATGATTCATGTCATAATTTTGTCTATGAGTCATGGGATAATATGCTAGAATCATGTTACGTATTATTGAACACTTTAAGCACTACTTATTGTAAAAATTCTCAATGGAAACATAAAAATGCCAAAATTTTTGCTTTTTCAAATTTAGGCATGAAAGAGGGCACGAAAAAGTTTTTAAAAGCAAATGGTAACATAAAAGAGGGTGTGAGAAGTTGTCTCCAGTTATTGTTTCTAATAAGTAAATTTGTATCACACTTTGAAATTTATGAAACACTTTCACATATGTTTCCTATATACCTAGAACCTACAACAAGCTCAGCCAAACATGATTTTTTTCATGACAGTTACCTCAATAGACAATTCATGAGAAGAAGAGGGTACTACCTAGGAAGTTCTACCCAACAAGACACTGGTCTACACTTTATTCTTCAAAAGAAAGTACTGTGGTATTGTATGTGAGCAAATGTACTGTGCTATCTGAAAAATATAGCACAGAATAAAATTACAGAAAAACATCAAGCACAGAAAAAGAGCTAAAAATGTTCTATGTTTTCCTTATTCCTTTCCTTATGTGAGAGTCTTTGTATGGGAAGTGATCTTTATTTATCAGCAGAAAGCTCTAAAGATTATTACACTTTATGTCAATAGAGAATTATTAGGGTCACATGGTGCACTCATTCAGTTCTCTTTCTCTCTCCCTTTTTTTTGGAAATAGTTCAGTGATAATAGTTATCACTCCCATAGAACATTCCCATGGAAAGTCAGGAAAATGAAGGAACAGAGGAATATATTCCAAATGAAAGAATAAGATAAAACCTCAGAAAAAGCCTTAATGGATGAGAGATCATGATTTACCTGATAGAGTTCAAAATAATAGTCATAAAGATGCGCACTGAACTTGAAAGATAAATCAATGAACACAGTGCTTCTTTAAAAAAAGAGAAAATATAGAAAAGTACCAAAAAGAAGTAACAGAATTGAAGAATAACTGAAATGAAAAACTACAATAGAGGAGTTCAAGAGCAGAATAGATGAATCAGAAAAATAGATCCATTAACCCAAAGACAAGCCACTGGAACTCACACAATCAGAACTTGAGAAAAGAAAAAGAGAAGGACCAAAAAATGAGGATAGCTAAAGGATTTGTGGGATAACATCCAGCAGACAACATTCACATTCCATAGGTTCCAAAAGGAGAGAGAAAAGGGGGCAGAAAAACTATTTGAAGAAGTAATAGTTGAAAACTTCCCTAACTGGGGAAGGAACAGTCATCCAGATACAGGAAACTCAGTGAGTTCCAAAATAATAAACCCAAAGAAATCAACATCAAAATTATGAAAGTTAAGGATGAAAGCCTTAAAAGCAGCGATAGAAAATCAACTTGTTATATATTTACAAGAGAACCTCCATAAGATTATCAAATTTTTCAGCAGAAACTTTTCAGGGGAGAAGAGAATGAACCAATACATTCAAAGTGCTGAAAGAAAAAATCTTCCAACAAAGAATGCTCCACAGTTCTTCAGAATTGAAGAAAAGATAATGAATTTTTCAGAGAAGCACAAGCTAAAGGAGTTCCTCAACCATAGACTGGCCTTGTAAGAAATATAAAAGTATAAATCTCGCTGGCAAAGATGAATATATAGTAAAACTCAGAATAACTCAATGTTGTAAAGGTGGTAGTTAAGTCACTTGAAAGCTACTTTGAAGGTTAAAAGAAGTAGTAAAAATAACTAGAACTACAAATAATTTGTTAAGGGATACCCAAGATAAAATTATGCAAATTATGACATAAATGTCTGTGTGTGGGGGGTGGGTAAAAATGTAGAGCTTTAGAATGTGTTCAAACTTCAATTATTGACTTAAAATAGACTGTTATATGTAGGTTTATGTAAGCTCCATTGTGATCACAAAGCAAAACACTATAATAGAAGCACAAAAGGGAAGGAAGGAATTCTTGGCATGTAAATACAGAAAATCAAGTCACAAAGAAAACAAGCAAGAGAAAAAAACAAGATTCTGAAGTATAAATAGAGCCAGGAAACAACAAAACGGCAATATACATATCTATCAATAATTAATTTAAATATAAAGAGATTAAATTCTTCAATCAAAAGATAGAGTGGCTGAATGCATAAAATAACAAGACCTATATATACTGCCTACAGGGGACTCCCTTCATATCTAAGGACTCATACAGACTGAAAGTAAAGGGAAGGAAAAATAGATTCCATGCAATGGACACCAAAACAAAGCTGGGGTACCTCTCTCTCCCTCTATCCCTCTTCCCCCTGTTTCCTCTCTCTCTCTCTCTCTAAAATAAAATAAAGACATCTTTACAAGAACTCAATTACAAGAAAAATAGAAAAATCACAAATATTTGGATAGTAAACATCATGCTACTAAATAACAAATGGATCAAAGAAGAAATTAAAAGATAATTAAAAAATACCATGAGATAAATGAATCTAGAAACACTGAAATTTGTGGGATTCAGCAAAAGCAGCAGTAAATGCTTACCTCAAGAAACAAGAAAAACCTCAAAAAAGTTTATAATTCAAGGAACTAGTAAAAGAACACTAAATCCTGAAGTTAGTAGAAGGAAGGAAATAACAAATATCATGAACAAAATGAAATAGTGATGAAAAAAAACAATAGAAAAGCCCAATAAAGAGTAGTTCTTTGAAAAGATAAAACAAAATTAACAAACCTTTAAGCTCCTCAAGAAAAAAAGAGAGGACCCAAAATCAGAAATAAGAGATGTTCTAATTGATACTACATAACTCATCTGTGTATCTATATGCTAATATGGATCCATCAGAGAGATTATGAAAACATTGGATCAAAAAGAATAAGATATTTAGGAATAAATTTAACCAAGGAGATGAAAGACCTATACACAGAAGTTATAAGACATTGATGAAGGAAAGTGAAGACAATACAAATAAATTGAAAGATATTCCATACTCATGGATTGTAATAATTAATACTGTTAAAATTTCCATGGAATTCAAAGCAATACACAGATTCAGTGCAATCCCTATACAAACTCTAATGACATTTTTCACAAAGATAAGCTATCCTGAAATTTGTATGAACCCACTAAAGATCCTGAATAGCTAAAGTAATCTTGAGAAAGAAAAACAAAGCTGAGGGATCATGCCCCTGATCTCAAACTGCATTAGAAAGCTATCTTAATCAAAACAATATGGTATTGGAGCAGAATAGAGAGTCCTGAAATAAACCCATGCATATATATATATATGCATATATATATCTTATGACAAAGGAGCCAGGAATATACAATGCAAAAAAGATAGTCTCTTCAATAAATGATGTTGGGAAACTGGACAGCCACATGTAAAATAATGAAACTGACCACTTTCTGACATTATACACAAAAATTAACTCAAGTGGATTAAAGACTGAACACAAGTCCTGAAACTCTAAAACTCCTAGAAGAACACACAGGCATTAAGCTCCTTGACTTCAGTATTGGTGATTATTTTTTTTTTAATTTGACATCAAAGCAAACAAAATAAGAGCAAAAGTAAACAAAACAATCACATCAAACTAAAAAGCTTCTATTTTTTTTAAAGCTTCTTCAGAGCAAAAGAAACTGTCAATAAAATGAAAATGCAACCTACTAAATGGAGAAGAGATTTGCAAATTATATATCTGATAAGGTATTTATATGCAAAATGTGTAAGGAACTCCTATAACTCAATATAATTAAAATTGAACAAAAGACCTGAAAAGACATTTTCATGTAAGACTGATACATGAAAAGGTGCTCAATATCACTAATCATTAGGAAAATGTAAATCGAAACTGTAGTGAAATAGTACCTCACACCTTTTAGAATGACTATTACCAAAAAAACAACAGAAAACAGATAACAAGTTTTGAAGAGGATGTAGAAAAAAAGGAACCCTTGTGCACTGTTGGTGGGAATGCATATTGGTACAGCCACAATGGAAAACAATATAAAAGTTCCACAATCGATCAATCAATCAATCAATGAACTACCATATGATCTAGCAATTACACTTTCAGGGTATTCATCCGAAGGAAATGAAAACTAACTCAAAAATTTATATGCTCCCCCATTTTCAATACAGCATTATTAGCAGTAGTCAAGAGATGGAAGCAACCTAGGTGTCCATTGATAGATAAGTGGATAAAGGATATTTGCTATATATGTACAATGGAATACTACTTAGTCATATAAAGAAGGAAATCTATTTGTTAAAATATGAATGAAACTTATGCCATTATGGTAAGTAAAAGAAGTCAGATCCTAAAAATACTGTAATATCTCACTTATATGTAGAATCTAAAAATAAAAAAGCAAAATGCTCACACTTGTAAGTATATCATAGAGATTGCTGGTTGCTAGAAGAGAGTGGGTAATGAGTAAAGGGGGTTAAAAAATACAAAGTTATAAAATAAATTATTCATGGGGATATAACTTAAAGCATATGACTACAGTTAACAATCCTCTATTACACATTTGAAAATTGCTGAGAGTAGAACTTAAAAGTTCTTCTAAGAAAAAATTGTAAGTGTGCAGTGATGGGTATTAACTAGTTTTACTGTGATCATTTCACAGTATTACAAATATTGAATCATATTGTACACCTGAAACTAATGTTATAGGTCAATTTTATCTTAAAAAATCATTGCTAAGGCAAATGATTTCTCCACATGCAAAACACAAAGCTTTACTACTTAATAGTTTGTTTAAAGCATAATTGAGATTCTTTCATTAAATTATGATTCAATCTAGAACATGTACCTTTTTTTATCAGTGCACAAAAACACTAGAATAATTTTCTAGATTAAGGTATTTTAGCTTGGGGAGGAGCAAGATGGCGGAAGAGTAGGGTCTCCAAATCACCTGTCTCCACCAAACTACCTAGAAAACCTTCAAATTATCCTGAAAATCTATGAATTCGGCCTGAGATTTAAAGAGAGACCAGCTGGAATGCTACAGTGAGAAGAGTTCGCGCTTCTATCAAGGTAGGAAGACGGGGAAAAAGAAATAAAGAAACAAAGGCCTCCAAGGGGGAGGGGCCCGCGAGGAGCCGGGCTGAGGCCGGGGCGAGTGTCCCCAGGACAGGAGAGCCCCGTCCCGGAGGAGCAGGAGCTGCACCGACCTTCCCGGGCGGAAAGGGGCTCGTGGGGAGGTGGAGCAGGACCCAGGAGGGCGGGGATGCCCTCGGGCTCCCCGGGACAGTAACAGCAACTGCGCGCCCAGGAGAGTGCGCCGAGCTCCCTAAGGGCTGCAGCGCGCACGGCGGGACCCGGCGGGACCCGGAGCAGCTGAAGGGGCTCGGGCGGCGGCTCCGCGGAGGGGGCTGCGCGGCCCCGGGAGCAGCTCGGAGGGGCTCGGGCAGAGGAAGAGGCTCCGTGCGGAGGGGGCTGCGCGGTTCCAGGAGCAGCTCGGAGGGGCTCGGGCGGCGGCTCCGCGGAGGGGGCTGCGCGGCCCCGGGAGCAGCTCGGAGGGGCTCGGGCAGAGGAAGAGGCTCCGTGCGGAGGGGGCTGCGCGGTTCCAGGAGCAGCTCGGGGGGGCTCGGGCGGCGGCTCCGCGGAGGGGGCTGCGCGGCCCGGGAGCGCGAATCCACCAGCGCAGGCTCCGGAGCACAGGGCGCCGGGACACAGCCCAGGATCCCGCCTCCCCCGGGACAGGCAGAGTCCGGGAGGGCCCAGGACAGCCAGGACGCTCCTGCCCCAGCTGAGCAGATCAGCGGCCCCGCCCCGGAGCCTCCAGGCCCTGCAGACGGAGTTCCTGCCGGAGCTGAATCCAGGTTTCCAGAGCTGCCCCGCCACTGGGGCTGTTCCTCCTGCGGCCTCACGGGGTAAACAACCCCCACCGAGCCCTGCACCAGGCAGGGGCACAGCAGCTCCCCCAACTGCTAACACCTGAAAATCAGCACAACAGGCCCCTCCCCCAGAACACCAGCTAGACTGACAACTTCCAGGAGAAGCCAAGGGACTTAAAGAACACAGAATCAGAAGATACTCCCCGGTGGTTCTTTTTTTGTTTGTTAGTTTTTGTTTTTGTTTTTGTTTTTGTTTTGTTTTGCTTTTTGATTTGTTTCCTTCCCCCATCCCCCTTTTTTTTCTCCTTTCTTTTTCTTTCTCTTTTTCTTCTTTTTTTTTTTTTCGTTTTTGTTTTTTTCTTTTTCTTCCCTTTTTTTTTCTCTTTCTCTTTTCTTTCCTTCTCTCTCTCCTCTCTTTTTCTCTTTTTCCCAATACAACTTGCTTTTGGCCACTCTGCACTGAGCAAAATGACTAGAAGGAAAACCTCACCTCAAAAGAAAGAATCAGAAACAGTCCTCTCTCCCACAGAGTTACAAAATCTGGATTACAATTCAATGTCAGAAAGCCAATTCAGAAGCACTATTATACAGCTACTGGTGGCTCTAGAAAAAAGTATAAAGGACTCAAGAGACTTCATGACTGCAGAATTTAGAGCTAATCAGGCAGAAATTAAAAATCAATTGAATGAGATGCAATCCAAACTAGAAGTCCTAACGACGAGGGTTAACGAGGTGGAAGAACGAGTGAGTGACCTAGAAGACAAGTTGATAGCAAAGAGGGAAACTGAGGAAAAAAGAGACAAACAATTAAAAGACCATGAAGATAGATTAAGGGAAATAAACGACAGCCTGAGGAAGAAAAACCTACGTTTAATTGGGGTTCCCGAGGGCGCCGAAAGGGACAGAGGGCCAGAATATGTATTTGAACAAATTCTAGCTGAAAACTTTCCTAATCTGGGAAGGGAAACAGGCATTCAGATCCAGGAAATAGAGAGATCCCCCCCTAAAATCAATAAAAACCGTTCAACACCTCGACATTTAATTGTGAAGCTTGCAAATTCCAAAGATAAGGAGAAGATCCTTAAAGCAGCAAGAGACAAGAAATCCCTGACTTTTATGGGGAGGAGTATTAGGGTAACAGCAGACCTCTCCACAGAGACCTGGCAGGCCAGAAAGGGCTGGCAGGATATATTCAGGGTCCTAAATGAGAAGAACATGCAACCAAGAATACTTTATCCAGCAAGGCTCTCATTCAAAATGGAAGGAGAGATAAAGAGCTTCCAAGACAGGCAGCAACTAAAAGAATATGTGACCTCCAAACCAGCTCTGCAAGAAATTTTAAGGGGGCCTCTTAAAATTCCCCTTTAAGAAGAAGTTCAGTGGAACAGTCCACAAAAACAAAGACTGAATAGATATCATGATGACACTAAACTCCTATCTCTCAATAGTAACTCTGAATGTGAACGGGCTTAATGACCCCATCAAAAGGCGCAGGGTTTCAGACTGGATAAAAAAGCAGGACCCATCTATTTGCTGTCTACAAGAGACTCATTTTAGACAGAAGGACACCTACAGCCTGAAAATAAAAGGTTGGAGAACCATTTACCATTCGAATGGTCCTCAAAAGAAAGCAGGGGTAGCCATCCTTATATCAGATAAACTAAAATTTACCCCAAAGACTGTAGTGAGAGATGAAGAGGGACACTATATCATACTTAAAGGATCTATTCAACAAGAGGACTTAACAATCCTCAATATATATGCTCCGAATGTGGGAGCTGCCAAATATATAAATCAATTATTAACCAAAGTGAAGAAATACTTAGATAATAATACACTTATACTTGGTGACTTCAATCTAGCTCTTTCTATACTCGATAGGTCTTCTAAGCAAAACATCTCCAAAGAAACGAGAGCTTTAAATGATACACTGGACCAGATGGATTTCACAGATATCTACAGAACTTTACATCCAAACTCAACTGAATACACATTCTTCTCAAGCGCACATGGAACTTTCTCCAGAATAGACCACATATTGGGTCACAAATCGGGTCTGAACCGATACCAAAAGATTCGGATTGTCCCCTGCATATTCTCGGACCATAATGCCTTGAAATTAGAACTAAATCACAACAAGAAGTTTGGAAGGGCCTCAAACACATGGAGGTTAAGGACCATCCTGCTAAAAGATAAAAGGGTCAACCAGGAAATTAAGGAAGAATTAAAAAGATTCATGGAAACTAATGAGAATGAAGATACAACCGTTCAAAATCTTTGGGATGCAGCAAAAGCAGTCCTAAGGGGGAAATACATCGCAATACAAGCATCCATTCAAAAACTGGAAAGAACTCAAATACAAAAGCTAACCTTACACATAAAGGAGCTAGAGAAAAAACAGCAAATAGATCCTACACCCAAGAGAAGAAGGGAGTTAATAAAGATTCGAGCAGAACTCAACGAAATCGAGACCAGAAGAACTGTGGAACAGATCAACAGAACCAGGAGTTGGTTCTTTGAAAGAATTAATAAGATAGATAAACCATTAGCCAGCCTTATTAAAAAGAAGAGAGAGAAGACTCAAATTAATAAAATCATGAATGAGAAAGGAGAGATCACTACCAACACCAAGGAAATACAAACGATTTTAAAAACATATTATGAACAGCTATACGCCAATAAATTAGGCAATCTAGAAGAAATGGACGCATTCCTGGAAAGCCACAAACTACCAAAACTGGAACAGGAAGAAATAGAAAACCTGAACAGGCCAATAACCAGGGAGGAAATTGAAGCAGTCATCAAAAACCTCCCAAGACACAAGAGTCCAGGGCCAGATGGCTTCCCAGGAGAATTTTATCAAACGTTTAAAGAAGAAATCATACCTATTCTCCTAAAGCTGTTTGGAAAGATAGAAAGAGATGGAGTACTTCCAAATTCGTTCTATGAAGCCAGCATCACCTTAATTCCAAAGCCAGACAAAGACCCCGCCAAAAAGGAGAATTACAGACCAATATCCCTGATGAACATGGATGCAAAAATTCTCAACAAGATACTGGCCAATAGGATCCAACAGTACATTAAGAAAATTATTCACCATGACCAAGTAGGATTTATCCCTGGGACACAAGGCTGGTTCAACACCCGTAAAACAATCAATGTGATTCATCATATCAACAAGAGAAAAACCAAGAACCATATGATCCTCTCATTGGATGCAGAGAAAGCATTTGACAAAATACAGCATCCATTCCTGATCAAAACTCTTCAGAGTGTAGGGATAGAGGGAACATTCCTCGACATCTTAAAAGCCATCTATGAAAAGCCCACAGCAAATATCATTCTCAATGGGGAAGCACTGGGAGCCTTTCCCCTAAGATCAGGAACAAGACAGGGATGTCCACTCTCACCACTGCTATTCAACATAGTACTGGAAGTCCTAGCCTCAGCAATCAGACAACAAAAAGACATTAAAGGCATTCAAATTGGCAAAGAAGAAGTCAAACTCTCCCTCTTCGCCGATGACATGATACTCTACATAGAAAACCCAAAAGTCTCCACCCCAAGATTGCTAGAACTCATACAGCAATTCGGTAGCGTGGCAGGATACAAAATCAATGCCCAGAAGTCAGTGGCATTTCTATACACAAACAATGAGACTGAAGAAAGAGAAATTAAGGAGTCAATCCCATTTACAATTGCACCCAAAAGCATAAGATACCTAGGAATAAACCTCACCAAAGATGTAAAGGATCTATACCCTCAAAACTATAGAACACTTCTGAAAGAAATTGAGGAAGACACAAAGAGATGGAAAAATATTCCATGCTCATGGATTGGCAGAATTAATATTGTGAAAATGTCAATGTTACCCAGGGCAATATACACGTTTAATGCAATCCCTATCAAAATACCATGGACTTTCTTCAGAGAGTTAGAACAAATTATTTTAAGATTTGTGTGGAATCAGAAAAGACCCCGAATAGCCAGGGGAATTTTAAAAAAGAAAACCATATCTGGGGGCATCACAATGCCAGATTTCAGGTTGTACTACAAAGCTGTGGTCATCAAGACAGTGTGGTACTGGCACAAAAACAGACACATAGATCAGTGGAACAGAATAGAGAATCCAGAAGTGGACCCTGAACTTTATGGGCAACTAATATTCGATAAAGGAGGAAAGACTATCCATTGGAAGAAAGACAGTCTCTTCAATAAATGGTGCTGGGAAAATTGGACATCCACATGCAGAAGAATGAAACTAGACCACTCTCTTTCACCATACACAAAGATAAACTCAAAATGGATGAAAGATCTAAATGTGAGACAAGATTCCATCAAAATCCTAGAGAAGAACACAGGCAACACCCTTTTTGAACTCGGCCATAGTAACTTCTTGCAAGATACATCCACGAAGGCAAAAGAAACAAAAGCAAAAATGAACTATTGGGACTTCATCAAGATAAGAAGCTTTTGCACAGCAAAGGATACAGTCAACAAAACTCAAAGACAACCTACAGAATGGGAGAAGATATTTGCAAATGACATATCAGATAAAGGGCTAGTTTCCAAGATCTATAAAGAACTTATTAAACTCAACACCAAAGAAACAAACAATCCAATCATGAAATGGGCAAAAGACATGAACAGAAATCTCACAGAGGAAGACATAGACATGGCCAACATGCATATGAGAAAATGCTCTGCATCACTTGCCATCAGGGAAATACAAATCAAAACTACAATGAGATACCACCTCACACCAGTGAGAATGGGGAAAATTAACAAGGCAGGAAACAACAAATGTTGGAGAGGATGCGGAGAAAAGGGAACCCTCTTACACTGTTGGTGGGAATGTGAACTGGTGCAGCCACTCTGGAAAACTGTGTGGAGGTTCCTCAAACAGTTAAAAATAGACCTGCCCTACGACCCAGCAATTGCACTGTTGGGGATTTACCCCAAAGATACAAATGCAATGAAACGCCGGGACACCTGCACCCCGATGTTTCTAGCAGCAATGGCCACGATAGCCAAACTGTGGAAGGAGCCTCGGTGTCCAACGAAAGATGAATGGATAAAGAAGATGTGGTTTATGTATACAATGGAATATTACTCAGCTATTAGAAATGACAAATACCCACCATTTGCTTCAACGTGGATGGAACTGGAGGGTATTATGCTGAGTGAAGTAAGTCAGTCGGAGAAGGACAAACATTATATGTTCTCATTCATTTGGGGAATATAAATAATAGTGAAAGGGAAAATAAGGGAAGGGAGAAGAAATGTGTGGGAAATATCAGAAAGGGAGACAGAACGTAAAGACTGCTAACTCTGGGAAACGAACTAGGGGTGGTAGAAGGGGAGGAGGGCGGGGGGTGGGAGTGAATGGGTGACGGGCACTGGGTGTTATTCTGTATGTTAGTAAATTGAACACCAATAAAAAAAATAAATAAATAAATAAATAAAAATTAAAAAAAAAAAGGTATTTTAGCTTATAATATGGAAAAAAGTTTGCTCAGAGGGAGAACCACTTGTAAAATTGGGGACAGAATTTTCAAAGTTAGAGCCAGTATTTTTTATTTAGGAAATGTTGTTTGAGGATTTATAATCTAAATTCATGATGCTTTGGCAAATTAAGTGATCAATTTATTAAGATACTCTATTCAAAGAACTGTCTCTTTGTGGGAAAAAATGCTAGGATATGACCTTTGAAGATGGATAGTTTGGTAAATACACTTCTAAAAAAAATGTGAATGAGTTCTGTGTTTAGTGTTTGTTTAAAATATATTAGTGTATTTTTTATGTAATGCATTTCTGAAAGAGCACTTATATTTCAGTGATTGTCTAAACATTTTTTTACTTTGAAATGGAAAGTTTTTATAACAACATACTATTTAGAAAAAGTACAGAAGTTCCAAAAAAGGTACTATGTATGACATTTCATTTTAATGTATGCATTTTGCAGTATTCTAATAGTTTAAACATTACAGTTGTTGATATGTATATTTTTATAGCAAAGAAAGAATTTTATTCCATCAAACTGGAAACAAAAAGGCTGTCTTTCCACAGATTTGTCAACAGTACTCAAGTATGGTACACATATGAATAAGTAATAAACCACAAGAAAACTAATGAATGCTCTCAGAAAATTTACCCAGAGTTATTTTCCTTCATAATATCTTCATTGGAGACAAGTGCTTAAACAGCAGCATCATTAAAATCTTGTAGTCAGTACAAATGGAGCAACCCTTCACTTTTAAGATTTGAGTGGTTTATCATTTTCAGGTACTCAGAAGGCAAAGAAATAGGCTATTGTGTATCTTTTACAGTAGAGAAGTTTATTTTGGATGTGCTTTATAACTGGAATTCCCTTCTGAAACAGTTTGAAAATATAACCGTTTCTATTTATTGCAATATAATTGTAAGACTGATGATTCCTCCTTTGCAAAATTCTAGTGTAATTAGTGTATCTCTATATATCTATTTAAAAACATGAAATTTCAAAATAAGACTTTATCATGTGGATGTTTTCCTCCTGGATAGAGTAAGATTGCTTTATTTGGGGGGCAGGGGGTGGATAGGGAATTAGAAAATAAAGGGGAAATAGTGTTAATGATAGAGAGTACCTGATGTAATTTTCAGAGGATGCTCCAGAATTTCTAGGAGACATTTGGAGATAAGAGATCTGTTTTAAAGATTTGAAGCTGTCTACATTTTTTAACATATGAATTTTTGTTTTGTGGCTGGGGGCAAATGATGGTGAATTGGGGAATGGCTACAGGTAGCATCTACCTGTTATTGTTCACTTAATCTATAGACTGTTGTAGAGGAATAAGTTAATGAACTGTGTTCATCTTACTTGGGTCAATAAAAAACGTTTACACTCTCCTATTAAACAAATATCAGTCTCTTGGGTCTAGTTTTTATTCTATTGGGATATTAAAAAAAAACAAGTGGTTTTAGCAGATTTAAATCTAAATAAGACAGAAAACTGACTTGAGTGGTACTATAGCAATACTTTAAAAAAATCCTAAGGAAACAAATTTTCACCTATAATTCTCACCTCAATAATCGATTAATTGATAGGCTATCATAAAGATATTCTTAGAACATTATGGACTTAGTACTTTTCCCTGACATGTATTCCTTCTTAGGAAACAATTTTGGGATATATAGCCCAGGAAAACTAAGAAACAAATCAAATGTATTTGAGGAACTCAGGCACAGACCAGCAGGCTGTCAGCAGGTGTACTGTGGTACTGGTCAATAATTAGTTCTGGATCTAATTAGGAAAAGCAGTATAGGGAAGGCAAGGGAGTTACAGGATAGCCATGTCCTGTGGCCTCTATTGTAAGCATTACAGATTGGAACAGCAGGAGAGATCTAAGAGGAGGCTTTCTGAGGAGGGGGTCTGTGTAAAAGGCAAAGGGGGACTTATAGATTATGTGATTTAGAGTCAGGGTAGAAGTGCTCACTTAAGGTCATCAATTCTGTAGCTAGGTTACATTCATTAGTTCTGTACTTCAATTTCTTCATATGTGCAATTGGGATGATAGGGTTATTATTAAAAAATTAAATGCATGTAATAAAGCAGTAAGAACAATGCATGACACGGAAAACCAATCATAGGAGCTAAAGGAAAGATGAGGATATGATAAGAAAAATGAAGGGTTTAGAAAAAACCATGTACAAGAGGGACTAATCTTCTAAAATGTGGCATCACTTAAAAAAAATAACACAATTTTTCATTTGACCTTGATCTTAGGTACAGATGTCACCTTCGAAGGCCAGGCTTATAGTTTTCCAATGGATAACGAAATACTATCATTCTAACTCAAAACTTGACTTGATATGGAAAAAGAGTCATAAAATCCTAAAGACACAAATATAAATTTCTAGGAACTAAATTTTAGAGCAATCTCAAGAAAAAGTAAGTTACTGGAGAACAGAAGGTAAATGATTGTCACCATGGCAATGTAAAAGTGAAAGATGTGCAGCTGAGAAAGTGTAGGTGGTAAAAAGGGAAAAAAAGTAGTATTGCTTACTAATATTCTTATCTGATAAAGTATTAAGCAAAAAGAACTTTTCATATATTGATGGAGGTCCAAGTATATCATTTTCAATTGCAACCTATAGAAAAATTATACATATATCTATATACAAAGTTTCACTTAATATAGCAAAATCCTCCTCATTCATATGAAGCAATATGTAGATTATCCCTAGATTGCTGATTTATCACAGCATAATGGTAATAACCTAAATTAAAATCTGCACCCACCAAAAATATCATAACTCAGATCTTTAGCATAAGTACAAGATGGAGAACACTGTCCATATGAAAAGTAACTACCTGGGACGCCTGAGTGACTCAGTGGTTAAGCGTCTGCCTTCAGCTCATGGAATGATCCTGGGGTCCTGGGATCGAGTCCTGAGTTGGGCTCCCTTCAGGGAGCCTGCTTCTCTGTCTGCCTGTGTCTCTGCCTCTCTTTGTGTGTCTCTTATGAATAAATAAATAAAATCCTTAAAAAAAAGAAAAACAGCTACCTGTCCATATGAAAAATAAACACTCCAGTCCACCAGAAGCAACTCTAGATCTCACACCTAGGTATGATGGATCACAGGTACATTCACTCAGAAAAACAAATCCCATTCTCAATGGTATATATTGAGAACAAATCTGATGTCACATAGATTGATTCTATCCTTAAGAAATCAGAAGGAAGAAGGTCAAATGTTGTGGGGCCCAAGTGAGCAGTGTTGTAAGGCACCACTTCTGTGGAATAGGGGATGACTGGGAAGGAGGAAGCATCTTTTGGAGTTTTGGTTGTAAAGATAAAGAAGAAAATGGGAAAAGAAATTATCCTGCTGAAACACAGCAGATTACATATTTGTAAGTCACACCATTTATTAATTTCTCTGTATTGGTACTATAAAAATTATCTAATTTGGTGGCTTAAAAATACACAAATATTTTTTTCTTACAGTCCTAAAGAGCAGAAGTCTGAGATTATTTTCATTAGGCTGAAGTCAAGGGATTAGTCCAAAGTATTATAGGACTGCTTTCTTCTGGAGGCTTTAGGAGAGAATCTGTCTCTTGCCAGTTTGAGCTTCTAGTGGCTGCTGGTGGCCTTAGCTTTCAACCCCTTTCCTCAAACTCAGAGTGCATCACTAAAAAAAAAATCTTCCATCATCACTTTTTTATCTCTGATTTCTCCTGTGTCTTTCTTCTTGGAACCATTGTAATTACATTGGATCAACTCTTATAAACCAAGATAATCTCCCCATCTCAAAGGGCCTTAATCAAAAAACTCTTTTTTCCATATAGGGTAATATAGGGTCTGGGAATTATGACATGGAGATATTTGGGTACCTGTTGAGTTTATCCTCCTCCACCTCCAAGTAAAACAGCACTATAAATAAACTGCAATTTACTACACCAATGGAAGAGGGCAGTCTTGAACTAAGAAACTTTGTTAGGCTCCCATACTTGCACCTGTGAGTTCACACAACTGTCATAGTTCATCCAAAGGGAAATAAAATTAGGAAATGAATGGAAAGTGGAAAACAACATTCATACAGTGCTTCAGAAAAAAGAAGAAAACTAGAAAATTAAAAAGTATTCTGAATAATAAAAATATTTTCCCCAGTCACAAATATAAGACTGAGGGAAAACTACATCACAGTATTCTAGCCTGAGTAAAATATACTTCAGCAAGAATTTTCAAATATAAATAATGTCTTAAATCAGGAATTCAAAAACTCAGAACATAAATGTATAAAAAAACAGAACAATGTAAGACAAGAATTAACCAAACTCAGGAAACTGTTTAACAAACATACCACAATATTTTTTAAATGATGGCTAAATTACAACCACCTAAGAGACAATATACTCACTTAAATTTAATGAAGGACATTGAGGAGAGGCTTGAAAATCCACAGGAATATGAGGGTGAAATAGAGAAAGAAAAGTCAGGAAAAAAAAACATTCATACATAGTAGAGGGCTAAGAAAGTCTATAATACATAAAGTACCTAGAAGAAAAAAACAAAGTGAAACAATGTAAAATAAATAATATATAATAACAACATCAATCTACACATCAAAAGGAATTAAAAAGAAAGCTAAGGAATTAGACCAGATAAGAAATACAATACTTACATACATAAACATAAATGTGACATGATAAAATGGTAGAATTGGGATAAACTATATAAATAGAATAAATAAAGATAAATGAATTTCATTCAGTTGTTTAAAAGATTTGCAAATTGCCACACAAAATTCAGCTCTGTGTTGTATATAAGAAACCTACCTATGATTAAAGGATTAATGAGGTCTAAAAGGACAAAGGAATGCTAGAAAAATATTTAAGCATTGAGAAATTAGAGGTTGCATCCTAGATATCGAACTTAAAAATTCAGGATAAAAAAATTTGTCAAGTAAGACAGCTTGAGATTCTGAAAGCCCCCATTCACAATAACATATTAGAATTTTGAATATATTTACTCAAAATAAGATAGTAATAATCATCAACAAAAACAGGAGGTTCAAGAAGAAATAAACAGAAACACACTAATAGGGACTTAACTCACAGTTAAATACAGGTCTTGTGAACCAAACAATACGGACATAAAGTCATCAATGGCCTACCCTTAGAGTAGATTTTAAGATGATGGCTCAAATATTATATCCTATAAAAGAGAATATATCTTCTGCTCAAGTACACATAGAATATTGACAAAAAATGACTATACATTACTTTTTAAAACAATATTAAATTCTGTGCTATAGAAAGTTACACTCTGATAAAAATGTAAAATGAAAAGTTAATGAAGTGAAAATTCAGATCTTTTCATGTCGAAATTTGAAAGCTATCTATTAAAATACTTTTGTAGGGACTTGGGTGGCTCAGTCAATTAAACCACCGACTGGATTTTGGCTCAGGTTGTGAGATCAAGCCCCACATAGAGCTCCATGCTGGGGGTTTAGCCTTCTTAGGATTCTCCCTCTCCCCCTGCTCCTATCTATCTCTCTCTGTCTAAAAAAAAAAGATAATAGTAAAAATAAAAATAAAATATTTTTTGCATGGGGAGTTCTGGTCCAAGATGTAGATACAGGAAAACTTTCAACTTACCCCCTCCATGGACATACCAAATGGCTGCATGGCTTTTGCAATGGCTTTTGCAAAACAAAGCTAGAGAGACCACATAGAGAATGGCAAGAGAGATGGAGACAAGGAGACATAGTAACAAAGGGAACCTCTGCCCCAGATGCTGAACTGCCAGTGGGGAGAGATAGTACCTGAGGCTACAAGCAGTTTTACCCACTCTGGAGCACACAAAAAGAACCAGTTTAAAAGGATGGACCAGCTCTAGAACCCTATCAAACAGCTAGGAGCTGCTAGAACTCTCTAGAACTGAGAAGCTGGTGAGTGCAATGGTTTCTGTTCCCCCTCCATCTTGATAGCATGGGCAGAAACAAGATCTGGGCACCCTAGCTAGCCTACTGCCTCAAGAGCCCTGGGTTCCTGACTCACACCAGCCCCAGCCATCCCACTAAGGCAGCCCTATGACCCCCTGGTTGATGCCTGCTTCATAATCACCACAATTCTTAAGACACTAATTCTGCTGATGGACAAAGAAAGTGTCTACAGTGGTAAGATCAGCAAGCCATGTTATAAAGTGGCCTCCAACCTGTGGTATTTCCAGTATTGACCTGGTCTGTCACTTTCCCCTACCACTCCCCACTGCTTTTGCACCATTCTCTTCCCCATACATATACATATCCCTTTTTTATTTTGGGATCCATTATCCTTCACCCCTTATTGCTGCCCAAACCACATGGGCTGGGGGCTGAGACTGGATGGACAGACACTTCTCACTACCCATACCCTTCCTGTGTGTGGTTGGAAAACTTTTTTGATTTTTGGTGGATTTTTTCTCCCTGAATATAAAAGATTCTACTAACAAAAAATAAATAAATAAATAAATAAATAAATAAATAAATAAATAAATAATATAAATGGTTTAAATGCTCTAATCAAAAGACATAAGGGGACAGAATGGATTAAAAAATTATATGCTGCTCACAAGAGACTCCCTTCAGATCTAAAGACACATACAGATTAAAAGTGAAGGGTGGAAAAATATATGTCATGCAAATGAAAGGGAAAAAAAAAAGGTCAGCATTTGTTATATCAGACAAAATACATTTCGAAACAAAGACTGAAAAAGAGATATTATTTTATAATGATTAAGGGATCAATCCAACAAGACGTTATAATAATTGTAAATTTATTTTATTTTAACATTGGAACATCAAAATATATAAATAGTAATACATATAAAGAGAGAAACTGACAGTAAAACAATAACAGTAGGAAACTTTAACACCTGACTTATATCAATAAGTAAGACTCATCCAGACAGGAAATTAACCAGGAAACAGTGGCTTTGAACAACACATTAGACAGGATGGACTCAAAACATATATATAGCACATTTCATCCTAAATCGGTGAATACACTTTTTTTTCAAGTGCACATAGAACATTCTCCATGATGAATCACATGTTAGGCTAAAAAACAAGTCTCAATAAATTTAAGGAGACTGAAATCATAGTAGGGATCTTTTACAACTACAGTGGCATTAAAACTACAAATTAATTACAAGGAAAAAAATCACAGAGAAACAGAAACATCTGAAGGTGAAACAATGCTACTAAACATCCAGTGGGTTAATGAAGGACTCAAAAAGGAAATTAAAAAATATATAGAGACAAGTGGAAATGAAAAGATGATGATTCAAAATATTTGGGAAACAGTCAAAGAAGTTCTAAGAGGGAAGTTTATAGTGACACATGCCTACCTCAAGAAATGAAAGGTTTCAAACAACCTAACTTTATGCCTCAAGAAACCACCAGTAGAATAACAAACAAAACCCAAAGTTAGGAGAAGTTACATAAAAAGAGAAGAAATAAGTGAAGTAGAAATTCAAAGAAAATATAGAAAAAAAATCAATGAAATCAAGAGCTGGTTTTTGGAAAAGATGAACAAAATTGACAAACCTGTAACCAGACTCATCAAAGGAAAAAGAGGACACAAAAAATAAAATCAGACATGAAAAAGAAATAACAATTGACACCACAGAAATACAAAGAATTATAAGAGATTTCTATGAAAAATTCTATGCTGGGATGCCTGGGCGCCTCAGCAGTTGAGCATCTGTCTTCAGCTCAGGGCATGATCCTGGGTCTGGAAAATCGAGTCCCACATGGGCTCCCTACAAGGAGTCTGCTTCTCTCTCTGCCTCTCTCTCTGTGTCTCTCATGAATAAATAAATAAATAAATAAATAAATAAATAAATAAATAAATAAATAAATAAAATGTATGCCAACAATTTGGGCAACCTAAAAGAAATGGATAAGTTTCTGGAAATATACAGTCTTTCAAAACTGAATCAGGAAGAAATAGAAAATCTGAGCAAATTACTAGTAGCAAAATCGAATCGGTAATAATAATAATAAGAAAAAACCACCTTCCAACAAACAAAAGTCCAGGACCAGATGGCTTTACAAGTGGATTCTACTAGACATTAAAAGTTAATACCCATTATTCTTAAACCATTCAAAAAAATAGAAAAGGAAGGAAAATTCCAAATATGTTTGAGAAGGCCAGCACTAACCTGATACCAAAATAAGACAAAGGCACTACAAAAGAATAGAAAAGTACTGGCCAATATCCCTGATGAATAATAGATGCAAAATTTTTCAACAAAATAGAGCAAACTGCATTCAATAATACATTAAAAGGATCATTTACCACAATCAAGTAGAATTTATTCTGGCAATGCAAAAATAGTTCAATGTTCTCAAATTAATCATGATACACCACAATATAAAGGATAAAGATCTTGTGGTCATCTCAACAGATTAAAAAAAAAAGCATTTAACAAAATATCCTTTCATGATAAAAACTCTCAACAAAATGGGTTTAGTGGGAATATATGTCAACATAATATAGGGCATACATAAAAAACCAATAGCTAAGATATCAATGGTGAAACACTGAGTGCTTTTCCTCTAAGATCAGGAAGACATGGATCCCCACTTTTATTCAGCATACAACTGGAAGTTCTAGTTACAGTAGTCAGACAATTAAAAATATGAAAGACAACCACAGTAAAACTGTCTACTACTTGCAGATACTATGATACTATGCATAGAAAACCCTAAAACTCCACCAAAAACCAAGTAGAAGTAATCAAAGAGGTAATAAATAATTCAGCAAAGTTGCAGGATACAAAATTAATACACAGATCAGTTGAGATTCTGAATGCTATAACAAAGTAGCAGAAAAAGAAATTAAGAAAACAATTTCATTTACAATTGCACCAAAAAAGAATAAAATACCTAGGAATAAGCTCAACTAAGGAGGTGAAAGACCTATACTCTGAAAAATGTAAGACCCTGGTGAATGAAATTGAAGATGGCATAAACAAATGGAAAGATATTCTATGCTCATGGATGAGAATAATCAATACTATTAAAATGTCTATAGTACCCAAAGCAATCTACAGATTCAGTGCAATCCATATCAAAATGTCAATCTCATTTTTTACAAAATTTCTGTATAGAACCAAAAAAGAACCCAAACAGCTACAAAAATATTGAGAAAGAAGAACAAAGCTGGGAGTATCATGATTGCAGATTTCAACATATATTCAAAGCTGGAATAATCAGAACAGGATAGTACTGGCTCAAAAACAGATACATAGATCAATGGGCCAGAATAGAGAACCCAGAAATAATCCCATACTTATATGGTCAATTATTCTATGATAAAGAGGGCAAAAATATACAATGAGGAAATACAGTATCTTCAATAAATGGTGATGGGAAAACCAGATAGCTACATGCAAAAAAGTGCAATTGGATTACTTTCTTACACCATATACAGACATAAGCTCAAAATAGGTGAAAGATGTAAATATGAGACCTGAAACCATAAAACTTCTAGAAGAAAACATAGGCAATAATCTCACTGACATAGGGTTTAGTAAAATTTTTCTAGCTATGTCTCCTCCAGCAAGAGAAACAAAGCAAAATCAAACTATTGGTACTATAGCCAAATAAAAAGCTTTTGCACAGTGATGAAAGCCATCAATAAAATGGAAATGCATCCTACTGAATAGGAGAAGATATCTGTAGATGATATATCTGATGAGGGGTTAATATCCAAAATATATAAAGAACTTATACAACATAAACATCAAAAAACAAAAAACAAATAATTCTAGTAAAATCTAGGTGGAAGACCAAAAGAGACATTTTTTCCAAAGAACGCATACCATATAGATGGCCAACAGACACATGGAAAGATTCTCAATACCAGGATACATCAGGAGAATGCAAATCAAAACTACAATGCATTATTACCTTACACCAGTCAGAATAACTAGTTTCAAAAAGATAAGAAATAACAAGTATTGGTGAGGATGTAGAGAAATAGGAAATCTTGTGCTTTCAGTGGAAATATAAATTGGTGCAGCCACTGTGGACAGCAGTATGGATGTTCCTCAGAAAATTAAAAATAGAAATACCAAGTGATCCAGTAATTCTACTACTGAATATTTACAAAAAGAAAATGAAAACAGGGCCCCTAGGTAGCTCAGTGGTTGAGTGTCTGCCTTTGGCTCAGGTCATGGTCCCAGGGTCCTGGGATCAAGTCAAGCATCAGGCTGTGGGGAGCCTGCTTCTCCCTCTGTCTATATCTCTGCCTCTCTATGTCTTTCATGACTAAATAAATAAAATATCTTTTTTTAAAAAAGAAAATGAAAACACTAATATATATGTGTGTGTAAATATATATATGTATATATGCCTCTATGTTTATTGTAGCAGTATTTACAATCAAGATGTGGAAACATCTGGGGCATCTGTGTGGCTCATGAATAAATAAATAAAATCTTAAAAAAAGATATGGAAACATCCTAAGTATCTATTAATAGATGGAGAAAGAAGATGTGGTATATATAAAAATGGAATATCAGTCAGCTATAAAAAATGATGAGGTCTTGCCATTTGGGAAAACATGGATGGACCTAGAGGGTATTATGCTAAGTGAAGTGAGTCAGAGGAAAATAAATACCATATAATTTGAGTTGGTATGGAATCTTAAAAAATAAAACAATGCACACGCGCGCGCACACACACACACACACACTCACACACAAAGCATTAAAAAACCTATAAATCCAAAAAAAAACAAACGTTGTTTGTCAGAGGGAAGGGGGTTGGGGGGATAAGCACACTGGGGAAAGGGGAGTGGGAAGTAGAATCTTCTGTCATAGGATAAATAAATCATGGAGATGAAAAGTACAGTATAGGGATATTGTCAATGGTATTATAATAGTGTTTTATCATGACGGTAGCTACACTTGTAGTGATCGTAACATAACACATAGAGTTGTGGAATAACTATGTCTTACACTTGAAACTAATGTAACGTTGTATGTCAATTATACTTCAAGTAAAAAAAAAAAACAAACCTTGCCAACTTGGTAGTTTCTTAAATGTTAATTGTAAATTTGATCTGAAAGCATTTCTTTTTTTTTTTTTTTAAGATTTATTTATTCATGAGAGACACACAGAAAGAGGCAGAGATGTAGGCAGAGGGAGAAGCAGGCTCCATGCAGGGAATCAAATGGGGGACTCCACCCGGATTCCAGGATCATGCCCTGAGCTGAAGGCAGATGCTCAATCCCTGAGCCTCCCAGGTGTCCCTATCTGAAATCATTTCAATCAGCTTCTGTGTCTCTTACATTAAAATCCTATGGTTGGTCTTAGACTTTGAAGGAATCTTTTTACTACACACAATTTTGTAACATCATGCATTGATAATTTGGAATATCTTGGCATGCTAAGTTATGCAGATCTTCCAAATGTTGACATCTTTACTATTTAATATTTTTTTAATATTTTAAAAGTATAGTTGTTAATATTGCCAGTGATTTTATCGAGTCTTAAATACTAGCAAGTTGCTGAGCTCACAGTGGCATATATAAATTTTCCAAGATTCTAACTTTCACATGAAAGCTCTAATTTTGTCATTAGTCACAAATACTGTCAGCTATTTCCTTGAAGCAACAGGCTCACTTCTTTCTTTTTTTTCCTCTCAAAAAATATTAGCAAAATATCCAAATTATTTTTTTAAAGATTTCATTTATTTATTCATGAGACACACACAAAGAGAGGTAGAGACATAGGCAAATGGAGAAGCAAGTTCCCGGCAGAGCTCCTGATGTGGGACTCAATTCCAGGATCCTGAGCCAGAAGCAGATGCTCAATCACTGAGCCTGAGGTGCCCCACAAAATATCCAAATTAAATGTGAGGTCTGGATGTGTTAGTTTACTTAACAGGAGAATCCTTTTACAATGTGTACATATTTTAAATTATCACATCGTAGACTTTAAATATCTTAAAATACTATTTGTCAAACATATGTCAATAGAGCTTAAAAACTTTTACCTAAAAACAGACAAACAAACAAACAAACTAATAAAATAAAGAACTTCTGGATGGAAGGGCAAATGCAAACCAAAAGTGTAGAACTTATAAACTATAATAATATAAACAATACTAACAGAATATATTTAAAGTAGTAGACAGGAGAAAAACATAATGCTTTACATACTCTACCAATGAAAATTAAAGAATGTAGGTATGAACTAATTACCTACTCAATAAAATAGAAAAGGTACAAAGTGAATCAAGAGGAAGGACAAGAAGTGCCTAGGTGGCTAGTCAGACTCTTGATCTCAGCTCAGGTCTTGATCTCAGGGTAATAAGTTCAAGCCCTACATTAAGCTTCATGCAGGGCACTGAGTGTACTTAAAAAAAGAAAGAAAGGACAAAATAGGGTGTATCAAGAAAAAAGAAAATAAGGCAGAACAAATAAAAATAATATAGTTAATAAATCAATTTGTTTATTTAAAAGTTAATAGGCAAACATAAAGAAAGGGAATTGGGGGAAAAACAGTTAAAAATTACAAAGGAAAACTAAATCTAACAGCCAGAAATTAAGAAAATTTAGATATTCTGTACTAGCCTATCCAAAAAATTTTGAAAATCTAGGTAAAATGGATGATTTTTGAGGAAAATACATGAATAGAATTTGATAACAGTGGATTGAAAAATGCAAAACCAGACAGAAGAGAGAAAATTATAAAAATATACTCCACAAAAATTTATCAAGTTCAGATGATTCACTGAGGATATTCAGGTAATTTCACTGGGGGTGTTTAGCAACATCTAAAAGACCAGAAAATGAAATTTCTATATAAATTGTTCCAGGTTATAAGAAACTGATACTTAAACCTGAAGAATGGAGTCCCCCTCAGGTAAACTATTTTCTAATCTTAATTATTAATGTTAATGCAAAAATCCTAAGTAAAATATTGGCGAACAGATTTATGAGAATAAACATCCAGAGAATAACATATTGTGATTTAACCTATCATCTTGAGTTATACTTGTTTATCTCAGAGCTGCTCATTGTTCGAAGACTAAACTGCCTCTCTGCAGTCGTTGTGCATACAAAGGATTCTGACAAATGATTCAAAGAAAAAAACACAGTGAAGACATGGTGAATGGCCTCTGAACTACAAACTAACCTGCTAATGAAACGTTTCTTCAGGAGAGTCTACCACCATAGTAAGGATCTGGACCATCCCTGGTGGTCTCTATTACAGCTTTGACCAAAGACTGAACTTAAAAGAAGAAGAAAAAGAGAGAAAAGAAGGAAGAAATCCCTTCCCAAATAGAAAAGATCTCCCTCATAGTCCAGCCAAACCAGTATGGGGTTTTAAGGAGTGTTCTGGAATTGTGTTGCCTGCTGAGGAAACATGGGGTTGATTTTGGCCTTAGAAGATATTATTTGTATTGTTTCAAAGGCGGGAAGTCAACAACATTTTGTTGACTGAAGTGAGTCTACCACGGATCTGCTGACTTTCAAGATAGGAAGCAGCTACTAACTCATTTCTTTTCAGAAGAATTTTCACTGTAGTGATCTGTCGTTGAACAATCAAACATGAAGATCAGTATCGTTTGTCAAGATTAAGTAACTCCCATTAATTAAAAGTTTTAAACCTCTTTTGTGTTCACTTGCAATCGTTGATAGAGATGATCTTTCTTAGAACTCTGAGAAATCATTATTTTATCTCTTGGAACTTGTGGATCAGAAGACGCCCTGTTTTAGCCAAGAAGAACAAGTTTAATATTTTGTGTTTTCTATTTAAAAGACCTTTTTTTTCCTATCATAAACTTAGCCCTGTTGATAAGCACACAGAATCTGAAACATTTTGTGTCATGTACACCTCCCCAGGTATCTGATAATTCATGTCTCTTCATTCCTTCAACTTTTAACATCTCTTCATAAAACAGTATGCTTCATTTATGCTTCACTAAGTGCAGTTTACTAATAACTATATGTTATTTCTTCTGGGAGAGGTAGAAAGAAGGTATGCTTTGACTTATTTTTCATTCAGCCGTATGGATTTATTTTGGATGTATTAAGTATTTTTATCGTTGTGCAGCAGAATAGAATATTGTGGCAGAGACTGGTAATTACCTACCCAAGATCTATTCTCTTTTTTTTAAAGACAGAACTCCAGTTTGAGTTGAGGTTCTCAATGAAAGCCGTATGACTCTCTCAGCAGTAGTTCCCCAAGAGATCTAGAACTCACTCCTGAGGCTTTAGGAAAAGACCTTTAAAAGTGGGCCCTTTAATGTCTTGTGATCATTTGTTCTCCCCATCTCCTTTCTTTTTTATCTTTTCTAGAATGGGTTATGATGCTGGAAGTGGAGAACCATTTTCTGAAGTGCATACTCCGCAGTTGCTGAATAACGGCAGTGGAAGGTACCTGGGACAGAGAAAACATCATAATGCCACTAAGCCAGCCCTGTATTTCCTTCCTCTAAATTTATTGTTAAATGATAGGGAATAAAAAAATAAATCCCACTGGTTTGTTTAAATGAAGTGTGCATGTGTGTGCTTATTATTTCCAACTAAATGCATCCCTAATTTTTACAAATAGCTCTGACTAAATGCTATTACTATGTGAAGTAATATCAATTTATACTTAGTAGTCCTAAAAGATAATAAAATTGCATTATTTTACAGTGACCTCATGTCACATATTGTGGACTTTAGCAAATATACTCAAGTTTTATGCTAGAAAAAAGACACCGGGAAATAGTTATTTACAGGGTATACCTTTATGAGTCTAGGTTGGAGAGAACTTTATTTTTCTTGTGTTTGAGTATTTTTTTTTCAAGTGGCCAGGAGGGTGTTACTGGTCTGTGTGTTCAAACAACAGAATAAAATGCAGTTCACACTTTTTTTTTTTTTTTGGAATATATGAACAAAAAGGTCAACTAAATCTTTCACAGTTCAAAACTGTTTTGGCATAATGTAGACATTGGGGATCCAAATGACATTATAGAAAATAATAATGAGATACTTTTCAATGATTCTTTATAAAGAGGACATTGGGATCTGTAGTCATGAAAATTGCAACCACCTTTTAAAAATCGCACTATGACAAGAGATATAGCTTTGCATTTATTATTCTTTCACCAAGAGCAAAATTTACTCTTATTAAGTGCTTCTGCTTAACCAACCTTAAAATAATTTAATTTTGATCATTAATTCCTTATTAAAATACTAAATATAACAAAAGAGGGACAGATTTGATTGAATATTAAGGAACCTTTTGATTAACTCTGAGCTGAAAGCTTGCTGCCTCATCTTTTTCTTGTCATAAGAACACTCTCCTTTTTCATTATGTAAAATTAGTTACATTGGAGCAGTTATTTAGAAAAGAGCAAAGAAAATATTTGTTTTTTAATCATTGCACCAAAGTTTTCAGGCCTCCTGCTTCTTCTTCAGGAATCTCCAAGTTAAGTTTATTTGAACACTTAAATGATCAATATTAAATATATAAACAAGCACTTAGGAAAATATATTTCAAGGATCCTGGGTCTAACAGCCCATCACACTTATGTTAATTTTAGAGGGCATTATATTAACAAATGAGCATTTACAATGACACAGGCGCACACTCCTTCTTAAGATGATAATCATTCCACCACAGGTGTGATTTCACTATGGCCTCAATGGCATTCAGAGCAAACTATCAGGAGAGCGGAGTCCTAGTTTTGAGTCTGTGTGCATAGTAGCTCTTGGATCTTGGGAAAGACTCAAATGCTTTCTAGGTTTAGTTTCCAAATAGTGAAAGAAGATACTGACATATATGCTGTTTAAGATTTTACCTATATCTGGAGAGCAATGAAATTTACAGAAGGATGGTAGGACATATTCTTTTATTCTTGATGCATTTTCCTTCCAGGTCATGTATGAGTTTCATCATTACCTCACTTTTCTGTGTCTATAGCACAAGCGAGTAGGGACAGCATAAAGAATGTTGGCCTTGGAATTAGAAGACCAGAAAAGAACTGGACTGAGTAACAGTTTTACTGCTTAGTGCCTGTGCAACCTTTACAAAGCAATTAACCTTTAGACACTCAGTTTTATAATCTGCTAAATGGAGATTACTATTCCTCCAGATATAAACAATGGATAAGATAACTTTTCGAGACACCTATTAAAATGGGTAGCGCATTGTATGAAGTTAATAAATATTAGGCTAATTACAAGTATACTTTAAAAACAAACAGATAAACTCTGGCATGGAATACATTGGCTAATTATGACTCATTAGGTAGGTGGCTCAAATGACTTTATCAGATTCCGGGATAGAAGGAATCTTGTTTGTTCATATTATAATGCCAGCATCTTGAATTAGTTTGCCCTTAAAATTGCCTCCTTATTGAATTTGAATAATATTAACAAAGTGCCTGTACTCTGAAAGAGTAGGCGGGACAGTTTGTATATTTTGACGGAAGTCTTAGGAAGACCGTGCATGATTTAGGGCTGCATGGAAGAGCACTTTCAGAAGACTTGTGGAAGTGAGCTGAAGAGGCATATCTCAAAGTAAAAGGAAATAAACTGAGGCAAATAGAATACACTGAAAATGAAATTTTCCTATATGGTTAACCAAATGGGTTTGGGGTTTTTGTTAGAAGACGGAGAAGTTATTACTATCCCTTGAGGCTTATATTCCATATACATTATATTAATATAAACTATAATCAAGGGAGTCTTTCTATTTTTGTTTTTTTTCTAATAATTTCCTCTGAAAAATAGGTAAAATCAAATGCCATTTTAAAATTTTCTAATTGTTTTTCTATACTGTTGAAATTAACTCACTTTTGATCTTTTGCCATGATGTATTTATACGACAACATCTATGAGTTCTCTAGGAAGGTTTTCTTAGTCTTATATTAATTCTGCGGTCTTTGTTATCAAATCTGCCTCTTAGCTGGGAGACATAGTATTGAAATACAACTTACGTATTAATTATTATGTTTACTTGTGACACAACCAAGTGTAGACCTCTGTGAAAAAGTTTTTCTTGCTCACTGGTCTCCAAACATCAACGGAGTAATAGAACTAGTATTTTTCAAAGTAATCCCTATGGTTTGGTCATTATGACAACCTGGGCTAAACCAACTTTTCCTGCTGTCCTAGAATCTGATAAAGTCATTTGAGCTACTTAGCAGTGATTCATAATACACTAAATAATTCCACATCGGGGTTTGTCTATGTTTCAATATGTGATTTAACACAGATGAATACCAATCCAGCCTCTTGTCCCCCTCCAGTTACAGTTACTATTTCCACTTTTAGGTCTGAAACATTCAGTTATCTATTCTGGTCCTCTTTTAAAAGTTTTTGAAGGCTCATGATCTTATAAATGTCCAAAAGAGAATTTTAAAATTGCCTGCATATTGAAGTTTAAGTTAGATCAGATGACACTGAGGAACTTCATGTTTTATTTTTAGGCATCTCTGTATTTTTCTATAGACATAATATTAGAAAAATGTTTTTTTTTGAGATATTATGTATCATGACCATGTCTCTTAAAATCTTTAATGTTTAAAACTTTTCTAATGTTCTCAGTTGGGTGAGAGAGACTGTGAGAGACTGGATACACAAACAATGGCCAGATTATATATTAAAATAGGCCTCTGACCCACAGTCTGTAGTAACCAGCTCAGTAAATCAACTCATTGTTACAGTCACCAATACATGAAACCATCCTATTATTTATAAGCCAAACTTGTAGAAAGCTAGGCCACTATCTCTAGACAATACTCCACAAAGCCAAACAATAGCCCCTGTAGCAGTTGGCCCCAAATAGCCAGGACTTGATTAATAGTTGATAGCTTCCCTAATAAGTGTCCTGCTTCCAACTTTGTTTCAACCAGCAAAAGCTAACTATGCACCCCTACCCAAATACACATGATACCTCCCTTCTCATAAGCCTGCCAATACCCATGTCATCAGGACACACCTGAAGCCTTCTACTTTTTTTTTTCCCCTCATAAAGTTTTCCTGCTCATAATCCTGTCTTTGAGTTTCTGTCAAAATGCAAGTGACAGCCTGATTCCCTTGCTAGAGCAAGCTCTGAATAAAAAGCCTTTGCCTGTAGTCATTTGGTTCTTTTTTTCTTTTCTCTTTCTATACTTGCTTAGCCTCCATAAAGTGAGTTTGCTTTAATACCTTTGATGTGAACATTTTTATCTGTTAGGATCTATGCCAGGCACAAAGTTATGACAATAAACTAGAGAAGTGAAGTTCATACCTTACCCAACACCTAAATGGTAAAGAAAATAAGCAAACAAATAGAAAATATTAATATTATGGGTTGACTTTGAAGACAAAGACATAAATTGTTATTGTAATACAGAGTGATCTTCAGGAATGAGACTATGTAGCTAAAAAAGACTAGTATATATATATGTCTTTAATAAAAATATTTAAAAAGATATTTGATTAGCACCAATTACCTCCTTTATCTTTTACTTTTAAATTTATTTACTAAAGGGTCTTTTTTTCATTACTGTGGCTTTATAGTATTTGCAATATGCACATGCCTTCAGATTTCCTATTCTGATATTTATTCAGCGGAGCATTTTTTTCCCTTTGAATTAATGAGATTAGACACTTCCTTGAGTATTTTATCAATGTTTCCTCTTAGATTCTCATGTTTTTGACATTCTGTATGGGTTAAAAGGAAGATTTTTTTTTTTTTTTTTTGTAATTTGGACTTGATAATTAGTATTCTCCAACTGTCTTACATTTAAATAAGGTCATTTAATTTTAATTTATAAAACATTCTTTGAAAAATTTTGAGCATGCTATTGAACAAAAAAATTCCTTCTTCTTCTTTTGGGGCTAAGACGGGGTATCTGCTATCCAGTATTGTTAGCTGCTTAATTCTTTTTGAAATTTGAATACTATTCAATAGTGTTAAACTATTGCTCCTCAAAGTCTGTACTTCAAAAAAAAATGAATTATACCTAAAACTATATCTAACATAATTATGCCAAATTCATAAACTTATTTTTGATCAGGTTGATTCATAATGAACTGCAGAAAAGTCTAGTATTTGTTCTTCACAGATGACTATCCCAATTATGCCTTTTTTTTTCATTCTCTTTTTAGTAGCTGGACAAATAAGTTGTCTCAACTGGTTCATCATGTGACATTTTTAGTGATTAGAAATCCTTCTTTCTAATTTAACTTATCTTTGATAATAGACTATTGTCCATACTTGATTATTTGTGGTTAAAATTTGGGGATGTGCAAAGTGTCTTGACAAGAAAGAAGAACATATGAGTAACTGCAATTGAGAGAGCTAAGGTTGGTTTATAAACACATAGCTGGTTGTGAATTTTAAGTGGCATTTTATGAGAGAGAAAACAAGGTTAGCAAATTCTTCCAAAAATGTAATTTCCAGATAGCCACTGAGTATTTAGTTATAAAACATATGAATATATCAGAACACACACACATTTTAGATTAATTAACGAGTGGTAAAGCCTACACAAAAAATAAGGAAAATCACTTAGAGGAAAAGAACTAATCACAGACAGCACTCTAAATAGATACCAGTGATGAACTCCCAGTAATTTTGGAGAATATCTTTAAAACCAGATAACATAATGCATCCAAAGACTAAGTTTTTTTGGGTGTGATTGTAGACAAGCTATCTTCACTTTCAGGATGAGAATCTAGCTAGAAAACCCTCCTAAAACCAATATAAAGTCAAGATTCTAAAAATGCTACAGTCTGAGAAAAAAACCAAGATAGTCAGAAGAAAGTTCCCCAGTAGAAGCATAACCATCTTGTACTCAGCTTTGAACGGTGCTGACAGTGGTAAAAGGTGAAAAAGACAAAACAATAATAGCAACAACAGCAATAGCAACAAAACCCTTGTGTGATTTTTCCAAAGCCACTAGCTTATCTTCACTTGGGTTTGGGATCTAAGTACCCACTAGTTATATATCCTCCTCACCCGTTCACTGGAAAACAATAGCAACAACAATGTGAAAGGACCATTTTTAAATTATAGTGCACACTTTTTAGGCAAATCCTCAGTACCATGGAAAAACAACTGCTAGAGAAGTCAGTCTCAATCCAGGTTGGCTGGTACCTCTCTGTGGGAAGCCCCCAGAATTGAAATTATTCATTTAACTACAATGAACAAAAATCACATAACACAAAAATGACAAGGCACATTTAATAAGAGTAATAAAAATCAGCATATTTTCAGGGAAAAAAAAGATAAAAAGACCAGAATTACAAAAAAATTCAGATGAAGATGTTCATATTACCCAATCTTTATTATTATCCAAACTTTAAAAAAATGTTTTGAATGTTTTGTTTCTTAAATTCCACATATGAGTGAAATCATACAGTATTTGTCTTTCTCAGTGACTTATTTTGCTTAGCATAATAATCTCTAGCTCCATCTACGTTGTTGTAAATGGCAAGATTTTTTTTTTAAGATTTTATTTATTTATTCATGAGAGACACAGAGAGAGAGGAGAGAAAGAGAGAGAGGCAGACACACAGGCAGAGGGAGAAGCAGGCTCCACGCAGGGAGCCTGATGTGGGACTTGATCCTGGGACTCCAGGATCACAACCTGAGCCAAAGGCAGATGCTTTAACTGCTGAGTGACCCAGGCATCCCACAAATGGCAAGATTTCTATCTCACCTCTTCTGTATCCTTTTGTCGAGGTGGGAGAAAGAATGGGTTAAATAGGTGACAGGAATTAAGAAGTGCACTCGTAGTGATGAGCACTAAGTGATGTATGGAAGTGTTGAATCATTATCAGGACGCCTGAAATGAATATTTTGTTTTATGTTAACTAACTGGAATTTAAATAAAAATTTTAAAAATCTTCTCTATGTTTAAAGGAATAAAAGTTGGATTTTAATCAATGAAAAAGAAGCAATAATATACTAAAATACTCTAAAATATTTGAAAAAGAACATGTAGAACTTCTAAACATGAGACAATAGGAAGCACAGGATTGAGTTCCTTTTAAGAGGGGGAACAGAGAAAATGCGCTTCATATTTACTTCATATTCCTACTAATAACAAATTTAAAAATACAGAATGGGACACAGTGGACACAATAAAGAGCAACTGGTGAAAAACTAGTGGAACAGGAACAGAATATGAGGTACCAATGTTCTTAAAACTTGACAGTCAAGGGATCAGAGGAAGTGGATGCAGGGAAAAGTCCTCAGAAGTCTGCACAGGAATTTCACCAAGGTAGTGGCTCACTGTTAACCTATGTGTAGGGCAAAACTCTGCAAGGCCTGGAAAAGAGCAGGTGCCATGAAACTAGTAGCTGAAAAAAGACTTTGGAGATGATTTCACTGTGCCAGAGAGATGCTGGTGTTCTTGTCTGGCAATAGTTTTAAAACTGGTGCATAACTTGATAATTTAGTTGAGATACCAGAAATATTTTATTTTAGGATATAGGGCCATGCCCTGGGAATAAAGGAAACATTCTAAAATGAAAGGCAAAACTGAACATTTCTGCATTAATGAAGTCCAGTTAAGCCTTGATGGGATCCTGGTGATATGCCAGAAATGTAACTGACCGCCTGAACAAAAGACAACATTTTTTTTGGAAGAAGATAACATAATCCAGAACCACTGCAATAAATCATTTGAAGTATCTAGCATAATATAAAAAAGAACAAATTATATGTGTGAAGCAATAGAAAAGTATAATGCATAAAAAGGAAACAAAAAATAGAAACATCAACAAATGACCCAAATTTTGCAATTACCAGTTAAGTACATTAAAATAATATATTAAAGGATTTCATGTAAGGATGGGCAGAAATGGTAAAGAGAGAAATGCAGGGAAGAAATGGATTCTCTAAAAGAAAAGCAAATATAGAAATGGAAATTTCTATATCTGAAATTAAGAATTCATTGGAAGCATTTAACAGCACACTGGAAAAGAGAAACAAAAAACAGGGAAATAAAACAAAGAAACAAAAAACATTAAGAGGATAAGGTCCAAAAAAATTTCTAAATCAAGATCCAAAGAAATAATAGAATATGAGAAAAGTAAGAGCAAAAGAAATAATAGATGTTTTTACAAAATTGTTAACACAAGTGTTCACAACTAAAAATTTTATAGTCATATTGTAAAACTTCTGGAAAACTTGAAAAATAATCAGAAATAAGAAACAAAGAAAAATTATTCAGATGAAAGTTGATTCCCCAAGGTTATCAATGGTATTCAGATAATAATCCGAATACTGTAGAAAATAGAAAGTCTCAGGCAACTACAATTGTGTATCAAGTAAAGCCACATTTAAAAAAATGGATGTAAGCAAAATTAATAATTTACAAACAATAGAACCTTGGTATGGAAAATACCTCAAGAATTTACTCTGACAAGCAACTGACTCCAGAAACATTTAAGAGAAAAAGAAGAGAAAAGAAATAATATACTAGTAAATGTGTAGGTATTTCTAAACAAGCATTTAGTGTACAAAAAGATCACTTGAATAATGCCTAATTTTTGTGGTTTAAAAATATATCAAATTCTGGAAATGCTAGTAGGTAAGTGGAGTGAGGGAAGTGTGACTGACATATGATCCTTTACATATTGAGCAGAAAGCAAACTTACAAGTTAAGGGAACTGTAAAACTAACAGTTCAGGTTAACATTTCAATGGTAACTATTTAAATAGAAATAAAATGTTTATTTTCCGTATGGTAAAAAAAAGGAATTAAGGGTCAGAATGTGAAAAAGTAAATCAGTTTGAAACTGTGCAGTAACTGCAAAAACACCCAGAGATACAGCATGTCAGATAGAAATCACAAAATACGATGAATATAAGTAATGACAATAGTAGTCACCATAAATATAAATGGATTTAACTCTCAATTTTAAAGACAGAAATTAAAAGACTGGGGAGCACAGACCCACCCTGTCCAAGTATATGTTATTAGCAAGAGATATAATAAAGCCTAAAAGTAGAAAAAGGCTTAAAATAAAAACATAGAAAAATGTACCAGAAAAAGTTAATTATTAATTGTGCTTTAATATCTGTTTTATTTAATATTTATATTACCGTCCAGATTCCAAGACAAAAAACAATAGAAATTAGTATGTGTTCATATCATGGGAAAAGTTTTAATTCACTGGAAGGATATAGCTATTAGACTTTTTATGAACCTAATAAGGAAGTTTCAAATTAAAGTAAGTATCAGAAAATTGCAATAAGAAAGCGGAAAATCTATCATCATATTGGAACACTTTGATATATATCCCAGTAATTTAATGAGCAGCAATATATTTATTAAAGATACAGAAGATGTAAAAAATTAACATATGTGATCCAATTGATATACAGACTCTTCAGTCAACTATTAGGGAATGCATATTTTCCTTAAGCATGTGCAAATCAGTTATGAAATTGAGCATAAATCATGCATTAAAATATGAGCCAACAAATCCCAAAGAACAGATTTTTATACAGATTCAAGTATTTTTACCAAAATGCAATTGTTAGAAATCAAAAACCACAAAAAGAATAAAAAATAAACTTTCATAAATCTACATATCATATACTTTTCTAAATAAAATCTGAGTCCAGATGGAATCAAAATGGAAATTAAGCTACAATAATGAAAAAACTGCTTATCAAACTTGTGAGATGCTCATAAAGTAGTGGTTAGAGGGAAATTTGCCACCTAAGTAAGGTGCATATATTCAATAAGAAGAAATACTAAACAAATAAACTAAGAATATGCCCTAAGCATTTTGAAAACGGGCAAAATGCCCTAAGCATTTTGTATACCATACAGAGATAATAGGAAAATAAAGTAGTTTAAATTAATGACATAGAAAATCAAAATATAATAAGATTTTAAAACTCACAAAGTGTGGTTCTTAGAAAAGACTAATAAAATTGATAAAACTTGTAGTTTAATCAAGAAAAGATATAGTGCAAATAAAAATATTAGAATACAAAAAGATAGAACTTTAATAACTGTAGCCATTAAAATACTTAAAAATAAACTTAGACAAATTGTATACTTTCCTAGAAAAAAGTAAATTATCAAGTCTGACTCAAGAAAAATAATTCCAAATAGCTCCTATAATCACAATCAGTAATTTAGAATTTTCTCACAAAGGAAATACAGATAGTTTTGAATGTGTATTACACTCTGTCCGACAATCAAGACAGTTCTAATCTTTTACAAACTCATCAAGAGGGAGTAGAGAAAGAGGAAATTCAAATTCTTTAATTCTAGCATAAATTTAATTCGCAAACCAGATGGAAAAGAAGTCCCAAATCTTAGTGATTGGAACAATAAAGATTTATTCTCTATTTTGTGGGTCAACAATCTCAGAGTTTGCTTACCTGCTAGGTTTTGGCTGGGAGTGTCCCTCAAGGCTGAAGTCACCTGAGACTTACCTGGAAGACTATCCATTTACAAATTCAGTCAAGTGGTTGTTGCAGGCAGAGACGACATTCTTTCTTGCTGCATGGCTCCCTTCATAGGGCTGTTCACAACGGTAGCAGCTTCCTTCTCCCAAAAAGAGGTACCCGAGAGGGAAGTGTCCAGAACAGTAACCAAGAGGAAAGTCACAATACTTTTAGACACTACCGTTGAAGTGGTATCCCATTCCTTTTGCAGTCTTTTATTCATTGAAAGTGAGTAACTATGCCTACTCTACAAAGCAAAGGGTTACACAGGCATGTGAATACTGGCAGGCCAGGATTCATAGGAAATTATTTTAAAGGCTGCCCACCATACCACATAAAGAATGTGAGGTCCCATAAGTTCATAAACAGAGATGCAAAAATCCTTAATGAAATAATTGTAACTAGATTGCATCAGTGTGTTAAACTAATACATCCTAATGAAACTGGGATTGTCCACTAATATAAAAGTAGTTTAAGTAACATTAGAATAAAAATATGGACTACTTTGTAATGTATTGTATTAACAGTATAAAAGTGGAAACAATGATTAATTGAATAGATGTGGGGAAAAAAAACCAATGATAAAATATAACATCCACTAATAAGAAAAAGCAAATTAGATGAAGAGGGAACTTTCAAATCTCATAAACAATGTCAGTTCAGAGATTTACAGCAAACATTATATTCAGTGGGGAAGTAAAAGAATCACCTATAAAATAAACCTATAAAATTAAGAAAGAGACAAAGATAGCCATTTTCATGGTATTTATTCAGTAATTTCCTGGAAGACTTAGAGAACTCAGAAAGGAAAATAGCTAAAGAATATAAAGACAGCAATATAAGAAAAAATTAATATGGCAATATTATATGATTGTCCATATATACCTAAACTACTGACAGATTTTAGGTAAAAGTTCATTTTGTTGAATGTTAGGTAAATATAAATCTTGTATTTTTACACCAGAAATAACTAGCTAATATAATTAAAAATAAGATACTTACAACAAATAGAATACCACAAATATATAGGAATTATTTTTTTAAAAATATATATATGAGCCCTTAGCAAAAGTGTAGCTCTGATAAAAATTATAGAAAATTATCTGCATATAGGGACTGGTATTGCATACAAAAATAGAGCAACAAGAAAATAAGATTTTCTAGTAGAAGTTACAACAGATAATATATGAACATTTTCCTTTCTGTCTTCATTTATCTATTATTTCATAATATTAATATTTAGCAGTATTGCTTAGTAAAATATATTTTTTTCATGTGGATAAAGTTTTTAAAAACCTATTCAGTCGAAGAGAAAAATCTGAGACATTTCAGTGAAAAACAATAACTGTTTTGACCGAATGTTTACTTAAAATATAATAATAATAAAACATTTAAAAAACTATGTTAGTTACAAATTTCTGAAGGGTCAAATCTTGTGCTACAAAACATCATTTGAGGACATTATTGCAACCCAGTGGCATTTAGGCTAAATTAAAATAATGCAGGTCACTTCCGTCTTGGTATTCAATTGCCATGCAAGTTTGTTCTTTTGTATGACAACTAAAAAAAATAGAAAAAAAATTTGGATTTAATATTTTCCTACTCCGTACAACTAAAAAAGTCAATCACTTGTTCTGAAATAGGTTCCATATTTTGTGTTCTCTACTTTTCTTGTTGCCCTTGCTACATAGCCTATACTATGTTGTCACAGAGAAAAGCAAAAAGAGGCAGTGATATTCTGTGAACTGAAATGGAAGAGATTTACACTGTTATTTGTTTGGAAGTGTGTGAACAAAATGATTTAGCTCTAAGGATTTGTGCAGAGATGTGTAACAGATTGACCTCACTTTGAAGGTGACAATTCAAGTTACTACAAAAAAAAAAAAAAAAAAAAAAAAAGAAGAAAGTGTAGTTTTAGAGTCATGATTACATTATATAGGAAATTAATTAATGGGATTAAATAAGGGATTAAATCTCTGAATCGATACTCTCTAAATTTTGATTCTTCCTTTTCTTTTTTTCTCTGTATGGATTTTTAAAACAACTTTATAAGTGAAAGATGGCAGTAATGTTCAAGCACAGATCTTAATGTATGTTAATGAAGCAGAAATGAGGATCTTCTCATGGACTCAGACATCTCTATAGAGGATTTTCTTGCAGGGGATTAATTCCAGTTATGTTCTCTTCACTTTGATAATAAATTAAGATTATATTATACTTCTCTTTGATTTTCCTTGCCATATTAAGATAATTATTATGATGCTAATTAGCAAATTGTGTGTTTGTTCACCAATTTATTTTGATTTTTTTTAAGTACAGGAAGAAATTAAGAGACATATGACATAATCACCATAATAGCGTAGCAAGCAGAAGAAAATGGATGAATGAATATGTATCTAGTTAAAATTATTTGGAAGGCAATTCTTTATTTTTTGAAGTAGAGGGTAATGATTTACCTATTCTTGGTGGAAAGTTCTATTAAAATGGGCAATACAGTAAACTCATCTGAAATTTGAAACTGAATTGACAATTACTATGACAAAGGTGAATTATTTTTTATTCTATGAAGGGTTTTTCTTGCATTGTTGACTCATTGACAATGAGGTTTGTTTGTGCTGACATTCCAGAAATTTCTAGCCTCGTTGCATGCAGAATGTGTCTGCACAAATTATTTATTCAAGTAGATTAGCCAAGTACGATATTAGTGGGTTTTTTTTAAAGATTATATTTATTTATTTGAGAGAGAGAGAGAGCAGAGAGAGGCCGAGGGAGAAAGAGAAGGGGGCTCCCAGCCGAGCCTGGAGCCCAATGTGGGGCTTGATCCCAGGACTGCAGGATCCATACCCGAGCTGAAGGCAGATGCTTTTACTGACTGAGCAACCCAGGTGCCCCACTATGTTAGTGTTTATGTACAAGAATAAAGCCATTAAAACTTCTTTAAAAGAAGATTTTGCTTATTTCACTAAGATTAAATTTGAAGAACAATGAAATTATATTCTTAACCTCTTTTCATGCCTACAAAGATACCTGGCATGTGCTACACATGCAGTTACTAAAAATAAATAAATACATAAATGAACAAATGTCATCCAAGATCCATAAGTGGTTCTTCCTGTTTTTATTTATTTGCTGTGACATTAGCAGACCCATGTTTCATGTTGGTGGTGTGACAATCTTAGATTGGCGTTGGGGTAGAATGTGCTGAAAGGGAAGCAGAATCTCCAGGTGACCAGTCACACATTATAATGGGATAGCATAAAATGACACACAGAAATAAAACAAGGGTATTGGCAACCTGTCTGGCACATCATGTGCCATTTTTTTTCCCTTTAGGAAGTCTCTTTTTAGTGACTGTGCAGTCCAGTTGGTACTGGAGTTTGATTTGTGGCTGATGAAGGCAGCTCACGTCCGAGTGCCAACACAATCACCTGGAAGGGAAGGATATCTGTTATCATTTAGATCCATAACAAAATCTGATGTTTACACAAAGACCCTTGGCACAGGAGCACCAAGCCTTGAAGCCAAGCAACCTCTGCCATTAAATGGCTTAAAAGAGGAAGAAAAAATGGGATGATTTTATTCTTTGGTTTGGTTTGATCAAGCTGTGAATAGATAGTAATTGATACTTCTAAAGCATAAATGGCCTCATAGCTAGGGTTGAATTTAGGTTTTTGTTGTTGATATCAATTCTCCTGAGGAATTAGTCTTTAAAAATCATTTTCTTTTTTTCTTTTTTTTCTTTTTTCCTTTCATATAGTAAGAGATTCTGGGCCTGGTCTCACAAACCCTCTTGTTTGGGTCTCCTCCATGAAAGACCCACACATGACTTATAACTCACATAAAGTCTGAATGGTTTTTTTTTTGGGAAAAAGATTACTGAGTGTTAAGAGTTGTCCGAATCTTTTTTCTGGGAAACCTTAAGATTTTAGAGCTAGACCACTGCAAATGGAATTCCCATGGTTTTGTCAACATAGTTTTATTAACCTCTAGACTGGCTTGAAGAATGACCCTGCAAAATTCATGACCACCTGGAACCTGTTAAGGGGGTCTTATATGGAAATATAAATATTTGTTCTTAACAAATAATCAAGTTAAGATTAGTTTAGGCCCTAAATATGATTCATGTCCTTAGAAGAAGAAGGAAATCTGGACAGAGACGCTGACTGACACATGGAGGGAAGGCCATGTGAACATGGAGACACAGCTTGGAAAACCAAAAATTGCTGACAATCAACAGATGCTGCGAGAAGCAAAGGAGGAATTCTCCTCTGGAGTCCAGAGGGAGCATGGTCTTGCTGATATTTGATTTTACACTTCTAGCCTCCAGAACTGTAACACAGAGAATTTTGTTGTCTTAAGTCTTTATGTTTGTTGTAGGAAATAAATATAGGTTTGGGTACTGGGAAATTAGGTGCTACTGTAACAATTACCTGAAAATGTGCAAGTGGCTATACTCAGCTCAGAGATATTTTTCCTTTGCACAAAGAAAAAATGTTCTCTCGAAGGTTATGGGTAGAGACTGGAAATGTTTGGAAGCACATTATTATAAAACCTAAACCATCTCGAAGGGACTGTTGGCAGAAACATGGGAATTAATGGTAATTCTGGTGATGACTCAAAGAAATGAACATGCTGCACAAAAGCTCCTACCATATCGTCATAACCAGAATGTTGCTAGAAACATGAACATTATTGGTGTTTCAGGGGAGATCTTTGATGGAAATGAGGAACATGCTATTAGAAACTGAAGTATAGGCTTTCTTTTGCCATAAAGCCGCAGAAAAATTATTATTTTTTGATGTTCAATACAAGGTAAAACTTATGAGTGATTAACTTGGATATTTAGTTGAGAATATTTCTAAGCCGGGTATGGGAGGTACAACCTGATTTCTCCTTGATGCTTAGGTACATTGTGAGAGGAAAGAGATAAATTGAGCAATGAAGTGTTAAGTATAAAGGAACCAGTACTTGATTATTTGGAAAATTCTAAGCCTATGCAGATAGCATGCGTTGGAATCAAGGCCAAGGATGTAGTTGAACAACCAATTACTAAGGTAATGGGCATGTGATTAGGCATGTGACTTCTAGATCCAACAACCTTCTCAGCAGAAGCCAGATAGAGATGAAGTTATTTAGAATGGTTCTGTGGAGAACCCTGCTGCCTAATGGCATAGAGCCCCTCAACACTAACAGAAGACAAACAAGGTTTTTGAGAATTTTATAGCAGCAGAAATACTGCAAGCTTAGACTGAAAGGGACAGAGGTGGGATGCACGTTTGTTGTTTTAAGCCACTGATTTTGTTTGATTTATTACAGCAGCCCAAGGAAACTAATATAACTTCTAAAAGAAAAAAAAATTCCATTGAACAGTTTTATACCTAGGGAAGGATATGATCTATAATGATCTATAATTTATGATATGATCTATAATGGAGGGGAGACGGCCAAGATTAGCTACATGGCCTCTCTGTCTTTTGAAAAGTATCTCTAGTGTCTTACACATTGAGACCAAGCAGAAAGGGTATGTATGTATCTATCTATATCCATATTGATTACAATCATTACATCCATATCTATGTACCCATGCTTATAATTATGTCTACATTTATTTCTCTCCATAAAAGAATAAATAATGTCATAGAAAAAGAAGAAAACAATCAAGAGAACAAAATATAAAGGAACTATAGAGGAAGATATAAACCAACAACCAAAGAGTTCAACAATACTCTATAAATCACAGGCGTAGTAGATTGACAATTTATATGCCTTTGGGTGCTATATGGGCAAATTAATTTGTGCAATGCTTATATATTAAACATATGAAGCTATTTTTCATTTATACAAAGAAATGTGTTTTCCCACAATTTTCTTAAAACTGTTATTTCAAAATGCTTTTTAGTTCCATCAAAATAAATTTTCCCACTTTTGACTGAGACAGTGGTATAACTAAAGGGTCTTTGTACCAACTACTTAACTCTACCAATGCGGAGTAAAAGCAGCCATAGACAACACATGAAAAAACAAACATGGTTGTATTTTATTCATAGAAAAAAAAAAGCAGCAAGCTGGATTTGACTCATGGACCCTAGTTTACAAATCTCTGATCTAGAGGACAGCAAAATTAATGCTTTTGTTCTCTATCAGAAAGATTGATAGTCATCTATGTGATATGGTATCTGCCATTAAACTCCAATTCTAGACTACACATATGTGGATTATGGTATTGTCCACTTTACTAGATAAGCTTCAGACCTTCTCAACCCTGATCTTTTTTACACACTGCTGACCAAATGTATAATTCTGAAATTTTCTTTCTTTTAAAAAATATTTATTTATTTATTCATGAGAGACACAGAGAGAGGCAGAGACACAGGCAGAGGGAGAATCAGGCTCCATGCAGGGAGCCTGACATGGGACTCGATCCCTGGTCTCCAAGATCACGACCTGGGCTGAAGATGGTGCTAAACTGCTGAACCACCTGGGGTGCCCAATTCTGAACATTTTCATTTCCTGTAAAAACATCTGCGTAGGATTTCCCACTAATAACAGAAAGAAGTTCAAACTTCTGCCTCCTGGCCTCCAGACTTCTTTAAAATTCTCTCTCCTTATGCCCTTTAATATAGTTTGTTAAACTAAAATAGGCCCTTTATGCAGTCCCCTTCTCTTTGGTTATTCTTTTCCTTCTAATTTGAATTGTCCATATTCACAGTGGCTGAAATGTCACTTTTCCTTTTTTCCTCTCTCTTTAGATATCTCTCCTGTTAGAACTCCCATAACATTGATTTCATTCATACTTTCTTATGGCATTTCATTATTATGTTCTGCTTGTATTCTTTGTATAACACATTATCTCTTTTTTTTATCATAAGATTTTTGAAGATAGGACTAGTGTTTGACTCGGTCTTTGACTCATCTTAACTTGTTTCCAAAGAGTCTCTCACTATGTGCCAAATATTTTTGCTTTGAATTAATGTACATGGGAAAACTGTGACATAGCTTTACTTAGAGGAGTGGAAGTCTATATTATTTTATTTATAGATTTACTCCGAATCATCCTGTTTTTCACAGAGCTTAAATCATTCTTCTTGAGGTCCTTTTTTCTTGCTCCAGCTATTTTACATATATGTAATACATATATATATATATATGTACACATATGTGTATTCTTTTATGTTCTTTAAAAGATATTTGATTAAGTATGAGGATTCTTAAGGAAGAATTTATCTGTTTAGGAAAAAGTGAGGGCATATTCAAGAACCAGAATGCTAAACACAGCATTAGCTTTTATCTTGACTCCTTTATTTACTTGCTGGCTGACCATGAAAGAATTCCTCAAATTCTTAATTTCGGACATTTAGTCTGTAAAAAGGAAATAATAAAAATAGCCACGTCATAGAGTTTCTGTTAGGACTAAGGGTTTAGCACAGAGGAGCCATATTGTTGGCACTTCAATTAATTTTTGAGGATTAGTATCATTAATCAATATAAGTGTTAGCCTTATATATAAAGAATGTTACATATAGTGTTGGGTTTGTATGCTCATCATTTGTCTCACTGTAATAGTTTTCACTTTTCAAACAACTCAAGCTAGATTTTCATTTCTATTGATTTCTATGCTCTGTGGCAACAGCTGTTAACATACTCCAGTAGTGCAACAGAAGCAAATAGCACATATGGTTCCTATGTGGTGTCGAGGACAGCTACTTCTAATTATGCTAATATGTACAGAAGCTATAGTTAACTGAGCAAGTTAAGCATAACACAAGTTGTAATAAGTCAGCATTACTATTTATATTGAGTAAAGTCATTTACACCAGAATGTAAGAAATATTTAAGAAATGAGAAATGATCAGAATCTATTTTCAACATAGAAACACCATAAATTTTCAGGTTTTGTGTGTATGTGTCTCTTTTCCTTTTAAAGTAAAACAGTATGATATGCTTCTCTGGCTACATCTTTTCGTAAATTGAAGAAAAAGTTACTAAATTCATATTTAACAGATTAGAGTTATCTTACTTCATAAATATAAATCATCACTAAATAAAACATCATGGGCCACAGCAATAAAAATACAGTAAATGCTTAAGATCTGGAAAATTATTCCATTTTCCTGCTATACTTAGGCATTTAATAATTCTTTTTTTTAAAGCGAATAACACACACTTTCCATTCCAGATGTGAATCCTTTCAGAATTGGATTTTGATAGTTCAGTTAGTTTCTGGGTTATGAAGCCACTGCCTCTGTGGGAACTTAGTTTTGGAAGCTATAACATATGGTAAATCCACTAGTTGCTAATATAATCCACTAAACTATATTCTCAAAACCTGGAACATACTTACTCATGTAATATTTGAATATTTTAGTACTAGCTTAATATGTAGAAGCTTAATTATAAATCATATTCTTTACCATATCAAAGTAGAAGCTCCTCTAAACACAATATAGATATTTTGTAGATTATTCTCACCAAGAAGCAAAATTTAAATATTCAAGTTTTTAAAATACCATATGATTTCACTCATAAGTGAAATTTAAGGAACAAACAGATGAACACAGAAGAAGGAAAAAAAGAGAGAGAGAGAAGCAAACCATAAGAGACTCTTAAGGATAGAGAACAAACTGAAGGTTGAGGAGAAGAAGTGGGTGGGGGATGGGCTAGATGGGTGATGGATATTAAAGAGGGCACTTGTGATGAGCACTGGATGTTATAGGTAAGTGATGAATCACTAAATTCTATACCTGAAACCAATTTTACCATATATATTAACTAACTAGAATTTAAATAAAACATTGAATTCTAAATAAATAAATAAATAGAATTTATTGCTCCTAAGCCAGCCAGGCAACAGATGCTGCTGTTATAATGCCTCAGGGTCTTCGTTGGAGAAATATCTGGTTGAACACAAGGGCAAGACAGTAAATGACACAGTGAAATTGTAGGTCAAGCACCCTGAAGCTAGGTAGTATTCCAAAATTGAAGAGGTAGTGGCCTTTGTATTCCAACATCCAAAGGAACCATGTTAAATGATTGCAGGAGTGTGTTATGGACTGGTGTCAAATATACATGTAGTAGCCTTCCTAAAGTCTGTAGTCTTATGAGTCTAGAGACCTCATGTCAAAAATAAATGCCTTCTGTTTCAGATATATTTTCTTTCAAGCCAGTAGAATGAAAAGCCACCTGATTATCTCTGTCATAAGTGGCTAGCCACTTAAATGGTTCTCAATATTTTTTAGTCAACTGGAAGGTCTGAATATCCTGCAGATTAAGTATCCAGTCTTGCAGAATCCTTACCACTTTTGTCACTTTCAGCTAGATTTTGTATTCTAGTGATCCTGATGAAACTCAATAAATGGAAGCTCAAAACAAGCGTGGAATAACTTGTGTGTGTATATAAATATATAAAGATGCAGGGAAAAAAAACACAAGATGTTACTCAGTAAAAATATTTGTGATTAATGTGAAAGAATCTATGGAAATTTAGCAAGATGTTTCAATTTGATATTAAAAATACATTGATGGGCGTCTGGCTGTCTCAGTCTGTATAGCATGTGATTCCCAATCTCAGAGTCATGAGTTCAAGCTCCACATTGGGCATAGACCTTCATAAGAAAAAAAAAAAGAAAAGAAAGAAAGAAAGAAAGAAGAAAGAAAGAAAGAAAGAAAGAAAGAAAGAAAGAAAGAAAGAAAGAAAAGAAAAAGAAAAAAGGAAAAGACAATGTATAAAATAAGCCTACTTAAGGCATCATGTACTAAAGTAAAGATAATCATTCACCTTTACCTAAGAATCTCAGTGAATCGGAAACAGTTGGGGACATAAGCATTTGTGCTGCAGTATTGTTTGTTATAACTAAGATTTGAGTATTTATTCACATTGATAGAGAAAGAGGGAGCAGAGAGAGACCATGCAAGAGAGGGTGGAGAGAATTGTGCACAGAAGAAAAATATCTTTATAATCTAGACCAAAAGAATTATGACTGTCTTACAATAGTCACACTGATAGTACGTAAGAGAAGAGAAGTGCTTAGAGATCAGTTATGACAGGTTACAGAGAGCCACACCTTTCATGGGTTTCAGTTTCCTCGCTTGCTTAGCCAAATCTATTAAACAATTTGAGCTTTGCTTTGTTAAGCTATAAAACTAGAATAATTTTAACTACCTCAAAGAATTATGATGAGAATTCAATGAAATAATAAATACTGGCTGTTCTGGTATAATTTTTAAAATATTTTTTTTATTTATCTGGCAGAGAGAGGGGGAGCGATTGGGGGGGGGGTAGAGGGAGAGAGAGAAGCTGACTCCCCGCTGAGCAGGAAGCCTGACATGGGACTGGATCCAAGGACCCCTGGATCATGACCTGAGCCGAAGGCAGATGCTTAACTGACTGCGCCACCCAGGCACCCTGTTGTGGTATAATTAACAGAGTAGGTGGCATAGAATAGATGCTGTTTAATGCTGGTGTGTCTTTTTTTTTTTTTTTTTTGGCTAGCTTATATAATAATCCTACCGTTAATGTAGCAGACCTGTGAATTGTCTTTTCAGAATGCTTCTTCCTATATGTCTGGTCACCAGCTGAATGAAACCTCAGTCTCTTTCACAGAATAGTGGCAGAAAGTCAGTGCTCTCATCATGGAATGTTACCACTTAAAGATGCATTTTTTTTATTTATAATGTCATTTTATGAGGTTAATCTTATGCTGATAATGTATACAAGTCTTCTGGACTTCTAATTTTTGTCTCCTCTTCAATTGGTTGTTTTTAAAAAAGTTACATGTGGGTCATGCTTATCATTGTGAAAATATATTTTAAAAATGTGTCCTACATCTTAGCAATGGGTGGATCTTGCATGATATTGCTCTGGACTTTCTTCCCAGTTGACCTGAATATTATTCCTTTTACATAGAGATTCAAACCTCACCATAATGAAGCTCATGGATTTCATCCGTGTATAAGATTATCACGAGACTTTGTTACTGTCCTGTTGAAATTTTGAAATACGCTATGTCTATGGTCCACTTGACCTGTCATCCTAAAGCATGAATCAATAAGGGACTTGATGTCAGTCTAGCATGTCTCATGCCAAAGCCATGACTTTCCAAATACTTCACAGGCTCTTCTTTAAATAATCCATTTGAAGATTGTATCTGGTTCCGGGTTCACTGGTCTGTATTTTTTCATCATTTTTGCCCTTTCAAAAATGGAAATACCATTACCCCATATATTTTCTTCCACAACTTTCCAGCTCGTTCACAGTTACTCAAAAATTACTACCAATGCTTTTACAATCTTACTACAACTTTTCTCAGTTGCCTGGTAGGATTGTTTCTATGGCTGAAGATTGAATTCACTGAAGAATATAATAAGTATTTTTTTTTACTATGTCCTCAATCATCTTTAGCTTCTGTTCAGATTATACATTAATCATACCTTTCCTAGGCTGAAATTCTGCTTTTGACAGAGGCAAGGGAAGTGAAATTCAGCTTTTATAACTCTCTCTGTCTGCTAAATTTACTATTTCAAGCTGCGAATATATCCTTTCTTTGTTCTTCTTACTTTAGTGTAATTAGCAACTTCTCACCACCCCCTCCCTTTTTCTACCTTATCATTTTTATAAGACTCAAGGCATTCTGGGTAGGCACACCTGACTCTGAATACATCACACTTCCCTTCACCAAGGAATCAATCTTTATGCATAAATAAAGGTGTTTGGCATCTAACTTTAACTATAACCTACGCTCACATACTTGTTGCCTGAAAGTTACTGGTGATGTTGGTTTCACTCTGTGTGGAAAAAAAAATATTATTTAGACTTCTGTAAATATGTTTTGAACGGGTCATTCTAAAAGGACTTGTGCATTTACACTTTGGCATTTAGAGTCTCCTCAGACAAACTGTTATGACAGTAAGCCTAAAAATAATTCTAAGAATTCTGAAAGTAAAAATAAATAACCCGTCTTAAATAGTGTTTCCTGGGAAACAGACACTGACATGGAGATTGGCCGACCCATGGTTTATTAGGGCTTACTTTCAGGATCAATGCCTATTATGGAGTGAGGGAAGAAAGACTGAAATTAGTGGAGGTCCTTAAGCTATGCAGGAAGCTCTGAATTTGAGAGGTCTTTATACTAAGCAAGGTGGTCCATATTTCAAACCTCTGCATTGACCTGAAACAAAAGAGGACTTCCCCTGATGAGATAACCTCAAACAAGACACTTGTATTTGGTCCAGGGCAGTTTTTGGATGATGAATGCCTAACTGTTAAGGGGTATCTGGAAAAAAAAAATAATGCCACATCTACCGCAATTCACTTCTCGCGCCACTAAGATCCATTTGCCTCATATAATAAATAGAGCCCATCTTTGAACAGATTCTCAGGAATTCTGATGAGTCTTTAATTCCTGGGGAAACTTATAGGAAAAAGGTTAATGGAACAAACTATAAGCAGTTGTCTTACTGCAGTTGGTCTTAGGATTGCGGCTGATACTTATCATCTCTCTCCTCTACTACTCATTTTAGAGTCTCCTTATCTTTGTTTAGAATCTGATGGTATAGGTGCCTTGCTTGGTAAGCCCTCATCCCTGCATTCTTATCATCATGCCTTTCTCATGTTATATCTTTTATATTTGCTAATTTATGGTAAAATCTGGGCACGGGAATACCCACAGGTGCACCTATGGATGGCAAATGTATTTTTTCTTGGTCCCAGCATAATGGGAGCCTGCTTTCCCCTGACACTTCAGGTCACAGAGAATCAATTTCAACTCAGACCCCGCATCTAACGGTCCTGAAATGTCAGAGTATTCTCTACTCCCCACCCCTGCCCCGGGAACAGTTATGTGAATAAATAACTACAGGTCCCATTGGGGAAGGAATATAGAATTACTACCTTATATGTTTGCTGCAATGTTGCGGGGTCCTTGTTCTTAGAGAATCTTATCTCTCAGTGAGTGAAATCCAAGTCTGAAAATTGAATCAGGGTCTTTGGGGATCAGCTGCTCTAAGCAACTGGTTATTCAACCTTGATTTCTTTTTATTTATAGATTAACACCTTTGTTGTTCATCTATATTGTTCCAAGGTTGCTGTGCTGGTTTTTTTTTTTTTTTTTTCAAGCACAAGATCTAATTGACTTTATTAAGTGATTCATGAGTTGGACAGCATCTTATCTAGCAGGTAGAGAGGTATTCCCTGCTGTGTTCTATTAATCATGCCAATAACTGTGTCTCAGACTACCTTAGCTTCCATCTGACCCGGCTACTCATGCAATAATTGTTCCCATTTATTATGCCTCTACTTGGCTTCTATTATTAGGGGTCTCAGTTCTGTAACAGCATCTCTTACCCTTATTTCTAACCTATAGAGCACAGTCCCTATTGAGAGTCTCACCAAAGTGTTCTCTCCAGAGCATTCCTTATTTCTTTGGTAAATGGAGTATCCTCTGGATTCCCTTAAGGATAGTCGTCAACTGTGTATCTATTCCAGCACTCCAGCTTCTCTGAGCCTATGTTCTCTCCTTCCACTCTCTACTGTGGCAGTTCTGGCATTTCTACTTCACATGGTGTGGGTTATCAGACACTACTTGCTTCCAAGAGCCATCCTAGTTGTGTATTATTAGCACTGTGTCCTGGGGCCTTATTTGTGGTGTTAACTCCTAAATCCTGGGAGAGTGCCTGTATTGATAAATTCTTATTTATCCAACTACATATTCTGCTCTTCTTAATCCAGCACCCTTAGGATCCATTCCCAATTACATTCTTGCTACTCTTGCTGGTACATGTTCTGCAGTCCCTTTAGGTTATAATACCTTTTCTTCCTTAGCAGACCTGACATTTTTCTGACCAAACTATATTTGCACTTAATTCCAGTTATTGGTCTAATGCCCAGGAGGAAAGATGAGGATGGAATCTGAGGGGATGGTGGCATGTTGTGTGGTGAGGGGCCTTGCTTCATCTTCATGGAAAGAGAAGATAACTAGTTTAAACAAGAGAAGTGAGTCTGTCGTGTAAGCCCTGAGGGTTCAAAAAGACTTAAGATTTCAAAAAATGTTGAGTATGGCAATATTAATGGTTCTATTCCAAGTCTCAGGGTCTTATTCCTTCCTGATAAGGACTCTGATATTAATTTATTAGCTCCACTACCCTTATAATAACATATTGGGCAAGATCTTTAATTTTCGGGCTGTCCGGGTGGCTCAGTGGTTTAGCACTGCCTTCGGCCCAGGGCGTGATCCTGGAGACCAGGGATCGAGTCCCACATTGGGCTCCTGCACGGTGCCTGCTTCTCCCTCTGCCTGTGTCTCTGCCTCTCTCTCTCTGTGTGTGTGTGTGTGTCTCTCGTTAATAAATAAATGAAATCTTAAAAATAAAAAAGATCTTTAATTTCCTTTACTCTCTAGCTACAGGGGATAATATTTTCTTTACTTAGCTCTAAAGGGACCCTGTTACCATCATCCTTTTATTTTCCTTCAAAAGGATATATAAGCCTTTAAAATAACAATACAATTCCATAGTACTTGTAAATACTTTTTTCCCCAAAGCCTCACTAACACCTGAGATATTCTATTTGCCAGGACATTCCTTTACATTGGTATACCACCCCAACTTATCATGAGTAAAAGTTTCAACAATTTCACCACTACTTACTTACTACTATATACTGAGGGCTATTGGCACTCTTCCCACCTGAGCTGCTCTTCATTGCTACCTGACTGGAAGCCCAGGTTCCAAATTCCAGTTTAGAATCTACTTCCTAGGATGACTCCTGGCACCAACTGATATAGGTCAGATTTCTTGGGAATCAGAATCTACAAATAGATGGATTGCTCCAGTGTGCTCTTGGGTATACCATTTTGAGAGAGTGAGAGAGACAAGATTGAAGTGAGAAAGACTTTGTACTTTGATACAAAAACAAAAGAGACTTCAGCCAACACCATAGGGAGTGTTGAAATTCTGGTGGTTCTTCCAAGATGTTCTACATTCAATCTTCAGATACCATATGCCCTCAGGACAGAGCAAATGCTTAGAGGAGGCAGCTCCCTTGTCTAAGAAAACTTTTACCTGTAAGCTGTCAGCTTGCAGCTCTCCCAGCAGTTGGGGAATGAGTGTCTCAATCTACAAGGGTCATTCCAATGTGCACTACAATATCCACTACTTGATCTTATGAAGTTTACAAGCATCGCAGGATAAAATTTATTTCTATAGGGGCTGGGAAATGTGACATAATGGGGCAATATACTGAAATGTTGTATTACCCATTGTATTTGCAGCCAATTATTGATAATAGTGCACTAAATGAAATATTCAGAATTCTCAAAAAAAGGACTTACAGAAATGTTAATTTGTTGATGAAAGTTTTTTCATTCACATTCACTTGGCTTTAAAGCTTAGTGAACTAATATGATTATCATGCTTTCAGTTTCATGTAACACACTGCCCCAAATGTGACTTAAATAATTTAGACATGGATTTACTGAACAGTAAAATGTGAGACTAGCATTTTGTAGGGTTATTTCAGAAACCCAAGCTCATCAGCTGGGGGCTAGGTCCTTCTGTATTTTCACTTTGTCCTCAGTGCAACTCTAAGCATTTCAACCTGTTAGAAGTGTTTCCCAAGTAAGAAGGAAGTGGGTGGGGGAAAAACCACTTGTCCTCCATCTCTCCATTTGTCAGAAATTAAATTTTTTCCTAAGCCCGTTATGCCTATTGTTCAGAAATTTTTCACTTGATAGTCCTAGAATTTCAAAAATGGATGAGAATATGCCAGTTAGCTTAGACCAATTCAATGACTGCCTGGAAGAGGGCATATTTTCTCCCGTCTCAACAAAACTGGCATCTACAAAAAAAGAAAAGAGGACAAGGAAGTTGAATAGGCAACCGATTTCTTTTGCCCCAGTTACTGCAGAGGAGTCAGGCTCACGTGTAAATAAGGACGTGGAGGATCATAGGTTCACATTTAAGAAATGGCAAAAGATTGGGTGTCATTGTATCAAACAAAATTTTATTAACTCACAAAGGAACAATTCTCTAAAGTGTTGAAGAAAACACTGCTCTGGGACAGTTTAAGTAAATCTAATGTCTTACTAATCATTATGTGGCATGTTATTTATGATTTTGCATGAAATATACTCCTATTTTGTCATCATTTCAATGTATGGCATATCAATATATCAGTTGAAAATGATGACAGGTAAATTTTCACTTCATTTTAACTAGGTAATGGAGTATATGGCTCATCACTGACAGCATAGTATTCTTGGTTTTCTCTGTACATTTTCATAGTACATTCAGTTAGGGCAAGTACATTTTATTTTATTTTATTTTATTTTAATTTATTTATGATAGTCACAGAGAGAGAGAGAGAGAGAGAGAGAGAGGCAGAGACACAGGCAGAGAGAGAAGCAGGCTCCATGCACTGGGAGCCCGATGTGGGATTCAATCCCGGGTCTCCAGGATCGCGCCCTAGGCCGAAGGCAGGTGCCAAACCGCTGCGCCACCCAGGGATCCCAGGGCATGTACATTTTAAAAGAACTAATTACAGGGTGCCTGGGTGGCTCAGTTGGTTAAGCAGCCAACTCTTGATTTCTGCTCAGGTCATGATCTTGGAGTCCTGGGGTCAAGCTCTGCATTGGGCTCTGTGCTCAATGTGGAGTCTGCTTGAGATTCTCTCTCTCTCTGCCTCTGCTTTTCTGCCTCCAGCTCATGCGCTCTCTCTCTCTCAAAATAAGGAAAGTCTTAATAAATAAATAAAAGAACTAATTACTCTCAAATGTGGTTGTGAATGAGTGAAAATACCTGCCTCTTTAACTTTGTTGTGTCCCTGTTCTTACAGCTCTCTGACACAGCTTAGTTTGGCTTTCTATCAGTAAAAATTCATGCATGTAGCATTTTTGGCTTCTGTTTTCTAATAACTCCCTCTGACTTTTAACATTGCTCCCAATTATTCTGATTTCTTTGGCTCCAGTTCTTTGCTCCGAAAACTGAAGCAACACTCACTGCTGTGTGAAGGCAGGTATCTAACCTGTAGCCCTTTTTCAGTTCAGCTCACCAACTGAACAGCAAAGAGTTTCAAGTTCAATCTCTCTCACACTAAGATTTTAAAGTTTTTTTTCCTACAGTTAATCCTTTTAACAAATAATCTAAATTTTTAAAAATTAAAACAAATTTTAGGATCTACTTTTTCCATAAAGAAGTTTCTCTAAAAGAGAAACCTCTATGTTTAAATTTCAATCTATATGTTTTTCTTTTTTTTAAAAAAAAAGATTTTATCTATTTATTCATGAGAGACACACAGAGAGAGAGAGAGAGGCAGAGACACAGGCAGAGGGAGAAGCAGGCTCCATGCAAGGAGCCTGATGTGGGACTTGATCCCGAATCCCGGGATCACGCCCTGAGCCAAATGCAGACACTCAACTGCTGAGCCACCCAGGTGTCCCAATCTATATGTTTTTCAATAAAACTGATTGTTGTTTTATATTTTTTTCAATTTCACTCCTTCCAGGGTACTTTTTTTTTTTTAAAGATTGATTGATTTGAGAGAGGTGGGGGAGGGGTGAGAAAGAATATATAATCTCCAGTAGACTTTGCACCAAGTGGGGAGCCTGAGACGGAGCTCCATTCCTCAGCCCTGACATTCTGAACTGAGCTGAAATCAAAAGTCTGCCACTTTACCGACTGAGCTACCCAGTTGCCCTTTGGGTACTTTTTAAGAAGACTCCTTACAATGCTATACTTTTTAAGAATACTGGTTCATGATTATATTTTCATCCCACAATATTAAAATTGAGAAACTTTATTTGTAGATAACATGATTTTATATATAGAAAATTCTAAAGACTCCATCAAAAAAATTATGTCTAATTAGTAATTCAGAAAAGTTGCAGGATACAAAATTATTAGACAAAATCGGTAATGTTTCTATATACTAACAACAAATTATCTGAAAAAGAAATAAAGAGAATAATTCCATTTACAATAGCATCAAAACTACAAATACTTAGGAGATAAATTTAACCAAAGATATGAAAAATCTCTACTCTGAAAACTAAAAGACACTGAAGAAAGAAATCAAAGAAGACAAATAAATGGAAGGGTATCCCATAGTTCTGGATCAGGGTAATTAATATTGTTAAAATGTCCATACTTCCCAAAGCTATTTATAGATAAAGACAAAAAACAATCCTGAAATTTATATGAAACCAACAACAAATACCCCAAATAACCAAAGCAAACCTGAGAAAGAAGAATGCCTTTACTTCACACTTCTTGGTTTCAAGCTATAATATACAACTACAGTAATCAAAACAGTATGGTACTAGCCTAAAAACAGACACACAGACCAATGGAACAGACGTGAGATGCCTCATAAATCCATGCATACGTGGTCCACTAATATTTGGCAAGGAGGCCAAGAATACTTGATGGAGAAAAGAGAGTCTCTTCAATAAATGTTACTCGGAAAATTGGATATTACATTAAAAAGAATGAAACTAGACCGCTATGTTAACATCACTTACAAAAATTAAGTCAAAATAGATTAGACTTAAATGTCAGGCAGGAAACCATTGAATTCCTGGAAGAAAACATAGGAAAAGTTCACCAACTTCCAATTATAAGATAAATAAGTACTGGAGGTGTTATATATAGCATGATGACTATAGTTGACCCTATTGTATATCTGAAAGTTGCTAAGAGCAAATCTTAGCACATCACAAGGTGGTAGGTTCACAACACAATGAAAAAAAGCCCTTTTTTGGGTATCTATATAAAATGATAGTTGCTAACTAAACTTACATGGTAATCATTTCACAGTATGTACAATCAGCCAAGTCACTATGCTGTATGCCTTAAACTTATATAGTAGCATGTCAATTATATCTCAATAAAACTGAAAGAAAAAGTAAAAGGATTAGAATGAATAAGAGGAAACGTTAGGCATAAAATTTTTTTCCATGTTATTACATGTGATTGTGTGAATCTGTGTGTGTTTTTAGACTGGTTCAGAATATAAAATATATTTTTTACTTGGAGATTGTGATTAAGGAGTTCTGAAGTCATGAGAATAAGTTACATATTAAAAGTTTCCCAGTTCAGAAATAAATTAAAGGCATTTTTATTATATAATGTCAAAATAATATACACAGAAGGAAATTAACCCTACCCATCACTTTTGAAAAAGTTTAAAATGTTAATTAAAACTGCATGGAAAGTCTAAATATGATTTGAATGATTAATACTATGAGAAACATTACTTATCAGTTACTATAATTTATTCTAAAATTATAGCTAGTAAATCATCAATATTATTATTGTACAAATACAAATGTATTTAGTGCAATGGCAGAACTAAGAATTAAATCAAAGACTACTTATTTCTGACCTCAGTTTATATATATATATATATATATATATTTTTTTTTTTTTTTTTTTTAAACAGGGGAAGGGCAGAGGGAGAGAATCTCAAGTAGGCTCCAAACTCAGTGCAAAGCCTGACACTGGGTTTGATCTAACAATCCTGAGATCACAGCCTGAGCCCAAATCAAGAGTTGCTGGAACCTCAGACCTTAGTTATATTTAAAACAATAGCGTGGGCGGCCCGGGTGGCTCAGCGGTTTAGTGCTGCCTTCAGCCCAGGGCCTGATCCTGGAGACCCGGGATTGAGTTCCACATCGGGCTCCCTGCATGGAGTCTGCTTCTCCCTCTACCTGTGTCTCTGCCCCTCTCTCTGTCTCTCATGAATAAATAAATAAAATTTTGAAAACAGAAAAAACAATAGTGTGATCTAACTTTAAAGATTGTTTTAATAAATTAACTAGAATGCCTTTAAAATACTATATTAAATCTCTGTACAAATTTTGCACTATGTTTCACTAAGCATACTAAAAATTATAAACCCTTATTTCTTTGTTGTTCTGGAACATGAAATAATACTATTAATTCTGCTCTAATTTTGATCTTTCTAGAGAAATTATCAAGAAATGAGTATTAATTATTTATAGAATGTTCTTGACTACACATTTCCATGTAGTCTTATATTGAATTTGCAAGATTACTTTCATACATTCTATATATGGAATTTATTTTGAGATGTCCAATTAAGAAAAGTGTAAGAATTTGTCCTATATCAAATGAGTCAAAGAAAAAGCCATATGGAGTTAATTATATATTTTTTTTCATTTTATTTTAGACAGTGATTCATAGCATGCAGTGATTTCCACATTCCTTGGCAACCAAAGGATTATTTGGGTCAAAATGCCCATTTAACTAGAAGTCAATGCAGAATGAGATATGCATTTTAGTAAAGATTTTCTTTTTTCCAAGGTATAATGAGTAATGCCACCCATTAAAAGTTAATTTACTTTGTTAATTTAGTAATCAAATATGTAATTATATTTATAGGTCAATAGATGTGAATTGATTTGGTGGTGGCACAGCTTGAAATAATACGTACAGAACAGAAAAATGAATCCAGAAATGGGGACCTGCCATGTTTCCTCCTGAACACTACTGGCCATGTGCCCCCATTTCCTATTAGAGTCCACATTTATTCAACAAGCATTCTGATGGTTGCCTATGCTACAGATGGAATGCAAAATAATAAAATTATGATTGCTGGTGCACATCTTGAAATAATAGATTTCCTTATTAGAACTTTGCATCCAGCTGTGATATCTGAAAGAAACTGACACGGTTTCTAATTGAGCTGGCTAAATTCATGCACACATGACCCTTTGGTGTCTCCAGCCAAGGCCATGTGTAATTTCATAATAGGCTATGATTCAAAGTGTTTCTTTATAAAATTGCATGAAGTCCTTTTAAAATGACATCCAAGAACAAAGTCTTATTTTATTTAAACTTTGTTTCTCTTCATTTAGAATACAGCTTAGAATAGACTACTTGAGCTTACATTTTCTTAGTATTTCAAAGACAACTTTATTTCTTTCTGCATTAGAGATCAAGTAATGGTGGCAAATAAGCTTTGGAAGCCATGGAAATGATACTATTATTCAACGATTTTTTTAAGTAATTGCATAAATAATGAATACAATTAAAATATTAGAATTAAACTTGATATAGGAATACCTTATGGGAAAACATTCAAATAATAAACACATGCCAGGAAATTTTACCTAGTAAAAACAAATTTTTAAACAGTATTTCTATTTAGTAGAGATTACTGAAAAGATGAACCTCAGTTGAGAATCCTACTACATTAAAAGGCTGAATTCAGTTCCAATGTTTCTGTTAATTCTTTGTGCTATGAAGTGGTAAAGGCATGGGATAGATGGCTTTTGTTTACTGGAGAACTTTAATAAGGTTTTATACAAACATAGATCAACCCAGAGCCTACTTTATATTGGAGGATATTAACACATTTGAGCATGATGCATATTAAGAATTAAGAAGTGTTTGTGTCATAAGCTGGTTTATAAGTTAGTGTTTGCTGGTTTGCTGTATAATATGCCATTCCCCAAACGAGAGATTTAAAACAGCAACTACATATTTATTTCCTATTCTGCAGACTGAGTTCAGATGGATATTTTTCTGATCTATACCAATTTTGTCTGATATTGCCTGAACTGCTCCTGTATCTTTGGTTCATTGATATGTTGGATGGAGCTGGCTGGTTAATAGCTTCAGGTAGGAAGGCTTGGATGACTGAGACTTGTTCTGGTAGGCTAACAGATGCTCATTTATTTACATGGAAAACTGTAAAGTTATTATAATAGCAATATGACAAGCCCCCAAACACAATCCCTTGGCCTCTTCTTGCTTCATATTGCTAATACCCAAATTAAGATTTCAACCAATGAATTTTGGAGGGGACACAATTTAGTCTGTAACAGCATTCTGAGGACTAAAAATGAGATAATATATACATAATCTATAGCACAATGACTAAAACCTAGAAATGTTCAGGAAAGTCAGCCATTATTGTTATATATCACAAGCATCATTACTCTATCATTTAGAAGTGACATTGAAAAACTTGAATAATATGGGTATGACATTAACACCATATACAGAATGAATAATAGCAACAAACCAGCCATGTATTCCTGAATATTCTTATTTACTATGTAGAAGAAAATATTTGGGGAAAATAACAGGAAAGTTATCTTGAAAATATTATTATATGTGTTTTATAAAACAGAGAGTAGAACAATTTTTCTTTGTCCCCTATGACAGAATTTGGATAATCTGGTAGAAATATTAAGTAGGAACATTTCAGCTCCATGTAAATAAGCACACTTTGCTGATCACAGAGTAGGTTTCTGTAAAAAATGGTGAGGTTCACATGTTGGAAATATTTCAAGCAAAGGACAGACTTCATGCTCTGGGATGTGGTTTGGTGATAGATTGGCTTCAATGACTCTAAGGTAAATTCCAATGCCTAAACTGTGATGTTACTGATTTAAATCAATGAGGTTATGTGGGATTGAGATCATTTAGAACAATGCAGTACAGACTGAGACGTAAATGTTTTTTGAACTCAAACTAAATTGAGTTGAGCTCAGCAACTGTCTGTAATTTGAGAGATTCTTCTTGATTTCACATATTCTTTGAAATCAAATTTAGTATTAAAATTAATGATATATGGGACACCTGGCTGGTTCAATTGGTGAAGCTTGTGAGTCGTGATTTCAGGATTGTGAGTTCACAGCCTGCATTGGGTGGAGAGATTACTTAAAAAATAAAATCTTTTAAAAACTAACTAACTAAATAAAATAAAATCTTAAAAAAATACAACTAACTATACATAATAGCTTTTTAATAGAACCTACAGGGTAATTGGCTGAGAGAATAATTTTGACGTATCAGTGATCTGCTCAGGAATATTGTGTTTTTATTTTCATTTTTGCTTTTTCATAATTTGAAACCAGAGCTAAGTCTATACATGTAAAGTATCTCAATATTAGCTGAAATTCTTCAGAATGTTAGATGCGTTTTGACTTCTATAAGAGAAAATAATGTTAATGATTGAATTTCTCCCAAATACTAGTTCTCCTGAAACAAACACCTGATGCTTGACTCTGTTATTTTTTACACTGTTTATCTCAATATATCATTAATTTCATATTTAAAAAATTAATTTTGTAAAATTTAGAATAATCTTAATTCAACCAAACAAAATGTTGATTACCTTCTATTTCAGGGAAATTATCATAACCACATTTTATTTCGTGATTAATTTTCACATTTTTATTAGTCAAAATTAGTAAAGTCTATATTAGAGTAACAAGTAAACTGAAATATCAGTGAATGAAAGCTACATAGATTTATTGTTCATGGTGTGTTTGGTACCATGGCTTTAGTAGCTTTCTGGAATTTTCTGGTAATTCAAGAAACAAGATGACTTCCATTCTGTGCATTGGCTTGTTAAATACTTGTTTTATGATGTCACTACAGAAAAGTAGGAGAGGTATAGAGAAGGTTTTAGACCCAAATCTCCAGGTACTATATATGTCCAGCAAATGCCAATTGCCAGAACTCCATCACACAGCCTCAAAACAATTGCAAGCACCAAAGCTGAAAAATCATATGGTCTTTTATGACAAGGAGGAGAAAATGAAATAGGAAGTTGTAAAACATATAGCATGAGCTCTGCTATCATAAGGACATATTCTTAAGAAAGAAGAGGGTCAGAACTTTCTAAGCAAGTGAGATCTAAAGGAGTGAGACTAATAAAGGACAAAGCTGTGGAGGTAGCTAAAATTAAGGAAACATGTACTGATGAGAATCTAGTCACAACCTTAGTCTAGTAAACGAGGGAGAGGAAAATCAGTGGATTATTAAAATCAAGGGGCCAGTTCAGTTATTGAAAAAGTGATATTGGAGCAAGTAAGTAGAGAGATAAGGTCAGCATGTGCTGGGCCTGCTGAGTAGAAGAATCAAACATGGTCAACTGTATCAATTTTCAAAGATATATTTAACGCTCTCTCTTAAGCAAGAATATACATTCCCATGCTTTTAAACTCTGGGCTGGAAATATAACTTGCACTGACCAATGAAATACAAATGTAAGTAACAGGTGTCGCTTCTAGTGAGTAAGTGTTAAAAGCCAGTGTGTATTTTTTTTAAGATGCCTTTCCCTCATTCTCTGAACATTAAAGCTGTGTTGAGATACAGACTCTGTCAGCCTGGTATTTTAAGCAACTGAAATGAACAGATCCTCCTCACCACCCGGTAAACATGCGGTGTGAGCTAGAAATAAACTTCGTAGTTTTAAGTCACTGAAATATTCAGGATGTTGGTAATTGCAGAATAGCTTATCTCTTTCTGACTGATAAGAAATAGAGACCCAGAATAGGGTCATGATGTATCAGAAAACTACCTTATGTATTTTGTAATCAGGGAAGAATCCTATTATTGAGGCCTAGGAAAAGGTAATTCATATTACGCAGAAGTTTAACATCCATTTGGATAAGTTGGAAAGCCGCTGAGGTAGTTAATATTTCCTACTTTTCTAAGAAAGAAGGAAAAACAAAAGAGACTAAGCATGTGGCTCACAAAAGTATGATAAACTCAAAGTACCCAGCATTCCTTAGTGTGTATGTAATTATAGACACGATAGCTATGCCACTATGGGCATAGAATTCTACAATAATGTACAAGTAGATGATACACATAGATGACTCTGTCTATCTTGTTGATTGCTATTATTCCAAGCACATAGAAAATGCCTAGACATAGTATTGTCATAAATATTGCAAAATGTTTCTTATAATATTTTGTCTTTCTAAAAAAAAGAAGAAGAAAAGAAAGAGGGGAGGGATGAGAGAGAGGGGAAGAAATGATACCAAAATTATTATCTATATTTGCTCTTTCCTTTTTAATTTTTTCATATTTTTCTTTTTTTTTTACCAGTAGAATTAAAAGTAATGAAGTTTAACTTATGCAGCTTTTGAGTCTTATAGAATCTAGAAATACTTGTTCTCTTAAAAACACTGCCTACCACATAAGCTTTGGCTGCTCCAAAATGGTATCCTGATAATAGACGAAGTCGTTGACCTTGTTCTTCATTTATACTGATTCTTCCATGAATAACTTCTCCATTATTGATAGTTTCTCAAATTTTCTCATTAACTCCACCCTTTGCCCCAGAAATTGACCACCACTCTTTATTCTCTGTATGAATGGAAAGGTCTGTATATGGAAAGTCTATCATTTATTGGATTTTCTATACAAGTTTAGCCTTACCTCTTCCTGATATCTTTTTACCTTTGTCTTGAAAAAGTCTTCAATTCATTTTATGGTTTATTTTTTGCCCCAGTTAATTTATATTTACCTTCCTTTACTTAATTACATAAATGGAATACTATTGTTTGTCAGAAATCTTGCTCTTACTAACTTCTGTTCAAAAACTTTTTTCTATATAGAAACTCTGGGACATTATTTTATGACCCTTGACCAGGTGATTAAGTGCCCGCCTTGCTTATTTCTCTGACAATTAAAAAAATTATATCCATTTAAATAGGATTTTTTTTCTCTTTCCAAATACTTTAGACTTTTCCAGGTTATGCTGTCTCTGTACTGAAAAAAGTAGATATTTTAAAATTGCCAGTATTATGATACTCTAAGCATTTTTTTCAATTCTGCTGATTCATTTACATCTTTTGTTAGTATATTATATTCAGTTACCATTCTTATCCAGATACTTTAATCCAATTCTTTATTCTTATAGAATGGCTCTATTATCTTATACAATAAGCTTTTTAAACATGTTTTTCCAGTTAAAAATATACCTGCCCTACGACCCAGCAATTGCACTGTTGGGGATTTACCCCAAAGATACAAATGCAATGAAACGCCGGGACACCTGCACCCCGATGTTTCTAGCAGCAATGGCCACGATAGCCAAACTGTGGAAGGAGCCTCGGTGTCCAACGAAAGATGAATGGATAAAGAAGATGTGGTTTATGTATACAATGGAATATTACTCAGCTATTAGAAATGACAAATACCCACCATTTGCTTCAACGTGGATGGAACTGGAGGGTATTATGCTGAGTGAAGTAAGTCAGTCGGAGAAGGACAAACATTATATGTTCTCATTCATTTGGGGAATATAAATAATAGTGAAAGGGAAAATAAGGGAAGGGAGAAGAAATGTGTGGGAAATATCAGAAAGGGAGACAGAACGTAAAGACTGCTAACTCTGGGAAACGAACTAGGGGTGGTAGAAGGGGAGGAGGGCGGGGGGTGGGAGTGAATGGGTGACGGGCACTGGGTGTTATTCTGTATGTTAGTAAATTGAACACCAATAAAATATAAAAAAAAATAAAAATAAAAATAAAAAATCAAAAAAAAATAAAAAATAAAAAATAAAAAAATAAAAAAAATAAAAAATAAAAATAAACATGTTTTTCCTCCAGCTTTATTGAAATATAATTGGTGCATAATGTTGTATAAGTTTAAGGTGTGCACCATGTATCTATTACAAAATGATTACCACAATAGTGTTAGTTAACACTTCCATCATCTCACATAGTTTTTATGTATGTGGTGAGAACACTTAAGATGTATTCTCTTAGCAAGTTTCAAGAGTACAATACAGTATTTTTAACTATAGTTATCATAGGGACGCCTGGGTAGCTTAGCGGTTTAGTGCTTGCCTTCCGCCCAGGGTGTGATCCGGAGTTCCAGGATCAAGTCCCACATTGGGCTCCCTGCATGGAGCCTGCTCCTCCCTCTGCCTGTGTCTTTGCCTCTCTCTCTGTGTCTCTCATGAATAAAATAAAATCTTAAAAAAATTTTATTCATCATAGACCCTGAAACCATAAAACTTCTTAGAAGAAACTATAGGAAAAAAAAAAAAAACTCAACATTGGTCTTGAAAGCAAACTTTTTGATATGACACCAAAAGCACAGTAGATAAAAACAAAAAATAAGTGGGACTATATTAAACCTCAAAGCTTTTGCATAGCAAAGGAAACAACAAAAGGAGAAGGTAAACTATGGAATGCAAAAAATATTTGCAAACCATTTATCTGATGAGGGGTTGATATCCAAAATATCTAAAGAGCTTCATGCAACTCAGTGGCAAACAAACAAATGGCAACAAAAACAAACAAAAACTAATTTAAAAATGGGCAGAGGATCTGAATAGAACATTTTTCCAAAGAAGATAGATAAATAGCCAATAGGTGCATGAAAAGATATTCAACATCACAAATCATCATGGAAATTAACTCAAAACTAGAGTAAGATATTCACACTTGTTAGAATGGTTATCATTAAGAAAACAAGAGATAAGAAGTATTGGCAAGAATTGGAGAAAAGAGATGTCTTGTGCACTGTTGGTTGGTAGCCACTATGAAAAACAGTATGGAGGCTCCTCACAAAATAATTTTTTTTCAAAAAATTAAAAATGGAATTACCATATGATCTAGCAATTCCACTTCTGGGTATATATCTAAAAGAAATGAAGTAAGGATCTTGAAGTGATATCTGCATTCCCATGCTTATTGCAGCATTATTCACAATAGCCAAGATATGGAAAAACAATCTGAGTTTCCATATGAATATATGTTATATATGGAATGTTATTCAGCCATGAGAAGAAAATCCTGCCATTTGTGAGAACATGGATGGACCTTGACGATGCTAAGTAAAATAAGTCAACAGAGAAAGACAGTATTGTTTGATCTTACTTATTATGTGAAATCTAAAAAAAGCTGAACTCATAAAAACAGAGAGTAGAATAGCAGTTGCCAGGGACAGGGGCTGGGAGGTGAAAATGGGGAAATGTTGGTCAAAGGGTACAAACTTCCGATTATAAGATGAAAAGTTCTGGGGGGCCCAATGCACAGCATGTTGACTACAATAGACTTTTATTTACTTTTCACCCTCTTCTGGATTCATTTGAAGTGCTTTTAAATACTAAAAATGTCTTAAATGTGGAAATGGCATTCATTATATCTTTAAAGAAATTTTCTTTCTCGTCTGCTTTTGATAATATACAAATTTAGAACCCTAATATTTTTCATCCTGGCTCCTGACATTTTATGAAAAATAAAATTTTTATATATTCCAAATATCTATATATACATAGTAAAACTCCTCTGGGTAAAAGCTATAGTAATTCATTCATTTATTATTGTATTTGCTTATTGATTTATTCTGCATAAATTGTTTTGAGAGCCAAACAGATACCAGAAACTGTGACAGATTCTTTGGATACAAAGACAAAGAAATGTCGTGTCTGCTTTCAAGTAGCTCGCAGTGTAGTAAGGAGATCCCCTTTCTGTCATTTAATACATATTTACTGAGCATCTAATTATTATGTGCCATCCACTGTTCTAGGTAGTGAGGATACAATGGTGACAAGAAAGGCAAATACTCGTGTCTTTGTAGGACTTATATTTTAGAGAGGGGAGGGAAGGGTAGACAACCAAGAAACAGCAATAATAAGCGTTTAATACATTACATTATAAAAAATGCTTTAGAAAAATTACAGAGGCCCCTGCATGCCTCAGTGGTTGAGTGTCTGCCCCGGGTCGTGATCCTGGGGTCCTGGGATTGAGTCCTGCGTCCAGTTCCCTGCGTGAATCCTGCTTTTCCCTCTGCCTATGTCCCTGCCTTTCTCTGTGTGTCTCTCATGAATCAATAAATAAACTCTTAAAAAAAAAAGAAAAGAAAAAGTGGGTCAAAGAAGACTAAAAGTGGGAAGAAAGAAAAGTATATGGTATTAAATCCTAGTCAGGAAGGCCATATTGAGAAGATAAGACTTATATAAAGATTTAAAGGAAGTGAGGGTATTAGCCAAGGAAGTGTGGGAAAAGTGAGTTCTAAGCAGAAGGAACTTCTAGAACAAAGGTTAAGGTGAACCAAGCCAAACTCTTAGTATCAGTGTGAATGGATTAATGTGAACGAAGGAAAGAAAAATAGGAGACAGGGTCAGAGTGATAACAAGGGACAGAAGATGTAGGTTATTTTTAAAACTTTGGCTTTTACTATCTGTGCAGTTATTTTGAGCAGAGGAGGAACACACTATGATTAATGCTCTGAAATCATCGATCAGGATATGCATGCAAAATACAAGAAAACATATACAAATAAAGATGCATATAATACAATGTTATAATTGCTATAATAGTATAAGGCAGAAAAAAATAATACAAGGCAGAAAGGTAACTCAAGGGCAGGAGTGCTATGTCTGCTGTCTTCACAGAGGTTGAAGAAACCCATGTACTTACTTCCCCTTTTATCACTTGACACAACAATAGTGACTTTTTCTAAGAAACGGCTTTCTCCTGTGAAGTCCATGAAGGCAGAACCTTATCTATCTTGCTCTCCACAGTAGCCTAAGTGCCTTATACATTGTCTGATACATATAAATTAGTTTTTGATGAATGAGGAGAATAGGAGTTATTCAAGAATTGAAGCAGTGGCCTTCCAGATCACACACACACACACACACACACACACACACACACACACACACACAAGGTATATAGGTGGGCTCTGTATGGCACTTTGTTACCCCCTTTTTAGCAATGATGACACAGGACTAAAGATCTTTAATTGACTATTTTTTTCAACTATAGGTATAATGTCATCTTTGCTTCCTAGTCAATCAAAATTTATACTTGTTTTTCTTTCCATGGGTTGCATACATACGCTTTAAATCAGAATTATGGCTGTATTCTCTAAGTGTTTTCTTGGATCTTCTTAGGTTAATACCTCTCTAAGGGAGCTCAACTGCTCTTACCTCAAATACTCTCTCTATGCTAATGACTCCCTTAAATCTGTCTCAAGCTCCCACTTGTTCCTGAGCTCCAAGGCTCACAGATAACAACGTATCCTAAATACTGTCATTTAACTTTCCCACAGGTTTTTAAAACTTGCTCTCTATCCATTTCCTGACTGGATTTTTGTTTTGTTTTGTTTTGTTTTGTTTTGGGTGTTGAGTTTGATAAGTTCCTTAGAGATTTTGGATATTAGTCCTTTATCTGATAAGACATTTGCCAACATCTTCTCCCATTCTGTAGGTTGCCTTTTAGTTTTGTTGATTGTTTCCTCCTGATAAAGTCCTAACAGTTCATTTTTGCTTTTGTTTCACTTGCCTCTGGAGACCTGTCTAGCAAGAAGCTGCTGTTGCTGAGGTCAAAGAGGTTTCTGTGTTCTCTTCTCATATTTTGAGACTTCTGCCTCACATTTAGGTCTTTCATCTACTTTGAATTTATTTTTGTGTATGGTGTGAGAAAGTGGTCCAGTTTCATTCTTCTGCATGTTGCTGTCCAATTTTCCCAACATTATTTGTTGAGGAGACTGTGTTTTTCGCATTGGATATTCTTTCCTGCTTTGTCAAAGATTAGTTGGCCATAAAGTTGAGGGTCCATTTCTGTTTTTTTTTTTTATTTATTTATTCTGTTCCATTGATCAGCATGTCCGTTTTTGCACCAGTACCATACTGTCTCGATGATTACAGTAATACAGCTTGAAGTCTAGAATTGTGATGTCTCCAGCTTTAGTTATCTTTTTCAACATTCCTTTAGCTATTTGGGGTCTTTTCTGGTTCCATACAAATTTTAGAATTGTTTGTTCCTGCTTTGTGAAAAATGCTGGTGTTATTTTGATAAAGATTACATTAAATGTGTGGATATTCTTACACAGTTGGTGGGAATGCAAACTGGTACAGCCAATATGGAAAACAGTGTGGTGGTTCCTCAAAAAGATAAAAATAGAGCTACCCTACAACTCAGCAATTGCATTAGTTGGTATTTATCCAACGGATACAAAAATAGTGATTTGAAGGGGGCACATGCACCCAAATGTTTATAGCAGCAATGTCCACAATTGCCAAAATATGGAAAGAGCCCGGGTGTCCACTGATGGAGAAATGGATAAAGAAAAAAATATATATATAATAGAATATTATTGGGCCATCAAAAAGAATTAAATGTTGCCATTTCCAATGAGATGAATGGGATTAGAATGTCAGACAAAGACATATACTATATGATTTTACATGTGGAATTTAAGAAACAAAACAGATGAACATAGGGGAAGGGAAGAAAAAATAAAATAAGATTAAAAACAGAGAAAGAGGAAAACCATGAGACTCTTAACTATAGAGAACAAACTGAGGGTTGCTGGAGGGGAGTGGGTGGGGAGATGGGGTAATTGGGTAATGGGCATTAAGGAGGCACCTGATGTAATGAATATTGGGTGTTATATGCAACTGATGAGTCACTAAACTCTATCTTAAACCTATTAATAATCTACTATATGTTAACTAATTTGAATTTAAATAAAAAAAAAACTTTCCCTACCTCTCTGACTTTTTTTTTTTCTATATTTCATTGAATGGCACTAAGAACCACCAAATTTCTTAAGTAACCTGGTCTTTAGCTTGATTCCTTCCTCCTCTTTGCTGTGCACTTTCAATCACCAAATTCCAAGTATTCTAGTTCCAGATGGCTAGTGAATTTGTCATTTCTTTCTATCCCCATTGGCAACCTTCTTTCAGTTCCACCATCAACTCAGACCAAACCTACATGAACAGCATAGCATTTTTGCCCCGATTTCAACTTCTCTTCACATTTCTGTCAGGATGATCTTTGCAAAATGCAAGTCTTATCCTGGCATTTCCTGCATGGATGCATGAGACTATGAGAATAGGAGCCACACATTAAGGATGGTACAGGGACTACAAATAATGAAACTGAGTCCTTGATCTCTAGGAAATAGCCACACCAGCCATGGCCTTCTCAGCCCCATGTTTTTTTTTTTTTGTTTGTTTTTTTTTTTTAATAAGAGAGAAAAATAAACCTTTGTCTTACTTAACCACACATTTGGTTTTGTGTTACATGCAGTGAAATATAATTTTAATTGCAGGATGACCACATGATTTGTCAGAAAGGATAAAAATATTTAAAACAAGGCCCCTTTTTCAAAAAATTATTATGACCTTCAAGGTGTTGACATCAGAGCATTAACCAAGCACAGGCCTCCATTAAGCCAACATTCCTATGAGACTGCATAAATCACAAACTCATGAAATCAGAACTGTTGATTGAATGATTCCTGTTGCTCTCTGGTAAATTACGAAGTTCTAAGCTTGCTTTACTAGACCCTTCTAATCTGGCATTTGCTTGTCTTTCCAGATTCTTCCCTCGACACTTGCAATCTATGTTGCAATCATAATGAATTGTCATCAGCTTCCTTGTATCCCTGGGTTATGCCTACCAACAAACCTCACCTTATGTCTTTATCTAGCTAACATTTATTCACCTTTAATGATTAAACTTCGAGGTCACTTCTTTCCAGGAGCCTTCTCTAGCTTTACAAACCCAGCTTAGAAGTTCTCAATATAAATTTGCATTGAAATTTGTACTTCTTATGCATTCATAAAATATATTTTTAATTATTTTATGTCCAACTACACTGTAGTTGCAGTGCATTCTTTGTGAATGAATCATGTATCCCTTACTCAATTTTATATTCTTTGCATCTAACACAGAATTTGGAATATAGAAGCTGCTTAAATATTTGCTATTGGATATGGAATGAAAGATACCTTTTAAGAAGTAGAAGATTATGAATTTTATTTCCAAGATTGTTTTCCAGTGTTTCAATAGGCAAATTTAAAGATGAGGATAAAATAGTAAATCAGATAGATAAAAACTGTTAGCCTTTGAAAGGTAACATGTTTAAATGTATGAAGTCCATAGTTAATACTCAAAGCCTAATGGGACACAAAAAATGCCATTTATCCCAGTTGTAATATTCAATATGCAGGGTGCCATAGCCAGTGTGGTACTGAGCATCTAAAACCAAGAACCCAGATTAATATTTTTAAATGTGGTATATAATGAAAGAATAATGTCTATGGAGCTTTTAAATAAGTCCCATTTTCATTTAAGAAATGCTTTATGTCCATCCAAATATTTTTTGTGCATATATTAACACAGGGTAGGGGTGCCTGGCTGGTTCCGTTGGTAGAATGTGTGACTCTTGACCATGGGATTGCGAATTTGAACCCCACACTGGGTGTAGAGATTACTTAAAAATAAAATCTAAAAATAAACAAATAAACAGAAAACACAGGGTAAACTTCAGGAAGTTGGGAGGTGTTTAGGGGAGGGTGTAAAAGCCAGTATACCTCTCACTGACAAGTCACAAGAATTAGCAGCTACAGATCCAAGAGAAATCAGTGCAGCCAGCTGGCACCTTATCTTTTTAAAATGTGCAGAAGTAGTGGCCTTTTTTGGTCTGGGTATGTATGCTTGCTACTGTATGTACTTAAACTGACCATTTCAATGATATAAAACAATAGGGATTCAATTATTTACTGGATTTCTTACATCTATCAAAACACTTGTTTCTAGCTAGAAAACAGGATTCTTCTCTGTCCCTTAAACATTACACATAGGTCTCTGATTACTCAGAATTTATCTAACAATAATTTCTGAAATTATGACTTTGGTTAGCTATAAAGTGAGAGCATAGCTATGTGTGTGTGTACCCTCTGTGTGCATGTGTGTGTGTGTGTGTGTGTGTTGGTTAATTTGCTTTCTGAGTTTGAAATATAGAAGCTCATTTTAATTTTTCAAAATCAGTTGCCATTAATTCACTTCTTTTGAGTCTGATTTATCTTTCAATTGCCTGGCTTAACTGCAACTATGTGCTTGCTTGTGTTCACCTGTTCTTTCACTTGTGCGCGCGCTCTCTCTTTCTCTCTCTCTCTCTCTCTTTTTTTCTCCATACCTCCTTTCCTCCCTTTCCCTCTCCCTCTCCCCCTAATAGAGTTTAATTCTGTTTCTAATGACCCTTTACTTTCTTTCCTTTTGAATTTCTCTCCATTTCTTCTTTTAGATGTTTTACCTAACACCTTTCTTTTCATCCACTAATCAAGGAAAATGCATTTCTTTTCTTTGGAGGCACATGCCATGCCTCTCCTTCCTCAGTCTTCCTACTTCTGCCTTCTTTCTTATCTCTTCTTTATACCTTGCTAGCCTGTTTTTCCCTGTTTTCTATCAACCACTTTTTGTAATCCCCCTGATGTTTGATCTTTCTTATTTCTCCCTCCACTAGCATTTTGCTCTTTTCTTTGGACAGTGCCACATAAAGGAAACCTGAGACAAATCCAGAGAGAGCTGTTTAAACCTAGTTTGTCTCTTGGTCCCTGCTTAGCCTTGGAAAAGTAATTGGCCTTCTCTGGGTCTCAGTTTCCTTCCCAGTGAAACTGAGATCATAACAGACATCTTCTGTGATTGTTGCCAAGATTAGAGATAATGAAGGTAAAGAGCCAGGCTTGTTACCAGCACTCCACACTAGAGAGCCGTTCTTGTAATTTTCATCATTACTGCCCCAGTAGCATTACTGTATTCACTAGTGTAGAGGCTAGTAGTTTTGTTGATTCATTTTTCCTTTCAAAGTAGACCCTTGAAGCTGCACAGCCAAGCTTGCTTCCATTTAAATTTGACATGTTTTGGGGCAGTTTGTACAAAGAAAAGTTAAATCCAAAGGTTACATTAACTGTTTTTTTGTTTTCATTAAAACAAAAAACCAAAAATCCCCCACAATATGTATTGGTCTTCTATATAGCAAATGTTATATCTAGCTATCTTTATGTCTTCAGACTCTGTTTCTGGTGGCCAATTATCAGCTACATCCCTGTTCTGTCCTAAATCTACTTATACAAGTAGATAAACAGCCTTTTTTGGAAATGGTATGTTATCCTTTTACTGCACACTTTAAAGTAGACGTAAGTATACTTACTTTATACTTACTTTTCCTGGAACTAAGATGACATTATTTTTAAACTTAATTTGGGTAATTTAAAAACAGAACTACCCAGAATAAAATTCAGGGGCTGCCCACCAAGCAAAGTTCCTCGGGGCGATGTGAGCAGATTCACAACACTCAATCTCACCAGCAATCAAAGAAAAACTATTGTCCCTTCAAGTCCCCTCCTAAAAAAGCAAGCCCAGGACCTTGTTTGACTCTTGGATATCAGAGACAACACATATCCTACTTGGGCATGCTCCTTGGTCTTTTATATGGACTAATCTGCCTACAGATTAGTGCAGCCCAAACCAACTATCTGCAGGGGAAGTTTTCTATCAAGCCATGGCATACTCTCCATCAACGGGGCCACACAACTCAAAGAAAAATTCTTGAAAGAAAAATTCTCTTTGATAATTTTTCAATTGGAACCTCTGGGGAAAAAAGTCAGCCTCAAGGACAAATAATCCTTATGGTTTTGGATTTATTATTTCCCCTACAGAGATTATTTCCCATCAAATTTACTTTCTTTGGAAAGCAGTTATTAACCTGAAGGGTCAATTTCCAGTGAGAGCTCTTTGTGGGTTGCAGAGGACTCCCTTCTTGCTGTATCTTCACATGGCAGACAAGGGGACAGTTGGGACTCTCTGGTGTCTCTTCTTAAAATGCCATTAATCCCATCATGAGGGCCCCATCCTCATGACCTCATCTTATTCCAATTATTTCCAAAAGACCCATCTTCAACTACCATTGCATTGGTAGTTAGAGATTCAACATATTAATTTTGGAGGGACATAAACATTCAGTTTATAAAAGTCTGCTACTAGGCTCTCATCAAAACTGAACACCTGACCCAATATCCTGTTAGGGATGTGGAAAATAAGAGTGGCCAAACTGGCTGCTCTCCAGCAATCTGCTATGGTCTGAATGTTTATATTTCCTCCTCCCACCTTAATTGATGTATTAAAATCCTAATGCTCAATGTAATGATATTAAGATAAATGAATGGGATTAGTACTCATAAAAGAGACCCCATAGAGCCCTTCAACAACCTCTGCAATGTGAGGATCCAACAAAAAGTCTATAATCTGGAAGATAGCCCTCACCTGATCATGCAGGTACTGTCATCTCAGACTTCCAGTCTCCAGAACTTTGAGAAATAAATTTCTGTTGTTTATAAATCTCCAAGTCTGTAGTATTTTGGTATAGCAACCTGCATAGACTAAGACATAGTCCTTCCCAAGTCAAGGACTAGATTCAATTATCTGAACAGAGTTGAGAACCCTGAAGCTTACCAGCTTGAGAGGCCATGTGGAAGGCAGTTCCCCCTGAGTATCCCAAATGTCATAGGTCCATGTGGGAGGAGTATCTAGGAACTCTAATGACATTTTCTTTTCAAGGGTGACACATGTGCACTTAGCACTATGCATCTTGTTTAAAAGCCAGGCATTAGATTGCCTGCCCCCAAGACCATGGTAGGTTTCATTGTAGGGACAGCATTAAAGACCTTTAACTGTTAAAATAAACCAGTAGATTATCTTTGAAACAGGCTACTCTTAGTTACAAGAGAAATTCCCAGAGGGATAACTAATTAATTATATACACCCAGAAGATGTGGTAGTCACCCAATTAGAAAAGGTGTTATGAAATTTGTCCCAGACTTCAGTAGGCTGAATTCCTGAAAGAAAAAAAAAAAACAAAAAACAACAAAACAAAACAAAACAAAAAAAAAAAACTTCACTGGCTGTTTGTCCACTAATACCTATTTCTCAAGTTTTCTTCTTGCTTTGTAAACTACACTATCCCTATTTCTTTTGTCCTGGCCATCCCATCTGTTTCTGTACTCAGTAGGTCTGCAAACTCTGTTCTCTTCCCATCACATCTTTTCCCTTCTCCATTTTTCTGCTTCAATAACTTCAACTCTCACCTACATGCAACTAATGTCCATATCCATATTTTTCTCTTAAACATCTTTTGTCAGGTCTACCCCATATATCCAGCTGCCAGATATTTTATGTAAACATCTCACTTAATCCTCACACTAACCTATCATGTAGTATTTATCCCCATTTTACAGATACTAAAACTGAGATCTGAAGAAGTCCTGTAACAAAATGGCAAAACCTAATTTTGAACCCATGGGTTAAACACTGTTCTTTTCCACTTCCCTCCTCATCTGTGTGATTAAAAAAAAAGAAGAAAAAGTAAATTAGGATTACCCTTAAGACTCATACCATGCATACCATTTGTTGTAGAAAAGTTTGAATTTCTTTTCTTGGATACAAGAGACACTATGACATGGTTTTCCAATAATTTCCCAACTCATAATCTCAGATTGGATCATATTGAACTACTCACATTTTTCTGAAAACAACAACAACAACAACAACAACAACGACAACAACAACCACCTTGTTTTTCTTTGCCTTTGTATATTTTAAGTTCTTTGGAATGCCCATTTCTTTTTTTAATCAATCTAGAACATTTATTTTAGTATTTTTTTCTCTTCCTTAATTCTTTAACCATTACCTACATAGAGTATCTTCCAGTGTGTCGGCATATTGTAACATTTTTTAAATATGATATTTGTTTCTCTGTCTTCCTAGATTTTGAGCTCACCAAAGATAGGGATACATACATAATGTAATCTTGATTTAAACCCTAGATATTTACATTTTATTAAGTAGATCAAGTAGCTGTGGTATTGGCTTCTGGCTTTGAAAAGTATGTCAGCCACATTTTGTTTATATGATATTAAGCAAATCTGTTATTTTTCTCATAATAATGTTTATGCTTAAATTTGCAAAATTTCTTAGCTGTTAAAACTCTGGATGTACATATAATCATTTTCCCTATTCTTTCCCCAGCTGTCTTGGGAAGAGCAGACTAGGATCTTCATCACAGTGAAAATCCTCCTCCCCCATTGCTCCAGGGCTTCTGGCATCATAGGAGCTAATGTAGAGATTTCCTTTAATGTATAAGAAATCATGAGATCATTATAAGTGTGATAGGAATTGGACACTAGAATATTTCTTCTGGGTTTGAAGCCAATTATTACTATAGAGAAACAAACAACCAAAAGATCTAGATCTAATAATTTCATCAGTTCTCTTGTTACTATTCTTAGTTGCCTCTACTTAACTGGAAATAATTTCACTTAAAAAATTCCCACGGCCCTAACATTAAAATCTTCATTGGCCCCAATTTTTTTATTACTGTGTTGAAGAAACTCAGTGAGCTATTTCCTGGTGATTCTTTCTACTTTCTGTCCTGGGATAGGCATTTGTTTCATGGCAGTATATGCTAGAGCAAATACAAACAGACTCTTGACACTCAAGACTTGCATTTAATCCATTCCATTTCCAGGGTTCTTTAGCCACAGTATTTTTAACTCAGCTTTTCCAAACACACTGCTTTAACAAATATTCTTTCAGATGTGACAAGTGAGATCACTCTGGGGAATTCCCTGGATCTTTCTATTATAGTCCCTAGCTAACAGATTTTGAAAGTTTCAACCCACACATGTTTCTGCTATGGTAACATCTATGCTAATAATAAGATAAAAAATGTATTTCAAAATCCTGCACTGAACTATAAGTCAAATTGCATTTTTATAGTCATTGTTAGAATGTAATTTAGAATATATATATGTATGTATTTTATATATGTATATATATAAAATCTAGAAGACATTAAGGAAACCACTCAACATTTTTTGAAAAAATAAAAAAATAATATCAGGCTTTGGTGAGAAATATTGCTTCTAAGTGTTGTTAACTCTTTATTTATATATTTTGTCTTCAAGTATTTGAATCTATTGGAGCCTTTGTAACTATTGAATACTGAATATATGTTGTATTTTTTTAAAAGATTTTATTTATTTATTCATGAGAGACACAGAGACAGAGAGAGGCAGAGACACAGGCAGAGGGAGAAGTAGGCTCCATGCAGGGAGTCTGATGTGGAACTCAATCCTCGGTCTTCAGGATCACACCTTCGGCCGAAGGCGGTGCTGAGCCACCCAGGCTGCCCAATAAATGTTGCATTTTTAAATCGTAGTTTATTCCAAATGTATTAAGGCTAAATGCACAATATTTGATTTATAAATATGACTTAAGCACCTGCTGAAATTTCAAAAAAATATAATAAAAATCCAAAAGCTATTATATAAATGAATTTTAATTGAAGATGTGATACAAAAGTAAGTTACTTTTTAAAATTTGTGTTTTACAGAGAGACCCCTAGCGTCACAAAGACATTCTACATGTTACTTTGGATAATACTATGGCCCTAAGATATAATTTTCCAAGAAAATCAGGACTTTTGTCTGCTTTATTCACAGTTGTAATCTAAAAGGTCTAACAATAGTGCTTGACATACAGTAAACACAAAATATTTGTTGAAAGAATAAATAATCACTTCTTGACTTTCAGATCAATAGATATAAAGTTTTGGAATATTAACCCCATAATTCATCATGATCTTCTTTGCTTTTTATTAACTATTTGGTCCTCATAGGAGATAGATAATACTTCATTTTAATTCATGGAAAAGACTGAATAAAGAGACAATTGATGAGGATTGTTTTTTGGGGGACAAAACAATGAGAAGGTGAACATTTTTACAAGGTAAAATAAGTTGATTCTGTTGCATTCTATGATAAGATTATTGTTTTTCTGTCTCATTTTTTTCTTAATCAAGAAGCAAAATAATGAAGTAGACAAAAAATTGGAGTAAACATTCAAGTTCTCTTCTGGAATGGCTCTGCGGGCAGAGGTTGGAATTCCAATCTTTATCTTTTTTCTTTTCTTTTTTTTTTTTTTTTTTGGAATTCCAATTTTAGAAGCAAATTGAAAATATCCCCTTTAGCCAGTCACTCTTCTTGTCCTCTTGCCCTGTTGCATTTTTTCCTCCTTGTAAACCATTCTCTATTCAACCTCACATCTACCAAAATGGATCTAGACTTCACTTAATCCTGAACACCTTGAGACCTACCTTTTAATTGTAATCTGTAAAAGTGTTCTTTTTTTAAAAGATATTATTTATTTGGCAGAGAATGAGAGAGAGAGAGAGCACAAGGAGGCAGAGTGGCAGGCAGAGGGAGAGGGAGAAGCCGGCTTGCTGCTGAAGGACTCAATCCCAGGACCCCCAGATTATGCCTGAGCTGAAGGTTGACACTTAACCAACTGGGCCACCCAGGCACCCTGTAAAATTGTTCTTAAAATTTAAACCTATATAAATGCCTGAAATTCTTCTACTTTAACAAGTCTAAAAATCCTTGGGAAAATTTTTAAATAGCTCCCAATTTAGCTAGGATGACTTAGAATGTCAGTAATTGGGTTGCAAAAGAAAGTTTTTGCAGTTTGATGTTTAGATCCCTTTAAAGGTGACTTCGATGAACACTGCTGAAGAGATTCCAAAGGGCTGCCTGGACATCATGTAAAGGGCTCCATCTCCTTTAACAATGGAACAGAAAATTCTGCAAAATCTGCTATCTCCTGCAACTTGACATCTGACCAACTGCTACAAATCATTGTTTAGTTAGCCTGACAAGTAATAAGATGCCCTGAGGAACTCTGCTTTGTAGCTATCTGGCAAAATAGTTACTCAAAAAATGATATTTCATAAGGGGCAATGTATGCGTAAGCCTTTTGGAAACACTAGTGCTTTATACGTGTTAGTTGTTTCATTACCCATAATTGAAGTTGTCATGACTTATTGTTTTGGGGGCTGGGTGAGAAAGTATTTAATTCACGCTTCCTTTTGCATTGGCTCATGCATTTTGCATTGTATGTCTCATGGACATGGACTGGGACAGCTTTCCGCAAAGCTTCCTCTTGTTTGCAATGTCTTTGTGGGAGATTTCTTAAGATTACATAGCTACTTACAGAATGTGGCATTTTAGTTGGTAAATGAATTATTTGTGAAGGAAGGTCACTGTGCAATGTATTATTGAAAACACTGAAGATGATGCCGTTTGCTGACTTTTTCTGAAAATAGTGATTCTTGAATATTTTAATATTAATTGAACCTGGAGTTTGTAATGGAAAAAGTTCAGAAACTGGAAGAAAAGAATTGGAGTCTAATGAGGAAATGCTAGAAGGCATGCTCATTAGTGCCCACTGGAACTTTAACCCACAGGAGTACAAGTGCCTGTTCTCTGTGTCAGTACTAATTCACATATTCATGCCTTGACTCACAAAAGGACAGAAAAAAACGAATTCTCTCCCTAGTTGTGTTCATTTGTTATCTCCTTGTGTGTGTGTGTGTTTGTGTGTACATGAATGTGTGTACTTGGAAGTAATCATTTAGTATTTCAGTTGACATTTTTGGATGCAAAATACTTGCTAGTGGTGTATTAGCAGTTGAGATTTTTCTGCCCAGCTCCTTAGTTTCCACTTATCAATTTATTTTACTGTAAATCTGTTCCTTAAGCAGCTACTAATGAGAGGTGATCTCTCAGCAGGTAATAATACAGGCGAGGGGCAGGAGAGGGAGAAACCCATCTCTATGCGATCCTCTCCAATTGACATCTGCTTAAATAACGTAGCTCAGGGAATCTCTGCTGCCTAGTCAGCAGCAAAATGAGCATCAGCCTCTGTGATGAACCGACTTCCCTTACACAGCCCAAATTTCTATGGAGAAAATGTTTGTCTATATAGCAATATTATCCCAGATATATATGTTAACTTATTTAATATGATCTCACCTTGGTGCAACTATTGAAAATACACACATACACACACACACACACACGCCCTTGATTTTTTCTAGCGTAGTTCTACGAAATATAGAAACAATTCCTTCTTACTAAATTTTTCTGAAATGTTAAATTTGCATTCTGTGTTAGAAAGCAGAATAGATAGGGGAACAAGCCAACCCTTTTGTCCAGGATAAGATAATTTTTCCTCAAATATATACTGTCAAGGGTTCATTGAACAGTTCGGTAAACTCACCTTAAAGGTCCGTAGAGATTATATTGCTTTTCCAAGAACCTGCCATGGACTTTGAGAACAGAGCATTCAGATGGAAGGTCTTGACCTTGTTGCATGATTCTATAGTAATTTTCACTCTTGACCGGGGATTATATGTATGGATGATGTTCTGTGGCTATTGCTGCCTCAGGTCATTTGGGCTGCTCTTAACAGAATACCATAGACTGAGTGAGATTTAAACAATAGAAAATTATTTCACCCCGGTGGCTTAGTGTTTGAGCGTCTGCCTTTGGCATAGGTTATGATCCCGGGGTCCTGGGATCGAGTCCTGCATCAGGCTCCCTGCAGGGAGCCTGCTTCTCGCTCTGCCTATGTCTCTGCCTCTCTCTGTGTCTCTCATGAATGAATAAATAAAATATTTTTTAAAAAAGAAAATTATTTCTCATAGTTCTAGAGGCTAGTAAGTCCAAGATCTAGAAGCTGGGAGATGTGGTATCTGGTAAAAACCTGCTTCCTGGTGTACAGCTATCCTTTTACTATATCCTCACATGGCAAAAAGGGTGAGAGAGCTCTCTGGAGTCTCTTATGAGGATACTAATACCATTCATGAGGGCCCTGCCATTATGACCTAATCACCTCCCCAAAGGCCTCCAAATATCATCACATTGGAGATAAGGTTTCAATAAATGAAATTTCGGAAAACATAAAAATTTAGCCTGTAAGATTTAATAAAAGATAAATTTCTGGCCAAAAATTAGGCTATCACTACCTGAAAAATGATGCCATCAAGAACCAGTCTCCTCCCTCCTGGTCCACAGTCCTTAGTAAGGCTGTTGCACCTCCAAGCATTGAACACAAAGTTCAGGAGCAGTGGAAGTAGCAGAAGCAGCAGAACTGTTTCATTGGACAAGAGTTGGAAGTAGGGCCATCAGGCCAGTAATGAAATTGAGTTTTGGCCTTTACAATCTCTAATAGTACATGTGTGCAAACTTCCATCTTCCACAGGTCAAAATGGTTTTGTTTTCTTTGCTGTTCTAGAAGCAGTACTCCTCTAGAAAGCAAACATTTGTATGAAGTAGAAATGCCCCCAGTAAAAGTTGAAAGAATGATACTGAAAAATAACATGTATATAATTTCATAACTCGACATATATTCATAATTTATAGAAATACAACATGGGACAACACAAAAAGAATGATCCTATAGTGTCAGAAGTGTTTATCATGGTGGAACACAGGTAGTGGATTTGTTTAAAACCCGGGACCACTGAACCCTAACGACCTATAGTCGTGCCATTCTGTGTCCTTTCCCAGGCAAAGCTCCAACCGCAGTCTAGGAACACTGAAGTACGTGCAAGCCAATGAGGGTTTTATATTCATAAGAACCAGAGAACAAGACTCATTAATGTACTTACAAGATAGAAAAAGGAGCCAACGATGTGTCTCTTATTTCCCCACTGAGAAATCCATCAGCTTTCTTCGTTCAAGAGCTCAATTGGCAAAAACCTTTTCTGTCTATTCCTGAATGTTATGTCCTCGGTAGTAATCAAAGAATAACAGTTGGAAACATTTTCTTAAAATATTTATCTTGTGTCAGTTGTTATTGTGAGAGGCTTTAGATTTTTTTTTTAAACTTTTGTGTTACTTAGTACGGAATATTTTTATACTGAGCTATGTCTAAAAAAACCAATAAAATTTAAGAACAAAGACTTTTGAAGCTAGAACAAACTTCAAGACAATTTTTTCAAGCTTTCCTGTCTTCAGGCAGGCAAGTTTATACTATACCTATTTTAAGGAAGTTATCCCAAATCCAGCATGACTTTAATCAGTGGTTTATGGAAGAAAAGTTCAAAATAGTGGCGAGAGGAAGTGACGGTATCCATTCCAGGCAGTCAAATCAGCAAAGCACTGGCTATTGGGTGTCCAAATGCAGATTATAGAGGCAGAGATTTTGCAAATCCTCTTTAAAGGATGTCATTAGTGAGGCCTGACAACAGATAAGCTGGCACTGTGTGTTGTATGATTCACGACTGATTGGATGGAAGGAAGGAATTAAGGCAGGAAGGAAGGAGGAATGTAGGTGAACTCCAACCAGCAATTGAGTTCAATAGCAAATCCTCATTTCAAGTGCCAAGAACAAGCCATTGCTGAGAGTTTATGTAACTGGAGCACAGACAAGCAGCAATAAGATAGGGACTAGTTCCTCAGACTATTCATTTGTTCTTAGCCAGGGGCATTTTAAGACTCCTATTCAGAAGAGTGATAAAGAGACATGTTTTCTGTTCTGATGTGGGACACCAGTTGAAATAAATGAATTTCTGTCTTGTTCTTGGGTTTCTACCTGGAAACAGGAAACAAAGAAACTGGTCCAATTTCTAATACAAGAAGAATTTTCAAGAACCATTTTATCTGAAAAGAGGTTCCAAGGATACAAGGGCAAAAGACTATTGGAAACCCAATTCTTTTGGCGAGGCCCAAGTCAAGGACAACTGGGTCAGGAGGCTGGGGTTTTCCATGGCAACAGGCAGAAATGCTCAGAAAACAGAATGAGCTCAAATCAGGATTATCAGGGCACTTGATTTTACTCAGTCACCTGGCTGACTATTTCAAATTATTATTTTTTGACAAGTTGTCCAACATACAATGTTTAAAAATTCAAGAAATCTTGCAGGTTTATAACAGCAACAAAAAGCAACACCTGCCTTATGTCTGTCCACCTCTGATCCATGCTTCACAGAGGCAACTGTTTTAAATATTTCTCTTAGTAATCACCTCCATATTTCTAAACAGAATGTTTAGATGTTTTTCTACGAATTTGCAGTTTTAGTTTTAATATTATCTTTTGACTTCCTATAAGACTCTTGTACTCCTGCCCTCAGCTCTTCTTGATATTCCGTAGTCCAGAATTTCCTTGGCTCCATCTCTTCAGAATAGAACTATTCCCTTTAGAATAAACTATTCTTCTGGGGGTTTATGAAACTTTATCTGGAAAACTGCTTCATATAAATGTTTTTAAACCATACTGTTTGTCTTTCTCTTTGTTATTTTGTGACGTATTAATCTTTTATATAATTTTAATGAGGTTTTATGAAGCAATGAAGGAAAACATGGATGTTAAATCTACCATAATTAACCAGGATTCTATAGTCGGGTCCTGATTAAGAACAAGAGTGATTCTGGAGCAGTGATTCTCAACCAGGGACACTTGACAATGTCTGGAGATATTTTTGTGTGTCACAACTAAAGGGTGTTATATATTCAGTGAGTAAAAATTAGAGGTGATGATAAGTATCTTACAATGCAATAGATGCCCCCCCACACCCCTGAGGGAAAAAAGTTCCAAATGTCATTAGTGTTGAGGTTAAAAAAAACTGTTCTAGAGGGAGCTTAAAATTTTTCATATACATGTAGCTTAAAGTTCTTAAAGAATTCAGGGATTTGAATATGAGAAGCAAAGTTAAATGCTAAAATCTATAGTAACCAATAGTAATACTTTTATGCAAAAAAATAGAAATAACTGAATTTTTGACCATTTGTTTAAAATATTTTAATAAATATTTAGACTAACATTTATGCTGATATAAAAGTTTTAATGCAAAGATAAAAATCATATAATCATCTGAATAAGATGCAGAAAAGGCATTTGACAGAACTCAACATCTATTCATTAAAAAGAAAAACTGTCAACAAAGTGAGTTTATAGAGACCATAAACGCAATAGTGGCCATGTAAAAAAACCAAAAAACCAAAACAAAAACCCAGAGCTAAAATCATACTCAATGATGAAGAACTAAGAGTTTTTAGCTCTAGATCAACAAGCAGAAAGACAAGTATGTTCACTCTCGATACTTTAATTCAATATAGTATTGGAGTCTGAGCCACAGCAATTAAACAACAAAATTAAATAAAAGCATCCAAATTGCTAAGGAAAGAGTAAAACTTCCAGTATTTGCAGGTAACATGATACTATACCTGGAAAATATAAAGATTCCACCAAAAAACTATTAGAACTGATAAATTCAGTAAAGTTGCAGGATAAGAAATTAGGACACAGAAATCAGTTGCATTTATACACATTAATAATGAAGTAGCAGCAAGAGAAATTAAGAAAACAATCCCTTTTACTATTACACCAATACAATACAATACAATACAATACAATACAATACAATACTCAGGAATAAACCTAACCAAGGAAGTAAAAGACCTTTACTTTGAAAAGTATAAAATACTGGTGAAAGAAATTGAAGATGATACAACAGATGAAGAGATATTCTACAGTCATAGATTGGTAGAAATAATAGTGTTAAAACGTCCATACTACCCAAATCAATCTACAGATTTGATGCAATCCTTATCAAAATATCAATAGAATGCTTCATAAAACAAACACTAAAATTTGTATGGAACCACAAAAAAATCCGGAATAGTCAAAGTAATCTTGAGAAGAGCAAAGCTGGAGGTATCACAATCCCAAATTTGAAGATATTCTTCACAACTATAGTAATCAAAATGGTATGATATTGGCACAAAAATAGACACATAGATCAATAGAGCAGAATAGAGACTCCAGAAATAAACCCACACATATATGGTAAATTAATTTACAACAATGGAGGCAAGAATATACAATGGGGAAAAGAGTCTCTTAAGTAAGTGGTGCTGGGAAAACTGGACAGCTACATGCAAAAAGAAAAAAAATGAAACTGGGCAACTCTTTTGTACCATACATAAAAATAAACTCAAAGTGGATTAAAGACCTAAATGTAATACCTGAAACCAAAAACTCCTGGAAGAAAACCTAGGCAGTACTCTCTTGGACATTGCCCTAGGACCATTTTTCTTGATACCTTTCCTTGGGTAAGGGAAACAAAAGGAAAAATAAATTATTGAGAACTACACTAAAAAATTGCAACCTATTAACTGGGAAAAGATATTTGCAAATTATATATTCAATAAAGAGTTAATATCCAAAATATATAAAGAAATTATGCAATGCAACACCAAATAATCTGATTTTTAAAATGAACAGAGGACCTGAATAGACATTTCTCCAAAGAAGACCTACAAATGTCCAACAGACATATAAAAAGATATTTAACATTAATTATCACGAAAATATATATCAAAACCATAATGAGTTATCGCTTGACACCAGTTAGAATGGTTAGTATTAAAAACATGAGATTACAAGTGTTGGCAAGAATAAGGAGAAATGGAAACTTGTACATTGTTGGTGGGAATGTAGATTGGTACAGCCACTGTGGAAAACAATATGAAGATTCCTCAAAAAATTAAAAATAGAAATACCGTGTGATTCAGTAATTTCACCACTAGGTATTTACCCAAAGGGAAAAAAACCCTGCTAATTCAAAAAGATGTATGCATCCCTATGTTTATTGCAGCATTATTTACAATAGCAAGGTATAGAAGCAACCCAAGTGTCCAAGTGTCCTCAGTATTTATACACACACAGACAATGGAATATTACTCAACCATAAAAGAAGAATGAGATCTGGCCGTATGTAACAAGATAGATGGCACAAAGGGTTATTCTACTAGGGGAAATAAGTGAGAGAAAGACAAATAGCAAATGATCTTACTTATACGTGGAATACAGAAAATAAAACAAAGACAAAGAAAAGCAGAAACAGACCCAGAAATACAGAGATCCAGTGGTTGCCATACGGGAGGATGGCCCATAGGGGATGGGCAAAGTGGTTGAAGGTGAGTGGGAGATACAGGCTTCTAGTTATGGAGTGAATAAGTCACAGGGATGAAAGGGACAGCAGAGGGGATGTGGTCAATGGTATTATAATATGTTGTTTGCTGGCAGATGGTAGCTACACTTGCTTTGAGCACTGCATAATCTAAAGAGCTATAGCAACACTGTGTTGTACATCTGAAACTAACGTAACATTGTGTGTCAACTACACTTCATTTCAAAAAGTTGGAAACATTTTAATGTAAGAAGTTACCAGGAAAATATGTACGTTTTTCTTAACATAAGTAGAAAAGTAAATCTACCAGGACGGTTCTCAACACTGTATGCTTGCTTGCTTGCTTATTTATTTATAAAAGATTTTATTTATTTACTCATGAGAGACACAGAGAGAATCAGAGACCCATGCAGAGGGAGAAGCAGGCTCCCTGTGGGGAGCCCGATGTGGGACTCCATCCCAGGACTCCTGATCATGCCCTGAGCCAAAGGCAGACGCTCAACTGCTGAGCCACCCAGGTGTCCTTGCTCTTTCCTTTAAAACTAAGATCATCCTCATTTTACAGATTTACAGACTTTTTTTTTTTACTTTATATATCTATAGCAATTTATTTCCTGCCCTTCTAATAATGTTTACATATTGTCTACTTAGCAGTGGGTCATCTATCTTCTTTGACTGTTTAGTTTTCATCAAAGTACCCCTATTCACTCCTTGCATAGATGGTATCTGATTTTTCTTCCCCAAATACCGATTACCTCCAAATAAACTAATTTAAAGATTAAAATAATTAACACATTTTCTGACTTCTAATAAAATTTGAGTTTTAGGAATGCATTTTAAAAATTTTATCTTTCCTTTAACTTCAGTTTAATGAATATTAAAAATAACAAAAGTTCATATGTATAATAATATATAAAAGTTTTAAATACACAATATGCTATATATGTGTGGTTATCAAGATAATTTCTAGTTGACATTTATTGAAAAATTACTATGCACAAGGCATATTACATATATTAATTTGTTTGATATAAATTGATCAAACTATTTAATCTACCTATATGGTAAGCACCATTTTAAAAATGAGGGAATAAAAGGCATAGAAAGAATCGGCACATTGCCAGATATTACACAACTTTAATAGCATAGTCAGGATTTGAACCCTAAGAGCCTAATTTCCTTCTTAATTGGGAAGTATTCAGCTTTAGCCCTTAGGGGAACATTTCTCTTTACCCTAAGACCCTCAGCCTCTACTGTCTGAAACCTATGTAAATTATCTTCCTGACATACAGGGCTTTATTTTTGTCTTGATTTTTCTCTATTGAATGAAAAGTGCCGTAATTACCCTGAAACCAGTCTAGTATTTTAGAGATTTTTCAAACCAGAATCAAAGTGGGATTGAAATTTTTGGGTTCTAATCTTATACCCAAATATTCTGATCTCACCATTGGTAGATCCAAACCTCCACCTACCTACTTTGAAGGCTTCATACACATGCACAAAATTGGCATGTTTCCCATAGTTTCCTATCCAACTGAAGTGGGGGCACGTTAAGGAAAAGTCATAGGTTTCCAAATAGGAAGAAACGTTAGGAAAATCTCTAGTTTATCATTCTTATTTAGAGAAGAAAAATATTCAATTACTTCAGAAAAATATTCTCCAAAGGCTTACTTAAAAAGATTATTTAATTGGGATGCCTGGGTCGCTCAGCGGTTGAGCACCTACCTTCGGCCTAGGGTGTGATCCTGGAGTCCCAGAATCGAGTCCCACATCAGGGATCCTGGGTGGAGCCTGCTTCTCTCTCTGCATATGTCTCTGCCTTTTTCTTGTGTCTCTCATGAATAAGTAAATAAAATCTTTTAAGGAAGGATTAATAAATTATTGTGGCCTATGCACATTTATTAAAATATCAAAAATATTTAATCAAAAATATTTGCTATTTCTTGATAAATTTCGTAATTATACAATATGATATTTAAGTTGACAGTTTTCTACAAAATTATCATTCTTGCAATTCAACAATTTCCTATTGGCATTTATTTATAAGTAAAAATGCATAGAAGTCAATGTTTTAGTAAATAGAAAGTGCTGTCCTTGCTTCTAAGTATTTTAAATAAAGTACTATGCAAGTGTACATAATCTGTTTTTGAACAGATTAAATTATAATTTAATATAATTTAATGTGTTTGGTTAATCTATAATTATAGAATCTTTCAGACTACTGCACATAGCATTTAAAATTTATATATGAGATTAAAAATATGACGTGTCAAATTCTGAGGCCAAATTAGGAAAGAATTGCTGTATCCAAATGTTAATACATGGTGTCTTTAAAGTTTAAAACAATAACAACCCTCTACATACTAAAAATTAACTTTAAAAATTAGTGTTGTATGACAATTACCCAAGTTAAACAGACTATAGTTAAGAATTTCTTGGTTAGGAACGTAGATAGTCATACAGACCTTGGTTTGATGACTATCTCACTAGTCTAGATTTTATCTATTATTAACGATAAATAATTAAAATTATCTAATAATTAATTAACTATTAATTTTATCTATTATTATTAGAGCTTTTCAACTCATGCTGACATTTAGTTCACTGATTAATAAGTTTTAGAAATGATTTTGTGGACAATGCTTTGTGTTAATTCCCAATGCTTAAATTTACTCAGTTTGATCAATGAGCCAGATATGGCATTCTCTTGACCCAAAATGCAAACTTCTGAAATTTGTTTTTCCAGATATGCACCTCATTGAAATATTTGTACTTTTGTGACTTCTTACTTTTCTAAATCTGTGTTTTTATTTGAAATATAGTATCTGTAAACTAAGCTAAAGATTGGCGATAATAAGTCTTAAGCAAATTACTGAGTTATGGCATTTTCAGGAGATAAATCTTTGTTCTACAAAATTTAAGATTTTCAATTCCGTATATTGCTAAAATCCTTTAAGCTCAAGTTAGCATATCGATGAAAGTTAGGATAAATATAGTTAGGATAAATATATAAATTTTTTTTTGCTATTTACTGTCATTTTCTTTCTGAAAAGAAAGTTGCTTTGATTCACACATTTCAAAATTGTGCTTGACTAATTGAAGTTGTTACCTGCATTCTTGGTATTTAAATAATAGAGTGAGCAACAGTGAACAAATGATTGAGAGATACCCATTTTTTGCATTCTCTTATTTCACCTTTTTAATGAAAAGATACTTAGAAAACTAAGAAACAAAACAGTCTAAGTGTTTAGGTTGGCATATCAAGAATTATCTATGCATCCAAAAATAAAATTGTGGGAAAGCAAGACTCTGCACCTGAAACAAACAATAAGAACAGGGACATGTATAAAAGGCAACAGCTTTATGCATGTGACAAAAGCCAATTAGTTGTACTATTCCTCCCTACTGAAAACACTACATGCTGAAAAACCAACAGTGGTGGATAGAGAGCCAGGCTTGTGGAGGTCAGTTCTCCTCACTGCCCCCAGGTAATCCTCCTCTGAGACCCCTGCAGATAGTCACATCCACGGTTCCCTGGTGTCCCTCATGTGATTGTTTTCTTGAGGTGTTATTCCTTCCTTGTTTCTGCATACTTTACATTCTATGGTAATAAAACCATGAGCCAATTCTGACTGGGGGCTCCAACTCGGCACCTGCACTTCTTGGCGATGCCTGACAGTGTAGCCCCTTCAGGGCTCTCTTTGTTCCAAGATACTGGACTCTGAGTGATCATCTCTCATCAGAACAGGCCACAAGGCATACAATGTTCCTCAGTAATATCAAAATAGAACAGAAGGAAGGAAGAAAGAAAGACCCATTGATTGGCTATATGGGAGAGCACTTTAGTTCAATGAACTCTGAGATAAAGTAAACATAAAGCTATTGCAGGACAGAATATAGCTATTACAATGAATTTAGGTTGAAATTTCTTCATCTAACTAATGAATGGGAATTAAAACACTAAAAATTAAGTATAAAGACCCTCTTTTCTGAGGGTTAGCAATGAAGGTTTAGTAATGCAGTCAAGTAAACACAGGGAGGGATGAAGGATTTCCATTCTTTAGAAGGCCAAGTTCCATAATTTTATTGATATAAATGGCTTCTTTGAAAGTCTTCTTTTTGTGAGGCTGCCAGAGAATATGTCTACTGTATCTTGATTATGGAGATTTTATTTATATGGCAACTATTAAAAATCAATGACATGTGGCAACTTACTTTTTAATATACTTTTGCTTTGATTGAATTTTGCTCTGTATGGAGATGAATGGCGATTGGCTTACTAGCTTAACTTTGTTCAGGAATGCTGCTCCCATTTGTAAAACTTAAGTCAGTCTTCACTTATTTTTCCTGTCCTCACACTCTCAGGATTTTATAATGACAATATATCTTGGTAGTGGTACATTCGTGTTCCTTTTTTAAAATGAGGAGAAAACAACAATAACAACAACAACAAAAGGATTCCTCAGTGAGATAAATCATCAGTCATATCTTCCTCAACTGAGCTCCATCTTTCTGTGCTTAAGGAGCCATCAATAGATATATATTACCTCAAAGCTTTCCACTACTACAGCTGTGTCAGAAAATATAGACAAGCATAGGTTTGAAACCTAGATTTTACATATTTATTTCTTACGTAGAAATATTCATGTCTCATCGTATCTTGAATTGTCGCATGCCTCGTCAGTTTTTGTAACTATAGCAATGCTTTTAAGATTATTTTTTAACCTAATATTTAAATAAAGACTAACACATCAAGAGCCTTATCTATATTCTCAGTTTTTCTCTGCCCTTTCCAAGGCTGTCCTCTCTCCATGATTGCCAAAATGACTGTGGGCTAGAGGAACAAAAAAATATTGAGATGTGGACAGAGCTAATTAGCTTTAGAACCCTAGTAAACCTCCTTATGTGAGAGCCATAATTGTAAATACAAGCCTGCTTCAAACCACTTTCATTTGAGAGCAATCATAACGAGTACCATCTGCCAAAGGGGAGAGAAAAGGCTGCTTGGAGCAGTTGGCTTGTAGGATGAACTGCAACTCGTATCATTGTGTCCTAGCTCTTTGTTTCAAGAAAGTATGTTTGATTTGACAATGAGCTCTTATGTTTTCTTTTAAGTATTGTTTACATGGGAGTTAAACATCAAATAAACAACAGGCATTGATGTTAAAAAATTCAGAGCTGATTTCCTTTATATTCTTCTTTCATCTAGCAGAGGATTATACTCCATTGTTCCTATTTGCATTCAAATCGTTTGCATATGTTGTAATTAAAATCTTTGAAGTTTACTGATTACCAAAATGTGTAGAACAAAGTATCATCTTTAATCAATATGTGCTGTACAGATAAATAATATGTATATAAAATCCTAGCAGGCACTGTTGGATAATAATAGAAAAAATGTATTTTTTCTATTATTAAGGGCCCTACTGTCTAGGTTTCAAGACAAGATACATACATAATAATGACGACAACTAACATTTTTTTAAAGATTTTATTTATTTATTCATGAGAGACACACAGAGAAAGGAAGAGACATAGGCAGAGGGAGAAGGCTCCATGCAGGGAAGCCCGATGTGGGATTCGATCCCAGGACTCCAGGATCACGCCCTGGGCTGAAGGCAGGCATTAAACCGCTAAGCCACCCAGGGATCCAGACAACTAACATTTTTGTTGTGCAGTATAATAAAGGTAGCTGCTCATTTAGATGCTTTTTTTTTTTCCTGGTAATGACACAGTAACATTTAATTGCAAATCAATATATAGTATGATTCAATGACCATATATGGTTCCCACACAAGTTCTACTATTGTTGAGAGAATGGAAAGTATAATGTTGATCCACGTGAAGACATCAAAGAAGAGAGTACATAAGCATGTTTCTGACATAGGTAGGAATAAATTATTAAGAAGGAATAAATAAGGGGAGCCAGATGGGGATTCATTTAGGAAGATTGAAAAGCTGCTCAAGGACATGGCCTATTTCAGAAGGTGCTCATTAATAAAGATACAAAGAATGTCCAATTGAGGAGGTGGAGCTAAAACTTAAGTGCCAGTTTGGATAAGAGAATAATCAGTCAATTAGCCTGTGGCTAAACTATGATTTAAGAGTAAAATAGTTACCTTGCTTTATTTTTTATTTTTTTTTATTTTTTTATTTTTTTAGTTACCTTGCTTTAAAGTCAAGGCAATAGTTGGAGTGGGGATATAAGGCATGGTCCTCTGGGTACCTCACTTTTTTTTTTTTTTTTTAACAACCAGAGCAGTTGTGAAGGGTCTGTTTTATTTGTTTATGATTCTAGGTAAGGTTCTCATTGAAGAAAGGATTTCATATTCAGAAAAATTACTAGGAATAACAATGAGTGTTAGAGAATTCTAATGAAGTCTAGATAAGGCTAAAGCAGGAAGAAGCATTAACAGGACAGAAAAATCAGAAGAAAATGCAAGTGGGACTTACAGATAACTAAGGAAAGGAGAGTTTTGAAAAGGAGAGTGGTGATCCTAAAGGCTGCTGAAATTGCCAGTGGCGTGAGTCCAAGAAAGGCTGAGTGGATTTTGTGATTAGTTGCTCACTAGTAACCTCTCTGATTACCTTTTCTGAAGAGAGTAGGAACAGAAGTAAGTAAAGAATAAAATGAAGGTGGAAATGATGGGGAATTTTGTCAATATGAGGAAAAATCTTAAAAAAGAGGAAAAGATAAAAGGAGAGTCAGAAGACTCAGTGGAATCAATTAAATCATTATCACCAACAGACAATGATTATCACTCAAACACAAACTAAATGTGTTCTATTAGATTGACACTGCCCAACAGAACATTCTGCAAACATAGGGATGTTGTATTTCTGCACCAATCAATACAGTAGCATTAGCTGTATGTGCTTATTTAAGCACTTGAAATATGGCTAATGCAACTAAGGAATTTAATTTTTAATTTCATTTAAATTTAATTTTAAATTATACACCCACATGTAACTAATAGCTACCATATTAGATAGAAGATACAAATACTGATATAAACAGCAGAATATCACTTTTTGAAACTGAAGGATAATTAATATAAAATAAAATGTATAAATCTTAATTGATAAGTTTGAAAGTTGATCATTCCCATAAAACTACCACCTAAAACAAGATCTAAAATTTTCCATCAGCTCAAAACATTCCATTCTGTCCTTTTCCAATCAATTTACCTCCCACTTCTGAGAGCACCCACACTTTCTTCATTTAAATAGATTCTCACAGTATTTTTTCTTTTCTATCTGGCTTTTTTCATATAACAAAATAGTTGGTATTCATGCATGTTATTGTGTATGTCAATTCCATGATACGGATAGACTATAATTTGTTTATCTACTTTCTTACTGATGGATACTCTGTTGTTTCCAGTTTGGGACTGTTATACAACTACTATTGATAACCTGGAGGGGAAATGTTAGATGTGGCCATTTCTAGTGCAAGTTGGAGAACACTCCAAATGGCCTGGCTTATGAGATTGAACCACCTACGGCAAAATATGGCTTCAGATGCTACTTGATATAAGTGTTCACACAGTGCCATTAATACCTAACTTCTCTTTGTCCATCTTGGCTCATCTTCCTATTCCACTTAGGGTCTGGTGTCATGATGGCAAAATAGCTGCAACCACGAGCCTCACATCCTTATAAACATATATAAGGATATATAAAATATATAAATATATATATAAAATAATATAATTCTGTAAGAGATAATTGTTTAATCGCTTTTATGAAAGCCAGATATATCTCCAAGAAGTAGGTAAAACCATCTAGATTTCATGGGCATAATGTGGTGGGTAATTTGCTTGCCAAAGGAGTATTAATTTTTGAAGAAAATTTTGGGGAGACAGAGACAAGATATATAATCTAGTGGTTTAGATGCTGAGTGCTTTGAACTAAAATTGTAAGTAGCAGCAATATCACCTATCAGATACCTGATTTGGTTCCTATATATATATATTTTTTTGTATAAAATGGGAAGAATTTATTATATTCAAAACACTGTTAGGTTGTTGTGAATATTAGATTATGTAATTTATGCAAATGTTAGCACAGTGCCTGCTATATATAAAAATATGAATGATCATTATTATTAAATATGTTCAATGAGTTCTATAAATGGAGAATTTGAGATCATGAAGAATTTTTATTTCATACTTGAGGATTTGAAATGTCTGCAGCTGACTTCTTTTAAGCTTATATACCGGTAAATTGCTGAATCAGAGTTAATACCATCCCTCCCCCCCCCCTTTATTTTCTGTCCATTCTTGAAATATTCTTTCAAGTCCTGGCTTATTATCTTTACCTACTCTTTTTCTTTGAGACTTAAAAAAGAAGTATATTTACAAATAGACAAGCACAATTAACTCTCCCTGATGATCCTTGCAGGATACAATGTTAGTAATCAGGAAACAGTCTAATCTCAAAAAAAACCCAACTGGATTTCTTTGGTCGTTGTGACCTCTTTTGTTGTTTTGTTTACCTTTTATCTCTCCTACCCTCTTTATTCCTCCATTAATTCTCAGTTCTCTATAGGGGCAGCCCCAGTGGCTCAGCGATTTCATGTCACCTTCAGCCCAGGGCCTGATCCTGGAGACCTGGGATCAAGTCCCATATCAGGCTCCCTGCATGGAGACTGCTTCTCCCTCCATCATGCTTATAAATCATGTATTCTTAAGACACATGCCTGTGTCTCTCATGAATAAATTTAAAAAGGCTTTAAAAAAATATGGAGGGTGATCCCTGGGTGGTTTAGCGGTTTGGTGCCTGCCTTCAGGCCTGGGCGTGATCCTGGAGTCCCAGGATTGAGTCCCATGTCGGGCTCCTTGCATGGACCCTGCTTCTCCCTGTGCCTGTATCTCTGCCTCTCTCTCTCTCTCTCTCTCTCTCTCTCTCTCTGTCTCTCATGCATAAATAAATAAAATCTTAAAAAAAAATATGGAGTCTTCCTAATGGGTATTCTAACTTACGCTCACTATTTAATTTACACAAGAGTCTACTGCATAGCCAAGAAGGTGCTCCTGAGAAGTGAAGATTTCAGTGAACACCAAAGACATCTGTACCATTGAGGAGATTGCTAACCCCTTCTGGAGCTTTACTACATAGCATTTTCTTTCTTCTCGTTACCATCTTCTCCATTCCCACCTCCTCCCACATAGAACAGAGCACAGGATCCTGTGTCAATGCATTCCTAAGGGTGGTCAAAAGGAATGTAAAGAGAAATGAAGGTAAGAACTGATTTAAGAAGGGAAATCTAAGACAGCAATTGCCATGCATCAATTTCTGCAGTTCCTTGGGGCTGCTATGTTTGATATGTGGCTTTTCTTGTACGAGGAGTTACCTTAAACTGAAGAAACAGAAAATGACATAGAAGATTTGTTTGATTCCTCCTAGGGGCAATGGCCAATCTTTCTTTTTTCTTTTTTCTTTTTTTAAGATTTTATTTATTTATTCATAGAGACACAGAGAGAGAGGCAGAGACACAGGCAGAGGGAGAAGCAGGCTCCATGCAGGGAGCCCAATGTGGGACTCCATCCCGGGTCTCCAGGATCATGCCCCGGGCTGCAGGTGGCGCTAAACCGCTGCACCACTGGGGCTGCCCAATCTTTCTTCTCAAAGTGTTGTAATGGAAGTTTTCTGAGGAGCAAATAGCCCCTCCCATCAAGCTATAAAGAGTAACATCTGAAAGAACCCGGGGATCCTTGAAACATGAAAGGGCTCTGGGAAAAGGAAGTGTGGGTAGGAACGGGAATGGCCTCAGAAAGAGAGAACTAGAGATAAAGATGTGCTAACAGATGAGTTTGAAGAAAATCAAGTAGGAGGGGAAAAAGGGAGCAGGTGAAAGCAAAGGACATACCAGAGTTGATGACTCTAGAAAAGCCAGATCTATTGATGGCATTCACAGTGGGAAACTGTGACTCTTGCAGTGGAAATACGTTTGATCCTGCAATGTACCCTTTATAACATTAACTGAAAGAATAATCAGTTAAGACCAAAGGGATGAAAAAATGGATTGAGGTGTAGAGCTAGTATTCCAGACTAGCAAACCCTTGGAGTTCTTTGGTTAGTAGGTAATGGAAATTCCATTTATGTTTTTAACATTTCTCTGTAAGTATCTGTAATTAGTTCATGTTTTAACTGATTGAGAAATCTGGTTATAATTTTGCTTATAGTACACTAACTGAGTTATTTTTAAGTTGTCCTTTGATTTTGAGGTGTGAATTTGAGAGTTCTAACTAATACTATTTAGAACTGAAATACATAAACCTGTAAGCACTGTTCTGACACTTCAGTCATTATACTTCACCTTATTGATGTAGAGGGCAAATCATTACTTTAATTTCTACAAAGACTGTTATTGATATATTATGGAAGATAATTAGATTATGATCTGGCAAGAAAATTTACTTATTTTATACTTCCGCTAATATAATTTGGATACATTGTTCAGGAAAATGAGAAGTTTATAGCAGTATGGAACATCATCACTGGGCAACATGATCTTCAGCTTTCCTTTATGTAAAAAAAGAGCTACACACTATTTTCTTAGAAGATTTTATTTATTTATTTGAGAGAAAGAGAGAGAGCGAGCCAGGGGATGGGCAAAAGGAGACAGTAAATCCCAAGCAGACTCTCTTTGAGCTCAGAGCCTGACTCTGGGTTCCATCTCACAACCTTGAGATCATGACCTGAGTCAAAATTAAGAGTCGGATGTTCAACGAACTGAGCCACCTAGACATCCCTATGAACTATTTTTTAAGTATTTGACATACAACTTAGGTAGAAATGGTTATGTGTTTTAGTAAGAAAATAATCTACTAATATTAGCATTTACTAAATGCATGGAAACTATTCTGGGTATTTGGTATTGCCAACAAAATGTGATCTCAGTATTTTAATGTCTACCATTTTCTGCTACTGTTTCTAGGAAAATTGCAACACATCGCTCCCTTCCTATATTGAAGTCCTTTGTTTGATTTTTTTCCTTTAGTTGATTTTTAAGTGATTTCTGTATAAGATGGTATTCAATGCCTAATAAATATCAATACATTTCCCCAAATAGCTTTTTAATCAACTTCAGTTCAAATTTTCACTTATAATTATTTATAAGAGTGTTTGCCAGAACTCTATGGACAAGTTCACATTTCTGTTTGTCAAATGTTGATTTAGTGTCATTCCTCCTTGTTATCTTATAAGTTGTTTATGAGTCTGGTCAAGCTGGTTTCTTGCTTTATTGTTACAACAGTTTTTCCAAACTTCTTATTCAATCACAGAAATTTACCAACCAAAACCCGAAAACTTTGATGAATCATGGCGTGCATTTTATACACACTTTTCATAGTATCCTCTTACTTCGGTCAGCCTCTGGTTAACCTATTTGGTTATTTGTTGTTGGTATTTTACTTAGAGTCATAATAATGAAAGTTAAGCCATCCAATGTACTTTAATGGAAGACCCATGCCATGGGGAAAAAGACAAAAACTGGTGGATCTTTTAGAAATTAATTTTAGTAATTATGAAAGTTTTCTACATATCCAAAACTAGAGCAATGCTGAATAAACATAAATTAATACCGACAGATTTTTTGAAGATTTTATTTATTTATTCATGAGAGACACACAGAGAGAGAGAGACAGAGACAGAGACAGAGACAGAGAGGTAGAGACACAGGCAGAGAGAGAAGGAACTCCCTCCATGCAGGGAGCCTGAGGTGGGACTCGATCCCAGGACTCCAGGATCATACCCTGGGCTGAAAGCAGGCACTAAATAACTGAGCCACCCAGGGATCCCCATTTTTTTAAAGAAATATTTCTACTTTTCCAGGTAAAAAAGTAGTAGTATTTGACATCTACTAGTTGATGAATATTAAAACGTACCCATGATAAAGCAGTTTTTGGTTTCATGTTTTATTTTCTACCAAATTTTCATGATTGCTTTCTTAAAATAAATGTTGAATAGCCATTGCTTCAGATATGGGGACCTGTTCTTGATCTCCATACTATGTTTTGGATACAGCAGCTGCATGATTGGAACTTGTTAATATTTCCCCTTGTTTTACAAATGTTACTTTAAGGAATTACTTTATACTTGGGTAATGCTTAATACTAAGAACTCTGCACAAATAACATATTCAGTTTATACAGCTACAAAACAAAATGCTAAATTATTTCCATATTTGATATATTAAGTTTCCATGTTCCTAGCCTTGAAAAAGTTGTTATTGTATTTGCATAGCTGTATATCTGGAAGATCTTTTCCCCAAAATTCTCTGGCCACCTAGAACTTCTTCTAAGTGTTCTTTAAACTGAAGGCTTTATTGATTGTCTGGAACCTAAATGACCTTAATGGGTATCCCCCAATCTTCTCTCTTCTTAGCTTGTTTTGTTTTTTTTTTTTTTTCACCTCAGTGTGATTATTCACATCTGTTTTTATTCCTTATTTATTATTATTTTTTTTATGGACTTCTCCTACCATCTTGAGACTTCCAGGACCTTGTGCCCTCTCTTCCTCCTCAGTTCTAATGGCCTGTGTCCTTCCATAGGATATGCAACATTACCATACATTTTAGACCACAGTCATCAACATCTAGGTAAAAGTGATGCAAACGAAAATAAATCTTATTTTCTTCAGGTCTGTGTACAAATACTTATGATAACATTTTTTACGTACAGTGTAGCCTCATGAAATACTTTGATGTCAACTATTATTTCTCAATTGGCTTTCAAGGTTCTATGTAAAAATGGTGTTATCTCCATTTTTTTAGAGGAGAAAGTGGATACCTAGAAAGTTTATATTACTTGACCAAAATCACTGAGATGATATATCCAATGAATGGGAACTTTATAGTAACTCCAAGCTAAAGCATTTTATGCTACATTGGGGCAATATTCTAATCAGAAATTATTCTTGAAGTGTTACTGAGATCAATTTTTAAGGATATTATCTCTGAGTTTCCCTAAATCTGCAACCTAGGCATGTATGTTTCAGGATTTGCTACCATGTAACTTTAGGGTCCTAGACAGAGGTTGAGGGGGAAATTTTACATCACTAGAGTCAAAAGATATTTATTAAGTGACTTCTCTGGTTGGCGTTATGAGGTATTGAAAATAGCTGAAATATGAACTTATGCACACAGAAGTGGAAAGAACTGGGACAGCATCAATAAATGTGGTATTATTACTAAGATATGGTATGTGGTGTACCACATGGTATACCTGCTAAATATGTGATCGATGATTGAGTGGAAAAGATAAAAAGTGCTTTAGAAACAACTGTAGGTACAATTTGTTGAACACTAGTTATGTCTATATACAAGAAACTGCAAATGCACATCTGTATACACACCTACATACATATAGACTTAAACCAGTCTTTACAAAATGATGTGAATTAGATATACTGTCCCATTCTAATGATTAAGGAATCTGAAAATTAAAAAAAAATCAAGAAATGTGTCCAAGGTCACAAGATAGCAAGACACAGAATTAACAGTTAGATCAGTCCTGTCTGTTACCAAAGCCCAGCATGTTTCAATGCCTCAATAAGTGGGGAAACTACTGTAGGAAAGTCTGTTCAGGAAACCCTCCTGAAATGAGTGAGATATGTTGGGCTTTTAAGCGTTAGTAAAATTGGGATCTATGAAGAGATAGGAGAGAGATTATTAAGAATTGGAACAATAGCAAGCATAATGCACCTAAAGGAATGAAATCTTTATAAGATATTTAAAGTGCAGTGAGAATATAGTGCGGTTGGAATTGTGGTGACACATTAGGAACACAAGCAGATGCAGACAGAAAAGCAAGAGCATTGTTCAGGGCTTATAATATTTTGATTACTAGGTGGAAAACCAAGAAGACTAATTTATGTATCCACTGAAAAAAATTAATAAAATAACTTTAAAAGTCATTAAATTAAAAAAAATGTTTATAGCAATTTTAGGTTTACAACAAAATTGAGAGGAAGATACAGAAATTTCCCAGATACCTCCTGCCTCCATCCATTCATATTTTCCTATATTTCCAACATCCCCCCCCCCCACGAGAGTGGTACATTTGTTACAAATGTGTATAATTTCGTACATTTGTTCAACCTACATTGATAAATCATAATTACCCAAAGTCTATAGTTTACCTTAGGGCTAACTCTTGTTATTTTATATTCTGTGGGTTTGGGCAAATGTGTCATGATGCATATCTCTCATTATGATGTCATACAGAGTATAATCACTGCTCTAAAACATCCTCTGTGCCTTGCTTGTTTATCCCCTTTTCCCCTACTTTGCCATTGATAAATTTTAATAAAAAGTATCTTATAATTTGTACTTTAGACTAATTTGATGTTGATGTTCTCTAGGGATGTGAGAAAACATATAATATTTAATTTTTCTTAGTTGTCATTTGGAATAATTCATTCATTCATGCAGCAAATGTAAAAGAAGGATCACAAGAAAAATTGGAAGAAGTCAAATCTCAGTCTTTGAAGAGAGAGAACAGGGCATAAAAAATTATGAGAATTTTTAGTGTAAGTAGTAGGAACACATGTGGTACCATTCAGTCTACTTTTTCTAAGTACCAGCTAAGAATGAGGTATTAGATTATTAGTTTAATCCTGTTCCAACAGATAGAGAAACTGAGAGAGAAAGCACATTTTAGACAGGGATGAGTTTGATATTATGCTATAAAGTTTTAGGAATCATTTAATTTGTAGGTTTGCCTGAAATATAGAGGTCAATATTTGAAAATTTGAAAATGGTCTTGTTAAGGAGTATAGAATTTAAAGAAGTGATGGTAATGCTTTTCAGTTTGCAGAATATGTTCTTTTGAGGGAAGGAACAGGAGCCTGTGAGGAAAATAAAGACTAATGAGTAAAGCAAAACCAAGAATGTTGCATTTTCATAGACGAAGGACAGTTTATAAATTTTGGAAATATAACACTAACGAATCATTTTAAGTCCTTTGGAAAATGAAAGACATATATACTTTTTATAACTTTTATTTTGTCTTTTGGCTTAAAGAGATTTTGTTATGGTTTTTGTTTGCTTCTCAAGCACATAATTTCCCTCAAAAACTGTAGCCTTCAGAAGAAAGTTCAGATTCCTGTTTAAGATTTGTTTTAAGAGGTTTTGTATAGCATTCTTACAAAACAAAAAATAATGCTTTGCTGTTTAAGAAAGAAAAACTTGAAACAGCTAAGAAAAATAATTTTTACAAAAATTACATTTTCTAAAACAGCATGTTATGAAAATGTGATCCACTATTTCTTTATACAAGGATTTTCAAAAAATGCATGAAATTTCTAATATCTCAGGAGCGACACAATAAAAAATTATGATATGGACGAATTGTACAGCTCCCATTAATTATGACAATCTATGTTAGCAGAATCATCTTTTTTTTAATATTTTATTTATTTATTCATGAGAGATACTGAGAGAGAGAGAGAGAGAGAGGCAGAGACACAGGCAGAGGGAGAAGCAGGCTCCATGCAGGGAGACCATCGTGGGACTCGATCCCAGGTCTCCAGGATCATGCCCTTGGCTGAAGGTGGCGCTAAACCGCTGAGCCACCCAGGCTGCCCAAGAACCAACTTTCTTAAAATGTTTAAAGCACTATTGCCTAAAACTTACTGTTTTGAGTTGCTATAATTTTTCATGTACAATTACTTACATGATACTAAGAATATATCCTAAGTTTACAAAGAAATAGGTAATAACCACAAAATTGACTTGGTACATACCTTCCCTTAAGGAATTTATAGATGATGGTTCTAAAGTATGAATTGTTTTTTATAGCATGACATGTAAAGTTGAATTGTGTGATCTGAAGTCCATAAAAACATTTCTTTTTTTTTTCATCAAAACATTTCTAAGGCCAAATTGTCTTCCTGAAATTGCTATGCACATTTCACATTGCTTTATATACTTTAATTCTATTTTACTCCAATTCCCTGAAAAAATTGTCAAAATGCTGCCGTAGGCTATGCAGCATAAGTCATAGAAGAGTCCCATGCCATTGATGATTGCTGCCCAGAGAAATTTGATAATTCTAGGTCATATGTTTATGTATCATTTTTATATATGTATAATATCATGCATATATATGCATAATGTATATATTTAATATTACATTCAGTAACAGTTTTATTTTCTGTGTTTATCCTCATAACCTCCTTTCAGAGCAGTTTAAAAACAAGACAAACCAAAGATATATCTCTCTACTGTTCAGATACCATAGTAATGGCTAAGTTATAGAAGCATGGGAGATGCTGAATCACTAAGTAGTCCAAAATTGGTATGTTATTGGCTTAAAATTAAGACACCTGAGTGTAATAACTTGGAGTTTTTAGTAGAACTCTGCGTCTTTATTTAGTAAAACTACATATCTTTCTTAAGTCATATGATTACGGTGTTAATTAAATATGCAATTAAATATCAAGGGCAAAAGATTAGCATCGGTCTTCATAAAAGTATTTTTGAATTATAACATAGATTTATGGGCTATATTTGGTGAAAGTATTGCTAGAAGTGGAGTGAACTTGAGGACTTAAAACATACTGATAGGTTACTTTGGAAAACAACTCCTACAAATTCATGAGTAATTAAAATTGGGAAACTGAAGTGAGCACAGAGAAATGTTTTTGTAATTCTGGAAATGGCAATGGGTGGATAGATGTTTGTAATGCAACTGATGGTTTTCTCTAGAAAAATCTAGAGAGAAAAAAAAAAAGAAAAAAAAAGATAATACAAGACCATGGGCTATCTGGGGAAGATGGAGTAACAGGACCTAAGCTCATCTCCTCCCATGGATACAACTAGACAACACCTATATCAGTGTAAATTACTCAGAAAATGACCCAAAGTCTGGCAGAACAGACTGTTCATAGCCAAATGTAGAGAACTGGCCACATCAAAAAGGGTAGAAAAGACAGAGACATGGTCAGGAGCTAAATGGATCCATGGGACTGTCCCAAGAGAAAAGAAAGAGTCCCTCACACCAGGCATCCCAGGCACAGGGAAACACACAAGGAAGATGAATCGCCATCTTTGAAAATCAGAGGAGCATAAATTTGCAAATTCTGTGATCAGCAGGGTTAATACCTGGAACTTTAAAAATCAGCAGGCTTGCTCTAGGAGACTTGGGAGAGTAAGGAGAAATGGAGTCCCCACCTTTAAAGAGATAGCACATAGAAATACAACATAGAAGTAGAAGTTTGTAAACTGCTTGATGTATTTTGAAAGGAGATTTGTTTACTAATCTTAAAGCATATGCTGGAGGATCAGGGATCATTGGGAGACTTCTCCAGGAACAAAGGTGATGGTAGACCCCATTTCCCTTCTCTGTCTGACAGCCTAGGTACACAGACATCTGCAGGGACCAAAATAGCACACTTTCCACCTAGCTTGATAACAGCACCCCAATTCCATGCTTCTATGGCTCTGTCTCCTCTAAGCCCCCCAATGTTGATAGGAATTTTGGGTGGCTGCAGTGTAGAACTTGGCTGTCACTGCATAACTAGCATTCTTCTCTAGATCCACTCTCTCCATCCCTGTCACAAGAGCTTTCTAAAGTGGTTTCAGGTCTTCTCCCACAGCAGATCTGCTAAAATCTTTTTAAAATTGCACCCCACCTCTGCATTTTCCTGAGACCTGTCCATTCCAATACACCCTTGGCAAGAGTACATCCAAAGCAGTGCCATAAGCTGGTTGTGTGCAAGCAGCCCAGACAGGGTTTAGTACTGCCAAAAGGTGACTCTTTCCCCAGGGAGAAGAGAAGATAATGATACACACTAGTCCCACTTCAGTCCTAGAAATGGGCTGGAGAGGGACATCTTGCCTGATAGTAAGCCCCAAAGTGCCAATGAAAATTTCTCAGGACACAGCAAAGGGAAAGCACCCTGCAGTTTGGTGCTACTGTAGCTCTGGCAAATGTCTAATCTGTATCAATACAGGTCCAAGGAAACCCCAGACTAGCCCACTAACAACACGGGGAACAAAATCTGCCTGCAATAAGCAAAGAGAGCTATTGGAGATGACAGGACTAAAGGTAAACCCAGCTCAGTCATAACATAAGGGCACATGCAACACATAGAAGACATTCTTGAAGTGCCAGGTTCTGGTGAACAGGGGACATCACACTTCAGGGCACTAAGGGACCTCTTATTCACAAGGCCATTACCATCAAGAGTAGGAGATATAGCCAACTTTCCTAACACATAAAAACAGACACAGAATTGGACAAAATGAGGAGACAGAAGAATATGCCCCAAATGAAAGAACAGGACAAAATTAAACAAGAGAGCCAAACAAAATACAGATAAGACCTATGCTTGTTAGAGAAAGCAATGGTCATAAAGATACTCACTGGATTTGAGAAAAGAGTACAGAACATCAATGAGACTATTAGAAGGGATAGAAAACATAAAAAGAACCAGAGATGAACTCAATAACTGAAGTTAAAAATACATTAGATAAAACAAACAGAAGGCTAGAGGAAGCAAAAGAATATAACAGCAACCTGAAGGACAGGGTAATAGGAAGCAATCAAGTTGAACAGAAGAGAGAGAAAAAAATTAAAAAATGAAAATAGACTTAGGCAAATTGGCAACACCATCAAGGGTAAAAACATTCCCACCACTGGGATCTGAGAAAAAGAAGAAGAGAGAAAAGGGAGAAAAATATGTTTGATGAAATAATAGCTACTTCCCAAATCTGGAAAAGGAGACAGAAATCCAGATCCAGTTGGGACAGAGAGCCCCTAACAAAATCAATCCAAAGAGGTCCACATCAAGGCACATAATAAGTAAAATGGTAAAAAGTAGTGATAAAGAGAGAATTTAAAAGCAGCAAGACAAAAGAAAATAGTTACATACAGAGGAAACCCCAAAATGCTATCAATTGATTTTTCAGCAGAAACTTTATAGGCCAGAAGAGAATGGCATGATATACTCATAGTGTTGAAATCAAAACAACAACAACAACAAATTGCAGTCAAGAATACTCTAACCAGCAAAGCCATCATTCAGAATAGGAGAAATTAAGTTTCCCAGACAAAGTTAAATGAATTCATGACTACTAAACCAACCTTATAAGAAATGTTAAAGGAGACTCTTTGAAGGGGAAAAAAAGACCATAAATAGGAGCAAGAAAAGTAAGAAGCACAAAAGTAGTAAAATAATTATATCTATAAAAATCAAAGGAGTCACAAAGTAAAAGAACGTGAAGGATAAAGAAGATATGATCTATCTATTGTCTACAGATATATAATAGAATATTACTCAGCCATAAAAAAGAATGAAACCTTACCATTTGCAACAGCATGGGTGGAGCTAGAAAGTATTATGCTAAACAAAATGAATCATTCAGAGAAAGGTAAATACCATATGATTTCATTTAAGAAACAAAACAAATGAACAAAGGGGGAAAAAAAGAGAAAGAGACACAAACCAAGAAATATATACTTAACTATAGAGAACAAACTGATGGTTACCAGAGGGGAGGTGGGTGGAATAATGGGCCAAATAGGTGATGGGGATTAAGGGGTGTACTTGTGATGAGCACTGGGTGTTGTATGGAAGTGCTGGCTCATTGTATTGTACACCTGAAAGTAATATTGCACTGTATGTTAACTAACTGGAATAAATATGTAAAAGTGTAATAAAAATAAATATGTAAAAAAAACCCACAAAGAATGGTGGCTTTGAATGACACATTGGACCAGATGGATCTAACAGTATATTCAGAACATTCCCTCCTAAAACAACAGAATACACAATCTTCTCAAGGGCACATGGAATATTCTCTAGAGTAGAACACATTAGGTCACAAAACAGGCCCCAATGAATTAAAAAAAGACTAAAGTCATACCATGCATCTCTTCCAATCCCAATACTATGAAACTGGAGTACTTGCTTTGGTGGCACATATACTAACTGTGATGACACAGAGAATATTAGCATGGCCCCAACACAGGGATGACACAATGCTATGAAACTAGAAATCAACTACAAGAAAAAATCTGGAAATAACACATATATGTGGAGGTTAAATAATAGTAAACAATGAATGAGTCAACCAAGAAATCAAATGAAAACACAATGGTCAACATCTTTCAGATGCAGCAAAAGTAGATCTTAGAGGGAAGAATATAGCAAAGCAAGCCTATCTCAAAAAGCAAGAAAAATTTCCAATAAACAACCTAACCTTATACCTAAAAGACTAGCAAAGGATCAAATAAACCCCAAAACCAATAAGTGGAAGGAAATAATAAAGATTAGAGTAGAAATAAGTAAACTAGAAACTAAGGAAACAATAGAACAGATGAAGAAACCAAGATGTGGTCCTTTGGTAAATCTTTAGTCAGATGAGAAAGAGAGAGAGAGAGAGAGAGAGAACTACAGGCCAGTATCTCTGATGAATAATAGATGCAGAAATCCTCAAAAAAATATTAGCAAACTGGATCCACTAATACATTAAAAAAATTATTTACCACAATCAAGTGGGATTTATTCCTGGGATGCAAGGTGGCTCAATATTCACAAATCAATTGATGTGATACATAACAACAATAAGAAAAAGGATAAAAACACTATGATCATTACTATAGATGCAGAAAATGCATTTGACAAAGTACAACATCCATACATGATAATAATCCCCACAAAGTAGATTTAGAAGGATTCATCTCAACTTAATAAAGACATATATGAAAAAAACCCATAAGTAACATCAATGGTGAAAAACTCAGAACTTTTCCCCTAAGATCAGAAATAAGACAAGGTTGTCCACTTTTACCACTTTTATTCAACATAGTACCAGAAGTCCTAGCCACAGCAATAAGACTAGAAAAATAAATAAGACATTTAAGTTGTTATGGAAGAAATAACACTTTCACTATATACTGAATTACATGATACTATACATGGAAAACCCTAAAATCTCCACCAAAAAGCTATCAGAACTTATATATGAATTCAGCAAAGTTGCAAAGTAAGAAGTTAATACTCAAAAATGAGTTGCATTTCTGTACACTAATAATGAAGTAGCAGAAAGAGAAATTAAGAAAACAATTCCACTTACCATTGCACCAAAAAGAATAAAATATCTGGGAATAAACTTAACTAAGGAGGTGAACGACGTATACTCTGATAAGTATTAAACATTAATAAAAGAAATTGAAGATAACACAAACAAATGGAAAGGTATTCCATGCTCATGGATTGGAAGAGTAAATATTGTTAAAATGTCTATTCTACCTAAAACAATCTACATATTTAATTTAATCCCTATTAAAATACCAACATCATTTTTCACAGAACCTGAGGAGAAAATGCTAAAATTTGTATATGATCACAAAAGCCTGTAATAGCCAAAGTGTTCTTGAAAAGAAGAACAAAACTGGAGGTATGACAATCCCAGATTTCCAGATATACTACAAAACTGTGGTAATTGAAACAGTATGGTATTGGCACAAACATAGACACAAAAATCAATGGAACAGAATAGAGAGCTCAGAAATAAGCCCAAAATTATATGGTCGATTCATCTTTGACAAAGGAGACAAGAATATGCAGTGGGAAAAAGACAGTTTTTCCAACAAATGGTATTGGGAAAACTGGATAGCTACATGCAAAAGGATGAACCAGACCACTTTCTTTCACCATATGGAAAAATAAACTTAAAATGGATTAAGTACCTAAATGTGAGACCTGAAACCACAAAATTTGTAGAAGATAGCACAGGCAGTAAATTCTCTGACATCATCCATAGTGACATTTTTCTAGATAAATCTCCTTAGGGAAGGGAAGCAAAAGCAAAAATAAACTATTGAGACTACATCAAAATAAAAACTTTCTGCACAGCAAAGGAAGAAATCAACACAACAAAAAGACAGCTGACCAAATGGGAGAAGGTATTTGTAAATGAAAAATCCAATAAATGTTAGTATCCATAATATATAAAGAACTTATACAACACCAAAATGAAAAAAAAATAATTCAATTGAAAAATGGGTGGAAGACATGAACAGAAATTTCTCCCAAGAAGACATACACATGGCCAGTAGACATATGAAAAGATGGTCACTATCACTCATCACCAGGGTATAGCAAATCAAAACTACAGTGAAATATCATCTCACATCTTTTAGAATGACTAACATCAAAACCAAAAGAAATAAATGTTGGCAAGGTTGTGGGAAAAAAGGAACCCATGTACACTGTTGGTGGGAATGCAAATTGGTGCATCTACTGTGGAAAATAGTATGGATCTTCCTCAAAAAATTAAAAATAGAATTACCATATGATCTAGTAATTCTACTACTGTGTATCTACCCCCATAATATGAAAACACTAACTCAAAAAGATGTGTATATCTTTATATTTATTGCAGCATTATTTACAGTTGCAAAATTATGGAAGCACCCTAAATGTCCTCAATAGCATGAAATATTACTCAGCCATTAAGAAGGATGAAATCTTGCTATTCGTAAAATATGGATGGAGCTAGAGAGTATTATGTTAAGTGAAATAAGTCAAAGAAAGACAAATACCTTAAGATTTCACTTATATATGGAATTTAAGAAACAAAACAAATGGAACAAAAAACAAAGGAAAAAAGGAGACAAACCAAACAGACTTTTTAATGAAAAAAAATAGATTTATTTATTTGAGAGAGAGAGAGTATACAAATTGGGAGAGGGGCAGAGGGAGAGAATCTCAAGCAGACTCCATGATGAGTGTTGAACCTGACACAGGGCTTAGTCCCGTGACCTGAGATCATGACCTGAGCCAAAACAAGAGTTGGCCACTCAACCAACTGAACCATCCAGGCACCCCCTGCTCCAAATAGACTCTTAACACAGAGAACAAACTGATGGTTACCAGAGGGACGGGAGGTAGGAGGGGGGATGACTGAAATAGGTAAAGGAGATTAATAGGGTGATGAGTACTTAATAACACACATAATTGTAAAGTCACTATATTATTCACTTGAAATTAATATTACATTATATGTTAACTCTAGTGGAGCTAAAATTAAATACTACACACATACATACATACCACACCCCATAATCTGCTGAATATGCTGAGAGAGCAGATCAATAGCAGAATAGATCTACAGAAAGATGTCATATTTGGACATGGGCACCTTTCTTTTTTTTTTTTTTTGACGTGGGCACCTTTCTATATGGAAAATGACAGTTTAAGATAGGACATGGCGAGATCTATGTGCAGCAACTGGGTAGTATATTTATAAAGATCAGAAAAGAAAAAGATTATTGATTTTTTTTTAAAGTTAAGACCTTGTAACAAAAATACTATTTTGAGAAACCAAATTGAGACTACTGTTCTATTTTCAGAGGTTTTATAAACCATAATAAGAATACAGAACATCAGAGAATGATGAGAAAAATAACTACCATATGATCCAGAAAGTCCACCTCTGGGTATTTATCAGAAGAAAATAAAAACACTAACTTGAAAAGTTATCTTCACCTCCATGTTCACTAAAGGATTATTTATAGTGGCCAAGACATGGGAATAACAGTAAGTGTCCATCAACAGATTAATAGATAAGGTAAATAGAATATTACTCAGCCATAAAAAGAAGGAAATTTTGCCACTTGTGACAACATGGATGGACCTCAAGGGTATTATGTGAGCTGAAATGAGTCTGAAAGATAAAGACAAATACCTTTTGATCTCACTTATATATGGAGTCTGAGAAATGAAACAAAACAAAGCAAAACCCGAGCTCATAGAGAGAGAATAGTGGTTGCCAGATGTAGAGAGTGGGAAGTAGACGGTGGGCAAAATGGGTGAAGAGGATCTAAAGGTACAAATTTCCAATTATAAAATAAATAAGTCAAGGGGATGCAATGTGCCATATGGTGATTATAATTAATATTGTACTGTATATTTGAAACTTAAGAGTAGGTCACATCAGTTCACATCAGGTGCCACCTTGGGTTACAGGTTTCAAGAATTTGGAAAGGGGAATTTTCTATCCTGATAATGGCCTTGGCAGTGTTCTCAGCTGCCAGTACGAGGTGGTAGGCACAGGTCTAAGCCAGCTTTTGTGGCCATGCTGAATAATAAGCCTGAGATGCTGTCCTCCTTCGCTACAAAGCCCTGGACACTCACCAACCAACCAGCTTTCCTGGTTGTACCTACTATGTGCAGGCCTTTAGAAGAACAGGTCACTTCCTTAGGTACTTTTAAAAAAGTATTGGAGGGAAAGTTAATACTGAAGGCAAAACTAATAACGTTCTGATAAACCAAAGCCGAGGCACTTGACCAAGGTCACGGACCCTAGAAGGGTAGTTTCAGGATTTAAATACATTAATCTGAGTTAAAATACAAATCTTTCAGGAAGGCTAAATTCAGTGGGACCTGGCCAGTACCAGTGTAGTTTCTTGCTCCTCTGCAACTTGTACTCTTGGCTCCATATTCATCTCATGTTCCTAGACAGCAGCTACTCATACTGATCTCTAGGATGTTTCATATGCTTCCAACACTCTGTCCAGCCCTTCTCCTTCACCTAGCTGATTGTTGGCCACTCGTTTGTTCTCAGCATTAAAAAAAAAAAAAAAGTCAACTTATTGGGGAGGATAGATTATTTGCCCACTCTACTAATATATCTGAATCTGAATATATATATATATATATATATATATATATATATATATATACACATACATATTTGTGCACACAAACTGAGTGTGGATATTTCAGAGAGTCAAGCTTCAGGTATAGAAACAGACCAGCAGGAGTTACAAATTAAGAGGTCTATTGGAGGGAATTCCTTTGAAGGATTGTGGAGGTTGGTTGAGAAAAGGCGGAATTACATGAGGCAGGGTCAGGAAAGGCAGGCTGGAACCCTGCTGGCTATGGCTGAAACTACTGTCCATAGATGCAATTTCTTCTTCATCAGGGAAGCCTCAGCTCTGATCTTAAGGCATTTCAAATGATTAAACCAGCCCATTCAGATTATCTGGGAAAAATCTTTTTTACTTAAAATCAACTAATCGTAGATTTTAATCGCATCTTTGATTAAACACCTTCACAGCAACACCTACATTAGTGTTTGACTGACTAACCAGGGACCGTAGCTTAGCAAAATTCACACATTAAAAAATTATCATAGGGCAGGGCAGCCCGGGTGGCTCAGCGGTTTAACGCTGCCTTTGGCCCAGGGTGGATCCTGGAGTCTCAGGATCGAGGCCCACGTCGGGCTCCCTGCATGGGGCCTGCTTCTTCCTCTGCCTGTGACTCTGCCTCTCTCTCTCATTCTGTGTCTCTCGTGAATGAGTGAATAAAATCTTAAAAAAAAAAATTATCATAACATTTCACATAGTATGTAAGTTTAGGAGTCAACATTATATTTACTTAATGCCACATCTCTTTTTTTTTCAATATTGTTAGCATCTATATCCAGGATTGAGTTTTTGGATCCTTGGAGACTAAAAAATTACAATGAATTAATAAGTATTATTATGATTTTTTGAATGTTCATGAAAATCATTGAAGTTATGAAACATCTGTTTTATATAACTGAACTAATTATTCAGACATATTTACTCTTATTTTGTGGTTTTAATATTTAACATAACCATAACCAATTTTTTCAGCATCCTGGGGGAACTTTTTTTATTACATTGCTATTCTTCTGGGAAATATTTAATATATATGTATGTGTAAGTATATTCATATATGTATATTACATATATGTGTACCAATCTGTTTAAGCTATTAATATACATTTTATTCCTGTCTTATGTTCTCAGCCAATGAGAGCTAGTAAACAAAACTGTTGTACCTATTATTGGTCAAAAATTTTCTTACACCATACAACCAACACTTAGGCCATGAATGCTAGATTCAGTTATCTTAAATTCAGTAAGATGTGGAGTTTCTGTTGTTTACTGTGGCTTCCAGTTAATATTTTCTAATTTAACATTTTTTGCACTCTAGTGCCCCCCCCAAAAAAGTGTACTAGTGATAGTATAATGCATAGTGATAGTTTAATGCATCCAAAAAGTAAAGTTCAAAAGATTTAAGGAATATATACCACACACAGAGATAAAGTTGAATTGGAAATTGGGGTTTATAGAATTCCTCACACATGCTAGAGATTCAATAAATATCACTTCTTCCAGTAGCATTACTCATTAATTATAGAAAATGTAGCTGGGAGCATCTATGGTCTAAGGCATGCATTTTCTTTCTTTTTTTTAAATACATTTATTTTTTATTGGTGTTCAATTTACCAACATACAGAATAACGCCCAGTGTTCATCCCGTCAAGTGCCCCCCTCAGGCCCGTCACCCATTCACCCCCACCCCCCCCCCCGCCCTCCTCCCCTTCCACCACCCCTAGTTCGTTTCCCAGAGTTAGGAGTCTGCATGCTCTGTCTCCCTTTCTGATATTTCCCACACATTTCTTCACCCTTCCCTTATATTCCCTTTCACTATTATTTATATTCCCCTAATGAATGAGAACATATAATGTTTGTCCTTCTCCGACTGACTTACTTCACTCAGCATAATACCCTCCAGTTCCATCCACATTGAAGCAAATGGTGGGTATTTGTCATTTCTAATGGCTGAGTAATATTCCATTGTATACATAAACCACATCTTCTTTATCCATTCATCTTTCGATGGACACCGAGGCTCCTTCCACAGTTTGGCTATTGTGGACATTGCTGCTAGAAACATCGGGGTGCAGGTGTTCTGGTGTTTCACTGCATCTGTACCTTTGGGGTAAATCCCCAACAGTGCAATTGCTGGGTCGTAGGGCAGGTGTATTTTCAACTCTTTGAGGAACCTCCACACAGTTTTCCAGAGTGGTTGCACCAGTTCACGTTCCCACCAACAGTGTAAGAGGGTTCCCCTTTTTCCACATCCTCTTCAACATTTGTGGTTTCCTGCCTTGTTAATTTTCCCCATTCTCACTGGGGTGAGGTGGTATCTCACTGTGGTTTTGATTTGTATTTCCCTGATGGCAAGTGATGTGGAGCATTTCCTCATGTGCTTGTTGGCCATGTCTATGTCTTCCTCTGTGAGATTTCTCTTCATGTCTTTTGCCCATTTCATGATTGGATTGTTTGTTTCTTTGGTGTTGAGTTTAAGAAGTTCTTTATAGATCTTGGAAACTAGCCCTTTATCTGATATGTCATTTGCAAATATCTTCTCCCATTCTGTAGGTTGTCTTTGAGTTTTGTTGACTGTATCCTTTGCTGTGCAAAAGCTTCTTATCTTGATGAAGTCCCAATAGTTCATTTTTGCTTTTGTTTCTTTTGCCTTCATGGATGAATCTTGCAAGAAGTTACTGTGGCCGAGTTCAAAAAGGGTGTTGCCTGTGTTCTCCTCTAGGATTTTGATGGAATCTTGTCTCACATTTAGATCTTTCATCCATTTTGAGTTCATCTTTGTGTCTGCTGCAAGAGAGTGGTCTAGTTTCATTCTTCTGCATGTGGATGTCCAATTTTCCCAGCAACATTTATTGAAGAGACTGTTTTTCTTCCAGTGAATAGTCTTTCCTCCTTTTTCCAATATTAGTTGACCATAAAGTTCAGGGTCCACTTCTGGGTTCTCTATTCTGTTTCATTGATCTATGTGTCTGTTTTTGTGCCAGTACCACACTGTCTTGATGACCACAGCTTTGTAGTACAACCTGAAATCTGGCATTGTGATGCCCCCAGATATGGTTTTCTTTTTTAAAATTCCCCTGGCTATTTGGGGTCTTTTCTGATTCCACACAAATCTTAAAATAATTTGTTCTAACTCTCTGAAGAAAGTCCATGGTATTTTGATAGGGATTGCATTAAACGTGTATATTGCCCTGGGTAACATTGACATTTTCACAATATTAATTCTGCCAATCCACGAGCATGGAATATTTTTCCATCTCTTTGTGTCTTCCTCAATTTCTTTCAGAAGTGTTCTATAGTTTTTAGGGTATAGATCCTTTACCTCTTTGGTTAGGTTTATTCCTAGGTATCTTATGCTTTTGGGTGCAATTGTAAACAGGATTGACTCCTTAATTTCTCTTTCTTCAGTCTCATTGTTAGTGTATAGAAATGCCACTGATTTCTGGGCATTGATTTAAGGCATGCATTTTCCTTAGTAGATTCAAAGAAATAAGAAGAATGACCACCAATATGCAAAGCAGGAACTTAGAGCTAATTTACTAAAAGTGCCTTTGCTAGAGATGCTTTGCCCCTCCTCTCCACTCCAGGCATAATATGATATGCAAGTCCTGAGACATTTTTAATGTGAACATTGTTCTCTATGCATTGGGTGGGAAATGTTGGGTGGTTAGGGAAAAAGGTAACAGAGCAGTTTATATAATTATACAATATATAAATAACAAACTACAATTTCAAGGAGTTGTCACCTGAGACGTGAGCATATGATACCTGTCAAGCGCACTGTAAGGACAGCAGCAAAGGGGCTGTCATCAGAATATATTGAAATTCGCAAAAGAGAGGTACAGATAAGAAGCAGAAAGAGGTGGGTTTGATTTGATCTCAAAGGAAGGGTTGAGTTTGCCTAAACAAAGAGGAGTGAAGCCTCTAGTTGGAGGGAGAAATATTATGCAGGCTTTAGGGTCCCTGTGAAAAGGGCAGCCTGGTTGCCTTTGAAGATCTGGGTGCAGGACAGTAGGGGATGAGGTTGAAACAGTGGGCTGTGGCCAAACTGTGGAGGAACATACATATCAGAAAACAGAGTTGGAATTTATCCTTATAGGTAATGATTCCTCAGAGAAGCATCAGCACAGTGAGTGGTGACAAGAATAATTGAACATGAGAATTTGAGAGAACACTTTAACTTAATAAATGTATCAGATGTATCACTTACCATAATGGACAGAATAAAATGATTTATTTTAGTGCTGGTAGTAACACATGAAGCCAGTGTTCTAATGAAAATGATTTGGCTTAATGAATTAACTTGTAAACCTACTGGACAAGATATATAATGCTATGTCAGGTATTAGGCTTCGCACACTGCCACTTTTCAAAAAATGAAATGTAATAATGGGACTTGTCAAGACTCTGAAGTAATAAATGTCATTAAACTCAGAAGACAAGGAGATCGCTTCACTTTCATTTGCCCAGGGACCTGAAGTCCCAATGTCTGAGGAAAACCTAAAAGCCTGTTAATAAATTTATATTTAAAAGAATGAATACATTAGTTAATGCCTGATTCAGATCTCCCCATCATTAAGGACAGGGAGTGTGTCTTACGGTGATTGGTCTCTCAAAGATGTATAGAAAAAACACCCTTCTCCTAATCACTGAATTAAAAAGAATTCTCTAGCACTAGTTTAATCACTACCCTATAATCAAATCAGGCATGAAATCAAGTTTTGATTATATATTATTCTTCCTATTATGAACAAATTGCCAAATCACTAGGAACGCCCCTAAGTATGGGGGAGGATGGCAAAGGATGGGCGAGGCAAACAGTTTATTTAGTAAAACAGAGAAATACAATTAAATTTCTGTGAAATTTACAAAGTTATTAATTTTTTTTTTTTTTTGCGGAGGTGGGGGGACTTTCCTGAAAGAACTTAGATTACTCCCTACAATACATCTTAAGTCTACCCTAAAGGGCTGCCATCAAGTAGAGAAATAAAACTACTTGTTTTGTAAGAAATCTCTGCCCAAATGCTTCAAAATATAGCACCTTCTTTTAAAGCAAAGAGAAGGGCTTTCTAGTTGTCTATATTCTTATTTGATCTTCCAAATAAAAGTATTACTTGCTACTGCATTATTTTTCTTAAGATCTTTATGGAAAAAAAATGGAATCTTGGTTATCTTTATATACCCCCTCCTACTACAGGGGTTACCATGATTACAGTGCAATTAAATATTACTTAAGTGACAAAAATAAGCTTTTATTATGTCTCTTTAGTGTAAATATTCTAAAAGTTTAGTAAGCTCTTATTTTTAAAATAGTTCCTTGTACTTGAAGATGATTCTGTCCAAAATTTTTAGTTCTGAGAAGATTTTTGGTTCTCATCATATAAATGACAGCATAACTGAACATATGATTCTAGGGATATGTACTTTTTTCCTTCAAGATTTGGATATAACAATATCTTTTTCTGATAAATTGAACAAATTGTAGGCCAAACATTTCTCTACCCACTTTCAGCCAGTATCCTTTTATTTTTAAAGTTATTGTCACTTCTCAAGCTCAATATTTTATTCTTGTTGTTCACTTGACCATAGTTTATCCTGTTGCCCCTCTCTGTCCATTGTTGATTTCTGTGATTATTCTCATTAAATCATTCCAGTCACAGTCCTTAAATAGCCTTTTTGAAATGAATTACAAATTATTCTTTACCCTGTATCTATACTTGGAATAAAATGCCCTGTAGAAATAATATGATTTTGGAGGGTCAACTGTGTAATTTTTTTTATGGATAGCATAATATTCAATTCAATGTTTTGCATATAATTGTCCTACCAAAAAATCTGCAGGGATCCCTGGGTGGCACAGCGGTTTGGCGCCTGCCTTTGGCCCAGGGCGTGATCCTGGAGACCCGGGATCGAATCCCACGTCGGGCTCCCGGTGCCTGGAGCGTGCTTCTCCCTCTGCCTATGTCTCTGCCTCTCTCTCTCTCTGTGACTATCATAAATAAATAAAAATTAAAAAAAAACTATCAAAAAATCTGCAATAACTCAATAAATGATTAAACAATTCGTCTGCCAATTACTCGCCCTATTTTATAAAAAAAATAAAGTTAGTAATGCATTTTTTTTCTAATTTTTAACACCTTCTATCCATTTAATAAAGCATACTTGGTTATGTTGAACGATGGTATATTGTTGAATTGATGCAGGGACACAACAGATGACCAATAATTCTTTTTTAAATTGAATGACTTGATGTGCCAATTAAAAATCTTGTTTGATTTCTAGTTTTGAGAAGATTTAATTCATTAGAGCTCTGCTAGCCTGAGAGGGTACTTTCTCCCATCCTTAGTACCTGCCTGCTGACATCTTGAACAGGTAAAGTATATAAATCCTGTAATGGGAAAATAGGTCTTATAATGGTGATGTGAAAAACAAGCTTCTGTAATCAAACATCTCTTAATTTCCCATTTGCTAATTAGTAGCTGTTATAACAAGGATATGAATCTCATTTTTCTTATCTTTAAAATGGAATGTACCTTTTCCATACAGTTGTTTTAAGAATTAAATGTGACTATGTAAGTTAAGAATTTGGCATGGTGATTGGCCCTAAACATGACCTTATGTAGAAGAAAATATTTTTATAATTAATTTTTTTCTTCTTATAAAATCACTTTTAATTAGAGGTTTAAATAAGAATAGTTACAGAAAACCAAAAAGCTCTTTGCTTTTAAAAACATATGTAAAGAATTTTATTATTATTATCATTTTAAACCATTGACATTCAGCTAATTTCTGGAGATTTTTTTGTTCAGATATTGTACCTTTACTAGGTTTCTTACAAAATGACTTACAGGAGCAAATTCTAAAAATCCTCCCATTAAGGTCTTCATAAGAACCTGTGTTAGTGAAGCAACTAACCGTGAACTTGCTACCAATTTCTGTGACCCATGACAGACTAAGCAAATGGTCTTTTTCAAAATGAGCATATGGATATTCATCACTCATTTTAATACTTGCTGTACACCTTCTTACTTTCTCTCACCTAATAGGGCTTTAGATTTCATGTTATTGGGAGTTGTAAAAATAAATAAATAATTTTAAAAGCCCCATTGGTCTCTCAAATATAGTTTAAAAAGACACTAGTACTGTAAGTGGAAACACTGAATTGGAATTACCATTCTAAATTTTGTATAGAAGAAGCTCTTAGATTTTTTTTTTCACTTTGAAAAATGGCTTAGAATCCCATGGATCAGTGCCTTAAAGAGCTAAAAGTTTACTACCCACTTTGAAGTTTAATTAGCATTCTAGCAATCAAACCTTGTTTCTTCTTTCCTCTTGTCCTACTTCATATTGATAACAGGGAGAACTCTACCAACCATGCACAGCCCCTTACCCACACTTCAGTTAAGTTCTTCCTACCTGACCCATGAAGCTAGGACTACCAAACTGCAACTTTCCTCCATGTACAGAGATACTTTTGAAACATTGTATGATGTAATTTTTTAAAAAGATTTTATTTATTTATTCATGAGAGGCACAGAGAGACAGAGAAGCAGAGAGACAGGCAGAGGGAGAAACAGGCTCCATGCAGGGAGCCCCACGTGGGACTCTATCCTGGGACCCCAGCATCATACCCTAGGCTGAAGGTGGTGCCAAACCACTGGGCCACCAGGGCTGCCCCTGATGTAAAATTTAATGTTATTTTCAAGTAGATTAAGGTGCCTCCAGAGTACCCATATTGATAAACAGCCTACTCTTATACAGATGATGGTTTTCTATTTTAAAAAAATATATAAAAATCAAGCAGTGCACATATTTGGATGCAACAAACACCTCCCTTACTATATAGAATTTTCAAAAGACTCCACAGGATCCCTGCCTTCATGGGCTCTGCAGTAGCAGGCCTATTTACTCCTACTGTGGCAAGCATATGTCTTCAATGTTCACGTTCGGTTTACAGCTTTGTCAGGCATCAATTGCAGCAAATGTCTGCTTTTCTGTATTTGATTATATCTTTTGTTCATGCTTTTCCTCCAAGCCTTTGAGTCAGAGGTTCTCAAGGACTAACACAGGAAAGGGCAAATGGAAAGTGAGATATGCACACGGCTTACATTCTCAGACCTGGTCTAGCCCCTAACATGGCTCACCAGATCAGGGATCACTGAGTTTTCTATCCTTTGAACCCAATCCAAATATATTTGGTATAAAATTGACCTCTACATTGGGCAGTTAATATAAACACATTGCTAGCTTTACTTTTCTTAGCAGACATCTATTGAGATTTTTTTTCACTCTTTAGCATAGGTTAGCCATAGGATAATAAGTACATATACAAATTCTTAGGATTTTAACTTTAGCATCTTATTGAATTTATATGTAACAACATAAAGCAGCTCAAATCTCCATGTTGACAAAGACAAGATTTCTGTTACTATTGGTTACACACAACATTTTTCATTTATTTATATTATCAGCTCCTCTCGCAGGCTAATGTTTATATTCACCCTAGACCTTGATCTCTAGGAAACAGATCTCTAGGAAACAGCAAAGGTTATCACTAGTATTCGACTGAGGAAGTACAGTCCCAGGGCAACAAGAGACAGGGAAAATGGAAGTTAAAACAGGAAAGTATGGAGAGCAATGCAAGTGATAGGTTACTATCAGAATATAGAAGAGAAAAAAAAATTAATAAGATTTGAAGGTAGCACAAGATTCTTTAAGGAGAAGATAGTTAACCAGTCAAAAAGGATAAAAGTGGAGTTCACAGGTGGATAAGTAGAAAACTCATTAAAAGAAATTACACCAGATTGTTAAAACAATTGGAGGAATGATAGTGTTTGGCATATCATGAGATCAGCAAGGTGTTTTACTTGAGAGAATGGTAAGAGTTGAGACTGGGGCCTCGTGAGCTCAGCTTAAGAATTTTAGTTTGATCCCCACCCAAGGCAGTGAGGAGCCGCTGAAAAATATTCAGATCAATAATAATACAGATTCCGAGTTTTGGAATATCACTCTATTTGTTGCATGAAGTTTTTGGAAGTATCCAGACTCTGGGCAAACTTGTCAGGACTTCATTGTGTGGAAATAAGTGAAGAGCAACCAAATGAGAACAAGCCATGGCTATTTATTCAGAGCTTGTCAACAACCAGGGAATCAGCCACTGTCACCTGTATTTTGGCACAGCCTCAAAGATAGGCAGATGGATGGGCAGTGGAAAAAAGGGAAGCTTCAGTTATGCCCTTATAAAGGCTATTGGCATGGGGAAATGGAACGTGTTTTAACTGGAAGCAAGGAATCCTGTGTGATTGGTTTAAGGTTCATGTTTGTCTTTCTCTGTTTGGTCCTAAGTCAGAAGCAGGGATAGAAATTAGAAAAGCATCAATTAACCAGATCTTACCTATTTGGAGCCAGTTATTATAGAGGTTATTGTTTAGCCCCTGAACTGTTACTAGAAACTGTGTTCTGACTTCCTAAAAATCTGACCTGTAGTAGGCTGGCTTCCTGGGCTATTTGCTATAGATAAAGGAGCTGGTTTCCTAGGGAGGTTGCTACAGGTTGTGGTACACAGAGTTCTGTTTTTATACATGGCCTGGCCATTGCCTGTTTATATATTTAGCCTCTCGGTAGTTATAATTCAATTAACACAGAAGGATTGAATAGAAGCAGTGACACTAGTTATGGAATTAGAGGGACATTTCAGAAGAAGTAGTAGGAAGATTTTTATACTAACTTGGACACAAAGGGAAATAAACACATATTTCTGTTTGGGGCAAAAATCACAGTTGGTATAGCAGTAATTAGAGCAAGAGGACCACAAGCCATAAAATCAGTAATAAACAAATGAGACTACACCAAACAAAAAAGCTACTACACAGCAAAAAGCAAACAAAAATCAGGGATGCCTGGGTGGCTCAGTGGTTGAGCGCCTTCCTTTGGCTCAGGATGTGGTCCCGGAGTTCTGGGATCAAGTCCCACATAGGCTCGTGCATGGAGCCTGCTTCTCCTCTCTCTGCCTCTGTCTCTGCCTCTCATGAATAAATAAATAAATAAAATCTTTAAAAAAAATATAAAATGAAAAAAAAAAACCCTACAGAATGGAGAAAGAAAATGTTTGTGAATCATGTTATCTGATAAGAGACTGATATACAAAATACATTTTTATTTACAAATAAAAAATATTTATAAATCATGTTATTTGATAAGAGATTGATATCCAAAATACAAACTTTTACAACTCAATGGGAAAAATAATCTAATTAAAATGGGCAAAGGTCCTGAATATTTTTCCAAAGATGATATACAAATAGTTAACAGGTACATGAAAATTTGCCCAATATCACTAATCATCAGGGAAATGCAAATCAAAACCAAAATGAAATATCATCTCATGCTTGTTGAATAACTATCATAAAAAAGATGAGGTAAGTGCTGGTGAGGATGCGGAGAGAAGGTAACCTTTGTGCACTGTTGATGGGAATGTAAATGGGAGCAGACACTATGGAAAATAGTACGGAGGTTCCTAAAAAAAATTAAAAATAGAACTACCATATTATCCAGCGATTCCACTTCTGAAATATATCAGAAGGAAACAAAAACACTATATCCAAGAGAGATCTGCAATCCATGGTCACAGAAGCATTATTTATAACAGACAAGACATGGAAACAACGTAAGTATTCATCAACAGACGAGTGGATAAAGAAACTGTACACACACACACAAACATACACACACACGGTATTTATTCAGCCACAAAGTAGAAGGAAATGCTGCCATTTACAACAAAATGGATGAATCTTTAAGCCATTCTGCTAAGTGAAATAAGACAAAAACAAATGCTACATGATCTTACTTGTATGTGAAATCTAAAAAAAAAAAAAAAAGAAAGAAAAAAAAAAAACCCGACTGATAGAAAACAATCAGATTTGTAATTATTAGAGGTGGGGGTCTGGGGGAAGGAGAATTGGGTGAAGGTGGCCAAAAGGTACAAACTTTCAGTTTCAAGATAGGTACTAGGTATATACTGTACAACATGATGACTATAGTTGACACTACTCTATGGTACGTTTAAAAGTTAAGAGAGTAAATTCTAAGAATTCTTACACACACACAACTTTTTCTTCTTTTTTTAATATATGTGAGATGATGAATATTAGCTAAATATATTGTGGTAATCATTGTAGGCACTGTACATCCAATACTTCCATAATGTTTGGTGAATAGGACATCCTCAAAACAGTTGTTAATTAAATAAATTAAATATAATTGATCTAGCAGTCAGAAGAAATATAATACCTAAAGATAAATAGAGCACTTCTGGTATTACAAATCATAGTCATGGATGATATTGCATAGGTTAAGTATCTTGAGTTAAAATGAATGTCTTCTTCTTTTGATTCCATGAAGAGGTGAGTTTGAGTTCAGGTCAGAAGGAAATATTAATCAGATGGAGAGGAAGAGTGTGGTATGAGAGGGAGGAGGGCAGGTAAAACATTCCAGGGAAAAGATACTACACATATAAAGGCTGAGGAAGATGGGAATTTAAAGAATGGAAGGCGAGTACCGAAGAATACAGAGAACAAGGAAACTGAGTTGTGTGGTAGTCAGCCCAGGCATGGAAGCCAATGCTATTTCATTAAGTGACCATGTTAATGAATTTGGTCATTATCCTAAATATAATGGAAAGAAAATATGCTTTTAAGCAGGGTCAAAGGCATTACCAAATATGCATTTTGAAGCTATTGCTCTGGGGGGGGTGTGTCTGGGTGCTCAGTTGATTAAGCATCTGACTCTTGATTTTGGCTCAGGTCATGATCTCAGGGTCATGGGATCGAGTCCCACATCAGGCTCCATGCCTAATCAGGGGATTCTCTGTCCTTCTCTCTCTTCTCCTCCTCCTACTCCACACATGCACACTTGCCTTCTCCCAATAAAATAAAATAAAATAAGTATAAGTATAATTGTTTTTTTTAAACTATTGCTCTGGGTTTAGAGGATAGAACAAAAGACACATACACATATTGGAATTGGAGAGAAACATCAGGATACTATTGTAATAGCTGTTGAAGCCACAGGGCATTATTTCCATAAGAACTTCAATCAACTACATGGACACAGTTTTATATTCAGAAAAATATAAATTATTTAGCACACAGAAGTTCTTAAAATGTGAAGTGTGTATATTAGAATCAATTGTGTTGCTTTTAAAAACACTGTACAGGTCAATCTTCCGTTCCTTTCTTTACTCTGATTTCTCTCAAAGCTAGAGTCACACACACATTAAAGATTCACAAATGATACTGATAAGTTCTTTTGATATGTCCCAATAGCCACTTAACAGCATGTTACTAAATAACCCATGGATCAAAAAAGAAACCAAAAGAGAAATAACAAAATACATTGAGACAAATGAAAATGGAAATACAGCATAACAAAACTTATAGGAAGCAGCAGAAACAGTTCTAAGAGAGAAGTGCATGGCAATAAATGCCTGCATCAATAAAAAGACAGTTCTCAAATAAACCACCTAAATTTACACCTCAAGGAACTTGAAAAAACAGCCCAAAGTCAGTAGAAGAAAGGAAATAACAGATCAGAATGGAAAAAAAAAAAATAAAGATTAAAAAGGCAAAAAGGTAATAGAAGAGATGAATAAAACTAGAGCTGGTCTCTGAAAAGATAAACAAAATTGACAAACCTTTAGCTAGACTCACAAAGAAAAGAAGGGGGAGTGCTCAAATAAATAAAATAAAAAAATAAAACAGGAGATGTTATAACTGACACCACAGAAGTACAAAGGACCATAAGAGATCTCTATGAATAATTATATGCTAACAAATTGGACAGGCTGGAAGAAACAGGTAAGTTCCTAGGAACATAAAACCTACCAAGACTGAATTATGAAAACAGAAAATTGAATAGAGTAATTCCTAGTAATGAGATGATACTAGGAATAAAACAAAACAAAACAAAACAAAAAACAAAACAAAACAAAAATTAAAAAAACCTAGGACCAGACAGCTTTGCTGGTGAAATCTATGAAGCATTTAAAAAAGATTTAATACCAGTTTTTCTCAAACTCTTCCAAAAAATAGATGGGGGAACATTTCTATATGTTTTATGAGGCCAGTATACTTGATACCAAAACCTGAAGAACCACAAGAAAAAAAAAAAAGCCAATATTCCTAATGAACATAGATGTAAAATACTCAACTAAATATTAGCAAACCAAATTCACAATATATCAAAAGGTTAATATAACATGATCAAGTGGGATTTATTCCAGGGATGCAAAATGGTTCAACATCCCAAGTTAATCCATGTGATAAATCATATTAACAAAGATGAGAATAAAAAATACAATAATTTCAATATATGAAGAAAAAGCATTTGACAAAATTTAGCATCTATTTATGATAAAAACTCTCAACAAAATGAATAGAGAGAAAATGTTACTCAGCATAATAAAGGCCATATATGACAAGTCCACAGCTAATATCATACTCAAAACAGTGAAAAACTTAAAGATTTTACTGTAAGTTCAGGAACAAGACAAGGATACCCACTCTCATCACTTTTATTCAATATAGTAACGGAAGTCATAGAGATACTATTCAAGAAAAAGAAAAAAAATCATCCAAAGAGAATGGAAGAAGTAAAACTGTCACTCTTTGCAGATGACATTGTATTATAGACAGAAAACCCTGAAGACTTCACCAGAAAAAATAGAATAAGTAGATTCAGTAAATTTTGAAACACAAAAATCAATACACAAAAACCTATTACATTTCTATGCACTAATAGCAAACCATCAGAAAGAGAAATAAAAAACCAATTTCATTTACAATTGCATCAAAAATAATAAAAAACCTAGAAATAAATTTAACCAAAGAGGTAAAAGATCATACACTGAAAACTGTAACACTTGGTAAAAGAAATTGAAGATGACAGAAATAAACTGAAATGTATTATTCTATGCTCATAATTTGGAACAATTAATATTTTAAAAATATTCATCCTAGCCAAAATAATCTACAGATTAAATGTAGACATTTTTCATAGAAATGGAACAAACAATCCTAAAATTTGCATTGAACCATGAAAGACTCTGAATAGCCAAAACAATATTGAGAAAGGAGAACAAAACTGGAGGCATCATACTTCCTGATTTGAAACTGTATTACAAAGCTATAGTAATCAGAACTATGGTATTGGCATAAAAACAGAAACATAGATGGAAGAAACAGAATGGAAAGCATATACATAAACCAAATGATATGCTGTCAACTAATTTATGATAAAGGAGCCAGGAATATACAGTGGGGAAAAAAACAGTCTCAGCAATAAATGGTGTTGAGAAAACTGAACAGCTATATGCAAAACAATGAAACTGGATCATTATCTTACACCATACAAAAAAATGAACTCAAAATGGATTAAATATGCAAATGTAAGATCTGACACCATAAAACTCCTAGAAGAAAACATAAGCAGTAAACTCCTTGACATTGATCTTGGCAGTGATTTTTTGGATTTGACACCAGAAGTGAAAGCCAAAAAAAACCAAAAAAACAAAAAAACAAAAAAACAAAAATCAATAAATGAGATCATTTCAAACCAGAAATCTTCTTCAAAGGAAACTATCCCAGCAAAGGAAACCATCATTCAAAGGAAAAGGCAACCTACTGAATGGAGAAAATATTTGCAAACCATATATCTGATAAAGGGTTAATATCTAAATACGTAAAAAAACCTCTTACAACTCAAAAGCAAAAGAACATCATCTAATTAAAAAGTAGAGGATCTGAATAGACACTTTTCCAAAGAAGACATATCAATTGCCAACAGGTATGTGAAAGGTACCCAACGTCATTAATATTCAGAGAAATGATAATCAAAAGCACAGTGAAATATCATTTCACATATCTTAGGATGACCATTATCAAAAGACAAGAAATAACAAGTGCTGGTAAGGATGTGGAGAATAGGGAATCCTTGGGCATTTCTGGTGGAAATGAAATTGGATGAAGTCACCAAAGAAAGCAGTGCAGAAGTTCCTCAAATAATTAAAACTACTATGTAATACGGCCATTCCACTTCCTAGAATTTATCCAAAGAAAACGGTAACACTGACTCAAAACTATTTCTGCACCTTAATATTCACTGCAATATTATTTACAATAGCCAAGACATGGTAATAACTTGTGTCAATCAAAAGATAAATGGATACAAAAGTTGCAAATTAATTTGTAAAAAGTTGTAATATTCCATTATACATACATGTACAAAATAGTACAGTATAGTCATCAAAATAAGAAAATCCTGACTTTTGTGACGATATGGATGGCCCTTGAGGGTATTATGCTATTAGAAATGAGTCAGAAAGTGAAAGACAAACACTGTAATGACTTTACTTATATGTGGATTCAAAAAAATAAATAAGCTGCAAACTTATAGATACAGAGAACAGATTGATGGTGTTGCCAGAGGCAAGGTGTGATCAAAATGTAGTCAAAGATACAAACTTCTAGTTATAAAATAAATAAATCATAAGAATGTAATATATAGCATGTTGACATAGTTAATAATACTGCAATGAACTTTGAGAGTTGCTACAATAGTAGATCTTAAAAGTTCCCATTACAAGAAAAAAAAGTGTTTAATTCTATCTGATGGATGTTAACTGAATCATTTTGCTGTATATTTGAAACTAATATGTGTCAATTGTTCTCATAAATACATAAAAATAATGAATAAGAATATAAACATAGTAACCGATTATTTGATAAGGAGTAATAAACCAAAAGAGTGTTTCTTAAAAATAGTATGTAAATGGCCTACCTCACTATCAGTGAGGATGTTTGATATAAAGGGTGTTTTTCAGATCCATTCTCAGACCTACTAAATAAAAATATCTTAGATTTGTACCTGGGAATGTATATATTTAGACTTGTCTCATATTGTAGTTATTATGAATGGAAAACTTTAAGAATGCCAATATTAAAGAAAAAAATGAATAGTAAGATTTTCTAAAATATTCCATAAATATTGCTTTCCTTAACTAGTTATTGATGAGTGATGTGAACTGCAGAAAATTTGAAGTTATATTATATGGTGACAATCAGGAACACAGTGCTACATGTTATTGATTGATTTCTAATATATAGTATGATCCCCAAATAGCCAGATGGCCCAGTTGAAATTTCTATACAGAAACTGAGGAGTGTGAAAAAAGTTCTCACCAATATGGATGATTATTCCAACTCTAATATGACTTGACCCCAGTATGATTCCTTTTCACTTTTACAACAACCTTCTGAAAGATTTTCTTAATAATTGCTAAAATAAGACTATATTGCTATAATAAGACTATTGCTATAATTGCTATAATAAGACTAGTATTCAACTTTTACTAAATACATTGCTCAAGGATATTTTACAGAAATAGATTTAAAATATGAAATATAAATGTATGCTTGCTAAATGTAAAATTCTGCATCTATCTAAAGATAAAAGAATTTAGAGTATTTTTAGGCACATATTACTTTGGATATCCAATGGTTATTTCCCTTTCTTAGCAGCAAATTTATATTCTTTTGGAAAATGAATACTTTCAAGTTATGCATTGGTGGAATTGTTGAACAAAGTTTTCTACTCTCTCACTACAAAAATCAAAGTACACTTGTAGATTTTCCCACTAGATTCATGTTGTTATCACCAAAGAATGTTCACGCAATAGACTTATTCTCTTCACAGAGAAACTAGAACAAGTGGTACATGGAAGAAGTTACTTAATTCATTTCAGTAGCAAAGCCTCATGTTAAGTGGTTCCTAGGACTTTCAGGAGCTTATTCCTATTTCAAGCCTATTTATTCTCCTCTAGTAGAATACATGTGTTTTAGGGATAAATTATTTCACAGGTGTGGTAAGGAATTAGCATGCTGCTGTGGTTAGGGGAATTAATTATTTCAATTAAGAGTTCACATAAGAATGTATGATTATCTATATGCCTATGACCTATAAACTTATGTATATATCTCCAAGTCTAAATAGCATACTTACTCATAGTTGATAAACACTGAAGTGCCCCAAAGTGGGGAGGGACAAGAGAAGGAGAGAAAACTTAATTCTTTTAGTGAGGATACAGATATTTTCTTTAGAGAATCAAACTTCAAACTCTGGGACTGCTGCTACACATTGTGTGTACTGATATTAGTACCACCTGTTAAATTATTTTTGTGACTTTTTGAGAACATATATTTCATTTTATCATGGCAATTTATCATCAGAGACCATGAAATCAAAGCCTCTATTTGTGATCAGAAAAAGTAGGCAAGGATGCCCACCTTCACCATGTGTATTCAATAAAATACTGGAGATCCTTGCTAGAACAATTAGTCAAGAAAAAAAAGGCATCCAAATGAGAAAGGAAAATTCTGTTTGTAGAGGACGTAATCTTACATGTAGAAAATTCTAAGGATGCAACAAAATTCTGATTAGAACTAATAAATTCAGTAAAGTTGCAGGATACATAATCATATAAATGGAAAATCAGTTACATTTTTGTGCACTAACAAAGAATTAAATGAAAGAAATTATGAAAATAATCCCATTGAATGTGAACTGGTACAGTCACTCTGGAAAACTGTGTGGAGGTTCTTCAAAGAGTTAAAAATAGAGCTACCCTATGACCCAACAATTGCACTACTGGGGATTTACCCCAAAGATACAGATGCATTGAAATGTCGGGACACCTGCACCCCAATGTTTCTAGCAGCAATGTCCACAATAGCTAAACTGTGGAAGGAGCCTCGATGTCCATTGAAAGACGAATGGATAAAGTTGTGGTCTAGAATACAATGGAATATTATTCAGCCATTAGAAACAAAAATATGTACCATTTGCTTCAACGTGGATGGAACTGGAGGTTATTATGCTGAGTGAAGTTAGTCAATTGGAGAAGGACAATCATTATATGGTTTCACTCATAGGGGGAATATAAGAAATAGTGAAATGGATTATAGGGAAAATGAGTGGGAAAAATTAGAGAGGGTGACAAAACATGAGAGACTCCTAACCCTGGGAAATGAACAAGGGGAAGGGAAAGGAGAGGTGAGCAGAGGATGGGTGACTGAGTGACAGACACTGAGGAGGGCACTGGATAGAATGAGCACTGACTGTTATACTATATGTTGGCAAATAGAACTTCAATAAAATATATATATATATATATATATTATATATATTAAAGAAAATAATACCATTTATAATAACATAAGAGTATAAAATATTTAACAATAAATTTCAAACTAAGGATATGTAAGACTTATAAACAGTAAACTACACGACACTGATGAAAGAAATTAAAACACAAATAAATGGGAAGACATCCCATGTTCATAGATCGGAAGACTTAATATTATTAAAATATTCATATTACCCAAAGTTATCTACAGATTCCATGTATCTCTATAAAAGTCACATTGGCATTTGTTTTTACAGAAATTGAAAATCCCAAAACACATATGGAGTCACAAATGACTCTGAGTAGCCAAAACAATACTGAGAAAGAACAAAGCTGGAGGCATCACACATCCTAATTTCAAAATAGATTATAAAGCTATAGTAATTAAAATAGCATAGCATTGACCTAAGGAAGGTATACAGACTAATGAAAGAATATAGAATACAATGAAAGAATATAAGAATACAGATCCCAGAAATAAACCCAAGTACATATGGTCAACTGATCTTAGACAATGTTATCAAGAATACAGCAAAGGGGAATGGATAGTCTCATCAGGCAGCAGTTTTGGCAAAGCACATATCCAGACACAAAAGAATGAAATTGGATCTTTATCTTACAATATACACTAGAAAATCAACTCAAAATATATATTAAAGACTTAAATGTAAGGCCCAAGACTCTAAAATTCCTAGTGGAAAACACAGAAGAAAACTTCACAATATTAGGCTTGGCAATGATTTCTTGTGACACCAAAAGCACAGACAACAAAGGCAAAAATAGACAAGTGAGACTACATCAAACTCAAAAGCTTCTACATAATAAAGGAAGGAATTAGCAATGACAAAATAATCTACAGAGTGGGAGAGAATATTTGCAAGCCATATATCTGATAAAGATTAATATTCAAAATATATAAGAAGCTCCTATGACTCAATAGCAACACACACACACACACACACACACACACACACACACACACTAACCCAACTGAAAAGTAGGCAAAGGACTTGAATAGACATTTCTCCAAGAATGATACATATGGCCAACAAGTATATGAAGAATCTCAAAATCTTTAATTATGAAGGAAATGCAAATAAAAACCACAAGAAATCACCTCACAGCTGTTAAGATGGCCCTTACTAAAAAAATAAAAATAAAAATAAATGGATAAATAGGTAAATAAACCAAGTGTTGGTACGATTATAGAGAACTCTAGTGGACTACTGGTAAGAATGTAGAATGGTTCAATCTCTGTAGAAATAGCAATGAAGAACAAAGATAGAGGATTTAATGGTTGCGGTGGATCTGGTTTATGCACAAAGCATGGTAAAATCAGTGCATTCTCTCCCTTCAACACATAATGGGTCTTAGTAAATATTTACTAAATGCAAAAATGGTAAAGTATGAAAATGAATCAATCGGGGGGAGCTTAAGCCTTATTTCAGTCTGTATAAGCTGCTTTAACAAAAATACCACAGACTCAGCCTTAAATAACAAACATATATTTGTCACAATTCTGGAGACTGGAAAGTCCAAGGTCAAGGTGGAGGCAGATTCATGTATGAGGCCCACTTCTGGTTCATAAGTGATCTTTTCACTGTGTCCTCACATGGCAGAGAGGAGTGAGAGGTTTCTGGATTCCTTTTTTTAAGGACACTAATTTCACTCAGGAGTGCCCAATCATCATGATCTAATCAAATCCCAAAGGCCTTAATTAACCTAAAATACTACCACATTGAGGTTTATGCTTTTAACATAGGAATTGAGTAGGGGGAGGTGGACAGACATACTCAGTCCATAACAAGCCTGAAACACTGATACTAAAGAAATTTAAATATGTGTTTGTTTTTTACTGAAGAAAAAAAAGGATGTGCTAGATTTTTAAGTCTGATAGTTGGTTCCAAATAGTATTATCTAGATTATTATTATGATCATGTCCAGTTACTTGAAGATACTAGCAATTGTGTCAAGTCTAGTACTCCCTGGATATCAGCCACTAGTTACTTTGAAAATGGACACTCTTATGTATTCTCTTTACCTATTTTGAAAATTTCAAAATTGTGGACTTTTTTTCTTGAATATGTTCATATTTTCTAAATATTCTTTTCAGGAAAAAAGTGCCTTGACATGGATCTCGACAGTGATATTATGAACATGACACATAAAGCACAAGCAATAAAATAAAAAATAAACAAGTGGTACTAAATTGAACTAAAAAACTCCTGCACAGCAAAAGAAATGACCAACAAGATGAAAAGATAATCTATGAAATGGGAAAAAAATAATTAGAAACCATATATCCGATAAGGGACTAATATCTGAAACATATGAAGAACTCCTAGAACTCACTAGCAAACAAATGAAAAACCCAAATAATTCAATGAAAATATGGGCAAAGAATCTGAATAGACAGTTTTCCAACAAGCTATATAAATGGCCGATAGAAAAGGTGCTCAATGTCATTAATCATTAGGGAAATGCAAATTAAAACCATGAGATATCATCTCATGCCTGTCAGAATGGCTATATTCAAAAGGACAAGAGATAAGAAATGTTGGCAAGGATGTGAAGAACAAGGAACCCTGTACACACTGGTGGGAATGTAAATGGCTGCAGCCAGGATGGAAAAAAAGTATGAAGGTTCCTCAAAAAAATTAAAAATAGAACTACTCTATGACCAGAAATATTACTTTTGAGGATATATCTAAAGGAAACAAAAATACTATGTCAAGAAGATACTTGCACCTCCATGTTCATATAGCATTATTTATAGTAGCCAAGACATGGAAAGAATCTAAATGTCCAAAAATAGATAAGTGGATAAAGAAAAATTGGTACACATGTACACACACATACCCAGCAATATTCCCAGCATTGAAAAAGGAAAAACTAAAAACCTGCCATTTCAACAACACAGATGGGCTTTTGAGAGCATTATCCTAAATCAAATATGTCAGAGAGAGAGAGACAAACATTGAGTGATCTCACTTATATGTGCAATGTAAAAACAAAAACAAAAACTCATAGAAAATGAGATCAGATTCATGTTTATTGGAGGTGGGGATGGGTGGGTTAATGGGATGAAGATGGTCAAACGGTACAAACTTCCAGTTATACATCAAATAAGTACTAGGGATGTTATCTACAACGTGATGACTATAATATGACACAGCTTTGTGGTATATTTGAAAGTTGTTGTTATGAGACTAAATCTAAACAATTATTGTCGCAAGGAAAAAAAACACATTTTTCCTTGATCTTTTCTTGGTATCTATGTAAGATGATGAATGTTAACTAAACTTATTGTGTGATCCTTTCACAATATATATGTTAAGTCATTATACTGTATACCATAAACTTAAAAAGTGATGTATGTCGATTATATGTCAAAAAAACAAAAAAAAATATTGTCTTACCGCTTTTGCAGACTTTTTTTGAAAGTTTCTATCCAATGGAAAAGACTATTACCAATTATCATTTTTAAAATTCATCAGTTTCTACAAGTTTTATTCTTATTCTCTTCTAATGTGCTCTTAAAATGCTAAGAGCTAAGACTCATGTACTTATTACTAAAATGATATAGACATCTCCTGCATGCACTTTTTGAAATATTCTTGAGTTCATTTAGGAAAAATATCAATAAAATACTCTTATTTCCTGATTTTTAATAAAGTTATTTAAAATAGTAAAAGGGGGATCCCTGGGTGGCTCGGCGGTTTGGCGCCTGCCTTTGGCCCAGGGCGAGATCCTGGGGCCTGGGATCCAGTCCCGCATCGGGCTCCCGGCATGGAGCCTGCTTCTCCCTTCTCCTGTGTCTCTGTCTCTCTCTCTCTCTCTTTCTCTATGTCTATCATTAAAAAAATAAAATTAAAATAAATAAATAAATAAATCTTTAAAAAAATAAAATAGTAAAAAGAAGATTCTGATAAATTATTGCATGGAACTTTCAAACACATTGAATGATATTCTCCTTTCAAGGGCGTTTGCTCCTATAAATAGACTTATGTTGATATCAGTGGAATTTGCTATTTGACTAAAATGAAAAATGTAGGATAGATTTAAAAAATTATGAACTCTTGAGATTGGGAACATAAGGAGGCAACCCACAGAGGCAAAGTGGGCCAATAAGAAGTTTGAGAAAGTTGGAGGAAAATTATTGAGGTTTCCTTTAGTAGTTTTTCTTAAAAGGAATAAAAAAAGTCTTGTAGAGGTATTTTATAGATAATATAAAGTAATTGAAAGTCTAGAAGCTGATGTATTCCTCTAGGAAAAGTAATATGTAGTAACAATGTAAAAAGACATAATATATTATACAATTCAACAAAGCCAGTGGGAAATTGTATTGAGTACATTGGCCTTTGCTTAAATCACAAAATCAATAAAGATTTTCCTCTGTATGGAAAGGCTTTCTGAAGATAAATTCAGGGTATCAACACTAAAGAATTATTTTTTTTATCTACAGTATACTGGAAATAAGACAATTTCGCAGGTGGTACAGAAAACATCTTTTAATATTAAAAACATTTGGAAGAATACATAGGCACAATCATTAGTAAAACAGTTATTAAACATCTTGTGTAAAAAAAAAAACATCTAGTGTGTTTATAACACTCTGCTAGATCTTTAGGTGTAAGATTTTAGGTTTTTAATTGGCATTTTGCAATTTGCTAATATAAATCCCAAAATTTCAATAGAGTAAGAACCTTAAATTCTTCTTTTAGCCTGAGTTCTCTCCCCTTATTTCATATAATGTTTAAATATATTACTATGTAGCTTCTTTTTTCTTGCATAAAATGAGTTCATCATGAAAATTAATTACTGTATCAGTCATGTTGTTAGGTAGCCTTCAGAATGCAATATACATTTAATAGATAAAAGAGAAAGAAGTAAATCATTTGCAAGCATTCTAAAAAAAACTTCCAGACATTATTTCACAAGAAAAATCAAATCATTGAGGCAACATGGAATGAATTAAGATACAGATCAAGATGCCTGCGATAACAGCTTTAAAACATGCATTTAACATCAGAAGCCTTAAATGTTAACGTAGTGATCTTACTGGGCAGTGATTAAGTTTCTACACACTCAGTTACTTGAAGCACAGAATGAATACTACAAATATTTTATAGAAAATGGTTGAGAGATCCATAGGAAATAATAGTTTTCACTGGTGAGAAGAAGGACAATGATGTAGAGAATAAAAGATGCTTTTCTGCCAGTCAGAGCCTGTCCTTCTTCTTACTAATGCATATACATGCAGGAATGCATTCTCAAACATAAAACTAATTAAAAAAATAAACAGAAAAGGCAAAATATGAAAGAAACAAGAGTAGGCCTAGATTAGTCCCTCTTAACACACAAATACAACCCAAAATTCAGGAACTATTTCTTCTTTTTAAATAGCATTCTATTTTGGGAGGGGGGAAGATTATTCCTGTCAAAAGGAAAATCTATTTTTAGTACAATGTCAAAAGCTCATTGCCATTCAGGAGCAAAGAAAATTAAATATGAAAATAGGCGATAGCAGCAGCTATTAGCCCTAGTGGAATTACATTTCCCTATTTTCTCTCTTAATTAGTTGCAAAGAATTATTAGTCTACCACAAAGTCTCTCTGCTCTATACGGGTAGTATACATTTGTACACTTCATTGTATCTGTGTTGAGAATATTTATATATTGTGTTCCTGAAGAGTTTTGAACATGAGTTAAAGGAAGTACCCATTTAATACCAAGTTATTCAAATTTAATAATTAGTGGACATGGTTAATTTATTTTACAGTTTTATTTTGTTTGTACTCTATCTGCTTGTTGTTTTTACCTTTTTAGGAAACAACACCTTCAATGTCTTTGATATGGGATTTTTATTTTATTTTTATCTATATAGTTATTTAGAATGAGAGAGAGCACGCACACGTGAGTGGGGGCGGGAGGGGAGGGCAGAGGGAGAGAATCTTAAGCAGATTCCATGCTGAGTGTGGGGCCCATGCAGGGCTTGATCTCTCCACCCTGAAATCATGAGCTGAGCCCAATCAAGTCAGATGTTTAACTGACTGAGCCACTCAGGACATGGGATTTCTAAATATGGGATATTTAGAAATGTATAATATCTTTCTTTAGAGCAACATAAAGTACTTTCCAGATGACCATGCCTCACTTCAATACCACCAGAGAGTTGTAATTAGTGATATTTTAAATTTAGCTGTTAATAACTTTTTAAAGCTATTAATTGTAAATTCCCTTATCAATGTTGCTAATGTGTAATAATATTATGACATCTATTAAATGCCATGACACTGTGTAAATAAAAATAGCACCTAACCATAGTGAGCCTATGAATACTGAGTATAATTGCCTGGAGTTGGCACAATTTCTTTAATTTTTAAATTTTAAATATTAAATATGTGATATGTAAATATTAAACAACACACTACTGCACAAGCAATGGGCCAAATAAGAAATAAAATGGCAGATCAAAATATGTCTCAAAAGAAAAAGAAAATACAATAAGCTATGGGATACAGCAAAAAGCAGGTGCTAGAGTGAAATTTAAGCTATAAATGTATTTTTTTTAAGTGCAAATAACATTACAGCACAAGGAACTAGAAAAAGAAGAAACTTAGCTGAAATTTAGTAGAGGAGGTAAATAACAAGGAAAAATCAGAAATAATATAGAGACTAGAATAAACATAACATTGAAAATAATGACCAGTTTTTCCAAAAAAAAAAAGAAAAAAGCAAAACTGGCAATTCTTTAATACATTAAGAAAAAAAAAAGAAGTCTCAAAAACTAAAATGGAAAATGGAAAACAATAACAGATAACCATAGAAATGCCTGGTACGACAACATATTACTATAAACAATTGTATACTAACAAATCTGATAACTTAGAAAAGCCAAAACCAGATAATTCCCCCTCCTGGATCTGGATGTTTATTTTCCCAGATTAGGGAAGTTTTCTGCTGTTATTTCTGAAATATATTTTCTGCTCCCTTTTCTCTCTTTTCTTTTGGAACACCTGTAATACAAATGTTACAATGTTTGATGGAGTCACAGAGTTGCCTAAGTCTATTCTCATTCCAATTCTTCTTTTTCTCTTTTTTCAGCTTCATTATTTTCCATTATTGTGTCTTTGGGTTACTAACTCATTCCTCTGCTTCTTCCAGTCTTGTGTTCATTACCTGTTTCCAATATCACTTCTTGTATTCTTCATCTCTGATACTTTTTTAACTCTTATTTCTGTTGTAAGTCTCACTGATATTTTCTATTCCTTTCTCAAGCCTGGTTTGGACTATTGCTTTGAATTCCCCATCAGTCATGTCATGATATCTGTTTCACTTAGGTCTCTGGACGTGGGCTTATCTTGTTCTTTCGTTTGGGATAAATTCCTCTGACCTTGCATTTTGTCAAAGTATCTGCCTTCTCTGTGTTAGAAATGCCAGCAACATCTCCTGCTCCTGAAAGTGATGCCTTTATGAAGAGGAGGTTACGTAGCACAACTTCTCAAAGTTTTTTAAACATTAGGGCAGTGCTTATCTTCACCAACCATCCACTTACTCTAATAATGCCATCTATAAATGTGCTGACAATCTTCTGTCATCCCAAACTATGTTTTAACACAACTTACATGTGTTTTTCCAACATAATATATTATTCAAAAGAAGGAGTGGAAATAGTCATTGATAGGTTAAGAAGACATACCTTTATTTATATTATTATATTTATTTACCTTTCTTAATAGTTTGTATGGGGGCAGCTGGGTAGCTTAGTAGGTTAAGTGTCTGCCTTCAGCTCCAGGTCACGATTCCAGGCCCTGGGATTGAGCCCCATGTGGGCTCACTGCTCAGCAGAAGTCTGCTTCTCCCTCTCCTCCCCATTCTCTGTTGCTATCTCTGTCTCTGTCTTTCAAATAAAGAAATAAAAACAGTTTGCATGTATTCAGGGCTATCACTCTGAAGTGAGATACTGAAGTGTTTTCAACCAAATTAGCTTCTACCTTGTTATACATTTTAAGACTTCAGGATAGCAAATATTTAGTGTGCCTGTTTGGCAGTATCACAGATGAAATATATAGATTGTGTAAATGTAGCTTTTCCCCATATGACAGTTAGGAAATCAATCAATCTATCTATCTATTGCTATCAAATTTTAGATATCTGATGGCTGCCAAAAGTGAATTGATTGGTAACAAAAACAAAATACACCAATTGACCAGAAGAGTTAATAATTGATGGTTTGCTGTTTCCTGATTTGTGAATAGCAGCGCATTAGGTCCTATCAAGAAGACTATTAATAGTAATTGAAATACATACATAAATGGGAAATACAGTGCAAATATGTTAAAGTGTAGAACATAAAATTTGCCAAATACTTGAAGAAGAAATTAAGTACTTTAGCTCTGAAAGAGAAATTGAGTTCATTGAGATAACTATATGTCCCAAAGTCTAGTAATTGTTAAAATGAGTGCACTAACCAGAGATATTTAAATAAATATTTTAAAGTTTAGATGTTTGAAATAGTAGTAGTGTTGATTCCAGTCTGGAGAAAGATTTACACAAAGTTCATGAACAAAATATTCAAAATGTCTCAATAGCAAAACAATCACATTAGGCAGTCTGGAATAGAAATTCTGCACAGCCAGTAATGAAAGATAAGTGTAATAGATGAGGGAGGGTAATAAGAAGCTGATGGCATGCACTTGAAAGATGCAAAATATAACAAGAGCATGCCAATTCTTATAAAGAAAAAAAAATTACATCTGCATAGTCTACAAATCAGATATCCTGTTGTAGACTTTCTAGGTAGATCATCTTGTAGCTCACACCCATTAAGCTTGGGTGGTGAGGCCTACAAAATGCTCTTAAACTGACAAAGAACTTCTTTTCCCTCCCTAGAATGCCAAGTTGGGAATTCCAGAGGTGCCAATGCTTATCAGTAACTTTTGATAAGATCCTGAAATGTAGACTTGGCAATTTTCCTTGGAGAAGTGATAAATGAGCCAGGGATCAGTTCTTTAATGTATTTTATTAATACAATTAAGGCTCATTGATTTGACTAATGATTTCCAATAATGTAATACTTCATATTTGTGTCTAATTTAGGGAGCTGTGTGGACTCTAGAGCATTGTTTGGCTCCAAATCCTGTTGAAGGAAAGAAACTGGAATTAACTTTTAGGTAAAGAAATATATTAATATGACCTGAATTTCACTGAAGTAAAAAAGAACTAAATTACTTTTTTTTTTTTTTTTTTTTTACCTCACAGGGAAGATTCTTTATTAAATGTTGGAGTTCCTCAATGTCAATTCATAGACTATTTCTTTTTCATTTTGCATCTTCTGGAGTAATCTCATACATGACTATTATTCCAATAACTAGTTATATGTACACTAACCACATATTTTATCTCCAGCCCAGGCATCAGTGCCTTTGATGAGTTTTTGATCTACGGATACAGCTGTGTACTTGGCATGCACATGGGTCATTCAAAGGTACTCAAAACTCAACAGGTCTCAAAACCAGTTCCCACACTTTGATTGTTTCAAGTCCAACCAAATGGCAATAGTATTTGTAAAAACAAACAAAACAAAAACAAAACTAGGAGCTTGGATTAATCCTCACATCTCTCAATTTCTTTACCAAATATTACTTAATGCATTTCAGACTGTTTAAGGTAATTTCCTTTATACTTTTATGTATATCCTTTAGACTCTTCTTTTCTCAGTTTTTGCTAGTTTTAAAATGTTTACTTTGTTTAAAACATCCTTTTATCATAACTTTTAAAAAGTATTTTGGCTTCATGTAATATTTAAGACTGTCAATTTTCTCTTAGTGCATTGATGTTATTCCACTAGACAGTTGACCCTTGAACAATACAAGTTTGAACTACATGGGTCCACTTATACCTAATTTTTAAAATGAATACAGCACAGTACTGTAAATATGTTTTATATTCCTCATGATCTTAATATTTTCTTTTCTCTGGCTTATTATAAAAATACAGTATATAAAATATATTACATACAAAATATGTGTTAAAGAACAGTTTATGTCATTGGTGAATCTTTCAGTCAGTATTAGGCTATTAGTAGCTAAGTTTTGGTGAAGTCAAAACTTATACGCGGATCAGCATCCCTAACCCCTGCATTGTTTATGCATCAGCTATATTCTGGCTTCCATTATTTCTGATGGAAAGTTCAGGAGTCACCCTAATATCAATGTCACTGAAGTTAATTGTCTTTTTCTGACTGCTTTCAGGATTTTCCTTGTGTCTTATATGTTTTATATTTTAATTTGTTGTGTCTGGGTGTATATTTTCTCTTTCTATTTTTTTGAGGATTCAGCAGCCTTCTCAAATCTGTAGAATGTTATATTTAATAAATCACGAAAAATCCTCATTCATTTGCTTATTGAATATTGTATTTGTTTTGTTTCCTCATCTCTTTCAGAAGCTTAAGTTGGATGTACTTTAGATATTCTTTTTTCTTAAGGTCTCTACTCAATGTTTTCATATTTTTAAAACTGTTTCTCTGTTACTTTTTTAAAAAATATTTTATTTATTTACTCATGAGAGACAAATCTAGAGAGGTAGAGACATAGGCAGAGGGAGAAGCAGGCTCTCTGTATGGAGCCCAATGTGGGACTTGATCCCAGCACCCCGGTATCATGACCTGAGCCAATGGCAGATGCTCAACCACTGAGCCACCCAGGTGTCCCTCTCTGTTGCTTTTTGGATAATTTCTTTACCTCAATTTTTTAGGGTACAAATTTCCTATACCTTCTCCTAGTCCATTGCTAAAAATAATTACATTTTTATAAAGTATATTATAATTTTTTGAATATTTATATATATATTTGTTTTACTCATATATCCCTGCCGATTTTTAATTCCTAGACCTTTGCTCATAATTCGAATTTCTTTTTGTTGTTTTAAACCTATTTTAACAATGTGTTTTATAATTTCAATATCTGAAATCTCTGTGCATCTCAGCCTTGGCTTTTTTCTTCCCTCATTCATGATATACTGTTGTTTTTGTTGCTTTGCTTTTGCCACTATAATCTTATTATCCTCAAGCTTTAGCTCTAGGTATTCCACAGAAGGTGAAAGCCTTCAAGAAAAATGTATTTGCTTTACTTTAAAAATATGTGGGAGCACTTCCAACTTTTAATGATTTTAAACTAAATTCCCTTCTTGAGGTCACATGACCTCATATGTTGGATTCCCTAAGGAAACTTCCCTCCTTTTATAGTAAATTAATCCCAAGTATCTTGTTTATCTCTCCCTATCTGAATATCAAACATAATAATTAGCACATATACTGGATGTTGTGAATTTTATTTAATACATTTGTTTTAAACTATCACAGTCATGAGGATTTAGGCAGGCTCCAAGTGGTATATCTGAAATAATTAATTGAGTGCACAGGGTGACTAAGAATGTAAATAGCATCCTCAAGCCCCTCTTTTTAATTGAAAAAAAAAATAATGCTGAGTCCTATCTCCCGGTGTTTATAGTTAATTTCAGTTAAATAATTTGGTGTGAGAGAAATAATTTCACCATATGCAAGAAAAGCATAAAAGCAAGTAAAATTAAAGAACACACACAAAAAATCTATTTCAAACCATTTACAGAATGCTATTTGTTAAATTTAACATGAAAATAATTTTGTACAAAAAAGATTTCTTACCAAAATTCCATTGGAGACATTAGTTAGAGAAATTCCCTGTAGTACTAAAACTCATTTTTCAGTGAACACTATAAAATACATTTTATTTATTTATTTATTTATTTATTTATTTATTTATTTATTTATTATAAAAGACATTTTAGAGTGTTTTCTGGATCTGCTAATCTTATACACACACAATATCAAATGTAAGAATTATTACTTAGACGCACAGGGAGGTTATTTTTCTGCCTTCTAAGTCTGATTTTGATATTCTGATATATCATGTGCTAACAAAACACACCCTTTTAGAAAATATTTTCTAAAGGCCACCTTGAATTTAACTGAACTAACGCTGTTATTAACTAACTAAACAACCTCTTTACCGCTCTTCACAAGTAAAACATATAATCCTATATTTGCAGAAGTTCAGCATAGGACCAATATAAAAACAAAATAACAAGTGAACAAAGAAATGTACATTCTTGTCTTTTAAGAGGCTATAAATTACTTTTAATGTTAGATTAAAAGGCTCATTTTCATTGATTGCTGTTTCCTTGTTTATGTTAAGTATAAAAAATTCTGCACACTTAGCTAATACAGCTCTTTAGTTTTAATTTTTAAAAAATATTTTATTTATTTATTCATGAGAGACACAGAGAGAGAGAGAGAGGCAGAGGCACAGGCAGAGGGAGAAGCAGGCTCCATGCAGGGAGCCCGACGTGGGAATCGATCCAGGGTCTCCAGGATCACGCCCTGGGTTGCAGGCAGGCGCCAAACCACTGAGCCATCTAGGGACCCCTGCTAGAGCTTTTTATTAATAAGAGAGTACTTTGCTATTTAATGAAGTAATTCTATTAGAATCAGAATGCAAAGAAAATGGAGAAAATTTCAATGATAGAAACAAAAATGGCCTAAAATACCAATATCCAAAAGAATAATGTCTTGGAGTGGATAATTCTAAACTTTTTCTCTGACATAGGTAAATTATCTAAAATATATAATTAACAAATAAATATAACAAATATATATAACAAATGTACAGAAATACCTACATCACACAAATTCCATAACTCAGACAATATCTAATTTGTAATTTGTTTTAAAATATACACATATACATACATATATACTGGAGATACAGTTCATGCAACTGTTCTCTTAATACTTTGATAAGGCACAGCAAACACATGTACATGATCTGTTAGTTTCATATGTTTTAAACTACATAACTGATCATAGCATCCTCTTACCTAGTCTAAATGACTTTCACAGTTTACAGTCTCCTTATTACCAAAATTCGAATCTTCCAAAGGCGCTGTGTTCTGGAAAGAGAATTTTCATCTTATTTTTATACCCTAAACTTGGGTGCTGATAATTGTTCAATTCACAAGCATCAGCCTTGAGAGACTAACCAGGTCAGAGTCTATAAGCTCCAATAATAGCTACCACTTTTTATAACTTTATATTTTATAGAAAAATACAACCACTATTACATTTCTGAGGTAGATATTAGTAACAGAACTGTATACATTTAGGGAAGAAGCAGACCTGGTTAAAATCAGCACTGCAGTTTTTGAGTTCTATGGTATCTGAAAAGCTCATCAATATCATTGATTTTCAGCTTTCCCTTCTTTAAAATCAGATATTACCCATCCTCTGTATTCCTTAGAATGAATTAAATAAAAAATGCATATGTTAATTGTTTAGCATTTCACTAGCATATAATAAGTACTTAGTAACTATTATTTATTCCATGTTATTTTTTCTATTCATTCAAATGAAAAAATGGAAGCATGGAGAGATAAAATCACATATCCAAACTTACTCAAGTGGCATTAAAAGCAAAATCAGACCTTGAATCCCAGTCTTTCACACTCAGTACCATTTTCATCTATTTCCCTTCTAATGTTGAGCTCTCTGCTGACAAGGGGTATGAAAGAAAAATAACAGATCTAACTGTGGCTCTCAACTCAGAATTATAGAATGAGAGGAGAGCTGGATATTTTTCCTATGCCTTATACTGTGTCCAGTATAAGGGAAGGGGCTAGAATCTTTAGTGTGTAAGGGGTTAACTAAAATAAAAAGGGATTATCAGAAATTAAACACACACACACACACACACACACACCAAGAAATGAAATTATTCTCCTTAACTGGTGGTTCCAAACACATTTAGAAAAAAATTAACACATTTAGAAAAAAATTAACAAGCATAGGAGAGTTTTTCTATCTACGCCACTCTACCCTATACCCAACCAATTATGCACAATCTTATTTATGATAATATATATTTTTGTCCAAATTCTAGATATGGAGTATTTTACTATGCAATATTATAGCTTAAAATGTATTTGCTATATTACTGTAATCAAAATAGTATATATAAATTTAATATGAGCAAATTATATGTGAAATATAAACAATTCTAATGCTCTGGTTAAATGAATTAATGTAATCTTGGATAAATTTGACAATGGACCATCTCTTTAAATGGGTGTTAACTGGCCTTATCATTTTAAAAGCAGAAATAACTTTAGAATTAGATTAAAGATATGGACCCGAGAAGATTCATATTTGTGTTAAGACTCTGTCAATACTGAAGTTAAAAGTAGAATAAACTCCAAATAAATAGACTTCCAAAGCCACCCATCAATCAGCATGTCTGAGATCTAAAAATCTGTTTAATTCAACTAGATAAGTACACACACCCCTCAGAAAATATATTAACTATCCTAAATGCTTATGTTGGGTGAAATATAAAACTCAGTTGTTTTGTTTTTACTGGAAAATCAAAATATTATGCAAATGATTTGGTACCTCCCTATAACTATATCCACTCTTCATTAAATGCAGAAATAGTAGAAAGCTCAGGAAGACAGATTGAAAACTCAACTTGGCAAAGCAAGGTAATGTGTGGTAACACTTGTGGAATCATTACTAGCCAGGGTCTGGTCCTCAATGTTTCTAGGCTTGACACTTGATTTGAATCTGGTCTGAGGAGACTGATTTATTATTATTATTTTTAAAGATTTTCATCATGTATTTGAGAGGGAGAGCACAAGCGGGGGGCGGGGGGAGAAGCAGGCTCCTCACTGAGCATGAAGCCCAATGTGGGGCTTAAATGACAGAGCCACTCAGGGGCCTTGGGGAACTAACTATACTAGATACAGATTACAAAGCAAATTCTTATTCATTGCTTAGCTGTGAAAGATAGAACTTTACCCAGAAAACTCATGTTCTTCCAACCCGTAACCTTTTATATTATCCAGGTCACAAGGAAACAAATTCATAATCAGAATCTGTCAGTTGTGTTTTAACATAGCATCCAGGTAAAGAGATATAGACCACTGTGAGCAGGTGGTCTTAAATGGTGCTAGTGTAGGAGTGAGTCAGTCTTCAGATTTACCTGGGGAGATAACAAGTCTACCTTATTCTCACCCTGATAGAAATTCAGGGGTAGTAAAGCACATTCAGTTTTTACAAAAATAAGTATACCCTAACCAGCATGGGAAGTTTGAAAAAATTCCTTAGGTGGTCCTCATACACAGTTTGAGAACTACCAGTTTTTGAGAGACATTTCTTCCAGGCCATGGGAAAGCCCGATGAACTATCCATATTGTGTTGGAGAACATTCTATGCTTGAAAAGTCATACTCATGTCTGCCAGATAGGCAGGTACTAAGCTTACACAGGGAGACTTAGATGAACCTGATAGATCTACTTCACTTATCAGGTGCTGTGTTAGTCCTTTTTATTGATTATCTCTTACTCTCATTTTATAGATGAGGTATTTGGAATGAAATAGATTCAATAACTTGGTTGTTGGCACATAGGTAATGAGTACTATAACTAGGATTCAGACACTCATCTGCTTAAAATTCAAATCCTTATAATTCACTCTCCCTCACTAGAGACAGTATTGGTAAAAACAAGGTATCTGATTTTTCAGAGCATTGTTTTGCACTTGACAAATATAGACATGACATAGTGTATTTTTTGTATAACCGTATAATCGATCATATTTTTGGTCATGTTTTAATTCTGATGATAAACTTTGGTTGGATTCCAGTGATTCCTAAATTCCCATCACATTAAAAGAAGTTTTGGATGGATTACTTATAAGAGGAATGAAAACATACCCAGCTAGGGTTAAACATCAGTAAAATGATAGGAGTAATATTTTAGCAACTAAATATAATTTGGATAGTCTCGAAGAAGAAATCGCTAGATACTTCAGAGTACAGTTTCAGCCTTAATCTTACAAATACCAAAACTTGTCCTTCTAAGTGAAAAACATTCCTTGTGTGTGTGTGTGTGTGTGTGTGTGTGTGTGTGTGTGTGTGTGAAACATTCCTATCTCATTTTCTGGTAAAAGAGAAACAGCAATGTAGATTCCAGTTCTTTTGCAATATTGTGAACAACTTTAAGAGATGATCCTGACAGGCATTCCCCGCTGCCCCGATTTAACTATACACATTGTTAATCTCCTGAAAGTTCTTATTTACACAGTCGGATTCTCTATCTTGTGAAATGATAGATATGATATATTCACGTCATTGGAGAATAAGTTGGAAGCAATTGGGTATCCTGAGAACCAGAAGAAGGAAGCTTTATGACCCTTCCAAATAAACTTTTGCTCTCTAGCAAGAGTAGACAATTTAAAAACATCTGTACTTTCAGTGGATTATGTGAACTTCTATTAAGAAGGCTGCATTATGACTTGTAATAAAATCCAGTGTTAGAAGTACCCAAACAGTATCAGAATGCTCATTGGAAAGGATACTGAAGTTCCTGAGAAGGTAAAGTAGAGAGCATTTTCTCTTACGGGCTTCAGTCTCCATTGCCTCTGACACCCTTGCCATGACCGGATATATTCTTTCTTATGGCATTTGAAAGCAGCACAATATCAATTTCACATAATTTAAATGAGAACCGTGTTCTATTGCATTTGTGCTTATGCTGTAAAATCAAGATTCATGAGGGCTCAAGGAGAATCAGGCTATGAATGTGTTATAAGTGAGAACGCTAAAGGCCGTAAAACTAAGAAAGTCATGTTATGACAAATTGCGATTCCCGTTACAAATACAGATCTGAAAAATATATGCTATTTTGTAAGGGATTATAATGAATAAATATAAGAAATTTATACCCACTTAGATTTTTTTAGCATTTGAAAAAAAATGAAACATTATTTCAAAATATCCTAGGAATGATTGCTAAGTATCAGAATGCTGGTAATGATTTAAAATGGAGATATATGTAGTCTTCACAATGACACTTGTATGGGCTTTATTGACATCCCTACATAATTGATCTATGCTAAAATAGATCTTTTTCAGATAGATGATAGCTGCCTCAAGATATAGCTTTCTGAATTTGTATAGACATAAAGGTCTTGGTCCCTAAATCTCTGTCCAGCAATTAAGATGCTAATTATTTTTGTTCAATTTTGCATTTACCTTATTTCCTCTGCTAGAATCATACATTATCCTCTGAACAGCTTTTTGTGACATTTCTACTAAATAGGAAATCTTGGTTACTGAGCACAGTTTTGTGCTTTGTTGTTTTTTTTTTTTTAACTTTTTACTTAAATCCCAGTTACAGTGTCATATTAGTTTCAAGTGTAGAATTTAGTGATTCATCACTTACATAAAGTACCCTGTGGTCATCACAAGTGCCCTCCTTAATAGCCATCAGCCATTTAACCCCTGTCCACCTCCCCTCCAGCAACCCTGTGTTTCCCATAGCTAAGAGTCTGTTTTATGGTTTGCCTCTTTTCCCCTCTATGTTCATCTGTTATATTTCTTAAATTCCACATGAGATAAATCACATGGTATTTGTCTTTTCTGACTGACTATTTCTCATAGTATAATACTCTCTACCTCTATCCATGTCACTGCAAATGGCAAAATTTCATTCTTTTTTATGGCCAAGTAATATTCCATTGTATACATATACCACATCTTTCTTTATCCATTTATCAACCCAAGGACATTTGTGTTCTTTCCATAATTCAGTCATTGATAATAATGCTGCTACGAATATTGCAGTGCATATTATCCCTTCCAATCAGTATTTTTGTATCCTTTGGGTAAGTACCTAGTAGTACAATTGCTGGGTTATAGGGTAGTTCTATTTTTAACTTCTTGAAGAACCTCCAGACTGTTTCCAGAGTGGCTGCACCAGTTTGCATTCCCACCAACAGTTTAAGAGGGCTCCCCTTTCTCCACATTTTTGCCAACAACTGTTGTTTCCTGTACTATTAATTTTAGCCATTCTGACAGGTGTGATGTGATAGCTCACTATAGTTTTCATTTGTATTTCCCTGATGATAAGTGATGTTAAGCACATTTTCATGTTTCTGTTAGCCATCTGTATGTCTTCTTTGAAAAAAATGTCTCTTCATGGCTTGTGCCCACTCTTGTGGATTATTTGTTTTTTTGGGTATTGAGTTTTATAAGTTCTTTATATATTTTGGAAACTAATCCTTTATCAGATACGTCACTCGCAAACATCTCTTTTTTTATTTTTTCTTAATTTTTTTGCAAACATCTCTTATTCCATAGACTGCCTTTTAGTTTTGTTGATTGTTTCCTTTCCTGTGCAGAAGCTTTTTATCTTGATGAAGTTTCAATTAGTTTATATTTGCTTCTGTTTCTCTGGCCTCAGGAGACATATCTTCAAAGAAGTTGCTATAGCTGATGTCAGATGGTTACTGTCTGTGTTGTCCTCTAGGATTTTGATGGTTTCCTGTCTCAGGTTTTTGTTTTCCACCCATCTTGAATTTCTTTATGTGTATAAGAAAGTGATCCAGTTTCATTCTTCTGCATGTTGCTGTCCAGTTTTTCCAACATCATTTGTTGAAGAGAGTTTTTTCCATTAGATATTCTTTCCTGCTTTGTTGGAGATTAGATGACCATATAGCGTGGATCAATGTCTGTGTTCTCTATTCTGTTCCATTGATCTATGTGTCTCTTTTTGTAATCAGTACCATACCATCTCATACAGTCTTGATCACAATAGCTTTGTTAAATAGTTTGAAGTGATGCCTCCAGCTTTGCTTTTCTTTTACAAGATTTCTTTGGCTATTCGAGGTCTTTTGTGATTTCATACAAATTTCAGGATTGTTTGTTCTAGCTCTGTGAAAAATGCTGATTTTGATAGGGATTGCATTGAATGTGTAGATTGGTGTACATCAAACAACAAAACATACTACCTAAAGCAAACAGCAAAGTGCTTATTCTTTCAGCCAATAAATTTTAAATATATTGTAATAACTTTAAGTACTAATATGTATTTTCTCTATTTGTTTTGTGTATCTGAATCTATGTATAATTAATGGTGTGATAAGTACTAAAACTGCACTTGTTTTATTAGAATTGGTTATGAATGGGCTTTGTGATATTTTAAATAATTTTTGACTAATTTCATGTGCATATGACACATGCTGCAAAAGTCAACATATTTAAGCAAAAACATTGTAATTATGCTCCTCATTAAAAGTATTTCAAACCAAGGTGCTTTGACACATTGAAAATCAATTTACACACACACACACAAAATTTGGTAGCGTATGTTTGACATAGATGGCACTATCTAAGGCAAGCGTGTACTTAGTTTTCTAATGGTGCTTGAATTTTTAACTGCCTCATTGTAAAATTGTGTGAATACTAAGTAAAAATAGCTGGATGGTCCTAGTTTGTCAAAATGGTTTAAATATTAAACAATCACGTGTATGGTCTTTCACTCTGTATTTTCTGCCCTTTCGTCCAATACCTTTCTCATAGAGGTTGATACAAATAAGCCTCTCACTCATAGTCATAACAACGGTCTTCTGTTCCAATTATTTGAGTCTCATCACCTGATAAACGCTCCTCCATCAAGGTGAACTAAGGTCCCCTTCTTTTTTTGTTTTGTGTTCTAGCCCACTTTTTTCAAATTCAGGGACATCGCAGACATTGTTTTCTCTGTCTAGACTCCTTTCTTCAGTCCTCCTTTGGCTCTTTTTCTGCTCTGCCAATGGGTGTTTGGTTAAATGTCACTTCCTCAGAGCAACTTTCCCTGGGTTCTCAATCTGAATCAAATTTCTCCTACTATTCCCCCTCAATTAACATGCTATTTCCTTCATATCACTTACACCATTTATAATTGTGCATTCAACTATTTAGTTGGAATCCATTTTACTAAAAAAAAAAAAAAAAATCCAATGAAACAGAAAAAAAGTCCACATGGACAATTTTCATGGGTTTTGGCTTTACCATTGCACCAAATACTCAGTCCAGGGACAACATTGTGAATGAAAGAATAAAATCTTGTTGGTGTGAACATTACCTTGTTGGCAAAACAATGCTCTGTGAAATACCTAAAAAAAAAACTGCTTTATGTATAATACTCCAATATGATCTCTAATGAGGACAAGTAGAGTAGAGATTTAGATTCCAGACAATTATTTAAATCCCTCTTATGGTACTTATTAGCTATATAAGTAACCAAGTTATTGAACATATTTTATTCTAATTCCCTCACATATAAATGAGAAAGATCTAATACAGTACCTGAAATATAACATGTACTCAATAATCAGCAGCTATTAATATTGTAAAAATATATTACAATAAGATCTCTTTTTTCCTAGATTTCACATTGACATGTGAAGCTCAAACTGCTTTCTATTCTAAAACTGATCACCACTGCTTCAAGCAAGTCATTTAGTGATTTTGATCTTACTTGTAATTTCTTTTCCAGAATTGTGATCTTAACTACAATTTAATATTCTGTTGGGATTATGCAGCACTCTATTTTGCAGATAGGTTTACAGATCAGGTTTTGCAGAATCTGCAAAAGCTATTAGAAAAAAATATATATATTTTTAAAACCTATTTTTCACAGCCACTACCCTCTTGTTATTGTGTGAGCCTTTAGTATGTGTACATGAATGACCTGGCATATACATTGTTGAAACTGATGCTTTGTTTACTAATGTGGCAAATATTCTTCTGGGATTTTCATATTTCTTTTTGTTGGGATTAAGCTCAAAATTATAATCAAGGTTTTGGGTAAACTTCATGGTCTTAATGACGTGGAATAATTAAAATGGTGAGTAAAATAACATTTTTGGTTCAGTGATTTTGTTTTAACATATGCTCCTATAGTTGTTTGGTGAATAATTTGCTATTGTTTCAGATACTCCACATCAGACATATACTAACTTTTTTTCTATTACCCAATTAAAATTTTTATTTCTGTTGTAAACATGATTCCACATAGATGTAAAGTAGACAGTAACCTGTGCAAATAATTAAAGTAAGATATGTGAAGATATTAAGTCCTCCCCTACCCAGGTGAATACATATTAGGAGGAAAAATAATTTAAATCTAAAAACTGATGAAAGGTATCTGTGGGAAATTTTTTTAGAAAACCTAACATGTTTACCTTATTCTTTTTCATCCCTTCACCAGCTCTTCAAGATAAAAATGGGTTACTAATCAGGCATTGCACTTCTGAGAGATTTCTTCGGTCACTACTTAATTATATATAAAATTTACAATGCTTATGTTGGTCTTTAACCTAAAATTCACAGGTGATCATTTTGAAGATTTGTACATTCCTTTAGCATTTTTTTAAATTAAAAAGGTAAAATTTCTTTTATTTTTAGCACTATGTAATATAAATGTCTCAGCAAGCCGAAGTCATTAAAAGGCACATAAGATGCCATTTGATCTATTTTTTTTTTTCCCCTCTGAAAAGAGTTGACAAATTGAATGCTTTTGGAGACTGAGATCTGTCAGCACCACACTGAGCTTTCCTTCTTTCATTCTCTTATCAGACAATGACAATGATTAAAAGTGATGAACAGCAGATGCATTTGAATCTATAATTGAATTTCTTTAAGCAAAATGACATCTCTCATTTTGAATTGGCTTGTAGGATCCTGATGTTCAGCAAGAGCAAACATTCATACTAGAATGACTTATCTGTGGTCCCAGGTTGACTCTAAACACTTATTGCAGCTGGCAACCTTTAGATGGGAGACTAAAGCCAAATCATAAGAGACCTGAAACTTGTGTCATATTGAAATGCAAGATATGTACTGGCCTTGGAGTACATATTACGCATTTGCTTTTCAGAGGATTATGTTTTTTTTCCTCCATTGATAGAACCAGATGTTGCTATTAATACATCTGGGAAACACATTTTTCTTTGTTTTCTGTCAGATGAGAGGATGCTATCAACTCTGGCAAAGTGTCAACTGATGTTTCTTAAGCTGCTGAGGGCACTTGGAAGGTAGATGCTGGTTAATCACAGGATGGACTTCAGTGTTTCAGGTTACTGGAACTTTGACCAAGCATTCACATTACTGTATGTTGCATTATTAAGGGAATCCACAGTCCTCAGCAATTTAATGTGTACTGTGGATGTGTCTCTTATCTGACATTGCTAGTGTATTGCCTGGGGAAGTTTTGAACATGTCAATCATCTGAGTTGATGACCAAATGGGATAGTCACCAGTCATTTATCTTTTAGATACTGAGACTAAATGTGTTGTCTCTCTGAGACAATAGGATACACTCGAAGAAATATATATACATGCATGCATATATATCAAAAATCAGAAAACTAGACTTTTAGTTCTAATTTTGTGAGACCGTGGCTGGTGGCCTTATTTCTCAAAGTTCCTAGAATTATAAAATAGAGAAGCTGACAAACTAATCTCTGAGACCCTTTGATTGCTAAGAGTCTATGATCTTCTTTGCCTTTAACATTAAGACAAGATTGTTAACTTATAACTTACATGTTTTTTTTTTTTTTTTTAACAGAAAGCACCGTATTTAAATGCCTCTCATCTTACTAAGGAGGGAAATTGTGATGAGCACTTGGTGTTGTATGTAACTGATGAATCACTAAATTCTACACCTGAGACTAATATTACACTACATGTTAACTGGAATTTAAATAAAAATTAGAAACTCAAAATAAATATATAAATAAATAGACCTCCTATTTGCTGCCTGTCACTCTTCGATTCTCCCATTCTGACACTTTAAATTGAAATGTGTTTTCTGTTCCACAAAACTTTAGTATTCATATCCATTTGCTTATTTTCCTACAGCAAAGCCTAAAAAATATATAGAAAATATTAGTATAATGATATTTAATTATTTTAAGTATTATTTTATCATTCTTCCTATGAAAGTCAATGAAATGAAAATGTAAGTGAATTGCCTAAAGTTTCACCATTAATAGCCAGAATTAGAACACAGTGTTGAATCTAGGTCATTTGTTTTAAATGTTTAAAAACCATATTAATGTACTCTTTCTATAAACTTGGAACTAAATGAGATAATAACTCAAAGTTCGATTACTCTGTATGACTCTGTCTTCTCAAAAATTGAAGATCTAAGGTTCTCCATGCTGGTGTTGATATAGATAAAGCATACACACAAAATCTAGACACACTGGGGAAAAAACAAATGTAGGCAGCAGCAAAATGCAAATGGTAAATGAAATATTTAGGATAGTTATAAGCTACATACATATTACATACTACATACATATTGCAGTGTTATTAGACATAAAAGGTTTTCTTACCTTCTCTTTAACAGTGGAATCTTCAAGTAAGATTCAAAGTTCAAAAATTATGAGACGTTCAAATAGTAGTTAAAGAAAACCAAATTAGGAGCAGCAGCCCTGTGCTCCCAGGTGAGGTGTTTGCTGCTCTGGGTAAGTTAAAGCCACTCTAGGTCTTGGTTTCTTTGTCTATAAAACAAGGATAGAATAGAGAACCATCAATGCTTCTTAATTCCAAAGTTTTGTGATAAGATTTAAAAAAAAAAAAAAAAAAAGCTCAGTAAACTCCTTAAGGAATCTATCAGGAAGGCAGCCCGGAACTATCCACTAATAGTCCAAGCCCTGATTCTGGGATGCCTCCACTGCTGATTGTTGGACCATACTGAACTCTTCGAGCCTCAGTTTCTTCATCCATGAAATCAGGATGACATTAGTACTATCCCCCAGAGAGCTTTTGTGATGACTAAATGAGAAAACCTGTTATGCTTCCAGAAAAGGACCTACAATAATAACTCTCACATTCATGAAGTGCTTAGAAAAGACAATAATCTTTCAGAAAATTAGCTATTATTTTTACTAGGGGAAGATTGTGATTTTATAGATATATTCACAGAGATATACAAAAATATAGGATGTGGCTCAGCGGTTAAGCGTCTGTCTTTGGCTCACGGCATGATCCCGGAGTCCTGGGATCAAGTCCCACATCAAGCTCCCTGCAGGGAGCCTGCCTCTCCTCTATGTCTCTGCCTCTATGGGTTTCTCGTGTATAAATAAATAAAATCTTTAAAAAATTACACAGGATGAGCGCTTATCTCATGCTATTTCTTGTTCTTGGAATAGTCTTTTAGCCAAACTTCTCTAGAATCTTCTTTGTCTTCCTTCAATACTTTTTTTTTTTTTTAAGATTTTATTTATTCATGAGGGACACAGAGAGAAAGGCAGAGACACAGGCAGAGGAAGAAGCAGGCTTTCCTAACCCTAACCTTGCAGAGGGCCTTATGTGGGACTCTGGGATCACTCCCTGAGCCAAAGGCAGATGCTCAACCACTAAGTCACCTAGGCATCCCCTTTCAGTACTTTCTATAAAATGTCACTAAACTTGTGGATTTTTCTGCTGTTTTGATATGAAAGACGATTTCTTTTTATGACACTTTTGCTCTGCACATTCCAAAATTACTTATTCTCCTTTTGGTACATTTGTTACTTTTCTGTTGAAATGAACCTCTAAAATTTCCTCTTTTAGAAAAGCATTTGTTGAAATTTTATGGTCATTTTTAATTTTTCATTTTATCTACTTTCCATACTAAGTTTCTTCATTCTTCCTCAAATTTTCGTTGCCATTGTTTTCTATGACACTGGATTTCCTTTGTGTTTTTATCTGTCAGATACTCCTTTGCAACTTGACATATTTACTCTACTTTTTTTTCTTCCCAAGTTTTGAAAGTAGGGTTTCCTTCATTTGCAAACTCATTTAATCCAAATATCACCTTTAGGTAGCTGATGCCAAAATCTATGCCCTCCTTTCCCCATCTCTTCACCAAAGACCTCTTTCTAAATGCCTGTTAAAGATTTCCTTGTAGATTTCATACATATCATGCAAGCATTTCAAGCTCGATTTATCCAAATAGGACTCAATGTATTTTCCAATCCATCTTCTAATTTATCCTATTCCATAATTTTCAATATTACTTAATGCCATTTTATTCTTACTTTTTATCTCATATATTCTTAAAAGCCACAACTGTTTAAACCTTTCTTAAAATATATAATTCCTTCTATTTGGTTATTCAATAAATGATAATGCAAAACAATGGTTTTATTTATCATCTGCTTATTCTTAAAATATTTAAAGGAACCTACAAAATCATGTGATAGAATAAGATTAAATTAATTTTAAAAATAGGAAAAATGAATCAAATTGTCATGCTGGTTAAATCATGCCCATGGTACTAATCTCATTATAACCTAATTTTGTTACATACATGCCCTTATAACCAAATGCTTGATATAATAGCTACATTAAAACTATAGTTGAGGGCCCCCTTGTCTCAATGTTATATAAAATTATCAATAAATGAAAATTGCCAATATTTATAGTCTATGTAATAGATAGCTTCTAACTTGTATGATTTATAAATTCTTTTCACTTATATAGTTTTATTTCAAAGAACTTCAAGTATAAAAATATTTTCCTTTTTCTCTTTAGATTTATAGCGTTTGGGTTTTAACATACTTCTCTTGTCCTTTTTGAAAGGCATTTTGGATATTTTATTCATAATAATATTCCTAAAAATATTCAATATTTTGTTAATGATTTCCAAAGTACATTTAAGGTGTTGTTATTCAAAACCACTTTGTGAATGAGGTTATTAAAATGTATATGTTTTTCATTTATGGATTTACATTTAAAGTAATAGAAAACAACTTGGTTAAACTCACAATTAGTAAATGGCAGAATTTGGACTTAATCTATATTTTCAGATCCCCAATTCAATGTTTCTACTCTATGCATCTTATTATTTGGGGACGTATTTTACCTTTGACTTATTTAACTCTCGGAGAAAAGGATTTTACCCTTATTAACTACCATATGAATTTGTTACCATAGCCAGAATAATCTTACTAAATCTTCCATCTGATCAAGTCACTTCCCTGTTTCACACATCTTTGCTCTCAGATGATCCAAACTCCTTAGCACAAGGCTCCAGATTACTTCTCCACTTTCCTCTCTCATGTAGCCCCCAAGTGAGCATACTGTCACACACTAAATATTTTCATTTCTTTGATATACATGCTTTTATAGCATCCAGATTTCTCCATATAATGTTTCCTTTGGTGCAGAGGTGATGTTCCTACTCATTTCCATGACTGGACTCTTCAGGTCTCGTTTATATATAATTTCTTCTGGGAGTTCTTGCTTGATGACCACTTAACTTAAATGCAAGCTAGGTAGTTTTTCAATGGGCTCCCATAAGACTATACCTCTTTATCATGGTATTTTTTCCTCATTATTTTTTAAAGATTATTTATTTATTTATTTATTTATGAGAGACACAGGCAGAGGGAGAAGCAGGCACCATGCAGGGACTTGGATGTGGGACTCGATCCTGGGACTCCAGGACTACATCCTGGGTTGAAAATGGCACTAAACCACTGAGCCACCCGGACTGCCCATTCCTCATTATTTTTAATTCCCCATTTACATTACAGAATCTTTCCCTAAACCTTGTTTTTTTAAATATTCAAGATTTATTTATTTGAGGGGGGGGAGAGGGAGAGAATCTTTAAGCAGACTCCCCATTTAGCAGGGAGCCAGATGTAGGGCTTGATTTCACTACCCATGAGATCATGACCTGAGCTGAAACAGAGAGTCAGATGCTGAGTTATCCAGGTGCCGCTCCCTAGATGTTGGTTATCATATCCTTAGTGCCCCAAACCTAAAGTAGATGCTGAATTAATGTTCTTTGATTGAATGAATTACAGCTTTCCTAAACTGCCCTGGTTTTATCTCCTTCAAATTTATTTATTGGTGAACTCAGTTTTTAGCTTGTTCTCATATTTATGAATTGTCAGGTTTCAGGGTAGATGAACTGTAAGCCAAAATCTCTATGTAAGTTAGGCATTAAGAGCACGTTTTGAACCAAATCCAGTAGAATCTTGGTATTTATGGATTTAAGACTGGTAGCTTCTATAATGATGTGCTGATCTACCAGAAGGCTAATGAAATATTGTAATACTTCATTTAAAGAAGAGCATAACATATAAATGATATTAACTCCCTCTCCAGTCATTTCTGGAACAAGATGAATACAAATATAAATAAATAAATAAATAAATAAATAAATAAATAAATAAATAAAAATATATTTACAAAATTGGTATTCAGAAAGATACCCAGTTATATTAGGTACAAATAGCTTATGTGTATACTTCAATAGCTCTATTGGTATTAGTTTTATCCAAGATCAATAAATGTTATAGAAAGGGAAAAAAATTAATAGTATTCTGATCATTTTTTGGTATTTTTTTTCTATTTTAAGTAATTTTTTAGATGGGTCTATAAGCATTGTAAAATTAATAGTTTAAAATTTTATATTCATATAGTTGAAGGTTTTTGTGTCCAGTGTAAGTTTTCTGTCTCTTATCTCATTTTTCACTGTCTGCTTGAACTTTTTGTTACAGTTTACTTTTCTTTCCTCATAATATACTACTGTCTTTAGTTGAGTTTGAGAGTTCAACCTCTTACTGCTATCAGTTTTTGAGTTCCTTTCTCTTTTCTGCCAAGGCCTTTATAATTAAATAAGAATTATGTCCCCTCTAATCAAATTCCAAACCCTACAGTAAAATTATATTGACTTAAATCAACAAGCGTCTGAAGCAATTTTTCAACTCTTATATTATTTTAATTGCTTTTCTCTTTTATAGTGACTTTGTCCTTCAGTATCAGATTAGGCACTGAAGTTCTCTAGACCAATAGGATGGCACAAAACAATTTCTACCTACATTTTCATGGGAAGATTGGAATACTTTCTGAAGAGATATAGAATCTGAATTGAGGAGAAAAAAGAAAATCATATATTTCTAGATTGATTGCTTTTAGGATCATATTCTTGTAATGATAAATTGTTATAAATTACCAGTAAATGGATATTAAATAAGAAACAACAATTTCAGCAAAGTTTAAGTAATTTACTTTTCTAAATATACAATGTCTGTATATTATTGAATGAAACTATTTTCAAATATTGGATAATCTTGCATTTGTTAAGTTGTACAAGGGAAAATGTGAGGTATGTAAGTTACATACCGTGGTATATTTAAACTATAATAATCAGAAATGTTTTAAGGTAACATACTTGAAATATTTATACATAATAAACCCATATCCATATGGTCAAAGTTGAATTGGTTACATTATATTGTAGTGTTTCTTTTTACTAGAAAAGCAAACATATAATGGCAAATGATACTCTAAGGTCATGTTGTATTATTGTTCAATATTTAATAGTTTCTTCTGAATAAAAGACATACATCTACATTTGCTTTTCATCCTGAAGAAGTGCGATTGTTTATATATACTGAAAATAACTTATACTTCTATTAAGAATAGGCTGAATTTAATTTTTTTAATTATTAAATTCTGTTGCTTACTGTCAATGGGAAAAATGTTACAAATTATCACAACAGGACAGGTGGGTTGAAATCAGCAGAATATAGCTAGTAAGATTGAAAACTTGTGTCCAGTTTAAATGGAAGAGTCTGGAGATAATACACATATTGATAGGATTCATTATTCATCAAACACCAAACATATACAGTATAGTAGACTGGAAATCCAATGGGTGTAGGAGGTAAAAAATTCTATAAGAATAGTACCAAAAAACATGGTCAAAGAATTCTAATCAGGGATGTCTGGGTGGCTCAGTGGTTGAGCATCTGCCTTCGGTTCAGGGTGTGATCCCAAGGTCCTGGGATCGAGTCCCACATCGGCTCCCAGAGGGAGCCTGCTTCTCCCTCTGCCTGTGTCTCTGCCTCTCTCTCTCAATGTCTCTCATGAATAAGTAAATACATCTTTTTTTAAAGTTCTAATTAGTAACAGAGATTATTTCCTTCTTGATCTTTATTATTCTGTCATTTTTAAAGAGGTAATAACATAACCACTAGGATTCCAGAGTACAAACATTTCTCAGACTTGAACATATTTCCAAATGCTATTAAAAGGTTTTATTTATTTATTCAAGAGAGACACAAAAAGAGAGGCAGAGACACAGGCAGAGGGAGAAGCAGGCTCCATGCAGGGAGTCCAATGTGGGACTCGATGCTGGGAATCCAAGATCATGTCCTGAGTCAAGGCGGATGCTCAACCGTTGAGCCACCCAGGCGTCCCAACCACTCCCTAATTATGCAAACACATTCTTGACTTCAGGGGGCCTCACTCTTTTTTGTATACTTTCATACAAATCTGACCTCTTTTTCAAATTCTCCTTCCCTGTTTTTCTTTCTTCTACTTTTTTTTTTTTTTTTTTAAGATTTTACTTATTCCTGAGAGACACAGAGAGAGGCAGAGACAAAGGCAGAGGGAGAAGCAGGTTCCCTGCAGGGAACCTGTTATGGATTCAATCCCAGGACTCCAGGATCAAGACCTGATCCAAAGGCAGACCCTCAACCACTGAGCCCCTCAGTGTCCCTTTTTCTTCTGCTTTTGATTCCAATGATATTAATAACTCCTATGTCTTGTTCACATTTTCTGTTCTCATTTATTTAACATGTACTTATTAAGTTCCCACTGTGTGCCAGAAATTGGTCAAGGCAATTATAAACAATATATTTAATCTTTGTCAGGGATTTGACATTCTAGTGGGGAGGGGAGACTCAGAATGAATAAATAATGTTAATTAATTAATACTAAGTTAATGTAGTAGGTTGACTTGTATCCCTTCAAAAGATATGTCCAAGTCCTAATCCCTGTTACCTATAGATGTGACATAATTTGGAAAAATAGTCTGCATATTTTTTTAACTTAAGAATTCTGAGGGATCCTTGGGTGGTGCAGCGGTTTGGTGCCTGCCTTTGGCCCAGGGCGTGATCCTGGAGACCCGGGATCGAATCCCACTTTGGGCTCCTGGTGCATGGAGCCTGCTTCTCCCTCTGCCTGTGTCTCTGCCTCTCTCTCTCTCTCTCTCTGTGACTATCATTAAAAAAAAAAAAAATTAAAAAAAAAAAGAATTCTGAAATGAGATCATTGTGAATTGGGGGCAAAGGTGCTAGAGTAGTGACAGTTGTCTTTATAAGAAGAGGAAAGGACAAAGAAATACTGAAGAAAGGCTATGTGAACACAGAAGCAGAGACAAGTTAAGGAGCCTCAAGCCAAGGTTAGCAGCAGCCATCAGAAGCTAGGAATGAGGCACTGTACAGACTCTCCCTTAGAGCCTCCTAAGAGAACCAATTCTTCCAACACATTGATTTTGGATTTATGACCTCCAGAACCATGAAAGAACAATTTTCTGTTGTTTCTAGCCACAGAGTTTGTGGTAATTTGTTATCGTAGCCCTAGAAAATGGATAGGGTCAAGATGCTGAGAAGTAGTATTGAATAAAAGAAGAAAGTTAGAAATTGTGAAGGTATGTAAGAGGTTGCAAAGTTAAAGTATATAACACATTTGGCTAAAGATCTGAAAGAGGTAAGGGATTGAACAATGTGGGAATCCAGGGGAAGGCATTTTCAAGGTCAGAGAACAAGGGAGCAGAGCATGGCTATGCACTAAAGGAGCAGCAAAGAGAACAATGTGGGTGGGCCAGTAGGAGTGAAGGCAGACAGGGAAAATGATTAGCAACATAGCTGAAGCCTGTGACTGCTTCATAAGGCATCCTATAGGTAATGGTTTACCCAATGAGTGGGCATTCTTGGATCATTCACAGGGTAGCAAGGTATCATGATCTAGGTGCTATATTGAAAATACTCTAGTTTGAAGAGGGTAAATACACTATTAGGGAATCAATTAATAGGCTGTTTTATAATAATTCAAGTGAGATTATTATATGGGCAAAATGATGAGATCAGGACAGCAAAGAGTTAAACAGGACAGGATTTCCCAACAGATTGTGGAATGTGAGAAAAAATAAGTCATGGATAAGTTCATATTAACTGGAAGAATTGGAGTTATTATTTAATAATGGAGAAAGAAACTAGGGTGGCTTATTCTAGGGGAATTAGTAATTTGATGCTACGTATGCTAACAATGTGACCAGCATTAGGGATTTCTGTTTTCCTCCCTTAGCTCCCTTGGTCAATGGACTATATTCCACCATTACCTCAACAGCCACACATTGATCTCTAGATCTGGACTGTTTCTGCTTCTCTACCATTCAAGCATTTTACATTTCATTTCTTATTTCCTTCCTTGACAAATACAAATGTCATTTATCCAGTTATTCAGATTATAAATTGTGACATGATCTTTGGCTCATCCATCTTTCTACTTACAATTAATCAGCAAATAATGTCAGTAAGTGCATCCCTAAATTTTGTCTCACATGTCTTCTAGGACCCTGGGCTCTAAAGTATACCATCCTTAACAATCTTCCTTTCAAACAACTATCATAATTTCCTACCAAGTTTTGTTCCTTTTGCTTTTTTCCTTTCTCTTCCAAGTTCTATACTGATTACAGATCTGCCAGGCTATTTTCCATTTTCAAACTTATTAGAAAATTTTATGTGGCTAACAGGCTCTTCAGCTCCTTCCTAAAGTGCCTAACATTCATAGAAAATATATAATGCCTGAAACTAATCTATTAACAAAATCTTTATAAAATTTAAGCAAAATGCAGAAAAATATTGGAACTGGATGGAAAGTTACAATCAAGGATGCATACATCCTCTTCTTAATGAAATAGAGATTACAAAAAGAAAAGGAAAAACAAAAAGAAATAGACAAAAATAAATTATTTTGTTGTATGCTCCTCTGTGTTACTTTTTTGGATGACAACAGAATTTTTCTTGTAACATACCCCTGCGTCTTTTAATTTATTCAGAAACTTCAAAATTTGGCAAATAAAGAGGTATTGAATGGTGGTCAGGGATTGTAGGTGGTAATATATTGTATCTTGGAAAACTTACATTAACTACATATTAAGTTGAAAACAGGTTAACTGGTGAATGTAAAAGAAATTGGATGGATTTTCATAGCAATTCTGAAAATAAAATCTTTATATCAAAAACTCTACTATGAAATTAAGAGAATGTTACTATCACACGTGGAGTCAATACTCCTACATCAGATGAAAAACTTCTAGGCATTAGAACCATGACAAGTTATTAAGAAATAAGTTAAAATAAACATTCAAGTAAGTAAGTTATTTGAGTAAAGCTTTTATCAAATGATTAAAAACACAGTGAGGATGAAGAACATGCCATACAACTTGTCCATTGGCAAACTCCAAGGTTTTTTTAAAAATGATCAAATAGAGGGGAAAAAATAGGAATGGAAGATATCAGTGATTAAGGCAGAATAAGGAAATGCAAATATCTGCTCCTCCATAAAAGCGATGAACAAAGTGATAATAACTGTTAAGAATCAACTTTTTTTGTAACTCTGGAAACTAACCAAAAGCTTATAGCAATTATAGAAATGCTTATTCAAGAAAAATGGCTGAAAATCTGTAAGAATAGAGTCTTATTACCATTTTACCTTACACTAGTCCTTCCCCCAACTTCCCAGCCCAGTGGTCCATTTGAAAATAACAAAACATTTCCAGTACCAGTACTGAAAGGAAGAGAATTGATCTTCTTCCCAGATAATTATCCTTACTTCATCTCTCTCATAACTCCTAGGGAAGTTTAGTCAAAATGCTTATCTTTGTCTTCCTTGGTTCACAATTTAGCCTGCACTAAAACCATTATCTGGGAGGTATTTGTCAAAAACACCTGCAGGTAGATGTTTTAGTTACTGAGGCAATAAACAGAAATTGGGCAAACAATAGAAGACCTGAGGGAATGAGATGCTTTAGGAGGATAAAGGCTTTCAAAAGCCCAGACACATTTCTGAGAATCTAGAAGGCTGCATGCATGCTCAGCGTTTGGGGCATCCTCAGGAAAGACATAAGTCAATGTTAAGCTTTTACTTCTGGCTAATCTTGAGGCCCTCTGCAAGCAAAAATCTAAGACTGAGGCAGAGTTGTAAACTACTTGTCCGAGTGTGAAAAGTGTGCCACCAAACATTCACAAAACCCTCTGCAAAGACTGGGAAATTTTTTGGTTCCAGGCACGTGAGAAAATCTCTATCCAATCACTAGCCAACCACTAAGCTAATGGAGCAAAGATCTCAGTGGCCACATGACAAAGAACACAGACTTTGTAAAATTCTTTTATGCCACTTCTGAACTAAAGAATGAACAACAAACAGCAACAAAAACAAATCCTGGGGAAGAATCTTATTTTCAGAGTGTCCACGTTATAAAATTCAGGATGTCAAGTTCTCAACAAAAAAATTATGTGTCACACAAAGAAGCAGAATATATGGTCCATATACAAGGAAAGAAAGTTACCAATAGAGATGATCTGTAAGGAGGCGCATACATCCTTATAAAGACTTTAGATAATCTATTTTAAATATATTAAGATCTAGGGGAAACCATGTCTAAAGAAATGTGTGTTTGTGGATATATTAAACCTTGAAAAATTGCACTTAAACATGTGTACACACATACAATTCCTGTCCAAAAGTAGGTATTTTACATTTCTTTTCTAGTTTACCTCTTAATGGTGTTTCTAATCTAAGTTAAAGTCTAATCCATTTGTATATGTGGGAAAATGTCACCCAAAACTATAAGAGGGTGACCTTGCTAGTAATACAGACCAGGATTGTAGACTTCCAATACAATGTGCTTAAAATATCACATTTCTTTTTGTGATATGTTTACTGTCTCCACAATCCTGGATACCGTAGTGTGTAATTTTTATTTCTCCACGTGTTTCAATTTACATTCCTCTGACAATATCATAGTATGACAAAATTTCAGTGCGGACAATCTAGGTGATCTATTTCAGCTTCATTGTACCTTCACCTTCAGTGATTTCAAAGACCATTGATATTACCTAACTAGATCCCCAAGGTAGCATCTCCTTCCTGTTTATAATTGATAATCTAAATCTCAACAACTTTTACAGTATCACATATTTGTAGACTATATTTTTCAAAGTATTTTCAGAAACACGTTTACAAACATTAAATATTTATCTAAATTGTAATAATTTTTAAACCTAGAGGATATATGCTATTCTTATGTCATGACTAAAATATTTAGGGAGAGACTCAGCCCATAGTGATAGAGACCCAAATATTTTGAAAAAAAAAAGTATTAATATTCCAGGTTACCAATTTTGAGACTTCATCTGGAATAACTTGGGGAATAGGCTTTTTAAATATTTCATATATTTCAAAGTTTTTCTCCTATTTTTCTATTTGCCAACAAGAATAATAAACAGAAGCAACAAAGCAAGATCCATCATCTAAATTTCATTAAGAATTATAATAGCTATTCAAGATTTAATACGTTAAAACAAAGGTCAGGGTTCTGAAAATTAGGCTTTGATATTTCAACAGGGAAATTTTCATTTCTCAGTTACATTTCTTCATTTTAATTTCAGTTGATATCTTAAAGAAAAAGCACACATTCACTTTTAAATTATTTTTTTCCCTATAATGCATTATAGTTTCTTTTCTGGTTAACAGCAACAGAAAAAAAAAAAAGTGTTATCATTATATAGCTAACTAAATCAAGGTTAAATCTTTCTTGTAGGTATTCAGGGTGAGAGATCAATAACAATTTTCTGTTTGTTCTTTGAATTCAGCAAGTATATGAAATGATATACCAACACTACTTCATTGAAATTTTTACTTGTTTTCTCTCCATAACTTTGCTTACACAGTAATTGTAGACTGCACATAATGTATAAGCAGCATCTAAACAGCATAACCTCAAAGGAAAATTTTGGAGGTTAATTGGCTATTTAACTAAACTGCATTGAATATAATCAATTATAAAATATAAAATAGCATAGCTACTGTGGAAGATAGTATGGTGATTCTTCAAAAAAAATAAAAAATAGAACTACGATTTATGCAGTAATCCCACTACTGGGTATTTACCCAAATAATACAAAAATACTAATTCAAAATATGCAATATATGCATCCTATGCTTATTGGACCACTATTTACAATAGCCAAACTAACTATGGAAGTGGCCTAAGTATCCATTTATAGATGAAATAGATAAAGAACATATGGTGTATTTTATATATGTTATTTTTATATGTTATTATTTTATATAAATATTTATATATTTATATAAATTATACATAAATATATATTTTATTGTGATATATATCATTTTTATCACTGGCAACAACATGGATGGATCTAGAGAGTATAATACTAAGTGAAATAAGTCACAGAAAGACAAACCGTATGATCCAACTCATATTATTTCATTCATATAGGGAATTTAAGAAACAAAAAGGAAAAAAAAGAGAGACAAACCAAAAGGTGGACTATTAACTACAGAGAACAAGTGGATGGTTACCAGAGGGAAGATGGGTGGGGGATGAGTGAAACTGGTGAAGGGAATTAAGAGCAGTACACTCATACTAATGAGCACTGAGTAAGATATGGAAGTGTTCAATCACTATATGGGATACCCAAAACTCACATAACACTGTATGTTAGCTACACTGGAATTAATTTTTTTTAAAAAGGTGTAAGTGACAATTAACTAATATAAACATTAAACTTGCAAGACACTGAATCTTGGTTATTCCCACTGTTAAAAGAAATGGTAATTCTATGACACAACAAATGTATTAACTAACACTACAATGGCAATTATGTTGCAATATAAATGTATTAAATCAATATGTTGTATACCTTAAACTTCATCATGTTATATGTCAACTATATTTCCATTAAAAGAAGGAAAAAAACTGGAAAACCAGAGGGGAATATAATGAAAATTACATGAACAAAGTCCTTCAACTTTTCCAAGGAACTACCATTTTAGGCAATACTCATCTTAGACTGCTATCTTAGAGTGGAGGGACAATGTGTAAGGTATACATCAGTTGTTAAATTTATCAATGAAGCCAGTTCCCTCTCCCCCCATCTCAGCTCAGTCTTGTACAAGAAGACAAGTCTATTGTCAGTACTCAAGGCTACATGTCTGGCAACTTCCAGTGTATCACTGCTGAAACAGTTTACAAATCCCGAGATGATGGGCTCATTTTCTTTTCTTCAAAAGATATTATCCACTCATGAGAAACACAGAGAGAGAGGCAGACACATAGGCAGAAGGAGAAGCAGGCACCCTGTGGGGGAGCCCGATGCGGGACTCGATCCCAAGACCCCAGGATCACGCCTTGAGCTGAAGGCAGACACTCAATCACTGAGCCACCCAGCCATCCCTCATTTTCTACCAAGTTTCAGGTTTCCTCCACATTTCCAAACAATGTCCTTGATGCCCATGATTTAGTCTAAATTAGTAGCTTTTCTTCTTCCTCTATCTCTGGTAGATGAAACAGGAACACAAGTCTAAGAAGCTAGTAGCATAAAACGAAAAAAATAATCCAGTCAGGAAATAAACAGAAGTCATGAACAGACATTTCTCCAAAGAAGACATGGAAATGGCCAACAGACACATGAAAAAAAAAAAATTCAACATAGCTCAGCATCAGGGAAATAAAAATCAAAACCACAGTGAGATACCACCTCACATCAGTCAGAATGGCTAAAATTAAGTCAAGAAACAACAGATGTTGGTGAGGATGCAGAGAAAGGGAACCCTCTTACACTGCTGGTGGGAATGCTGGCTGGTACAATCATTGTGCCTCAAAAAGTTAAAAATAGAGCTACCCTATGAACCAGCAATTGTACTACTGGGTATTTACCCAAAGGATACGAACATAGTGATCTGAAAGGGCACCTGCATCCCAATATTTATAGCAGCAATTTCCACAATATCCAAAATATGGAAAGAACCCAGGTGTCCTTTGACACATAAATGGAAAAAGAAGATGTGATGTGATGTGTGTGTTTGTGTGTGAGTAAGAAGATGTGATACACTGGAATTTGCCAGACACGTTGCCTGAGTACTGACAAAAGACTTGTCTTCCATATACACACACAATGGAACATTACTCAGCCATCAAAAAATTGAAATCTAATCATTTGTAATAATGTGGATAGAAAGAGAGGGTATTATGCTCAGCAAAATAAGTCAATTAGAGAAAGACAGTTATATATGATTTCACTCATGTGTAGAAGTTAAGAAATAAGACAGAGGGTCATAGGGAAAGGGAGGGTAGAATAAAATCAGACAAAATCAGAGAGCGAGACAAGCTTTAAAACACTTAACTATAGGAAACAAATTGAGGGTTGCTGTAGGGTAGGTGGGTAGAGGGATGGGGTAATTGAGTGATAGACATTAAGAAGGGCACTTGATGTAATGAGCACTGGGTGTTTTATGCAGCTGACAAATCACTAAACTTCATCTTTAAAAGTAGTATTACATTATGTTAATTAATACAATTTAAATTTTAAAGAAGTTAGAGGCCTAAATGTACCAATTTTCTGCAAACTTTCTCACTTACATCAAATAGGTAAGAGAACTAGCACAAAGATATACCCATAGATCAGTGAAACAGAATAGAGAACCCCACCAACATATATGGTCAATTAATCTGTGATAGAGGAGGCAAGATATATGCAATGGGGAAAAGACAGTGTTTTAAATAAATGGTTGTAGGAAAACTGGACAGCTACATGCAAAAGAATGAAACTTCAAGTGGTCCAGTTTCATCCTTGCGCTTGGAACTCAAAGTGGATTAAAGACCTAAGTGTAGGAGCAGAAGCTATAAAACTCCTGAAAGAAAACATAGGCAGTTATCTTATAGACCTCAGCCTTACCAACATATTTGTGGATATATCTCCTCAAGCATGAAATACAAATAAAAAATAAACTACTGGAACTGTACCAAAAGAAAAAGCTTTTTCACGGTGAAGGAAACCATCAATAAAACGAAAAGGCAACCTACTCAATGGGAGAAGATATTTGAAATGATATCTGTAAGGGGTTAATATTCACAATATATAAAGACCTTACATAACTCTACACCAAAATACTCCCAACAATTTAGTTAAAAAATGGGCAGATGACCTGAATAGACATTTTTCCAAAGAAGACATATAGATGGCCAACAGACCCATGAAAACAAGTTCAACATAACTAACCATGAGGGCAATCCAAACCAAAAACCACAATTTCAGATATCGTCTGGCATCAGTCAGAATGACTAATTTCAAAAAGACAAGAAATACCAAATATTGGTAAGAATGTGAAGAAAATGAATTATTTGTGCACTACTGGTGGGAAAGTATATTGGTACAGCCACCTTGGAGAATAATATGAAGTTTTGTAAAAAATTAAAAGCAAATACCACATGATCCAATAATTCCACTACTACATATTTTTACCCAAAGAGAAAAAAAAAACACTAATTCAAAAAGATATATGTATCCCTATGTTTATTGCAGCATTATTTACAATAGCAGAGATAAGGGAGCAGTTCAAGTATCCATTGATAGATAAATGGATAAAGAAGTGGTGTGTATACACACATGTACACCAGAGTATTACTCAACCATGAAAAAGAAAGAAATGTTGTCATTTGTGACTACACGGATGGACCGATTATGCTAAGTGAAATAAATCAGAGAAAGATGAATACCATATGATTTCACTTATATGTGGAATATAAAAGAAGAAACAAATTAACAAACAAGGAAACTGTTAAATATAGAGAACTAGTAGTTGCCAGAAGGGAGATAGGTGAGAAAAATAGGTGAAGTAGGTGACGGGGATTAAGAGGTACAAACTTACAGTTATAAAATAGGTAAGTGATAGCGGTGAAAAGTATAGGATATGGGAATATGGTCAAACGATGTATAGGGACAGATGGTGACTACATTTATAGTGAGCACTAGTACTGCATAAAATTGCAGAATCACTATACTGACACTATACTATACAGTGTATATCAACTGTACTTCAATAACGAATTTTTAAAGAGGAAAAAAGTATGTAAGTGATATATTGCCAAGTCAGTACAACAGTGAAATATCTTGAGACAATGTCCAGTAAAAATAGCAAGAAACAAAACAACAATAAATTAACAAAACCAAAAATATGATAGGACAAATCTGGCTTTTTCACTTGCAGAAATATGACTTTAGGCGAATAATGTATTAGCTGTTTTCACATTTTAGAAATATGGAGAAGAGTCATTTACATACTCCTTAAAGGTTTGCTGTGGTGATTGAATAAGTCAATAGCATATGCAGTGACAGACACAGAAAATGTATTATCAGTTAGTCGTTATTTTAATCATTTTGTATTTTTTTCAAGAAACTCACTTATTAATATATTGGTATGAACGCTTAGTAACCAGAAAGATATGTAAAAAAATATATATAGGGTTTTCGTGTATTTCTGTGTTTTGCTCCTTTTTATTCAGTAAAAGAATTCCTATCTCGTATTTTCTTCATGGATGTGGTTCTGCATCTACTGCTGAATAGGGAGGAAATCTTTTATGGCTACATTAACATCATATGGCCAATAAGGGTTATTTTGTTCACTCTAGAGCCATAATTTATTACATTGGCTTTTTATTAGTTTAAAGAAGTCAATACTAGCATTCCCTACGCACTAATATGGTCAGGCTTTTTGTTGGGAAACAGCTATGAAGTTCTCAGTGAATTATATTCTATAAACATAATTTGATGATGTTTTAATAGCAAAGGTTTGGTAATAATTATGGTTTCCAATGTGCTGAGTAGAAAAGCTCTTTAATGTCTTGTGCTCTTGAAGTCTTAACTCTGCAAGATGACTCTTGCTAAATATCCGGCACAAAGTCACCACCAGGAAGTGAACTTTATACTTCTATTTGTGTATGAACGTCTTTTCCAAATGTTGAAGCATTTAGTCTTATTTCTAACTAACAGAGTGATGACAACACTTAATTACATGCTTATCAAGTTAATATGACAGTAACTGCCATAGACAGTGGTGATAATTTCCCACATTCTTCATAAATGTTGCATTTAAATTTGTAGAATAAAAAATTTCAAATAAAGTATTAATATAAAATCTTAAAACCTAATTACTGAAGTAACAATACTAATCACTTGTAAAAGCTGACACTTTATAGTACTTATTACTTTGGGAATCTAAGAAAAACTCCTAACCTTTAAAATTTGTATGTATATATACACGAACATATTTAAGATGTTATACTAAATATATTTACATATAAATATATACATTCCTTTGGTCACTTTACCATACATTACCCAGTTAATATCTCATATAAGAAATTTATAAAAAAATATTTCTCATAAAAATATTCTTTGCTAATTATTAAAACAGGATCTATCCAAAAATGAAATTAAAGTAAATCATTGTCCTTTGATAAACACATTTTTAAAAAAAAATTTCAAGCACATTATTTATTTATTTGTTTGTTTGTTTATTCAATATAAAGGTTCCAAGGTCAGAACCTGGACTTTTTTTTTTCTTTTGTATTTTTTTTATTGGAGTTTGATATCCCAACATATAGAAAAACACCCAGTGCTCATCCCACCGAGTGCCTGCCTCAGTGCCCGTCACCCAGTCACCCCAACCCCCCCCCCCCAATTCCCCTTCCACTACCCTTTGTTTGTTTCCCAGAGTTAGGAGTCTCTCATGTTCTGTCTCCCTCACTGATATTTCCCACTCATTTTCTCTCCTTTCCCCTTTAATCCCTTTCACTATTTTTTATATTCCCCGAATGAATGAGACCATATAATGTTAGTGCTTCTCTGATTGACTTACTTCACTCAGCATAATACCCTCCAGTTCCATCCACGTTGAAGCAAATGGTGGGTATTTGCCATTTCTAATAGCTGAGGAATATTCCATTGTATACATAGACCACAGCTTCTTTATCCATTCATCTTTCGATGGACACCGAGGCTCCTTCCACAGTTTGGCTATCGTGGCCATTGCTGCTAGAAACATCGGGGTGCAGGTGTCCCGGCATTTCACTGCATCTGTATCTTTGTTGTAAATCCCCAGCAGTGCAGTTGCTGGGTCGTAGGGCAGGTCTATTTTTAACTCTTTGAGGAACCTCCACACAGTTTTCCAGAGTGGCTGCACCAGTTCACATTCCCACCAACAGTGCAAGAGGGTTCCCTTTTCTCCACATCCTCTCCAACATTTGTTGTTTCCTGCCTTGTTAATTTTCCCCATTCTCATTGGTGTGAGGTGGTATCTCACAGTGGTTTTGATTTGTATTTCCCTGATGGCAAGTGATGCGGAGCATTTTCTCACGTGCTTGTTGGCCATGTCTATGTCTTCCTCTGAGAAATTTCTGTTCATGTCTTTTGCCCATTTCATGATTGGATTGTTTGTATCTTTGCTGTTGAATTTAATAAGTTTTCTATAGATCCTGGATACTAGCCCTTTATCTGATATGTCATTTGCAAATATCTTCTCCCATTCTGTAGGTTGTCTTTTAGTTTTGTTGACTGTTTCTTTTGCTGTGCGGAAGCTTTGTATCTTGATGAAGCCCCAATAATTCATTTTTACTTTTGTTTCCCTTGCCTTCATAGATGTATCTTGCAAGAAGTTGCTGTGGCCAAGTTCAAAAAGGAAGTTGCCTGTGTTCTCCTCTAGGGTTTTGATGGACTCTTGTCTCACATTTAGATCTTTTATCCATTTTGAGTTTATCTTTATATATGGCGTAAGAGAATGGTCTAGTTTCATTCTTTTGTACGTGGCTGTCCAATTTTCCCAGCACCATTAATTGAAGAGACTGTCCTTTTCCAGTGGATAGTCTTTCATGCTTTGTTAAATATTAGTTGACTATAGAGTTGAGAGGCCATTTCTGGGTTCTCTACTCTGTTCCACTGATCTATGTGTCTGTTTTTGTGCCGGGGGGGGGACCACACTGTCTTGATGATCACAGCTTTGTAGTACACCCTGAAATCTGGCATTGTGATGCCCCCGGCTCTGGTTTTCTTTTTTAATATTCCCCTGGCTTTCGGGGTCTTTTCTGATTCCACACAAATCTTAAGATGATTTGTTCCAACTCCCTGAACAAAGTCCACAGTATTTTGACAGGGATTGCATTAAATGTGTAAATTGCCCTGGGTAGCATTGACATTTTCACAATTTTAATAATTCCAATCCATGAGCATGGAATATTTTTCCATCTCTTTGTGTCTTCTTCCATTTCCTTCAGAAGTGTTCTGTAGATTTAGGGTATAGATCCTTTACTTCTTTGGTTAGGTTTATTCCTAGGTATCTTATGCTTTTGGGTGCAATTGTAAATGGGATTGACTCCTTAATTTCTCTTTCTTCGGTCTCATTGTTAGTGTATAGAAATGCCACTGATTTCTGGGCATTGATTTTGTATCCTGCCACACTGCCAAATTTCTGTATGAGTCCTAGCAATCTTGGGGTGGAGGCTTTGGGTTTTCTATGTACCGTATCATGTCATCTGCGAAGAGGGAGAGTTTGACTCCGTCTTTGCCACTTTGAATGCCTTTTATTTCTTTTTGTTGCCTGATTGCTGAGGCTAGGACTTCCAGTACTATGTCGAATAGCAGTGGTGAGAGTGGACATCCCTGTATTGTTCCTGATCTTAGGGGAAAGGCTCCCAGTGCTTCCCTTTTGAGAATGATATTTGCTGTGGACTTTTCATAAATGGCTTTTAAGATGCTAAGAAATGTTCCCTCTATCCCTACAGTCTGAAGAGTTTTGATCAGGAATGGATGCTGTATTTTGTCAAATGCTTTCTCTGCATCTATTGAGAGGATCATATGGTTCTTGGTTTTTCTCTTGTTGATATGATCTATCACATCGATTGCTTTATGAGTGTTGAACCAGCCTTGCATTCTGGAGATAAATCCCACTTGGTCATGGTGAATAATCTTTTTAATGTACTGTTGGATCCTATTAGCTAGTACCTTGTTGAGAATTTTTGCATCTGTGTTCACCAGGGATATTGGTCTATAATTCTCCTTTTTGGTGGGTTCTTTGTCTGGTTTTGGAATTAAGGTGATGCTGGCCTCATAGTCATCAGGGATATTGGTCTATAATTCTCCTTTTTGGTGGGTTCTTTATCTGGTTTTGGAATTAAGGTGATGCTGGCCTAATAGAAAAGTTTGGAAGTACTCCATCCCTTTCTATCTTTTGGAACATCTTTAGTAGAATAGGTATTGTTTTTTCTTTAAACGTTTGATAGTGGGTATGTTTATGACATAGATTATAGTGATGGCTTCGTGTATGTACATTTATCTCCAAACTCATCACGTTTTATTCATTAAATATATACAGATTTTTGTATGTCAGTCATACCTCATTAAAGTGGTTTGAACATCAACAACAACAACAACAACAGCAACAACAAACGTTTGATAGAATTCCCCTGGAAAGCCATCTGGCCGTGGACTTTTGTGTCTTGGGAGGTTTTTGATGACTGCTTCAATTTCCTCCCTGGTTATTGGTCTCTTCAGGATTTCTATTTCTTCCTGTTCCAGTTTTGGTAGTTTGTGGTTTTCCAGAAAGGCATCCATTTCTTCTAGATTGCCTAATTTATTGGTGTGTAGCTGCTCATAATGCATTTTTAAATTCATTTGTATTTCCTTGTTATTGGTTGTATCTCTACTTTTTTATTCATGATTTTATTAATTAGAGTCTTTTCTCTTTTGTTTTTAATAAGGCTGGCTAATGGTTTATCTATCTTAATTATTTCAAAGAACCAACTCCTGGTTTTGTTGATCTGTTCTACAGTTCTTCTGGTCTCTATTTCATTGACTTCTGCTAGAATCTTTATTAACTCTTTTATTCTGCTGGGTGTAGGTTTGATTTGCTGTTCTTTCTCCAGTTCCTTTAGGTGCAAAGTTAGCTTGTGCATTTGAGTTTTTCCAATTTTTTGAGGGATGCTTGCATTGTGATGCATTTCCCTCTCAGGACTGCTTTTGCTGTATCCCAAAGATTTTGAATGGTTGTATCTTCATCTCATTAGTTTCTATGAATCTTTTTAATTCTCCTCTAATTTCCTGCTTGACCCTTTCATCTTTTAGCAGGATGGTCTTTAACCTCCATGTGTTTGAGTTTCTTCCAAATTTCTTCTTGTGATTGAGTTCAAGTTTCAAAGCATTATGGTCTGAAAATATGCAGGGGACAATCCCATTATTTTGGTATCAGTTAAGACCTGATTTTTGACCCAGTATGTGGTCTATTCTGGAGAAAGTTCCATGTGCACTTAAGAAGAATGTGTATTCAGTTGTGTTTGGATGTAAAGTTCTGTAAATATCTGTGAAATCCATCTGGTCTTGGGTATCATTTAAAGCTCCTGTTTCTTTGGAGATGTTGTGCTTAGAATATCTGTCATTTTTAGGAAGCACTGTGTTAAAGTCTCCCAGTATAAGTGTATTATTATCTAAGTATGTCTTAACTTTGGTTATTAATTGATATCCGTGGCAGATCCCACATTAGGGGCATAAATATTGATGATTGTTAGGTCTTCAAGTTGGATAGATCCTTTAAGTATGATACAGTGTCCCTCTTCATCTCTCACTACAGTCTTTGGGGTAAATTTTAGTTTATCTGATATAAGGATGGCTACCCCTGCTTTCTTTTGAGGACCATTTGAATGGTAAATGATTCTCCAACCTTTCATTTTCAGGCCATAGGTGTCCTTAGGTCTTAAATGAGAGTCTTGTAGACAGCAAATAGGTGGGTCTTGCTTTTTTATCCAGTCGGAAACCCTGCATCTTTTGATGGAATCATTAAGCCCATTCATGTTCAGAGTTACTATTGAAAGATATGAATGTAGTGTCATCATAATACCTATTCAGTCCCTGTTTTTGTGGATTATTTCTTTGGGCTTCCTCTTTCTTTTAAAGAGTTCCCCTTAATATTTCTTGCACAACTGCTTTGGTGGTCACATATTCTTTCAGTTTCCGCATATCTTGGAAGCTCTTTATGTCTCCTTCTATTCTGAATAAGAGCCTTTCTGGATAAAGTGTTCTTGGCTGCATGTTCTTCTCATTTAGGACCCTGACTATATCCTGCCGGCCCTTTCTGGCCTGCCAGATCTCTGTGGAGAATTCTTCTATTAATCTAATAGTTCTCCCCATATAATTTGGGAATCTCTTTTCTTTTGCTGCTTTAAGTATTTATCTTTAGAATTGCAAGTTTCACTATTAAATGTTGAGGTGTTGAAAGGTTTTTATTGATTTTAGCGGGGGACCTCTGTATCTCTTGGATCTGAATGCCTGTTTTCCTCCTCTAATTAGGGAAGTTCTCAGCTATGATTTGTTAAAATACACTTTCTGGCCCTCTGGCCCTTTTGGCACCCTCTGGAACCCCAATTATACATAGACTTTTTCCTTCTGAGGCTGTCATTTATTTCCTTTAACCTTTCCTCATGGTTTTTAATTGTTTTTCTCTTTTTTCCTCAGCTTCCTTCCTTGCCATCAACTTTTTTTATTTCACTCATTCTTTCTTCTACCTCATAAACCCTTGTCGTTAGGACCTCCAGTTTGGATTGCATCACATTTAATTGATTTTTAATTTTGGCCTGATTAGATCTATATTCTGCATTCATGAAGTCTCTTGAATCCTTTATTCTTTTTTCCAGAGCCACCAGTAGCTTCATAATTGTGCTTCTGAATTGGCTTTCTGACATTGAATTGTAATCCAAATACTGTAACTCTGTGGCAGAGAGCACTGTTTCTGATTCTTTCTTTTGTGGTGAGTTCTTTCTAGTCATTTTGCTCAGTGCAGAGTGGCTGTATGAGCAGGCTGCATCAAGAATACCGACCACGACCTAAGTAAATTTCACCCTAGATGATTCTGCCAAGGGCAGAGACCAGAATTTGAAAACAAAGATCAGAACGAAATAAAACAAAAGGACCACTAAGGTGAAAAACAAATTTTAAAACTAAGTAGTAAAAAAATAAATGGCCAGGAATCCTAAGAAGAAGAGAAAAGAAAAAAAAGAAAGGAAAAGACACAGAAAAAAGAAAAAAAAAAAAAGGAGAAGAAAAAAATAATAGAGGACTGGGAGATGGTGGTGGTGCTGAAGTTGTAGTGGAGAGAATATGTAGGCTAGCTGAAGGGTTCTAGAGGGTGATCCTCTTGTTTCTGAGTATATTAAGTTCTGTATGTTAGAAGATGCTCAGTCCCATATTTATATAAACCAGAAATACTTGTAGAACGCCCAACATTGACCACCAAAATATACATGAGATAAAAGAGGGGGGCAGAATGGGAATGAGGAATCGCATAGAATGAACCAACATGGTATGCCACCTGGTTCTGTGTGCATGCTGGTCATGTTTTAGAAGGTATTAACTTCTGTCATTGTAGAACAAAATGAGGCAGAGAAAAGAAAAAATACAAAACAAGGAATAAAAACATATATTATATATCTCCCAAAATTAAGTTGAATATGTTGAAGGGAATCTAGAAGTGGAAAATATATCTAGGACCTGTAATCATAGAAATATGAAAGTCAAAAAGGAAGAATCTTAAAAATGAAGAGATGGTAATCTATTGTAGTTAAGGTGGAAAAAAGAGAAAAAAATGGAAATTTATAGTCTGATATAAAAACAAGTTGTACTGGGAAAAGGAAGAAAAAAAGAAAAGAAAGGGAAAAACAGGAGGGGTACCCTCTGGTTCTATATATTGTAAATCCCTCGACTTCCCTGGAATTTCCCAGCACTGATCCGCCCAGAACCTGCTCTTCCCCTGTCCTTCCAGCTGGTCTTCTGGGGCAGGGGCTGCTGTGCTGGTTCTCAGGTGTGTGCACCTGGGGGAGCTGCCCGCCCCCGCCCCCCCCCCGCCAGGTGCACGGCCCAGTGGGAGCTGTTCACCCCGAGAGGCCCCTGTTCCCTGGCGGCCCCGCCCCCCCAGGCACAGGGTGACCCCAGGAGGGACACCACCACCGGCGGCGGCCAGGTCCCCAGCCCTGGAGTCAGCTCCCCAGGAACCACCGCAGTCTCCCGGTCCGCAGGGGCCTGGGTGCTCCCGGGGCGGGGGGCGCTGCCCTGCACAGCTGGGGGCCCCGGGGCAGGAGCGTCCTCGCTGTCCTGGGCCCTCCCCGCCTCCGCCTGTCCCGGGGGGAGCAGGAGCCCGGCCGTGTCCCCGGCGCCCTGGGATCGGGGCCTGCTGCGGGCATTGCGCTCCGGGGTGCGGCTCCCGAAGGCAGCAGGTGCAGCTCCCCCACCCCCCGGAGCCCCCGCCCGACCCCCGGCTTCTCCCCGAGGCCCCTCCATCCCCCCCGAGCCCCGGCTTCTCCCCGAGGCCCCCCCAGCCCCCGCCCTCTCCCACTCGGCCGCGGGGTGCAGCCTCTCCCCGGGCCCCCTCCTCCGTGAGTGACCCTGGGAGCCTGGAGGCCCCGCGGCCCCTCCCGGTCCTGCCCGAGGTCCCTGCGAGCGCTTCTCCGCGGAGGAATCGGGGGTCGGTGAGGTTCCCGCTGCTCCGGGCGGGGCTCTCCGTCCTGGGGGCTCTCCCGGGGCCTCAGCCCAGCCCCCGCGGGGCCTCCCCCACTGGTTCTTTTTTATTTTTATTTTTCCACCTTCCTACCTTGTTAGAAGCAAAAACCCTTCTCTCTGTAGCGTTCCGCTGTTCTCTCTTTAAATCTCAAGTTGAATATTAGGTTTCCATGACGATTTGAAAGTTATCTAGGTAAGTTGGTGGGGACAGGTGACCTGGGGACCCTACTCCTCTGCCGCCTTGCCCTGCCCCCTGATAAACACATTTTCTATCACTTCAAATAACACAGCTCTTGAATTTAATAATTGAGAAATATCGTAGTTGAAATTCTACGAACTTATCTGCTTCCTCATCTTTAACTTAATATTACAACTCTTTACTCCCTAGCACAACAGTTTGTAAAAACAAATCATTTTATTTTTTTTCCCACTTTTAATTTCCCTAAAACATTTAAAGTAATGGTAATAATGTATTGGGTGATTATAAACTACAGACAAGTGAAATGAATAACATCAATGTCACAAAAGTGAAGAGAGAAATTGGGAATACTTCATTATCAAATATCTTTAGTATGCATAAAGCAAAAATTAATAGAAATGAAAGAGAAATAGACAAATCTACTACCATACTTGGGATTTCAAAACACCTTTTTTTAGTTAATTGCTAAACATAGTGGGCAGGAAGTCAGTAAGGATGTAGTTGATTGAATAAGACTATAAATCAACATGATCTAATTGACATATATAAAGTATTTTTTTTCTAACAACAAAAAAAAATACATTTTTTTCTAACCAGACTTGGAATAATCACTAGGCTGGATTACAGTCTGTGTTATAAATCACATCCTAAATTTAAAAAATACGAACCATACAAAGTGTGTTCTCAGACCACAATAGTATTAAAGTAGAAATTATTAAAAGAAACATAGTTGGAAAATCCCCAAATATCTGAAGACCAAACAACACACTTGTATGTAACATGAAAGTCAAAAAAGAAAGAGTAATTTAAAAATATTTTAATGAGATTAAAATAAAAATCCTACTCATTAAAATTTATTAGAATATAGCAAAAATGGAACCTAGAGGATTATTTACAGCATCATATTCATATATTAGAAACAAAGAGATATATAAAGTAATGACCTATGCTTTCATTTTAGAAAGCTAGAAGAAGTAAAATAAGTTGAAAGCAAGCATAAGCAAGAATACAACTGGAGAAAAAATTAATGAGATTGTCAATAGGAAAACAATAGAGAAGAACTGATGAATCCAAAAGCTGGATATTTGAAACAGCAATAAAATTAGTAAAATTTCTCAAGTCAAACAAGAAAAAAAAAAAAAAACACACACACACACACACACAAGTTACCAACATCAGAAATAACATAGAGGTTATCACAAGTGATCCCATGGTCATTATAGAGATAATAAAGAAATATGATGAGTAAATTCTATGGCTTTCTTGATAGGTGAAATAGATTGCTCTCTTGAAAGACATATTACCAAAACTTACATGATAAAAAACATCTTATACTTAGGCACATATATTTTTTAAAAATGAAGTCAGTGATTAATACTCCTGAGAGAGTGAAGCCTGGGTGGCTCAGTGGTTGAGCGTCTGCCTTTGGCTCAGGGCTCAATCCGAGAGTCCCAGGATTGAGTCCCATATTGAGCTCCCTGCAAGGAGCCTGCTTCTCTCTCAAAGACTAGGTCTCGGCCTCTCTCTCTCTCTCTCTCATGAATAAATGGATAGGATCTTAAAAATAATAATAATAATAATAATAATACTCCTGAGGGAGAAAGTTCAAGGCTCAAATGGCCTCACTGGTCAATTATTCTAAACATAAGGAAGAAATTATTCCAATTCTGCACAGTGTCTTCCAAAAAAAATAGAAACAGGGGCACCTGGGTGGCTTAGTTGGTGAAGTGTCTGCTCTTGGTTTTGACTTAGGTCATGGTCTCAAGATCATCAGATCAATCCCCACACTGGGCTCTGTGCTCAGTGCAGAATCTGCTTGATATTCTCTCCCTCTCCCTTCACCCCTCCTCCCATTTGCACATGCAAGATCACTCAATTAAATAAGTCTTTAAAAAATAAAAACAGAAGGAACTCTTCCTAATTCATTCACTGAAGCCAACATTAACTTACTTTCAAAGTAAAGTTCAGACCAATATCTATCATACAGATGTAAGAATTTTCAAAATATTAGCAAATCATATCCAATAATGAATAAAGATAGTTATAAACCATGAACAATTATACAATCATAAATTCCATATATGCAAAAAATAATCAATATAATCTTCTATATAATAGGCTAAGGAAGAAAAATTATATGATCATATCAATTGATACAAAAAATAATTTGAGAAAACTAAATCCATTCAGGTTTAAAACTTTCAGAAAACAGATATACAGGAGAACTTCCTCAAGGTGATAAAGAACATTTACTAAAATGCCTACAGCTAATTTTATGTTTAATAGGGGATACAGGATATTTTGCCTCTATGGTAATAAGACAAGAATGTCCTCTCTCACTACTTCTATTCAAAAATCATACTGAAAGTCCTAGGTAATGCAATATGACAAGAAAATGAAAATTTTATAGAAGAAATAAACCTGTGTTAATCACATTTGACTTGATGGTCTATGGAAAAACTCAAAGTCTCAAAAATAAATTGTAATGAATAAACAAGCATAACAAGAACAAAGGTATGTAAGTCAATCACTTTTCTATATACCAGCATTAAATAATTGAAATTAGAATTCCTAAAAATACCATTTACCATAACAGCAACCAATGAAATACTTAGATATAAATGTAAAAAACATTTGCAGAATCTATGTGTGGAAAACTTCAAAACTGATCCAAGAAACCACAGTAGATCTCAATGTATAAAGGAATATGCCACAAGCATGGATTGGAAAACTCAACATTCTTAAGATGCCAATTCTTACCATAATGATCTATAGATTCACTGGAATCACATTCAAAATCCTAGTAAGCAATTTATAAAGACTGACAGGCAAAAATCTTTTAATAGCCAATATAATACTGAAGGACAAAGTTGGATTTTGAACTTGAAAATACAGGAACTTTGAAATACAGGGTTTCAAGATTATAAAACTACAGTAAGCAGGAAAAGTACTGGTGAAGAATAGACACACGGTCTAATGGGATAGAACTGAGAACACAGAAATAGACCCTGCCAGCCGATCTTTGGCAAAGAAACTGATGAAACTTAATGGAGAAAAGAATGGTTTTTGAACGAGTGGTGCTGGAAAAATGTGGCATCCCTATGTATTTATATGCCCAAAAAGAAAAATCTAGACACAGACCTTACATCTTTCACATGCACACACACTCACACACACACACACACACATCAAAATGGACCACAGATATAACTATAAAATGAAAAGTATATAACTTCTAAGAGAAAACAGGTGAAAATTTATGTGACCTTTGGATTTGGTAAAGAGTTCCTAAATATATTGCTAAAGTATGATCTGTGAAAGAAAAAAAATAAGTTGGACTTTATTAAAATTAAAACTTTTGGTTTGTTAAAGATCCTTGTAAGAAGAGATGATATTTGCAAGACACATAAATGATGATGCACTGGTGTTCAAAACATAGAAATTTAAATTCAATAAGAAAACAACTCAACTTAAAAACTGGCAAAAGATCTGAATAAACAATTTGCCAAAGAATATACAGAAAGGAAAAATAAGCATATGTCATTTTGTCATTAGGAAATGCAAATTAACATCACAGTGTAATAGCACATATACCTTTAGAATGGCTAGAATTCAAAAAGGCCCTGACCATACCGGTTGAAGAGGCAAAGTAACAGGAAACTTTACTCATTACTGGTGGGAGTGCAAATTGGTCTAGTCATTCTGGAGGATATTTTGGCAGTTTCTTACAAAGAGAACACAGTCTTACGATTTGACCCAGCAATTACACACCTAAATTCTTCTTTATTTGAAAATTTGTATCCACAGAAAAACCTTCCCATGAATATTTATAGCAGATTTATTCAAAACTGCCCAAATTGGAAGCAACCAAGAGGTCCTTTAATAGGTGCACGAGTAAAGAAACCATGGTATATCCATAAAACAGAATAGGATTCAGTGATAGCGATAAGCTAGCAATACACGCATACAGCATACACACACACACACGCACACACACACACACTGTTGAATCTTAAATGCATATTTCTGAGTGAAAGTGACTAGTCTAAAAAGGCTGCATATGGTATGATTCAAAATAGATGATATTCTGGAAAAGACAAAACTATGTATATATTTTAAAATATCAGTAGTTTTCAGGGGCTGAGGGAAGTGGGGAGGAGGGATGAATAGTGAAGCCCAGGGAATTTGCAAAGATGGTGAAACTATCCTATTGGACCCTGTATTGACAGATACACAAAATTATGCATAAAACTTTACAGCACATACAGAGAATCTTGATTTATGCAAGGAAAAGTATCATTTAGAAGACTGGGGGATCCCAGGCGAAAGTGCAGAATGTGACAGCACAATCTAACTGGAGTAGAAATGTGTGATGTAAACCCACTGGAGGGTAGGAGGTAAAGGTACTGACCTAGGTAACCGTGCAAATGAGTTGAAGCCCTTTTTAACTTGGACTATTTTGTCAGCAATGTTTATAAGAAAACAGCCTTGGAAAATAGGGACACTGTCTTCCCAGGAGGCATAGAGTAGGTGTGTATACTATGCAGTATAATAAATATAGTTTCTCTCTCCGGGACAAAATGCAAGCAGTTCTACTGCCTAAAAAGAATCTGGTTTCCTAAGCTTGCTGTTCTTCTCCTGTAACACAATCCTCAGTTAATAGTCACTTCCTGTCCCCCTTCACATTACCCTGTGAGAAATGCGACTATGGCTACTGTTATTGCTATGAGACAGTCTGCCCTTTGTCTCTAATAGAAGAGATGTCGTCTGTATTCTAACAGCATCCATCAAATGTGGCAAACTAGTCAAAGACAGAAAGTAGGGTGATGTATCAGACACTTCACAGTCCTTTATGTACATACCTAGACAAATATGGTTATCAGCTTAGCTACCTTGAATTTATTTCAGTAACTTAGAGAGTTGGAAAGTTCTTTGGTGCAAAAAAACTGAAGCACATGTTATGGGTCTCTTCCACTAGTTTTTGTGAGTCAAGTATATTCCTTAATGTCCAACTAGTATTATTAAGAACTACAGTAGTTAATGAGTAAATGACCATTGGTTGATTAGACTCTATAGAGTATACTAGGGTTTTTTTTTCCCCTAACAATCACCACAAACTGGTTATAACAGCACACATTTATAATCTCACAGTTAAATAGATCAGAAGTCTGATGGGCTCCATTCATTTTTATGTACTAGGACCCACAAAGGCAGAAATCAATATACCAGCCAGCCTGAGCTGCTATTTGGAGGCTGTGAGGAAGAATCCACTGTCAGGTCACTCACAGAATTAAATTTCATATTATTATAGGACTAAATCCCTGTTTCTTTCATGATGATTGCCTGGGAATTGCTCTCAGCTTTTCGAGGTGGCTTGCCTTCCCTGGTTTGAGGTTCCCTTTCTCCATCTTCAAAGCTAGCAATGGGTGGTTGAGTCCTCCTCATGGTTTGAGTCTGACGACTCCCTCTGACTCATTTCTCTTGCTGCTTCTTACACCACACCTCTGACAGACTCTGCTGCCTTCCTCTTCTACTTTTAAGGGTCTGTGGAATGACACTGAGCATACCTCAATCATCCAAGATTATCTTCCTATTTAAGGTTGTCAGTTTATTAACTTCCTTAATTCTGATTACAGGGTTTCTCTCTTTCTTCTCTCTCTCTCTCTGCCATGTGACATAACACATTTGCAGGGATAACATAAGAACCAAAATCCTATGTATTTACACTAGGGCACTGAGTATAGGCATCATCATAGACTGAGGATATTCTATGGAAATTTTCTAAACGATTAGTAGTAGAGTCATGAAAAGTTCAGTTGGGAAATGATTTTTTTTTTCTGACAGGAAAAGTTGTTAAATGTTAGTATAGGTTATTAAAAGATTATATAATCTCTTCTGGGAACTTCTGAGGTTAGGATCAGACACTTGTCTTCCAAGATAGTTTTGAAGTCAGTTTCCCTAAAAACTAGAAATAGACTGAATTCCCTGTCAAAGTTGCTTACCAGTTAGGCTTTTAGAAGTTAATAAAACTATGCAATAAAAAACTGAATCACTTTTGTTTTAAATAGACTATAAATTCTCTTAATATTCATGTATTCCAGGGAGGTAATTCAGGAAAGATGTTGTTCTGTATCAGATAAAATTTTTTAATCTAGTTTTTGTGTCTAAAGTTAATCTTCAACTTTTATAGTTAGAAAAACATTCGAAATTGAGTATTAAAATATGAAATAAACTTCTATAAAAACAAAGATCAACATCGCTCTCTCTTAGCCTTCAAATATTTTGGTAGGAAAAGATTTAAGTTAATTGTCTACAAAAAGTATAAGACTAGTTGACTAAAGCTAGTTTTATGTGACCTTGACTCTCCTTTTGCAGAGAAGGGTTGAATTTTGTTAAGTTTTTTTTGTTGTTGTTGTTGTTTTAGCTATATAATGTTGCTTCATTAGGACTAATTTCAAAACCTTTTTAAGCAATGTTTTATAAAATTCCCTAATAGGAATCAGCTGGGTTACTCCTTAAAAAATAAAAGTACCTGGGAGAAATTTCAGGCCTCATAATCACACGTAAGAGACAATCTGCAAAACTATCTTTTATCAGGTAACCAGATGATTCTCATCATCTAGAGAGGTTCTAAAAAAAAGTGTCAAAATGAAATTAGCTAGATGAAAATACACGAAGACTTTCTATTGGATATTGAATTTACTCCAGTGGTTCCTTCTATAACATACAACCCAGAAACTGGGCTAGTGTTTGTAATATGGATAAACTTTTTTTTTTTTTTTTAAGATTTCACTTATTTATGAGAAAGAGAGAGAAAGGGAGAGAGGGAGAGAGAATGCAAGTGTGTGTCCATGTGCACACAAGTCTGGGAGAAGGACAGAGGGAGAACCAGGCTCCCTGCTGTGTAGGGATCCAGGGCCCTGGTATCATGACCTGAGCTGAAGGCAGACACTTAATGAACTGAGCCACCCAGGTGCTCCTGGATTCATTTTTAAAAATAAAACAACAGGTTAAAATGTATATTAAGAATTCTGCAAAATTTATGGTAAAATAATAGAAAGCTACATTGTTGTCTAGACCCGTGTATACTCTTAACACTCGAATTTTTAAAAGAGCATTTATCTTTGGTTAAATAGCTACTTAACATTTTTTCAAATTACAAAAATATGTCTGCTTGGTAAAGATTAAACTAATTCAGAAGTTTACCCCCTCCCATACCTCCCTTCCTTCCATCTCCGGGGGTAACTAGAATTAATAAATTGGTCAACTTTCTTTAGAGATTTTTGTTGCATTTACAAGCAAGTATGTACATGTTCAATTGCTTATTTTTCTTCAGTGTAGTGTGGGTTAGAATACCACTGATATTTTTCCAAAATCATTCACCGAATGGAAAAAAATTGAATAGTTTTTTGAGGCAGATATCTTTGTGTTGTCTTGGAATTTAATAAGAATGTTTCTAGCATGTTACTAATACAGTTTAATATTTGTTTTGGATTATTATATGAGAGAACTTCTATCTCTGTAATAACTTCTATTTTAGTCTTAGCATGCTAAGGTTTATAATGAATGATTACTATGTTTATTAATTAGGTTTTTCAAAATTATTTATTTACTTATTTTTGCTTGTGTGATAATACAATGACTAGACTTCCTGATGTATACCTAATTTTGCATTCTTGAATTCCTCATTGATATGTAATATTCTTTTTAACATCCATGAATTTAAATTTGAAATGTTTCATGTAGAGCATTTACATGTACATTGAAAATAAATTTGACCTAAGATTTTGTTTGATTGTTCTTACTCTTCTGTTATTTATTTTTTTAAGCCTTCATTTAAATTCTAGTTGACATACTCTGTAATATGAGTTTCAGGTGTACAAAATAGCGATTCAACACTGCCATACAATACCCAGTGCTCATCACCTGTTCCACCCTATTGTTCCACTCATCTTCTCCCTGGTAACAGTTTGTTAAGAGTGTTTCTTGGTTTTCCTCTCTCCCTTTTTGCTGCTGCTGACCCTTCCCCACTTTGTTCATTTGTTTTGTCAATCATGTGGAATTTAGGACACAAAAGATGAAATCTGTTATTTTTTAACCAAAGTTTTAAAAAGGCTTGCAAATTTCCCTCTGGCAATTATTTTTTAAAAACTTTGCACAATAAGGAGAAACTACCAGGATCTTTTAGCAAACATTAAACTAAGGAGCAAACTTACTGGGTTTAAACATGGCTCCCCCATTTCCTAGCTTTAGCATTTCAGGCAACTCATTTAACATTCTGTGCCTTAGTTCCTTCATAGTATTCTTGAAAGAATTCAAAAAGGAATACATATAAAAGGTTCACAACACCCTGACACATAGTAGCACTTCAATTTTCAACAGTTATTATTGCCACTTACTATGGACAAGAACATGTCAATTGATGTCTGTTATCAACATTCTCATTCAAAATCATTCTGAAGATTTTAGCCAATGTATTAGGATGAAGGGAAGAAAATAAAATATAAATACCAAAAAGAGAGACTAAAGAACTAAAGAACTATCCCAACTATTAGAAGATATCCATGCAGTGATTAGTTTCATGGTAAATGTGAGGACAAAATGACTCATGTCTAAAGTAATCGGTTGAAAAAAAATTATAAAAAAGAAAATCTTTCACTGAAGAAATAAATATTTTTCATTTCTAAATACAAGTATAAGAAATGTGCAAGATCTATGTGATAAAAAATATTGATACATAAAATACCTAAATAATTAAAAAATACTATTTGCACATGAAATGATTAAATAAAGAGATAACTTCCTGTCAAAATTGTTATGTACAGTTAGTACAATTTGAATCAGATTCCCAACTTGAAGTCATAACAGATTGTTTATCAATTTCACTTATTAGAATAGAGGAGCAAACTAATTTAACCAGAGCAGAAAGAACATGTCTAAGATCAATGGTTGTATATGAGATTGTGTGCCTTTGAATCAACGAATATTGTAGAGATTTGTGGATCTGCAAAAAAGCTCTAATATTACATTAGGATAGCGCTGAATAATCATTATCAACTCTTTGAGCATAACATTGACAAGTTTAGAATCTCCACCATAAGAAATTAAACATTTAATGATTAATTAAATATGGAGTAAAGTAAAAAAATATGGAGTTAAAATCTTGAAGATTAAAGGCCTACATGTCAGTCAGACTTCAGACACACTACACTAGAGTAATCTGGGTTATAAATTCACAGGGGTTATCCTTGAGACTTCATGAGGGTGCAGAAACCTGCCTTCCTAACTAGTCCTCCTGTTGTTTCCAATGAGGATAATTGTGAATTTCTAATCTTAGCTCCCAAAGGTCATCATTTATGAGAATTACCTGAAGAATTGGGAAAAAAAAAACCAGATTTCCAGGCTTGAAAATTCTGTCTCCCTTGAGATTCTGTTTCAATAGATCTAAGCAGGGAGCTAGGACTCAAAATTTTAAAATAAGCATTTTAAGTTGAAGCACTAAAGTCTAAGACAAACATAGCTTTAAGTTATCGTTTGGCCAATAGTAATTTTAATTGTAAATGTTATCTCCAGGCAAAATATGATTACCATGTGTAGATAGAATTATCTCAGGGAAAGATTCCAGGTGTTTTTAGGAGGCAATTCTGAGTCTAAGATTATTAGGAACAGGTGGTTTTATATAGATTGGCTTAAAGTGCATTGTTTGGAGAGGATTTTTAGTATTTGATAATTAATTAAGGTCACTAGTGAGAGAGTGGAGTCAACATGACTATTGGTAATGGAATCTGAAGAATAACCAAGTTTGGAGAGATTAAGATATATTTGTATTATCTTTATAAACTTTACTGGGTAATAATATAGGTGGGTCTAAAGTTCCCAGAACATATAAGGCTGTCTTTAAAAGAATAATAAAAAAAAAAAAAACATTTGAAATACTTGATAGGAAAAATTAATGAAGAAACAAACTTAAAATAGAGTTTTTGAAAATGTAAACATTTCAAGAAGAAGCATACACTACAAATGTATTGAAAGAATGAAAATGTAAGTATTTAAAATTATTAAAGTCATAGTGCCTTAATTCCTCAAGGAAAAGCTAAATAGTAGCAGCCCGTACTGTAATAATTTTTCTTACACATTCACAATGAATATGCTCATTGTACCAATCCTCCATTTGTAACACAAACCTTCATAATCTTTAACTGAACTATTCATCAATTTTAAGTGTTATTTCTTCCTCAATAACTATATTTGCAATACAAATATAGGGTGCAAACACTAGAATAACTAGTATTTAGCCCCAAATAGGTATTCAGTTACAAATCACATAAATCCAATATCAATCAATTTTAGCCCTTTGAAATACCCTTTTATAGCTACCACCTTTACCTTGGACCACTTTTCGTTTTTGTTCAAAAAAGATTTTTAGTACGTAGGAAATCATTCTATGAAATATGTGTGCTCCAAAAGAGCTCTCTAGGATTCTCATTTTATAAATTGAATATTTTAAGTGAATAGAATGCTTAAAGAAATTCCCCAATGAATCTAGCTATAGCTGAAAGAGTTTTATAATCCACTCCTTTTTATCTTTTTTTTTTAAAGCTCTACTTTTCAAATTGGAGTTTTCTTATATCATTGATTCACAAAAGCATAAAGTCAGATCTCTTAGTCAAATCTCTAATACAATAAAAAAATTGTGTAAGTCATATCACCAAGAGATATCAAGTATATTGTACGTCACTGTGGAAGTATACTTCATATAAAATGATTGACTTATTTTTCATTATTGCCAATTATTTTTTGCTTAACCTTAATAAATATACTTAAAATTTAGCCATTGCTTTGCGATATAGTGTATCTTTAGTTTTTATGCCACCTGTTTTATTAAAACCCCTGAATATTTCATGACTATCTCCTTTAAAGCACAAGAAGACTATTAAATTAAACCTATTTAATGATATCTTAGACTCACCCATTTTCCACCAAAAACAAAACCAGTTACCTTCAATATTTATCCTATCCTGACCAGGTCATCAATGAGAATTAGACCTAATGGCATTGGGGGCTTTTCTTCTTAACTTAGTGTTAAGTCTAGACTCTGCAAAAGTGTGTAGGCACATTCTCCATACAAAACTCTTAACCATGGGAAATGAATAATCTCTTTGAACCACCTTCTATTATACACTATGGATTTTAATCTGAATTCTCTCTGAAAATGGATCTTGGCCCTAATGGCCTAATTTCCTCTGAAGATAGACCCTGCTTATACTAAATGTTAGCCATTTCTTTTTTTGTGTGTCTACAACATCAGCAAAGTCACCCACTCCATTAAATCTCTTTAATGCCAAACATGTCAAACAAGTTCAAGTTCACTATATTTCAGACAATATCATGTTGGGTTACCAATCATTCCTCAAGGAAAAAAGAGACACCCCTACAAATATTAATCATTCTTAAATTACCTACCACCTAGATTGAACTATAATTCTGTTTATTTATGTTATGTTCTGGCCTCATAATATCAGCATGTTTTAATACTGTTGGTGTAACTCAAAATCTTGATTAATGACTTCCTTCTTCAATAAAATTCTCTGTAGGAAATACTAATTAATCTTATTTCATCATCTTATTAATAAGCCATTATTATTCATCTTTTGTAGTTGAGCTCATTGCTTAACTAGGATTTTTTTTAAATACTTGCTTCTCATTAATTGTCTATCCAGTTTCAGACATATGAAATTTAATCCAATTGCTACCTTTCCTTTCCGTCGAGAAAGTCCTTCAATCACTGATTCTGAGTAAAACTGGAAAATAAAACTCATTCATTTTCTACGATTAACATAAAACAATAGCAACAATTCTGTACCAGTAATTAACAATTTTATTTCTTAGTGTATAAGTAATTCACCTCACCAGCTATTAAATGATGAAAATTAGCAATGAAATATTTTTGTCCCAAACTATAGCCTTTTCCTTATGTTGGAACATTTAATTAAACTGATCGTATATTGAAAAAAAAAATTAAACATTTCCAGACGTAAGCAAAAATGAGTTCACTAAACTTAGAACTCATGCTTACAAAGAATAGAGACAAAGTTAATAATCAAAACTATTGATATGTTTTAGCAGTCTGGCTTAGTTAATCCTTCATTCATATTGAATTTGTGTAAACATGTTCTGTGATCACAGTGTTCAGTATAGATTGATTGGAATTGTGCAAACACCCTTTGCTGCTTTCTTGTCTAGTATTTCTTACACTTTTTAAAAAATATTTTGTTGTCCTGAGTTCATTTTTAAGTTACTTAATGAGTTTTACATAATAAATACCAGATGTGTACTTTCTTTAGTGGAATATTGATTTTTTTGAAAAGTTGGATTTATAAATGTTCTGTACCCAGTTGCAATAGATCTTATACTTTTAAATCACACGTATACAATTCTACAAGGTTTAAATAACTGAAGAAACATTGCTGTTCCCACTGAAAGAGTCTTTCATTAAAAGTGAAATTAAGTTACCACAGATTTAGATGGGTATGGGAATGACATTTTACCACTTAATTATAACCTCTTATCCATCACTTCCATCTCTATGTAAGTCTTATGAGACACTGCTTTGATTTTGGAAGTTCATGGGTTTTTTAAAGATTTTTATTTATTTGAGAAAGAGAGAGAAAGTGAGAGAGAGAGAGAGAGAGAACGAGTGCATGAGAGCAGGAGTGGGGGGAGGACAGAGGAAGAAGCAGATTCCTCACTGAGTGACAGCCCCATGGAGGGCTGGGTCCCAGGACCCTGAGATCATGTTCTGAGCTGAAAGCAGACACCTAACCCACTGAGCCACCCATGCACCCTTGCACCCTGATTTTGTAGGTTTTTTTATATATAATTAAAAGAGTCCAAAAAATAGAAATGCAGATTTTCCTACCTGTTCTTCATGATATAGAGTAAGATAAATTGTTTACCTAGATATCCAAATCACTACATCTGTAAGTTTGTAGGGATTGGCTGTTGTTTGATACCTATTTGCCTTTAGGCATTTATTTGAATGTCAGGCTCAAATAATTGAAATAATCATGCTGCTCAGGTTAGCGCACACTTTTAGTTTCATTAGTTTATTCATGGGCCCTATCTTGTTTAATTATCAAAATATCCTGATCCTTAACACTTCTTATAACCTCAAATGCTATCACTTCAGTTGGAACCATCATCATTTTTGACATGAGTTGATGTGTTAGAGAGTCTCCCTTAGGGCACTGCACTGGTCATGATCTCTGACTGCAGTGTTCTCCTGCATGTGCTCATGAATAAATCCTCCAGTTTCTTTAACACTTAGCTCAGATATCTAGCTCTCAGTATCTAAAATGTAACCCTATAACCCAACCCTGCCAAAACCCTTGAAACCTTTGATTTTCCTCTAGTTTTTAATATCATGACACTTTTAACTTCCTGTATAACTTATTCATATTGTTTTCTGTTTATTATCTGTTGCTTGTCAGCCAATATTGTTTTCTATTTTTTTCCAGTTATATTGAAGTGCTAGAATAGGGTCTGAGCTATAAAAGAATAAATGAATGAAGGTTTCATCTTATGCTAGACTTGTATCTTACCAAGACTTATGAGAGCAATTAATATTTGTGTTCTACAGACGGATATATCAGCATGGAAAGATCAATGCAGTGGACAAATATGATGAGGTTCCACTGTGAAATCTTTTTGTGCTATCCCACTCCATGGTGAATAAACTTTCCGTATGTTTCAAGTCCTTACTTATTCTTTCTACCTCTTTGTCTTATATAATGCCTGGCCCTTATCCAATTACACTGTTTTACCTGTAGCTTTTTCAGATGGAAGTTGCTTCTGCTGCCATAACTCCACAAAATGTCCCATTATAATTACCCATCATTCCGGTCAGATTCTGACATAGGGTCAGATATGAGATCAGACCCTCCTCATTGCATGTTGCATCTTCCAGACCATTGCTTTTCTAAGAAAAAGAAAATTCCAGCTCCTCTAAGGTGTACACCTTTATTGAAGTCATACTTATGTGGCATATTGTATGTGCCAAACATTATGACCAGAATTGCACATACAATGTAGCTAATGAAATCAATATATGCCATACTCCATTCTTCCTATTTACATTTCTTAAGTTCCCAGTTATTTGCCATCATTCTTTGAAGTTTTATTTTTTCCTATAACTTTCCACTGTTCTAAGTGACCTTCAAAACCACACACAAATTACTGAATATCCAAATTCTGACTTTCCTCATCTGTTTCTCTTCATCCATCTTTTCCTCTGCTCTACTCTAAATACCATTCCCGGTCAACCCTAGATATTTCTCATCACATGAAGTTATTCCATATCTAATATCCTTTCTCCAGATCCACTAAGAGATTACTTTCTCCTGACCTTCAGGTGCTAGTTCAGACTTCTATACTTCTTCTGGAATATCTTCCAGACATCTGTTCCAATACCCCTCCCCATTTTACTAAATTATGACATTTATCCCATTATGTGTGATTATTTAATATGTTTTCATCTGCTTCACCAAAAAGGCATCATTCAGTGTCTCCCTATTAGAACTTTGCTGCTTTTAAATTCCACCTAGCAAATTTCTTTATTTTAACTAATCTATAGTTAATTTTCTTAACATACCCATTATTTGTATCCCATCTCAATTCCACATATTTTCATATGTTATCAAGTCCCCTTCCTACAAATAGGTAACTGGGAGCTGCTGAAGAAAGTATAATAATAATAATAATAATAATAATAATAATAATAATAATAAATAGTAATAGAATGTTTACCTTGTACCATTTGCTATTTTAAGTGCTAACATATACCAACTTCATTATCCTCACATCCATATAATGTACTCTCATAATCCATGTTTTAAAATATGAATAAATAGAGATAAGAAGAATTTAAGTAATTTGACCAAAATTACATGGCCATTTGTTGGTACAACCAGATTAAAATCCAGCAGCCTAGTTCCATTGTCTGCTCTTTTTTTTTTTTTTAAATTTTTTTTAATTTTTTTTAATTATTTATTTATTTATTTATTTATTTATTTATTTATTTATTTATGATAGTTACAGAGAGAGAAAGAGAGAGAGGCAGAGACATAGGCAGAGGGAGAAGCAGGCTCCATGCACCGGGAGCCCGATGTGGGATTCGATCCTGGGTCTCCAGGATCGCGCCCTGGGCCAAAGGCAGGCGCCAAACCGCTGCGCCACCCAGGGATCCCCATTGTCTGCTCTGAACAACCCTACCTCTTCCTAGTAAGAAAAAAAAAATCACACACTCAGATGACTATAGATAACTGTAATTTTTATCATCTCTTATTTAAACTGGTTTTTCCCACTGCCAGGTAGTCCATCTCTTTTAAAAAAAAAAAATGGAATTTGATATGAAAAAGCCAAATGAAAATTTGCTTCTCTACCAATAGCTCCATAAAATGGAGTACTATCCAACAATAAAGAAGAAAAAATATTAATGCAAGATATTGCATGAATAAACCTCAAAACCGGGTATGCCTGAGTGGCTCAATGGTAGCTTTATCCTTAACTTTTTGAGAACTTACCAAACTATTTTCCAATATCGCTGCTAGATTTTCCCATCCAACAGGAACATATGAAGCTTCTTGTTTCTTCATATCCTTGTCAACACTCATCATTGTTTTTTTGTTTTTTTTTTATTATAGCCATCCTAGAGGGTGTGAAGTAGAGTAGTCTCTCCTCATGGTTTTGATTTGCATTTGCTTAATGATTAATGATGTTGAATATTATTTAACATGTTAATTAGAGATTTGTATATCTTCTTTTGTGAAATATCTGTTAATATTTTTGCCCAATTTTTATTGAGCTATTATCTTCTTGAGTTGTAACCATTTTTTTAATATATATTCTGGATACAAATCTTTTACTGGATATCTGCTCCCAGTCTGTTGCTTATCCTTAGTAATTATTTTGAACTTTTCTATGATACTCAGATCGTTAATCCTACCATCTACCTTATCTTCCCATCATGCTGAGAAAAATTAGTTTCCATTTTTCCAAAGAATATACATGTCATCAAACTAAGTGCACTCACTTAGCTTAACGCCAATGTACTGACACACATAATTGCATTTTCATCCATGGTATCCAAGTTCTTCCTGTTATATGGTGTTGATTCTTCTCCTCAGTTTTCAGTTTATGCTCTGGATCTTATCCTTTCCTGCTATCTCTGCTACCTAAATCTATGTACTGTTTCCCTCTCATCTCCTGTTCTTTGAAGTCTTCTGACCCATCTAACTTCTTCCCATTAGAGTTCAAATATGCTTAATTCTCTCCTATGTTTAATTTTTTAAAACTAAACTCCCTCGGTTCCACATCTTCCTGAAAACAAAGCTCGTTTTTTCTTTTTATAATAAGTCCTTTCATTATTTTTTATACTCCCATTCCCAATTATTCAGCTTTCATGGTCTCTTCAACCTCATGCTGCTAGTTCTACTATAACAGTGAACTGTCTCTCAACCATAATTATAAACTCTTTATTAAAAAATACATGATTTTATTTTCATTTTATTTGGCCTTTATCAATATGTGATAATATTGAATTATCTCACTTCTTTTAGTTTCTGGGATATTACATGTTTCTAATTTTCCCCTTCCCCCTCTGCCCTACTACTTCTCTATAAACTTCTTTTCAAGCTCACCACATAAAATTGGTATTGTTTATAATATTTTCCCTTTCTTCTGGGTTTACACACTCTTTACTTATATAATTTCAGTTATATATATTCTGAAATCTATCAAATTTGTATTTTTAGTATAAAGCTCTCTATTAAACTCTAGTAAACTTTACAATCAGCTACCCATTTCTATTTGGATGACATTTAATCACCACAAATTTATCATTTCTCCAAAACAAAACTCATCATCTACACTCAGAAATGTCCTCCTTTTCCTATACCAGACATGGATGACCTCACCATCCATATAACAATGGATAACATCATAATCCATATTTTGCCTTCAGTAGAACTTGGGTATCAGAGTCTTGTAGCAATTTAATCACTCCAATATAAATGGGTAGCTGGTAAAAGGTATCTTGGTAAAAAAGAATGCAATTACAAATAAGCAAATGAAAATAAAAGAAAATAACTCCATTGGCAATCAAGATGCTAATTAAATAAGATGTTATTTATTCTCTATTAATTGGTAAATTTTTAAAAGAATTTTAAAGCAATATTGTTACTGCTTGAGAAATATATATCTCCTTATGATATTAATAGTAGTACAAATGGTCATCCTGTCTAGGGGACTATTTTGCAAAGTGTTTTTTGATCCATGCCTTTCATATTTGTACATGAGGCTAAAACTATCAATGTGAATAAAATATTTCTATTACAACTGTTGTAGGAAAAGACGTTAGGGTTTGAAGCTAATAGCCAAGAAAGAATTCTTGAGATGTCTTTTGTGTAAAAAGATGATTTTATTAAAGCACAAACACAGGACCTGTGGGCAGAAAGAGCTGTGCGGGAGTCATGAGGAGTGGCCCATTATATACTTTCAAGTTGGGAAGGGGTTAAGGATAGTGTGTGTAAGTCTCTAAGGAATTTTGGAAGCAAGGTTTTCAAGACCTTGAGGGGGCTAGCTGTTATTGGAAAAAGGTCATTTGTTATTGTCTAATAAAACCTGCATCATAAGACCCTTTCGACCCTTTAGATTGGTGGGTCAAATGCTTCGGGAATGATTGCCAACAGGTAACTTAGGGATGGGGCAGTGGGTGCAGGTAGAAATGAAGGTAGTTTCCAAAGGAATTTTTATATGTTAAAGTAGACTTACAGGGCCCAGGATGTTGGGCTAAGGTCACTTTTTCCCCTAACAAAGTATTAACATCTGGGTGCCAAGTTTCTAGAGGAATGTCACTCTGCCTGTTTCAAGGACTTGTTAATGGGCTCTAGTTAGTAAGGCAATTTAATCATTTTTCTTCTGCCTTAGTTTCTCACATCAATAAAGACACTTATTAAACAAACATTAAATTAGACCTACTCTAAGGGGAAGAATGTGTAGTTAATATTTACCAAAGATAGCTTAAAATGTTCATGCAGGGCACCTGAGGGCTCAGTCAGTTGAGCAACTGCCTTCAGCCCTGTTCATGACGCCACAGTCAGGATCCCCTTGCTCAGCAGGGAGTCTGCTTCTTCCTCTATCCTTCTCCCATTGCTTGTGTGCTCTCTATGTCACACTCTCTCCCCCACTCAAATAAATAAATAAATAAATAAATAAATAAATAAATAAATAAATCTTTTTAAAATGTTCATGCCTTTACTAAGTCAGCATATTAAAAATCTAACATAATTACCTTTTTGGTGATATTGGATACTTGAACATTGTTCAACATGAAAACACAATACTACATTTTTAGAAAAATGTACTAGTCCAAATCCCCCCCAAATCCAAATGGTGTATACAAATGGAATAACTAAAAAGAATTTGAAGGTGACTATTTACAAAAACATGGGGATGGTGAAGAAAAACAGGGAACTGTGCAGCCTCCAGGCAACCCCTCCCCCCCAAAGGGAGGCATGTCATCAGCTGTAGTATTTAGGGGGTTAAGAGGTTAGAGAGGTTACCAGAAGCTGAAGACAGTGTTCCAGACAAACAGAGCAACACGACAGGAGCTGGACCTTCAGCTGGGAACACAGTCATAGTCAATTTTGTAGCCAGACAAGAAAGGAGCCAGAAAGGATTGGTCATCTTCATTGTCACCTATCCACTAGTTTCCTTTCCAATAGTCCTGAACCCAAGGGGAAGACCAAGGGCAATAGAGCCTGTAGACTCAGTCCATGAGCTTCAGTCTCTTCAGGCACAGAACAGGATAGATAAAGGTTGAGACTGATTTTGGAGATAAAGGGACAGTTTGATGACATAAATATTTTTAAAAAGTCAAACATAAGTAAATTTATTTTTAATTTAATATTGAATTTTTAGAACAAATTTGATGGAAAATGCTATTGGGTGCTAAAAGACATTAATTTTCCTGTACATGAGTAAAATTTTCTTGTAAGGAAGTTTTTTGCTAACTACCAAACAAAAAGTTTTAACAGTAAAGTTTCTGCCATATTGTGGCAGAGATTATAAATCCAATGTGATAATACTTGATTGCTTGATAATTAGTCAATATATTTTATTGTTTCCCACTTACATGGAAATGTAGACCTATTTTAGTTGATTAAATTATGACTTTTTAAAAAATTTTACTCTCAGGAAATTAATAGGGAATCCAAATAAATTATTATGTGAGATCTGTCTTATGTTTTTATTACTTTCTCCTCTTTCCCCTACCAACCCTTCTAATTCCAAGTATATATTGCAGCTATGAAACAAGGTAAAAATGTCAGGATGCTAGGTGAAAATATTGCATATTTGTTATAGATAACCCTAATAAGGAAATAATTGCAGTGCTTTATTTGTTTTTATGCTGATATTAGATATTATGTAGATCTAGAAATTTCTTTAGTAGCTGTGTGATAAGCAGCCACAATTCAGCTGTGACAAAAAAAAAAAAAAAAAACACAAATTTCAATACCAGGATAATAAGCATGGAATATTTAATCTATTATAATCTTTCATCTATTTCCATGATGCCACAATAATACAATCAAGCTGATTACAATAGCCTGTTTAAATTGAATTTTGTATCTTGTTATTGACATATTCAATTATAAGTGTTATCTTTGCTCAATGTCAAGGTTCAAATACTTTATTAGAAAAGGAGATGATAAGGTTTCTGGGAATACTACCAAAATAGTGTACATATTTATTACTGAATAGCTTATCAAACATGGAAGGATTTAGTACAATTACAAATTTGACCCAAGATAATTCATATTGACTTTAAATCACAGAAATTCTCATCCATCAGAGACTAGAGAAGAAAACAAAAGGAAGCAAAAATCAAGTTTTGACAAGAAATTATGAGTTCAATCTTCAGTAGAATTTTATTGAGTGCCTGCTTTCTGAAATAACTGAAGTAGATATTATAAAGTAATGCAGTTAAAAAAATAAAGACACTTTCCGGAAGAACTGAAAATATACAGAAAATACACAATTATGGGTGCTATATGAAACTAATTAAAATAATGTATTCAGAAATGATATAATGCCTATTAAAATATCTATTAATATCTTTCCTTTCTTTTTTGCTTTTCTACCACCTTTCTGATATTTACTCAGTCTCTCTACTATTCACAAGCACCAAATTAATATTCACAATTATGCTTTATTTCTTCTCAAAATTGTAGATAACATCCACTCGTTTAGGGTATTAAACCAGCTGCAATTGAATATTGCAGATTTAATTTAGTGCTCTCTCGAAAATTAGCTTTTTCAGCCATGTCGGTCTATTATATGCGTATAAAATTCACTTTATGCATCCTCTTCCTTGGTAGTCTATGAGGAGGTACTTAGCAATAAATGAAGGTCAGTGTTGGTATATTACAGATTTAGACAGCTGTAATGCATATTATACTATGATAGCCAGTGAAATATGTATTTTAGTTTATTCACTTGAATTAATATGTTACTGAAAAGGCTCAATACTATAAAAATATTACATAAATTAACCAATATGAAATCATTGTTGGTTCTTTCAATATCTCCAGACAAAGACCAAGTAACTTCTGTTGGCAAACAGAATTCATATTAATTTCACCAAAACTTATAGCAGACCACTGGGATTAGAGAATATTCAGGAAGCTGTAAGAGGAGTTTGTCATAGAACTTGGGCGTGTGTTCTTTTGCAGGGAGGCTTTTGCATATTATTCTTGCTTTTCTTGTTCATATGAAATTGTCTTTGATATTATCTCATGATAAAAAATAATATATATTTGTATTTCCTCCATAAAGCCTACTTTTGTTGACTGATATTAAACAATCAACAGGTCAACAGATATTTGCTGAGGTCAGTACTGAGTTCTGATTCAATAGTTCCTTGATTTATTTTGAAGGGAGACACATTTCAGATTATGCAAATAAAATTGAAGCCAGTATATGAAAATCATATTATAGTTATATTAAAAATTAAGATTTCTACTTGTAAATATTTATTTCAATCAATGCAGCTATTATCATAAAATACCAACAATGGAAAAAAATGGAAAGTACTATTTTGTTGTCACTATTCTTTAAAATCTATTTCCCATTTATAGGCTTTCATGAAGACACTCATGGAATGATGAATTTTATTAAAATACAAATCATCAAGGAAACTAAAATTTATAAGCTGGTTGTATCAGTATTGCTTTCATTGGAAATAACAGAAAATTATAATGTAGTTTAAACAATAATGGATTTGTTGACCTCAATAATAAGAAGTTCAAAAGAAGCAGGCCAGGGTCTATGCAGCAGTCCAGTGATGTCATAAATGACCCCTGCTCCTTCTCTCATTTTGCCCTTGCATTCCTGGTGTGTGATTTGTTTCAACATGGCTACTTTCATGTCTAGGCTTCTGCCTATGTTCCAAGAAAGATGAAAGTGCAAGGCTCCAAACCATCACCTCTTTAAGTTTTGGCTTTTTATTAAAAGAAATGGGGGGAAAGGACAATGATCCACAAGCACTTCTGCTTATATCCAATTGGCCAGAACTCTGGCACCTGGCCACCTGTAACTGCCAGCCAATCTAAAAATCGTGAATATTTTATCATTCTTATCTTTATGGTAAAGGAGGTCAAGAGAAAGAGGAGGTTGTCAACGATGTTTAGGAGATATTCTATAGTGGCTACAAAACTTAAAATATGTACAGAAAAAATATGTACAGATACAAAAAAGACACATACACATACACATTTTAATTATATATATGTTAGCTTATAATGCTGAAAATTTTCTTGATGATTTGTATTTTATTTATTTTTTAAAGATTTATCCATTTGTTCATGAAAGAGAGAGAGAGGCAGAGACACAGGCAGAGGGAGAAGCAGGCTTTTCACAGGAGCCCAATGTGAGACTTGATCTGGGATCCCGGGATCACAACCTGAGCCAAAGGCAGCCGCCCAACCGCTGAACTACCCAGGCATCCTGATGATTTGTATTTTAATAAAAAATACTTATGATTGTCTTTTTGAAATCCTATGAATATGAGATATAATTACATACAATTATTTTATATATATTTAAAGCTATATTTATATATCATGTATGTGTATACAGGAAAATACATGCAAATAAAAATCCATTATGCATTGAAATAAGTTACTTAAATATTAAAGAATATATCTTTAAAAATTAATGATGACATCATTCTTTTCATATCAAAGTAGAGAAAAATGCAACTATAATATTCCTAAGCAATGCTTAAAGACTCAGTGTGTAAAATCTAGAAGATGGCATTTTTTAAAAAAGATTTTATTTATTCATGAGGGACACAGAGACATAGGCAGAGGGAGAAGCAGGCTCCCTGTGGGGAACCTGATGTAGGAATCGATCCCAGGATGCCAGGATCATGACCTGAGCCAAAGGCAGACACTCAACCACTGAGCCACCCAGGCGTTCCTAGGAGATGGCATTTTAAAATGAAGTAAGTGACACTCATAAAGAGGTAGGTAAGGTTTAAAGTTACATTTAAATTTAAAACCTGAGAGAATAATTGCAAAATTGGATTTCCAAAAGAAGATTAAATGCAGTTCCATTTACCTTGTTCCACAGTGTATTTCCCTGGGCTCTATTTTTTCTGTATTTTGATAACTCATCTAGAAGTAGGAAAGATTAAACCAGACTCCTTATTGGTAAAAATAGCAGATGTGTGTTGTTGATTATTCATTTTCCACTATGGCAATGATCAAATATCTTTTCTCTGGTCCCAGGTCAGACTTTGTGTGCACAGTCTTATATTGCCTACCAAAAATTTACCTATTGCACTCTGATGGGTCTGCCTCACGTATATTAATTCTTCCCTATTTCCTACTTAGTTTGTAAGTAGTTACACTCTTGTATGGATTTGAAGAGATGACTGTGCTGTAAGAGGAAAATGAAATTTTATTGGCCATCCCTCGCAACCTCCAAAAACCATTCACAAAGAAATAAATTGCTATGCATGTTCTGACTGGTAGAAAGATGAGGTTTTGTGAAGATTAGAATGTTTTAATTTAATCTAGCTTCATCTGTTTTGTATGTATTGTGGAATTTTCTCATATTCTGTCCTTATGTTGCCTGTCTTACTTGAATTTTATTGGTGTTAAATATTTTTTTCATTTCCTCATTTCCACTCCCATTTTTTAAAATTGGGAATTAAGAGAAACTGATTGGAAATAAAAGTTCTAGTGTATACTTTAAAAAGGAGAATCATGACAGTTGACTAGCTAATGGAAAAATTAATAGTGAAAGGAAACAAGATATTTATTTATTAATAAATTTATTAAAATCAAGAAAATTTTGAAAATGCAATTAAAAATAGATTCATGGATATTAAACAAGGAAATAAATAGGCCCAAATATATTTCAAATGGGAAGCAAGAGTTTAGAATAAGATTATAAAATATTCGGTCTTCTTCATAGCTAATAGCTAGATTGACTATGGGTATTTTCAAATAATTTCTAGTAAGTTTGTTTTGAAAATTTCTATTGTTAAAGGGTACTATCTTTGAATTTACTAGCCTTTCCCTGACCTGCAAAAACTGAATATTGACTTTTAAGTCACCATGAACAATATAATGAGCCAAGATCTTCTAGATTTTTTTGATTATTTCAATACTTTACAAAACAAGTCAGAAACAAAGAAAGCAATAAAATAGAGGGAAAGAGGAAAATGTTACTAAAAGATCATTTATTTAGTTCACATTATAACTCATAAAGTTGAAATAATAAATTCTTTGTGAATTCCTAGGCTTCTCAATGTCCCATTAAATAAACGTCTTTGAGGATAAATTTTAAGATATTAATTTATTTGGAAGCACCAAAAAATTGTTTAAATATATTTTGGCAAATGCTTGCTCAAATTGCCGCTGCTAAAAAATGTCTAAAACAGAGACAAATTTTAGAGAACGTTTAATAGTACACAAAAGCAGTCACATCAATAAAATAAGACTTTATTTATTGGTTTAAAAGATATTAAAATACCTTGACTTGTAGTAAGAGGTACATATGACAATCATACACACATGTACATATGCATATTAATCGGGATATAGAGTATGATGTGATTCAGATTAGCAAAACTTCTAAACCAAAGGCACTAGATGAGGCAACTTGTTATAAAAACGATTTTCACTCTTCAAAACTTCTAATGAAAAGAGACTGAGATAAAATAAAAATAACAGATGAAACTCCTTTGCTATATTTAGTCATGCACTTTGGATACTTTTTCCATGTCATTTTTGGCAGTGATGGAGAAAGCTAATAGGAAAAAAAAAAAAATAAGACAACACCAATTATTTTGAGGGCATGCAGTTAGGTATACAGCAACTAACCTGAAGCTTTGTGGATTCCAGATGGGACAAGTAATCAGATTACTTGTGGGTGTTTTAATGGTACCCAGAGGGTATCATAAAATCACTTACCATATGTTTAATATCCATACAGCTCTGTTTCTTTGAACTGCTACTTTAATCTTCCTTTTTATTTACTTTTTATTACCATACACTTAAATTGATGTCTTATCTACCGATAAACTTACAGGCAGTATGTGAACACTCATGCACGTGTCTTATCTCTCATTTTCCTGTATTTCCTACTTATTTCATTGATATTTTAGTTGTCTGCCCTATAATGTGACTGTCATTCAGGTTTTTATATCTGAAGTTTCCATTCTCATGTCTGTTTGCTGAATTTACTTCAGATTGGGGTGATTAGGAATATAAAGGACAGAAATCAAATTGTCATGGGTTGAAAAAAATAGAAGGTATAGAAATAACAAGTAAGCATAGATTATCTATTGATAAGTCGGAATATTTTAAGTGGTTCTAAGTCACATTTAATAGGTTTCATGTATGCCTAAGTGCTAGGCTAGCCTACATCATAATGGTCTGAGATAATTCATGGATTATTTGGTTGTTGGTAAGGTGATTTTAATAGTGTTACATTTTTTGTCTTTCTGATAAATTGGGTATTTTTTTTCAAATCCAGCTCTAAGACGGAAAGGACCATCAACCGTAAAAAATTCTGCTAGGGGGATCCCTGGGTGTCGCAGCGGTTTGGCTCCTGCCTTTGGCCCAGGGCGCGATCCTGGAGACCTAGGATCGAATCCCGCATCAGGCTCCCGGTGCATGGAGCCTGCTTCTCCCTCTGCCTATGTCTTTGCCTCTCTCTCTCTCTGTGACTATCATAAATAAATAAATTTAAAAAAAATTCTTCTAGAGGTATAACATGTAACATTACAATCACAACAGAGAAAGCATGGATCATTCAAGACGAAGACAATAGAAACTAGAACATCATACATCCACTCATGTAAATACATACGCAACTGACAGCTACACGTATAATACACAATATTTGAGCATTTAATAGGGAGAAAAGTGAGATTTCTCTCTCCGTTTTGTAAGCAAATCTCTGAGTTTTAGTTGAATGTGGCTACTCAGCTAAAGAACACGTCCTCAGACTCCCTTGCAGCTGTCTGTGGCCATGTGATTCAATTTGAAAGGAAATATTGTGGAGGTAAGCAAAATGTGCAAAGTGAGTGATTTTCTTAAAAACCACGACACATGTCTTTTACTTTTTTTTTGTTGTTGTTACAAGCTGAGAAATAATGGATTACAGAGTAAATGTGAATGTCATACATGGAGGACGGGAGACATATCCCACTAACTCATTAGAGAACTCATTTCTTAACTGTTATGTGTGAAAGAAATATTCCTCTGTTATCTAAGCAAATTAATTTAAGATACTATATTTTACGAATTTTTGTTACAGTAATTTAGCTTGTACCATAGTATATATGCCTTCTAATAAATCAATTGTAATTGATATGTTGCTTAAATTAGAAAGTAATTGGTTTATAGATTAAGAGCTTCTTTATGGTTATTAGTAAGGGATCTAAGTGGTTAAACTAACAGAATCTACATAACTTATAGAAGTCGGTCTTCATACTGTTCATTGCTGTTAGTCTGTAGCATCTTAAAGTCATTTCTTAGTCACTGAGAGACTACATATTTTTAGCTTTATTTTTTCCTATAACAACGTATGATAAGTGCAAGAGATTTATCTATGATATAGCTAAAATACGTTCAGATATGCCCACACAAAGTCAGTGTAATTTGGAGTTTCTATTTGCTCCCAAGTGTTAAGGATAACACTTGTTAATGATATATATATATATATATATATATATATATATATATATATATATATCATTTATTTATTTGACAGAGAGAGAGAGAGAGCAGACGCAGGGGGAACAGCAGGATCCCTGCTTAGCAGAGGGCCCTATGTGGGGCTTGATCCCAGGACCCTGAGATCATGACCTGAGCCCAAGGCAGACTTTTAACCGGTTGACTGAGACATCAGGCTCCCCATTGAGGATATTTTTGTTTCTCAAGATTCATAAGGTATTTCTGATGGTTAAATCTTTTTTTTTTTTTTTTAATGTCATGGTGTGCTTGGCCTTGCAATGTCATCTTTCAGTGACATCTTTTCATCTTAGTGTTCAAGCCAAATACATGTGTTATAGTATTGCATATATGGATCACTATTATTGCTTTATCTCTGTGGATTTGAAATATATATATATATATATATATATATATATATATATACACACACACACACACACATTTTAAATGGCATTTGTTCTACATTTATTTGGCCTTTAGTTAAGAGGAGCATTTAAAAAAGTATATTAATTAAGCATTTACATTTATTCTGCTGAATATACACTATTCTTGTCAAACTGTTTTTTCCATTGAATATTTTTCTCTTACTGATTTGAAAGCAATTTTTATCTATTTAGAATATTAAATCATCATGATATATATTTGTGGCAAGCGCTATTTTTGTATTTTAGTGAAAAATATGTTTTCTGAAATCTCAATTTTGGCTTACCTGTCAATAAGCTGATCTCTGTCAATTGTGCTGCCTGCCAATAAGGCTTAATCAATTAGGCTAGAGAAGAAGTGAGATATGATTTAAAAAAAAAGACAAAACATAATACAAGTCATTTTGCTTCTGAGGGACAATGGAGCATAAAAGTGTAAGTAGGAAGAACAAGAGTTTTTATCCCTGCCACCCCCAACATTTGTAGGTAAACATTAAGATGTGCAGTCTTTAGAAACACCTTTTAATTAGGCGGTGGCCTATGAAGGACTAGATAGTACCATGCATCTTTAGGCCTGCCGTTAGAAGTTTCTCTCCCTCCAAAGCAAGCTTGAAATAAACCACTTCTTCGTAGGAGTGCAAAATGGCAGCACACATAAATAGATAAATGAAACTGAAATTGGTGTTTACCACAACCTCTGTAGCTGATTACCTGCAGAGATTTTTAATTTAATAGTAACAGGATGCCAAAGATAACATCTGACATTTACTGAGGTAGTGGAGGCCAAATACCAAGGATACCCTACATGTAGTGACTTGTAAGAGAAAATAGCCGGAAATTTTGGTTCTAAGAATATATGCCAACACCTCTTGCCCAAAATGCAGATAGAACCAGTCTTCTCAAACTATCCAATACAGTTACAAAGAACACCACGCACTTCCTCATTGAGATGTACAGGTGGTCCAGAAGACACTGTGGAGCTCCAAGGATTCTTTCATTTCATCACTAAGAGGCCACGTAAACCTCAGCTCTCCCATCTTTAAAGCCATCTCTGAGTGGAGTTGCAGGAATGAGAGGACATCAAAAAGACTGAATGAGCATTTCGTGGAACCATACTAATTTTATGTCCAACATTAATGTTTAAATAATAACACTGTAATAAAGGGAAAGAATTTAACTAAAATGCAGTGTGTGTTCTCTGTTGTTTGTTTTCTGCTACTCGGCAGCTTTTGGGTCACAAGGATGAGTGATAAAGAGGCTATTTTTCCTTCCACATCTGAACAGAGGGAGGATATTTGTTTCTTGTTACAAGTAGCCTTAGTCAAGATGGAATCTGAACACATGAGCCAGTTATCAATTTGTCTCCTCTCAGCTCTAAATGTACCCTCCCTTGCCTTGATTTGTGAGGCTGGATTTGGGCCCTGCTAACATCTCTCCTTTGCCATCCAGCGCAGCAGTGAGCCTTGTCAGAAGATACTGGCATTGGAGGGAAACTGCTGGCAGAAGGGGCTTCTTTTTCCAAGCTCTGGTGGTTTGCATCATCTTCCGATAGTGTTCCTGCAGCCATCAGCAACTGCCTCCTTGGTACCCGCAGTCTCCTAATCAGTGAGTGTGTTTCTTACCAGTGATGTACAAGAGACCCAGTGGTATATCAGCAAATGTTGCTGACACCTCAGGAATTAGACTTCTAGCATTTTTGCTATCATCTCTAAATATAGATCCACAGCAGCACCCCAATAAAAAATTTCCAAGAGATTAAAATTTTCAAAGCATATAGAATCAGTCATTCATTCCACAAACTTCCCTAGAGCACTTTTTTGTGTGTGTGTGCGAGACACTGTGCTAAGGACTGGGACAAGACTACAAGTAGAAATATATTTATGGCTCTCTTGAGGTTTACATGGTAATATGAAATACAGTGAATGCATAAACAAAATATAACAGAATAAGTAATGCTTTGAAAGGATTCTACAACTTCACATAGTGAGAAATAGGAATTTCATTGGTTGGCATGCATTTCTATGAAAGAGAAGCAAGAAAAGGATTATGTTTATAGTCACTATTTTAAACACATTTATCATTAAATTATAGTTAATGGTAAAATCTAACATGTGGAGAATAAAAAATAAATATCCATAAATCAAATAGGGAATTATTAAAATATGATTTTGTAAGCTATAAATATAATATAAATGAATAGAAATCTGCAATAAATATAAAATTATTGTCTTTTCCTTGTTTTTGCCAGCATCTAACTCCCAAAAACTTGCAAGGAAACTCTCTGGAATTTTTGGTTACACATCAGAGAGTTCTCATATCTTCAACCTTTGTAATGAATGTTGTGTTCACCTTTTTGCTATAACTGAAACTGAGCTTTTTTTCATTACTGTATTCCTTCAAAGTTTTTTTGTTTTGTTTCTCCTTTGAAATCTTTATCCCTCCAAGCCAGGAGGTACAATAGATGTCTCTCTTTCTCCTCATTGTTACTTCCAGGTCATTCTTCCTTCCTTCACATTTCCTAGCCCATGAAGGAGTTTTGGCTCTCATAGCTTCAAGATATACAAACCACCAAGCCCCTTATCATGGATAACTATTAATTATTCTTAAATTTTAAATAAATTAAAATGTTTTAACCTATCTTTTATTCCTACTATTCCTTTTCAAAATTTGGATGACTTCACTGTTCTTGGAAGTGACTCTTCCAATATATTGTCTTTGCTTTCTCTTCTCCTCAAGGATTTTTCAATTCTCTTACCCACTACCCCAACTAAGCCACTTACTGCCACCCCCCACATTGTGTTTGCCTATGTATGTGATTGGTAATAAGTTTAAAACTTTGTACCTATGTCTAAATCAATTGACTCTCTAACTGAAGGTGAAATGGAGGAAAATGGAAAAAATCAAGAGATTCAATAGAAGGAGAATATATTAGTCTTGTTGAACTATTCAGTATAGCTTCAGTATTTTCGGACTTTCTATTAAGATCCAGAATGTTGCCATTTATTGAGATTGTGTTTGGGGAAGATAGCAAGTTGAAGTTCAACGTTTTGTGTATTAATTTTGTATCGGCAGTTTATTATGTGTGCCTATAGATCAGAAAAAGAAAGATGAGATGCAGAATATAATTTGAATATTTTTTGACACTTGGGATAAACAGGGAACAAAATAGATTTAAAAAAAGAAAACCTGCCCTTTTGAAACCCATATTATAATTGGAAGCGACAAATAATGGGAAAAATACATAAATCAGTGGTATACTATATACATCAGAAATCTCCAAAGACTACTTCCAAGTTCAATAATTTATTAGTAGGGGGCTCAGCATATAGTTAGACTCATGGCTATGGTTTATTACAGTGAAAGGATACAAACTAAAATAAGCAAAGAAAAAAGGTGCAGAGAAGAGTCTGGAGGAAACCGGGAGCAAGCTTCTAGAGTTCTCTTCCTGTGGAGTCATGCAGAACTCACTTAATTCCCTCACCAAAAAATTATAACAATACATAATTAAATATAATGGATATTATATAATAAAGTGTTGCCAACCAGGGGAACTCATTAGAGACTTGGTGCCCAGAGTTTTATTGGGGGCAGGTCATATGTGCCCTCCCTCTCTGTCATATACCTAAATCCCAGTCTCCCAGAGAAAAATACAAAAACAAAACAAAAACAAAACAAAACTTTCAGCATAAACCATATTATTTACACAAACAGTTTAGTCATGTTGAGTCATTTTCAGAGTTAATAATATTGTAGGAAACTTCCTAAGTTCTCAGATGCCAGGCAAGCATCAATCCTGTAAGTAGATCTTTTAAAGGATAATAATCAGTCCTGCTATATTAACTCTTCTGGATAATATCTAATGGAATTTCTAATTTCTAATTTCTAATGAAAGTGATAAATGCAATTATAAATAAATAATAACAAAAAGTGTATGGAGTTTAGAGTGCTGGGAGTGAGGATGGTTTGCTATTTTAAATAGTGATCAGAGCACACCTAGTTGAGAAGGTGTCATTTAAGCATTTGAGATAGGAATGAGCTAACCAATTAGATCTGTTAATATCTGCAGAGGGAATAGTCTCCACAAGGACCATCAAAAGTCCAATACTAGTGCCTAGTCAGTCATTGATAGGATTGTAAGATATATCAGAGAAGAGGAAAAAAAAACAGATTATTTAAGATATTTTTTTTAAAAGATTTTGCTTATTTATTTGAAAGTGAGAGGGAGAGAGAGAGCAAGCATGAGTGAAGGGAGAGGCAAACAGAGAGGGAGAAGCAGGCTTCCCGCTGAGCCAAGGAGCCTTATGTGGCTCCATCCCAAGACCCCAGGATCATGATCTGAACTGAAGGCAGATGCTTAATCTACTGAGCCATGCAGGAGCCCCTATTTAGGGTATTGGAGGCCATTTTATAGGGCTTGGGTTTTATCTGAGAAACATGCAGAACTTTGGAGGGCTTTTAGCAAAGGAGTAATATTAAGGATTAAAATGGCTACAGTGTTGAATGTAGCTTACCTGGGGCAAAGGTAAACTAGGAAAACCAGTTAGATCATTGTTAAGATAATTCTGGGGGGGAGATGGTAAGAGATTTGTTAGAATGGTTAGCAGTGCAATTGAGAATAACCTCATTTGATATACACTTTGAAGTTATAGCAACAGATTTCTTTGAAAGATTTTGTGGTATGAGAGAAAGAATAAGGTTGACTCCTGGGTTATTTGTCTGAAATGAAAAACTAGAGTTCCTATGCATTAAGATGAACAAAAATGAAGATGAAATAGACCTGGTCAAAAAGATCAGAAGTTGAGTTTATACCAGTTAAGCTAGATATATTCATTAGATGTGTATATGTAAATATTTGTAAGTAGTTGACTATGTATGTCTCTGGAGTTCATAAGAGAGGACAGTGCTGGAGTCATAAATGTAAAAGTCATCGTCTAAAGAAGAGTAACATAACCAAGAGACTAAATTTCAACAGAGAAGAAAAAAGAACCAAGAATTAAGTCCTGGGGCACTCCATTATTAAGACAGTGGGAGATGGACATGAATCAACAATGAACTCTGTCAAAAACCAACCAGTAAAAGAGGGAGGAAACTGAGAATGTGGGCTAATTTGGAAAACAAGTATATAAAGAAAAAGGCATTATTACCTGTGTCAAATGTTATTTAATAGGGCAAGTAAAATTAAAGTTGAAAATTGGATATTGGATTTAGCAATTTGGAGGTCATTGATGGACCTGACAAGACCAATTTGGCTGAATGATAGGGACCAGAAACCTGATTGCCATAGGTTTTAGAGAAAATGTAAACTAGACATTGCTGGGTATTTTCTGCTAAAAGGAACAGATAAATTGAAATGAGAGGAGAAAATTTAATCTGAAGTATTTTTCCTGTTGTCATCTTCCTTCATTTCTCCCTCCTCTTCCTCCTCCTCCTCCTTCTCCTCCTCTTTCTTTTTAGAATGGAGAAATATGCTTATGGTAATTGTCCATTGTAGAGTTGGGAATTGAGGAGTGAATAGATGACAGGGGATGGTATCTAACGAAGTGGTAAGGAATTGGCTTGAGAAAGGAGCATTGATAGTTCTGTTACTGGAAAGGAAGAGTATATGGGAGCAGATGCTGATGGACTTCCACATGTGGTGGTGGGAGTCTCTTAAGGTTTTTAGAATTCAGTTTTCTCTGTGAAGTAAGAATAAAGGTCATTAAGAATGGAGGGGGACATGGAGGTTTTGAGGGGACTACAGAAAGTAGAGAAGAATGCTTGGGGACAATGGGGAAATGAGTAGGCTGGAGATACTGGATTTCTAGACCGTTTTGCACCCCCTGGAGGCTGGCCATCATGATTTATAAAGGGACACCAATTAGTGTGATTGCTGCTTTTATTCTGTTAGATTTATCTGCATAGGTTTACATTCAAAGCAAGTAGGTCACTGCATTTAAATGAGGTTATGGCTTTTCCATGCATGTAAGGCCCAGTGAAAAAGGGATCAAGGAGTCAAGGGTATATGAGAGGAAATGATTATGAGAACTGACCATAAAATGTAATGTGGATAATCAGGAAAGTCAGGCCATCGAGATGATCAAAAGGTGGCAGTAATTGGTAATGACAAGATCAAGGATTATCACCACGGAAGTAAGTGAATGACATACTAGATAATGGAATTACTGGAAGGTAGTGAATAATCTGGATAGTATGATTCGAAAACTGTTTTAAAGGAAGAAGGGAGGACAACTGTTTGCCAAAGTCAACCAGAATGAGAACACACATGACTCTAACTCAAACATAATGATATGAAAGAATTGGAAAAAAGAACTCACTGCTCTAGGGCTTCAGCAGAAGCAGTGTGCTCAGGACGGGCCCAGGTTTCTGATACAGCAAGAAGGTGATGAGCATTCTCAGATAGTGTTTGAGGACATAGAGAAATTTGCTGATTAGGGATTGGGAAACGAAGGGCACTCTGGTAGGTTTTCATGGGTTAAGGAGGATTAGGAGATGGAGAGGGAGAAGAGGATGTGCAAAGACCTGTGGATGTTAGAGTGGAAGAGAAGGGGATGGCCTGAGACTGAGCTTCTTATGGGGTCAGGTGTCACTACCTACACAGTAAAAAAAAAAAAATGTAATGGGATTCTTTCAGAATCCCGTCTAAGGCATCCCATCTAAAGGCATTCAGGAATGGTGGTGATAGGGATAGAAGATGGCTGAAATTCTTCCAGTTGATGTAGTTTGGGATATCTGTGAAATCGGGGACTTACTCTGATCTTTCATGTCCTCTTTCTGTGGGTTTGGATAAAATAAAAATTAAGGGGGCAGCCCAGGTGGCTCAGCGGTTTAGTACCTCCTTTGGCCCAAGGGCCCAAGGCCTGATCCTGGAGGCCCGGGATCAAGTCCCACGTTGGGCTCCCTGCATGGAGCCTGCTTTTCCTTCTGCCTGTGTCTCTGCCTCTCTCTCTCTGTGTCTTTCATGAATGAATAAATAAAATCTTTAAAAAATGATAATAATAATAAAACAATGCTTGTGTTTGAAAGAGCCATGATGTGCTTTTTCAATTCTTAAAATTTAGAACGAATTGAAATTCTTATGTGCTGTCTAGCAAAAAGAAAACATGGTTGAACAACAACAACAAGATTTAGGCCAAGTAAAATTTGGAACTTATATGGGATCTCTGGGTGGTGCAGCGGTTTGGCGCCTGCCTTTGGCCCAGGGCGTGATCCTGGAGACCCGGGATCGAATCCCACATCGGGCTCCTGGTGCATGGAGCCTGCTTCTCCCTCTGCCTGTGTCTCTGCCTCTCTCTCTCTCTCTGTGACTATCATAAATAAATAAAAATTAAAAAAATAAAATCTTTAAAAAATTATATGGAATTATATGGTGGAAACCCGCACTATCTAACAGTGGAGTGAAATAATATACGGTAAATCCATACGAACTTCTTCAAACATTGTGTAACACTTATCTTGATGTTAAAACAAAGTTTTTTGTTAGATATTTAATAAATTATATTAAATTAATTAAGCATACTGTAGAATATTGCCTCTCTAGCTTTAAATGTCTTTAAGTTTCAGCCCAAATTAACATATTATTTTAATTGTTATCTAGGATAAGTTGCCTTCTAGAGTAAGTGTAGTTATACCAACAAGTGCATAGTGTTACTTGGATTCTGTTGCCAGTATTGGTTACTTTTGATGTCACTTTTTATGAGGTCTAGGTGCACTGCCTGACAGATCTGACTTGGTAAACAGAACTGCTTTGCAATGGTGAAAATCATTTTTTCTCTGTAGACATGTTTAAGGTCATGATGTGCAAATGTTTATCTCTTGAAAATCTCAAAGGTAACTTACCCATGGGGACTCATTATTTCTCTCCCTGTTGAAATTCATGATTTTTTATCTCTAGACTTGCATCTGTAAAAAGTTGGCATGGGAGAGAAAAACTGTGTCTAGTGTATAATACAGCATATAAAGAGGCAACTTATACAGGTTTTATTGCCATTGTGGACACTAACTTTTCTACTGAAGGCATTCAGGATAGATTTATCTCAATTACAAAATAATTTAATTTTAAAGAGTTTCACTGTTTATTATGTATATATTATTTTACATATACATATCAATTAGTATACATTATGCCCTAGTAACAAACAAACTCAGAATTTTACTGGGTTAAATTCACAAAGGCTTATTTCTTGCCAAGGACTGACTTATTTATTTTCTTTATTTTTGTAATGTCCTCACGGCTGGATTCAGGCTGGTAGACACTTGAACCCTGCTAGTCAACAAAACAATAGGAAATATGTTTTGGAGGGACGTGCTCTGCAATTAAAAGCTTTAATTGGAAGCCATGCATGACTCTTCCTTCAGCTAATCTCATGCCAGCACTATTCCCAAGGAAGCTAGAATTTCAAGCTTACACCTATCAGAAAGGTGGAAAGCAATCAATATTTGGTGACTAGCACTAATAACCACTATACTGGTGCAATTATTCAGCACATTTTCTTTTTAAATTTTTTATTTTAATTTTATTTTTTTTTTAGATTTTATTTATTTATTCATGAGAAAGAGAGAGAGAGAGAGAGAGAGAGAGGAGAGAGGCAGAGACACAGGCAGAAGGAGAAGCAGGCTCCATGCAGGGAGCCTGATGTGGGACTCGATCCCGGGACTCCAGGATCACGCCCTGGGCCAAAGGCAAGTGTCAAACCGCTGAGCCACCCAGGGATCCCCACACATTTTATTTTTTTAGGAAAATACGGAGTATTAAAATTTACAATTTATAAGGGAGTTGATAAAGTGTTATTCAACTATGTTATAGATTATACCTGGAAACACATCAAGTAAGATATGCCATTGTGGGACTAGAGAGAATACAGATATTGAGAGAACATTATTTTTCCCAAAAAATGTTGAGATAATTGGTTTTGTCAATAAGAACACATCTTGATTAGGTTTCTGCAAACCTTCATGTTACTATGGATATAATAATAAAAGCATAGGCTAGAGATTAAGCAATATAGTGTCATAATTTTTTGACATGAGAATTATAAAGTTTGTGATTTTGGCTTTATTTCTTTTTTAATTTCTCATAGCTTACAAGCAGCAAATGTCAGTAAATTAAATCTCTAGAAATAGAGTAAAGGGACTTAATTTTCCTCCAAAGTATAAATAGAAGAAACAAAGAGAGAAATACAAATTAATGGCTATAAGATAGTTGACTTGCTTTAAGAAATAATTACTAATATCAATCTAAATATTGGTTTTGACCATGTATCAAAGGAAAAATAAAATGTAAATATGAATATAATTATTTATAGACAGATTTTTGAGTATGGGAATCTGTATCACTGTGTCATAATGTGTCACATTTTAGAATGTTTAAGTAAAACAAGTTTTTTTTGTCTTTTAAGATATTAGAGAAATAACAAAATTAAATTTTTTAAAGTGTACTTTAGTGTACCACATGCAGATTTCTTTTGAAAATATCCAGGTTTTTGAACATTTAATAGCATGTATGGGGGAAAAAGAACTTGTAATTTTACTAATTTAAAATGTTGCAGAAATTGTGATAGTTTATTGGTACTTTCTACTCTGTAACCCATTTTACCCAAAGTTGCTTTTATGAGGAGATTTGTTGCACATATAGACTGTGGTTGTATACTGGAGTGTTTCTTTTGAAATAGGAAAATAATGTGTTGATTGAACATATGTGACCCCAGTAATATTGAGCTATCCACACTTGTATAGACAAAAATAAGAAGAAGAACAAATAATCACATTCCTCTTCTCCACAACAGACTCAATGAATGACAGGGGACCAAGAAATGACTGCTATCTCTCTAAAGTGCTTTTATACATAATGAGAAAGGAACTTTTGGCAATCATCTCTTCTGCAGGATCAGCTTGACAGATCATGAGAATTAGGAGTGTAAAAGTCAAGCTTGCATCACAACATAGAAAAATGTCAAAATTTTTTTGAAAAATGTCAAATTTTTAAAATTCTATTTTCTATTCTATTTTCCAACATTTCCTTTTTCAGCACCAATTGCTTAAGACCCTGTAATGACCTCCCATTGCTTTAAGAACAATTCAAGATTCTTAACATCAAGTACTAAGTAGTAAATTATCTAACCTTTGATTATGCCTGTAGCCTGATGTCAAGTTTCAGATAAAGAAAATATGATAGATATATATACGCAATGGATTATTATTCACCACAAAACAAAACAGAACAAAAACAGGAAATTCTGCCTTTTGCATCAACATGGATAAACTGCAAGGGCATTATGCTAAGCGAGATAAATTAGACAGAAAAAGACAAATAGGGTATGTTCTCACTTCCATGAGAAATCAAAGAAAAGCAAAATTTATATGATGAGAGAGCAGAATGATGATCACCAGTGACTATGGAGAGTGAGAAATGGAGGCCTGTTGGTTCGTGTACAAACTTAAAGCTGCTCACTTAAAAGTTAGAGAGTAGATCTTAATATTATCACTGCAAAAAATATAGTAATTGTATGAGAGGATAGAGGTGATAACTAATCCTGATGTAGTCCTTTTGCACTACATATGTGTGTCAAATTACCATGTCGTACACATTAAACTTACAGAAGTTTTTAGTCAATAATATCTCAATAAAGCTGGAAATTTAAAAAAAGATTCCGTATGCTTCGGATTTTCCTTTACTTCCTTCCAACTCCCCACCTCTTACCTTCCCTTAAAATGCCTATTTATCCTATTTAGTTTCATCCTCAGTACTCTCAGAAGAGCTCTGAACCCTAAGGCCAAGTTAGAGCCCCTATTATGTAGCAACACCATATTCTGTACTATGGACTATCCAATATTTTCATTAATTAAGCTAAAACATTTTGGGTCCAGCAGCAAAACATGAGAGAACAAATTATGTCTCTTCTAAGATATTAGAGAAATAACAAAATTAAAAATTTTTAAATGTGTTCTTGAGTGTGCCAAATGGAGATTTATTTTTAAAATATCCAAGTTTTTGAACATTTAATAGCATGTATGGGAAAACAGAATTTGTAATTTTATTAATTTAAAAATTTGCTAAAAGAATAATAAGAGACAGCACGGACTACCATGGCACAAATTGACAATCCTATATGTATATATATATATTCTGAGAATAAACCCAATTACTAGATTGCATAGTATTCCATCCTGGCTCAGGTATTTTCCTTTTTCCTTTTTTTTTCCTTTTTTCTTCCCCTTTAGTTTTGGAAAACCACAAAATGTTTTCAGTCTAACAAAAGAAATAGCCAGTCTCCTCATTGAAAACCAAACCAAAGAAACCATCCTCTTGAGATATATGATCTACTTCTTTCTCCATCCCCAGCATTTTAAATTATTAAATGAAAGAATACACAGTTGAGTCTTGAGTTTTTACATTTATTTAACCTCATCATATCTGAAGTTAAAATCAAGAAAAGTAAGTAAGTGAAAAGTTTAGGTCTGAATGATTAAGAAGTTTCCCCAAAAGAATCTTTCTGAAACAAGGAACGTCTAGTCCAAGCATAATTTTCTGTGGAAGCAAATTTCTCATTTAAGGTGCTAAAAACTCAGAAATATCGAGGAATTCTTTCAGAGAATTCTGCTCTGTCAACCAAATGAAATTATTTTTCTAAGTGGACATACTGGTCCTAACTTCCGCCATTTCTTACTTTAGCATACAAAAATCAAGCTGGTAAACTACTTTGTTGGATCCTGGGGACCTAGCCACCTGATCTCTTCTTTTCTTTAGGAGAAATCATTGCATTTATATTTATGAATCTGTGTGTAGGTGCTCCACTAGAGTGTATGTTCCATGAAGGCAGACTGTGCATGTTTTAGACACAATTCTGTGCCATGACTCTGCAAATGCTGACGATATATGTACTCAATAAATATTTGTGGTTGAATGTGTGAGATACATAGGAAAGTATGTGCATAAAGTAAGCAAAAAGCATGTTTAGAACACCTAATGCTAAAAGCTTTTTTCCTCCAATGTCTTCACTTGCAAAACCACTTATTTTCTTCTATTAGAGACATTTTAGTACAAAAAAGTCTTCATTTTTGAGAATATTTACCAGTCGACATTTCTCATGTGTGTATAAGATCGATTTACTTATTCATTTGAGAGAGAACCTGCAAGTGCAGAGCTCAAATTAGGACCCTGAGATCATGACCTGAGCAAAAATCAAGAGTCAGACACTTAACCGACTGAGCCACCCAGGCACACAGGTCTCAGTTGACATTTCTTTTGCAAGGATGAATTAGACTTCAAGAGAAGTCTGAGTAGGCAAAATAGGTGAAGGGGATTAAGAGGTACAAACCTTCAGGTAGGAAATAAATCATGTGGGTGTAACATACAGAATAGGGAATGTAGTCAGTAATATTGTAATAACTTTGTACAGTGACAGATGGTTACTCGAATTATTGTGAGGGTCATTTCATAATGCATAAAAACAGTGAAATCACTACCCCTGAAATTAATAGGATATTCGATGTCAATTTTACTTCAGATAAAAAAGAAAAGAAAACAACCTCCCCAAAAGAGAAACAAAATTATGAAATCATCAACGGAGAAACCTGTGCCTTACTAAACTTCATTTTTCCATTTCTTAATGTTCTGCCATAATTTATGCCCTCAATAAATAGTTGCTGAATATTTATTTGTATATAGCCTTAAAAGAATTTAAATAAATGCAATTTCAGAGATGTGTTAATTCTCATGTGGAATAATTAAGAAATTATCTTTCCCTGTTTATGTAATATAACTCTTAAGAAAAAAAAAGATTCGCATTTTTATTTTAGTATTTTAGTACTTTAAGTATATGAACTACACTTCCCACTGTGTTATAATTACTTAAAATTTTCTACATGTATTAGTTATGTATTTTATATAATATATATTTCAATGTAGAGAGAATTTGCTTGTCTAAAATATGTTTTCTCAGTGTAGAATGAAAAAACGTTTTGATACCATAAAAATATGCGGTTTGGTAATAAATAATAGTTCTCCAGAGTGCAAATATATTTGAGGTCAATCATAAGATGTAAACTCCATCCACTCTTTTTTTTGTTTTTGGGGTTTTGGTTTTGTAAAAAATAATCCTGATTCAGTCAATTTTTTCAGACCATTGCTGTCCAAAGAACCAAATAACATAGGACTTTGATTTGCGTTTAGACTGAGAAATGCAATTGTAACATTTGTAGCAAAGAACTTTGGTTTGAAGTGGAAAATTAATTAATAAACCAAGCCAGAAACAATTTCTGAGGCCATTTAAGTGCTTTGATTGGCAATGTTATAAACTTTGGTTAAAAGGAAATTTAAATAGAAACAGAGAAGGAAATTTACAATGAAATAATTTCCGACATTGCATTAACTTCCTTTGTGTGTTTACTTTGCAATATGCCTGCATGATTAAAATCCTATTAGATTTATTTCCCTTTTAACTAATATATTTATTTTTAGCGAATGCCTATGTAAGTGCAGTATGTATATTCTCCGATAATATAAACTAAAAGCATGATTCTTCTTTAACAATTCATGTTAAACAATGTTACACAATGCATTTAATTTCACTGCAGTGTAAAAATAGAATTACCTTATACAAAGAAAAATTGCTGTCTTTGCTGCAAGAGAACATACATGGAACATGATTAGCCCTTTGGATTGAAACCTAGGTTTATTTAATAATGGAGGATTTGGATCTTGAAACAATAAGAGTAAAGCACCTAAGCTCATGAGCTTATTCTCATTTCCCAGGCAATTTCCATCTTCATTGAAAACCTGAAACTTAACCCATATTTATTATTGTAGCCTCAGACAAATTTGGACCATATTAGGACTACAAGCAAGCTTAGAATAAATGACCGTGTCAGATCTCAGCTTCTGCTTGTGGGTCTGGGGAAAGGGAAAAGGTGATATTTAAATTGAGATGGTGGGGAACCTGAGTGGCTCAGTTGATTAAATATCTGACTCTTGATTTCAGCTCAGAGTCATGACATCTAGCCTGGCATTGGTTCTGCTTTTAGCACTGAGTCTGCCTGAGATCCTCTCTCTTCCTCTCCCTCTGCCTCTCCTCCCAACTCTCAAAAAAAAAAAAAAAACTTAAAAAAACTATAAATAGATAAATAGACTGAGATGGTGACTGTGCTATCCAAACAAACCACCAGGGAAGAAGGGAAGGGCAAACATCTGAAGTACTACTTCTAGAAATCAAAATAGGTAGAAGAAACTGGAATTGAAACAAATATTATAAATGTTTGTGGTATTTGATCTTGAGAGAGAAACATAACAAAAAATGTTTACACGTTTTAAATTTCTCAGTTAAATTATATGTTGACAATGTAAGGAAAACAACTGTAAGGTCCTCTTCCCCTCCCCCAAAAAAAATCCCAAAACATTTGCCAATTTACTGAAATTTAAAATATTAGTTTCTAGAGAGTTGACTACCACCCTCTCTCCTTCTTTCCTTCCCTCCTCCCTTCCCCCTCCTTTTTTTTTTGTTCAACAAACATGTATTAAAAACCTACTACATATTAAGCAGAATCTTAACTACTGAAGATAAGCAGATAAGTCACCTCAGAGACTTTTGGTCATGCTGTTCACTGCCCAGCTCCTGAACCCCAATACCTTTCTATATACAGGGCATTCTGGTTAATGCTCTTTGACATAAGGATCCACATCAGGCAACTCTCAGCATCACCAAGGAACCTGGAAATACCACTACTTGGCACATCTAGATCCTTTCCTTTTTTTTTTTTTTTTTTTTTAGATCCTTTCCTACTTAAATGGACAGTGACTGAAGAGGGACCAAATAGCTACAAACATCCCAGATTTGAATTGGAGCCAGGAGGGAAAGATGCCGGGAAGTTGATGAATGGTTTTGTCAGCAATATCCTGTTCCCTGGTTGAGGGGTGAAGGTAGTGTCATGGGCAGCGTTCAGAGTTCCATGTTAGCAGAAAGAGTGTCTTACTGGACTGCTTCTGAGGTGTGAATTTTGTTGTGCTTCTGGCAGTCGTTCCTTTCTTTCTTCTCATTGAAAGAACCAGAGGCTCTTGACAACTTGTACCAATTCTTGCAGTCATGTAGTATCTTCTCAATAAAAACAAAAAGTTTGTTTTAATTAATTAACGTCATTTTCTTTTGCTTGCAACTACAAATTCCTACCAGTAGAGTCTCAGTATTCAGAGAGTACACTAGATAGAAGATTAAGCCAGCCAAGAAGCCTGGTAAACTGCCATATTGCTCATGTGAATAACAATGAAAATGAAATCTAATGTGTGGAATAGAGAGATAAAGTCTCAATGGGTGGCCCGAGTTGCTTTCTGCCTGTTAATATTTGACAGATGGCAACATGCAGGATGAGCTGGGAAAATCCAGGAATGAGTAGCATTTGAGCTGCTTTTGGTGTGAAGCTACTATGGTTTAAAGAATTTAGATATTCAGAATCTGGAAGTATATCAGAGAATAACAAGGGATTTGGACAATTGGAGCAAAGATTGTGTGAAAACATGAAATGGAAGATGACACTAGAAACATGAAATAGGTTACAATTTTGTGAATCCTTGCATGCCTTATAAACATATTTGTATTCTCCAAACACCAAACCACAGATATGAGAAGCTCAGAGAGCATCAAGCAGGATAAATACCAAAAACAAAACAAAAACAAAAACAAACAAACAAACAAAACCCATTCCTAGGAATATCATATATAACCTGCACAAAATTAAAGAAAAAAAAAATCTTGACAAGAGCTAAAGGAAAATGGGATAAACATCTCACTAGGGAGAAAAATGTTAACAATTATAGCAGATTTTCCATTTTAAACTTTGCAAGCAAGAAGTAAGTGATATCTTTGCAGTGTTGAAAAAATTATCAACCTAGAATTCTTTATTTAGTAAAATTATCCTTCAAAATTGAAGGAAAAATAAAGATTTTCATGGACAAATAAAAACTGAGTGAATTCATTTCCATCATACCTATTTTGCAAGAAATGTTAAAAGTTCTTCAGGCAGAACAAAAATGAAATAGGTGAGAAATTCCCAGCTCTTTTTTTTTTTTTTAATACATGTGGAGATTGTTACTTTTTTTAAGATTTTATTTATGAGAGACACAGAGAGAGGCAGAGACATAGGCAGAGGGAGAAGCAGGCTCCATGCAGGGAGCCCAATGTGGGACTGGACCTCAGGATCCAGGGAACATGCCCTGAGCCAAAGGTAGATGCTCAACCGCTGAGCCACGTGGTGTCCCAATTCCCAGCTCTTTCAATGTGGGCAGTACATAGTGACTTAATTCTAAAAGGATAGTATAAAAAGGGGGTAAAATAGTAACTTTATAGGGGCACCAGGGTGGCTCAGTGGTTGAGGGTCTGCCTTTGGCTCAGGGCGTGATCCCAGAGTCCTGGGATGGAATCTTGCAACAGGCTCCCAGCAGAGAGCCTGCCTCTCCCTCCGCCTATGTCTCTGTCTCTCTCTCATGAATAAATAAATAAAATCTTAAAAAAAAATAACTTTACAGTAGAGAAGGTTGACGCACACTCCTCAACATAACTTAGCATCAACAGTGATGTTATGTTAACAGTATGTACACGATGTGATGAGAATAAAAACTCTGTTATACCTATCTCTTCAAAAGCAATAAAATCTCAAAATGATCAAAACAAGGGAAGTCTGAGAAACTGTCATAATCTAGAGCCACCTAAGGAGACGGGATCCTGGGACAGAAAAAGACAAGAGGTAAAAACAGAGGAAATCTGAATAAAGTATGGACTTTAGTTATAATAATGAGTCAATATTGGTTAAGTAGTTGCAACAATTGTGCCACACATGTAAGATATTAACACTATAGGAAATTGAGTGTAGGCTATTATCTTTGAAAAATTTTTATAAATCGAAAGTTATTCTAAAAATAAAAAAAGTATAAATCAAAAGTTATTCTAAAAATAAAAAGTTTGCTCTTTTTTAAAACAAAACTAAAACAAAAAAACGACTTTGGTAGCTTTGCAAGTATGGGGCTGAGCACATTTGTACTATCTTTTTTTGGATTCATAGCTGCATTATATTCCCTACTTCAGGAATAAATCAGTTTATATGTACTTTATAAGGATTAGAAAAGATATTCTATCTGAAAATCTTTAAGAAAGAATTCTTTATTCTTTTTAAAAAAGAGTTTATTTATTGGGAAGCCTGGATGACTCAGTGGTTGAGCATCTGCCTTCAGCTCAGGGAGTGATCCCACAATCCTGGGATCGAGTCCCACATCAGGCTCCCTGCGTGGAGCCTGCTTCTCCCTCTGCCTGTGTTTCTGCCTCTCTCTGTGCATCTCTCATGAAAAAATAAATAAATTATTTAAAAAATATATTAAAAATAAAGATTTTATTTATTTATTTGAGAGAGAGAGAGCATAAGAAGGAGGAGCAGCAGAGGAGGAGGGAGAAGCAGGCTCCCCACTGAGCAGGGAGCCCAAAGTGGAGCTTGATTTCAGGACCCTGGGATCATGACTTGAGCCAAAGGCAGATGCTTAACTGACTGAGCCACCCAGGCACCCCAATTCTTTATTCTTTTAAGCATAATTCTGTCTAATGGTATAGACACAGAATTGAAAAAAAGACAAGCAATGTTGAGACTTCATTGTTACTATAAAATTCTGTGAAATAAGTATAGGATGCAATGACATCATCTTATTAGAAGCAATATGAAATTTATTAATCCACTAATAATTTTTATTTTTAAATTTCTTAGAAAAATTGATTATAGTTGTTCCACTCTGAACGTTAAAAATGTGTAAGCCTATTTAGCATCTTGTTGAGGGAATTAAATAAATATATTCCAGTTTCTCTGGAACAGCTTTAATTTGGAGATTCCCAAACAATTATTCAAACACCAGAGCCGGATTTTGAAGTGGGGAGATAAAGAACCCTGCTTATGTGTATCTGGGAGGATTTAGCTTTATGAGCAAGATAGGAGCTTAATTTAATCCCTTGATCAGAAAAGTAGTTATAGATCTGGGTCATAGATTTCATCCACATGTGGGCCAGAGGACTTTGCTACATAAATTGAATGGAGGCTACTGCTGTGACACCATTTAGTAGGGTATGTTAGATTGGACCTCACGGACAGAGTTCTGTTAATCCTCAGAAATTTGATGGAAGTACTTTTATTACAGATGGAGAGGTTTCATAATGTGGTGGGACATGTCAGAGGGTGCAGGGCACTCCAAGCAACAGGTAGTCAGTTTATAGTAGAACTCAGGGTTTGGATTGATTGATTGATTGATTGATTGATTGATTGATTTTATTCATTCATGAGAGACATACAGAGAAAGAGAGAGAGAGAGGCAGAGACACAGGCAAAGGGAGAAGCAGGCTCCATGAAGGGAGCCAGATGTGGGACTAGATCCCGGGTCTCCAGGATCAGGCCCTGGGCTGAAGGCGGCTCTAAACCGCTGAGACACCTGGGCTGCCCAGAACTCAGGTTTTTTATGTATACTTTCCCATCTTTACATTGCCTCCCCACGTTTTAAAACTTGGCCCAGTACTTTTGTTTCTTCTTCAGTATATTGGGAGTAGAACTATTACAGTTTGGATTATGTTTAATCTTCTTTCCAACCCCAGGTAGGTAGACATCCTAATCCCAAGCACCTCAGATTCTGACTTTATGTGGAAATATCATTACAGAAGAAATCCAGTTAAAATGAGGCCATTAGAGTAGTCCCTCCTTCAATATGACCAGCGTCCTTATAAAGCAAAGGAACTTGGACTGTGGACAGACACCCTAGCAGAGAGCTGCTGTGAAGACATAAAGAGAACTCCACGTGAAGACAGAAGCAGACCAAGGTGATGTTGCCACAGCAAGGAGCACCAGGGTTCACAGCCCCCACCAGAAGCTAGACAGAGGCAAGGAAGGATTCTCCCCTAGAGGTTTCAGAAGGCAGCATAGTCCTGCCAAAATCTTGCTTTGGGACTTTAAACCTCCAGAATAGTGGGAAAATACATTTCTGTTATTTTCAATTACCCAATTTTTTACTACTTTGCTACAGCAGCTCTGGGAAACTAGTAAACTAATATAGTGAATATTCTCAAACTGCTATACGATAATTTCACTCATCTCTCTATTTCATTTGCTATAAGTTGATATTGAGCACATGTAAGAACTTTATATTTTCATCCTACTTAACCAAACTCTATACTTTTTTTTATGCTGTCAGTATCTTCCTCAAATTGACAGCTTTGCAGCCACTTCTGGGGAGTACACATTTTTTCTTTTATTGTTTCAGATGTTGCTGAGCTGTAAGGAAATGTTGCTTGCCTTTTTCTAGAAATTAAACTCTTGCTTGATTTCTCCACTTTAGCTTTTTTCTTTTTTATTTTAAGACTTTATTATGTCATCATTGTGTACCTGTCTTGATTTCCAGTTCCTGACACAGTTCTGGGCCCTACCTTTTTAAGGTTTAAAAGAATTGAATAATATTACTGAAGAACTCACAAAACAAAGCACTGGCATTATATTTAAGTATTGAATCACTAAATTATACACCTGAAACTAATATTGCACTGCATGTTAACTGATTGGAATTTAAATAAAAGCAGAACAAAGAGAATATTCTTATCTTCCTTCATTACAAGGTGGATGTGTGTACATATACCCAAGTGTGTGTGCATGTTTGTATTTCTATATGAATATGCAGGCATGAAATATTTATCTTTCTAATGATGCTTTTCTTTATCTTTCTAATGATGCTTTTCTTTAATTGTTAATAATGTTAATTTGAATTCTTTAAATACATAGATCTAGCAAAAGTAGCACAGAAATTTCCTGAGTGCCAGAAATCTGCCTGGGGCTACACATTTGCTACGGAAAATCCACATATGAGTATCTCAAAGTTAAGTCTGATAAGTTCCTTCTTTCCGTACACTAAATGATAAGTCAGTTGGCATAAAGATTTAATGTACTTTAAGAAGCGAACTAATTGTGTTCTCTTTCCAAAAAAGCACTTCTCCAAAATTCAATCAGAGATAGCACAGCAACTTTGTTATGATAAACATGCTAACAAGTGAATTATCAGATATATGATTTGCATCATTAAGTTAATTAGTTGTTTCAGATACATATCCCTGAGTTTGAATCCTTGATTTTCATTTCATTTTGATAAGTTCTGCTGAAATGATTTCTAAAAGTCATATCACTTGTATTTCAAGTCCCAATAAATGCCTTAAGACCCCAGCTGCCAGTGGCTAATAGAATTGCTAAAGATGAGTCATTTCTACAGCTTTTTCAGGCGAGGCCATTTCAAAAGAAAAAAAAAAAATCATGACAAAATGTTCTATTATGTTCTATTAGAGCCAGTTCATGTAATTTTCATTTTTAACAACAAAATGTGAGTCTTTTATCCATTAATAAATATAATTTGGTACTTGCACTTTATATCACTCTAATTGCAACCCTATCTCTCATGCTAAAGGCAGACTCAAACTATGGGTAAGAGGAGGAATTTTTTTCTTTCATGAGAGAGTTTAATGATGTAGTCACAATTGTCTTGGTCGCTTAGTATTTGCCTTCCTTTCAAAACACAATGCTCCAATTTATCAAGTAATCATTCTACCTGCTTTTTATCTCTAATTTCACATATTCATCCAAAAGCTTTAAAAATAATTATTTTACGATCCATCTGCATTTGTATTACTTTCAAGTAGGATGGTTTATATCGAAATGCTTTTAGTTCTAGCCTCTGCCATTAGTAAGAAGTATGCAACTTCCAGAAAACATGAAAATGTAAAACACATGGAAGCTTTTATGAGATAGAGATATGGAAATTCGTACATCAGAAGATGAGAAATGAAACCTATATCCTTTTTCTGACAGTTACTGCTTTGAATTGGACCCACCTAATTCCATATTTGTATATATTGATTGGGTAGGCTATGAACACAACAGCTTTTTTTTTTCTTTTTAGCATAAGTCAAAGGAAGGAGAACCAATATATAATAGAGCATCTTTTAAAACCATTACAAATTAATTAGACTTCTTTTAGTCAATACTTGTTGGCATTTGATATTGTAACATTTGCAATATTTCTGGATTCTTGTATCTGATTTCTCCCCCTAGGAAAATGGGCTTTGAATTATGGAACTTTTTCATGGAGAGTTATCTTGCAAACCAACAATTACCTACAAAACATGATAGACACACTGGAAGTACTGTCTCTCCAGTTTTCTAACGTTCCCTTAACTTTTATGTGACTAATGGAAGTGTCTTTATTTTTCATCCACCATAAGTTTTTTTAAATTATAATTTTTATATTTTATTTTATTTTTTTATTTATTTATGATAGTCACACACACAGAGAGAGAGAGAGAGAGAGAGGCAGAGACATAGGCAGACATAGGCATGAAGCAGGCTCCATGCACCGGGAGCCCAACGTGGGATTCAATCCCGGGTCTCCAGGATCGCGCCCTGGGCCAAAGGCAGGTGCCAAACCGCTGCGCCACCCAGGGATCCTAATTTTTATATTTTAAAACATAACACTTATTTAAACTTTTTATTGTTTTTAATAAATGTTATATTGTTGGGGCACCCGGTGACTCAGATGGTTAAGAATCTGCCTTCAGCTTGGTCATGATCTTTGGGTCCTGGGATCCAGCCCCACAGCATTGGACTCCCTGTTCAGCTGCGAGCTTGCATCTCCCTCTCCTACTACCTGTCCTCTCCACTTGTGCTCTCTCTCTTTCAAATGAATATAAAATATTTTTTTAAAAAATAGATAAATGTTACATTGCTATCAGTAATTTATAAATGTGTTCACTAAGTGTTTGAAAACATTTTGGAAAGATGTAAGGAGATTTGTATCTTACAAACTATGCAGGTTTGGATACGTTATATGAACTCGGTGAATCACATTTTTTTCATCAGTCAAATGAAGATTATAATAGTAACAACCTCAGAGAGATAATACAGTGAAGAAATAAGCATTAAATATCTGCAATCTTTTAAGAGCTCTTCTGGGAGCTGAGGATACCATTTTTAATGAAACCAGCAAATCTGCTATCCTAGGAGCTTACATTCTAAGGAGACAACAAAGTGGGTGAAAGTAAAGGACAAAAAAAATGAAATATAAAGATATGTAAATATATATTATATGTATTACATATTATATATTTTATATAATATATATACATACTAGAAATTATATGCCCAATTAAAAAAAAATAAACAGAAAGCAGGAAGGGGTTAGATGGGAGGATGTTATTTAAATTGAAGATGGATGGTAAAGACTTTTTGGCTCTGGTGACATTTGAACAGAGATCCAGATTAAGAGAGAGAGAGAGTCATGAATATATCTGAGAGAGAAGGAAGTGGTAAGTGCGAAAAAGAGAGTGTTGGTGTCTTCAAATTGCAGCCCACGGGCCATTATGGCCACAGCTGAATGAACAAGGGTGAAAATGGAATAGTTGATTCAGAGGTTGGTTGAAGAAGCACAGTATGGAGAAAAGGACAGACCGTGTAGACTACCCTACTGACTATGGATTTTAGGCAGAGTGAGGGCAGAAGTCATCGCAAGATCTTGAACAGGGAAATGACAGACTGATGAACAAGGACAGATGCAGGGAATTTGCTTAAGGTATATTCCCAAATTGGTCCCTGCCTGAGCACCCTGTGCCAGCTGTCACTGTCCAGGATGCTGCTCCCACCATTCTTTGGGGATATTCCCTTTCAGTCATCAAATCTGGGCTCAAATCTGATCTGATCCCATCAGGAAATCCCTCCCAGACCACCCCTCCTAAGTTTTTTTCCCACTGCCACGCCTTATGACATTGTCCGAATATATTTTCTTCATAAACACAGTAATATTTCACATTATTTGTTTATGAGCATTTCCTTCCCTATAGCAGGGCCACTATCTATCTTTTCTTGGCCATTGATTCCTCATTGCCTTACTGTGTAACTAGAACATGGTAACTGGATACCTAATGTTTCAGGAGGAAAGAATGAGTGTTCCAGGTAAATAATTTTTTTTTTCAAAACAAGAGTTTAATAAATCTATAATACACTAGTGACAAGGACTTTCTCCCTTGAATTTCGTCAGGCCTCTCCAAGCCATCTTTTTGAGGAGATCTCACCTTGGCCCCCAGTCCTTATCAGGCCTGCAGAGTCCAGTTTTAGCAAAAATCCTGTTAAGTCTGTTTAGAGAGAATACCCCACCCTTAATATCTGATCATCCTGTTGGGTCTTCCATGAGAATCTTGCTAAGGTAGCTTGGCCAGAATCTTCTTCCCTTGATATCTTATCAGAGTATTTTCCCATCCAGGCCCACTTCTCCCAATACTCCCCCCCACCCCAGTTCCTTGGCTATAAATCCCCATTTGTCCTTATATTTGAAGTTGAATGTGATATCTCTCCCCTATGACACTACTATTTCTGAACATTTGGATTGTTTTAATGTTTTCACTATAAACATTCACTATTTCTGAATGTTTCACCTATTCAGAACTTAGGTATAAATACATTTCTGCCTCTTTCATTAAAAGTATTTTTTAATATTCAAGATATATAGTGGATTCTGAGATGTAGTTAAGTTATCTCAGAGTAAGTTTATTCAAAACAATCTTTCTTCACTAAAAATAGTGAAATGAGGTTTATTAAAAAAAAAAAGCACACACAAAACTTTATGGAAACATCAAAATGTGATAAACTTAACAAAGAATTACCTGTCCCAAATTATTGCCACACAAGGGAGCTCAGAAAGATAAAGGGAAGTAGAAAGATTGCTTTTACCCTGGGAATATTTTCGACTTTAAACAGGCTATAAACTTGACATTTGATTAGAAAGGAGACACTCCTCCCACTCTATGTTTACGTTAAGGTGTAGAAAAAATCATGAGCCAATTAAAAATTTAAAAACTTACTGTGTTTAATATTTAAAAAAAGGCACAAGATCTTTTTGTAGTAAAGGAAGGAAAGAAAGAAAAAAAGAGGAAAGAAAGGAAGAAGAAAAGGAAATTACTACTACTCACTATACATAGATTTCTTGTAAAAAATGCATAAAATTTGTTTGCTTGTATTCTTTAACCTCTAGGCCTTTCCCTTGGCCTATTACCTCTTTTCTCCCCGCTGCATGTGTGTGTGTGTGTGTGTGTGTGTGTGTGTGTGTTCCTGGAAATAAACAATGTAATTATGCATATTAAAAGGTCTAAGAGGGCAGCCCGGGTGGCTCAGCGGTTTAGCGTCACCTTCAGCCCAGGGCATGATCCTGGAGTCCTGGGATCAAGTCCCACATTAGGCTCCCTGCATGGAGTCTGCTTCTCCCTCTGCCTGTGTCTCTGCCTCTCTCTCTCTGTTTCTCATGAATTAATAAATAAAATCTTTTTTAAAAAATAAATAAAAGCTCTGAGAAAAAAGTTAAAAATAAATAAAGAAAAGCTCTGAGAAATTCTGTAGTAACAAAACCACTTTTTCAAACTCATTTCCCTGTTCAATTCTTTTCTTTTATATATATTAATAGCTTCTCAAAAATATGATCTTGAGTTGTAGGTACAGGAACTATGTATCACAATTATTTTATAAGTCTCTATTGCAGTTATAAGAATTAAATTAATATATTAAAACAAAATAATGGATTTGAATTACTGGGACCTAGAGCAGTGAGTGGCACAAGGTAAGTGCTCAAATATTTATTGGCTGAACAATTTGTTGGGTGAATCAAGTTATTAGGAAATTGTGAAGTCATGTGCAGTAAGGGAATGTCTTAGGTCTACCTGTTAACTTTCACTTCATCTTTGTTTTTCTCACAAAATCTGAATTTTGTCACAGCATCAGTATTTGCACATGATCTCACTTATTGATGACAGGACTTCAGGGGTAAACTGAGGCAATTTTCAAGGCTATCTTGTGACATATTTTCCTTGTGAAACAATCAATGTTGAAGGCTAAGCAGTTCTCCAAATTTCTTGAAACAGTGTTTAAGAAAGGTTATTTTTGTCCAAACTCTTATAAGATGTTGATGTAATAGGTTAAATAATTAGTGATGACAAAATTGTTAAATACAGGAAGAAAAATCTGTTCTTAGAAAAATATCTCAGAAAAACAAATATAGATAATACCAGGAAATGTCCATCCATGTTTTTTTAATACACGTATATTAAGAAAACAAGAGAAAAAATACTAAAGGAACAAACAAAAACAAGAGAAAGGATGGAAAGAAAGAAAAATGGATAGAGTAGTTATTCTGCTAGATGTTTTCAATTTATCAGTGTTTGTCATTTTGTCAAGAGCTAAATATATATTGTTTATGTATCATCAAGATTCAATGAGGACTTTAAACTTGGAAGGCTTAGAAAAAATATTTTTAAGGTTCCAGACTAGTAAAAATAACTCAGAAAAGTCTAGTTCTTTTTCTTTTTTTAAGATTTTATTTATTTGAGAAATAGAGAGAGAGGCAGAGACCCAGGCAGAGGGAGAAGCAGGCTCCATGCAGGGAGCCCGACGCAGGACCTGATCCCAGGTCTCCAGGATCAGGCCCTGGGCTGAAGGCAGTGCTAAACCGCTGAGCCACCTGGGCTGCCCAACATAGTTTTTTTTTTTTTTTTTTTTTTAATTCCAATGTATACACTAATGCGTACCTTTCCTTACGTGCATGGACATCATTCTGCTGTTATGCTGAGCTATGATCATATCGATGACCTTATTGGAGACAGACTTGTAGACTCATTTGAGCTGAAACATGTCAACTCTGCAACCTGTATACTTCCCACTATAAATGATATTATGATGCTTATAAAGAAGTTTGAATTTATGATTATTGTCAATAGTGATACCTACAGGGAAATTTCATTTCAAACAAATATTGGATTCTATCATGTGTTTTTCTCATCAATATAATCATGATTTTTATCATCATCATTATCTTTATTTTGATTTTAAAACTACATGTACACCAGTGACTTTTACTCTTCTTTTTTGAGGATTTTGGCTTTATGGATACAGATTACTATAAGAAAATAATCCTTTCTCCAAGAAGTGTCAGTCTTAACTTCATATGAACTTGCTTTGTCCTTGACTTAATCTCTTTCTTTAAAACTGTGTTGGTTAAAATAATACATCCCTCCATTATATTAAATAGTGAAGACTGCTATCTACATTTCTCAAATGAATGAATTTTTCATGTACTCAGATCCAGGAAATTCTGTTTTATAGAATTTATTTAATTATCTTAAAATAATCTGTAGAATCTGAGTGTTTTTCTGAGGTAGCGTTGTTAAAGACATATCTAAATGTTATGTAATTTTTTAACTCATCAGAAGTTTGCTTTTATTAAATTTGGCATAATGTTCTAATGTATTATTTTCTCTCATTTGTCTTTTATTAAACAATGTTTCTTTTGAGTATAGGCAGTTTTTAAGGTGTGTGATCAATTTGTTTTTAGCAATACTAAATAGCTGCAGGAGCTTTCATCCACCTCAACAAAATTTTTATTGCAATTTGCTTTTAAGTTGAATACTGATAACAACTAAACAAAACACTCTGTGTCTGGGGAGAATAATGAAAACGTTGTTGATATATTTAAGAATGTGATTTCCATCCTCACTGCTCCAGGTTTTTAACGCAATAATTTCTACATGGAGCATAATTGCCTTTCTCTAATGATCTTACTTTGAAGGCGAAGTTCTAAATAATTTCACTGTGTCATCATTCTCTATTCTTTGTCATTTTTTTTTCTTTCGAAAATGGGCTCTGCTCTTTAAAGTGATGTTTTGTGTGCTATGGACAGGAAATGCAGGCACCATTTAATATATTGATATTCATCTATTAGTGTTGAGTCATACCTGAATATGAATGAATCAGCTAGATGGCTCTTCTCTGGTACCCTAAAGAACACGATTCGAATATTCAAGAAGTCAAACTGATTTTCTGTTGTTTACGTTGTGGTGTTAAGCACTGGGGGTTAAGCATAAACATATTATAATATGGATCCTAGAATGAGAAATAGAACCCTTTTTATTATTTTCTGTAAGGCATTTTGCAATTAGTCCACCAAAATCTCCACAGTGCCATCTTTCAATAGTCTGAGACCTAATTTTTCACTACTTTGCACTAATCAATAAATTATTTTATCCTTCAGTAGTGTCTATTAAAATTTCTTTGTGCAAAACTATTTATAGAACATGTATGAAATTGTGAGAGAAACAAAAGAAAGTAGCATTTCTGCATTACCTCTCCCATTCCCACTGAAGCTGCTTCGGATAACACGTACACATGTACACATACATTTTTGAGCAAAAAATTCAAATATATTAAATACTACATTTATCTTTGAAAAACTAAAAGCATAATGTGCATTTAAAGTTTACTGAACTCAACATTTTCACATTGCTTGACCATTGGATCTTTTCTTCTCCTGTTCATAGTAACATAAAAATCCCTTATAAAATGCTATTCTAGGTAAGGGGGAACCATTGATAATTTAGGGATTCATGAGAACAAGGATTACATATGTGTATATCACAGTATCTAGCCCATTGCCTTGCATGTTATAGATGGTCAATATACACTGGTTAAATAAATGAATAAGAGGAATAACCAGATCTCAGGTTGCTTCCAGGAGATTCATCTTGCAATAATATGTACAATAAAGTAGAGTGAGGAAAATTAGAAGTACTGAAGTTGCACAGGAAACTATCTCAACATTTAAGATAGTTGAGATCACTATAGTAAGTGCCTTGATGGGACGCCTGGGTGACATAGTGGTTGAGCGCCTGCCTTCGGCCCAGGGCGTGATCCTGCATGGAGCCTGCTTCTCTGTCTGCCTATGTCTCTGCCTCTCTCTCTCTCTGTCTTGCATGAATAAATAAATAAGTAAAATCTTAAAAAAATAAGTGCCTTGCTTATTCTTAATGCAATTCCTACTCTGTTTATATGCATAAGGTTCATAGTTCTATTAATAAAAATGCAGATAAATTTACTGCCTGAATTTTAGTCTTTCTACTCATACTTTATTTTTTTTTTCTACTTATGCTTTAATAAACACATTTGGCATGCTGTTCTGATACCTCAGGTATGGTTTTCTGGGGGCATTGAGTTTATATATCATCTCAGTTATTTTAAACTTCTCCATTAATACCACCAATGAACCATACCTAATGCCACAGACAAAACAAGATCACCAAAGAACATTTACTCAATCATTGTCAAAGCCATTCTTGCTGGAACTTGTTTTTGCTTCAGTAGACAGGTAAGACAACCCTGACTAAATACTAAATTGCGAGTTAATGTGGAAAAATTGGAGGCCAAATAGAATGAAAAAAAAAATGTCAAAGCACAAGTACAAATTAAGCCAAACTCCTTTGTATGTTGTGTCATTTTCTGCTTTAAATATCTCTTAAGTCTGTTGAAATCAATTTTTTCTTTAAAATTTAGCTCAAACCTGACGCTTTCAAGATTTCTTTCCAAATATCTACTATTGCAATGTGCCTTTCCCCCAACTTTCAATTAATTTACTCAGAAAAATCTTTACTGAACACCTACTACAAGTGAGTTACTATTCTGCATGCTAGAGATATAGCAGTGAATAAAAAAGAGCAAAAATCTCATACCATGGAACTTGCATTCTAATATGAAAGGCAGACAATAAGCAATTAAGGAAACAAAGTTTGTCAAGTAGAGGTAGGAACCATGGAGAAAAAAAAAATAATAGCAGAGCAAGTGGGCAAAACTTAATAGAGAAGCCATGCCTCTTTGTATGGTAATCATCTGTGTTTATGTCAGCAACATCATGGGTAAACTGTAATAAAAAGTCTGACTCAATCTTTTGTTGTTTGACTGCTGATAGCTTTAAGCCTCTCACCCCTTCTTCCCCTCTGCTCCACATCTGGGCAAGCTGATAAGAAAGCACATTCTTTGCTTTGGCACCAGTGGGAGTTTCAAATCATGCAGGCCCCTACCAGCGCACAGAAATCCCATCCCTTAACCATCATAGAAACCCTGGCCTGTCTCCTTTCCCTGCTCCTGTAAGTCCCCCTTTTGGACAAGCTTGAGAGGATTGTTCTCTCACCAGACAGCTCTTATTACCCTTTGTGTGTGATGTCATCAGCCTTGACATCAAACTTTCGGTAAGGGCCCATACGATTTTACCGAACAATGGCAACACTGGCAGACACGGATAAGGTGAAATAGGAGCCAAGGTCCAGAAGCATGAGGTATCCTGGTGTTTGGGTGAACTAAGCATTCAGTCTTAGTGGAATAAATATTATAAAGTATAAAGTGGTAGAAGATGAGACTAGAAGGAGGGCATAGAATGCATGACTAATGTATGACAGACTTCCTGGTGAGCATCTTGGCCCATATAGCAGGGTTGATGGGAACATAGGATTTGGAGTGAGAAAATCCCAGAATGGAACCGAGGTAAGTGGGAGACACAACTAATCTCACTGAGACTCAGTTTGTCTCTAACAGGTAACAGTGCATCCAAGCTGTTCATGATGTTCTTTCTCCACAATACTATCAGAATGGTGTTCCAAAATGCACAGATTTTATGCAAATCCCTGTAAAGGATTTGCATACTTCTCATAGCTTTCAGGAAAATATTCAAGCCTCATCTATACCCTATCCGATTATCCAACCCTATTTCTTCCTGACACCTGATCTATTGACCTGAGTCATAATAAACCATTCGAACAGGCTGGACTGTGCCATCTTCTCTCACACAATCAGCATCTGTGCACCAGCCAATCCTTTGTCTGGGATCACCTGCTTTAATATCTAAAAATGCTCTTATTTGACCTTGAAGTCACAGCTACGGTGAGCCTTTTTTTTTTCTTTAATTCTTAGAGCACTCCATTCTCAGTCTGAGCTGCTCCTTCTTTATTCTGATGCATGACTTTTCATCATATTGCTTTTCATACTGTGTTATAATGGATCAACTTGTCCTAAGAAATAACTATCTTATTTTAAAAACTATGTAGTTTTTATTTCTCTCTATTCCCAGTGGCTGAAATATAATAAGTGGTAAATAAAGTTTTGATAAATGAATGAATGGATGAATAAACAATTCTGAAGTTACAGAATCAGATTTTGTTAGCAACAGGATGTGAAAAATGAAAGACACATAGAAAAGGCTTTTCTTTTGAGCGTTCCAGAGTGAAGCAGGCCAGGAATCAGCTCATACGACATTCTATTTTAGTCATATCAGATAGAGTAGTTGGAAATTCAGGGCTTCGGCTCAAAGATGGGGTCAGATACATACATGTGGCTTTGAGAATCAAGGATCTATGTGTATTTGGCATTTTAGGAATTAACCAAGAAAATCTGCATGGAAGATAGAATGTAAGCCATAGGAAATGTAGATACTAATATAAAAATAAAGAGTAGCCAGTAATATGCCTGAGAAGAAATAGTATTATGTGTGATTATTAATGTATCATTTGTTTCTTCATCAAATTATTAAGAGGGCTCCCAGTGTCTGGACGAGGTTAGGCACAGAGTGGAATACACAGTAAATATTTGAAAAATGAGTAAGTTTCCAGTAAGGTGAGAGAAGAACCAAGAGATCATGTGGGTGTAGGAACCAAGTTTTATATGTTGAGAAAGTTATCCATTTTTATGGTAAAATTCGTTGGTAGTGATGCTTGAATAGTACACACAAAACCTAAATCATTTTAATGTGAAATTTATAATAAACTAGTTTCTTTGTCTATTTGGCATTACCCAATTAATACAAGTGATTTCCCCCCCTCTTCTCCAATAACTAAGGTTAGTTTAGTAGTTTTGGCTCTCTTTTTCCTCTGGCCCTCAATTTTATTAATAATTGTACCTCATTATTTATATGAAGTTATTCTCTATTTTTAAAAAAGATTTATTTATTGATTTATTGATTTATTTGAGACAGAGCAAAGCAAGAGAGAAGGGGGGACTGGTAGGAAGTGAAGGGGTAGAAAGAGAAGGATAAGCAGGCTCTATCTCAGGACCCTGGGATCATGACCTGAGCCAAAGGCAGATGCTTAACTGACTGAGCCACCCAGGTGTCCTTATTTTCTAATTTTTTAAAATTTATATTCTGTATTAAGATACAAGATTAAGATTAAGATTAATTAAGATATTGGTGATTCAAATGGAGCATATTTATTGCATTTAAGCTGTATTCAACAAACAATAAAACATTAACATTTGCTTACTAAACAATCTCTGAGAAACTCTTAAAACTATACTTCTCACTATTCCAATAGGTGTCTTAGCGTTTGTTTATTTAGTTAGTTTTTTTTTTTTTTTTTTTTTTTTTTTTTAAATTTTTATTTATTTATGATAGTCACAGAGAGAGAGAGAGAGGCGCAGAGACACAGGCAGAGGGAGAAGCAGGCTCCATGCACCGGGAGCCCGATGTGGGATTCGATCCCGGGTCTCCAGGATCGCGCCCTGGGCCAAAGGCAGGCGCCAAACCGCTGCGCCACCCAGGGATCCCTAGTTAGTTTTTTTTTTTTTTAAGTGGCATTACACAATCTTTCGAAATAGGTATAATTTTACTCTTCTCATGCATTTTATTTTATTTTATTTTTTTAAAGATTTATTTATTTATTCATGACAGACTCAGACTGAGAGAGGCAGAGACATAGGCAGAGGGAGAAGCAGGCTCCTCACAGGGAGCCTGATGTGGGATTTGGTCCTGGATCCCAGGATCATGACCTGAGCCAAAGGCAGACGCTAACCACTGACCCACCCAGGTATCCCATTCTTAAGCATTTTAAATTTCTATGAACATGGTTACTGTTATGAACTGAATGTTTGTGTTTCCCCCAAAATTTGTATGTTGAAACCCTGCTCCCTAGTGTGATAGTAATATGAGGCAGAGCCTTTAGGAGGTAATTAGGATTAAATGTAGTGAAGAGGCCTCTCTCCTAATGAATAAGATTTGCACCCATAGAAAAATCATAAGAAAGTCTGCTTTTGGGACTCTTAGCTGTGTGTGGGTCCAATGAGAACACAGCCATCTACACCAGATATGTTAGTGCCTTGATTTTTGACTTCTCATCCTTCAGAAATTTGAGAGATAAATATTTGTTGAATACAGCTTAAATGCAATAAATATGCTGCATTTGAATCACCAATGACTAAGATACAGAATATAAATTTAAAAAAATAGAAAATAAGGGCACCTGGGTGGCTCAGTCAGTTAAGCATCTGCCTTTGGCTCAGGTCATGATCCCAGGGTCCTGGGATAGACCCCACCTCAACCTCCCTGCTCAGCAGGGAGCCTGCTTATCCCTCTCTTTCTGCCCCTCCACCCCCTACCAGCCGCCCCCCTTCTCTCTTGCTTTGCTCTGTCTTAAATAAATAAATAAATAAATAAATAAATAAATAAATAAATATTTGTTGTTTAAGCCACTCAGTCTCTGGTAATTTGATTTTTTTTTAAGATTTTATTTTATTTATTCATAGAGACAGAGAGAGAGGGAGGCAGAGACACAGGCAGAGGGAGAAGCAGGCACCACACAGAGAGCCTGACGTGGGACTCGATACCGGGTCTCCAGGATCACGCCCTGAGCTGCAGGAAGCCCTAAACCGCTGCGCCACCAGGGCTGCCTGGTAATTTGTTATTATAGCCTGAACTAAGACAGTTACCTAATACATACTTGTAGCCAGTATATGCCCTTTTCAGATAAGGTTATTAGCCATCAGTTCATCAGGATACATTTGAGTTCATTACAACAAACAAATAAATGAAAACAGCACTAAATCAGCATGATAAATTATTTTAACCTACATATATTTCAGTAAACACCTGGCAATTTATTCAAGCATCCAGTGTTTTGATAAATGGATTTATTTGACCAGGCATTGACAATCTTATTTTAATATATAGTTTAAAACATAATCCTCCTACCGTTTAGTTATTCAGTTTCCTACATAGAAATACATTATTATACATAAGTCTGAAATTTTGTCACTGGAAACAGTTTTTTTTTCTGTCAGAATGAGGAAAAAATTGAAGGATAGCCAACATTTATTTTACTGACATTTTAATAGTTAAATTAAATAAAATAGAAACATTTAATAGTTATAATTTTTAGTGGGTAAATAAACTAGTAAATTTTAGCCAACATTTACTTTATCATCATAAATTTCAATGAAGGATGCTTTAATTAATTAATAAAAGTCATTTTCTTCTTGAGTGTTTGTTTTGTGCTAGGAGGAATATGAAGAATTTATAATATTTGATCTCTTTAAAGCCTCACAATTGTCCCTTAAGGAAAGAATTGTTATCATTTTTCTGGTGAGGGACTTGACGCCTAGAAAATTAAACATGCCTGTTTTCTCATGATGGAACTGGGATGTGTACAAAGTTCAGTAGGTACAGGCATTGTTTCCGTTGGTTATTTGAATGTTTGTTTTAACTTTAGGTTAACATACCTGTCTTAAAAGCTGATCCTGACACAAGGATTTGATGGTTAGTAGATTATCTGAGTAGTGCGCTGCAATATGACCCATAGACCTAGAGAGCAATGCTTTTGTCCAGGCTGTACCTCAGGGTCTCTTGTGCTTTGGAATGCTTTTCTCATTTTTTCTCAGTCACCCTCTGGTGGCTGGCAGTAGCCTGGGACAGTGGTGCCATATGGGCAGAGTGCCATCCATAGGTGCAGACTGCTTGGTGGCTGAAAATGCCTTTCTTGGACTTCCAGGTCTTGTTGGCACTGGCAGTTTACTGTTCTGATGGTGTGTACTGAATCCAATGTGATTTCAATTGTGAATCACATGGGATATAGTCCCTGTTTTTCCTTTTGGAGAGTTTTCCAACTTTTTACTCCACACGTGGGATTGGTCAGATGTGAGGTACTCTGTGACTCCCCCATATAGTTGTCCCAGGACTCTGGATCCAGGAGGACAGCCTGGTGAATGGACTGATCCTGCTGACCAACATGGTATTTCCTTCCTGCTATGGACTGAGATTGGATGGCCAAAATAGTGATGACATGCTGGTTTTCAGTGACTCTCACTTACGTAGGACACAGGTTGAGTTCAGGACTCTGGTTACCCATACTCCACTGTTAACTCTTGAGCTCACTTATCAGCTGTCACTTGAAGGTGCTCTGAGCATGATGTCACTTCCATCTGTAACTTTTAAGGTTGGTGGGGATCCAATAAATATATTTACCATGTGAACCCTTCGCTGTGGGCACCCAGAAGAGTGATAGCACTTCCTCTTTAAGTTTCTTGCCATGTGTCAGGCAATTCTTCAGGACTGGCTGCACCTGTCTCTTTTGGGGACTTTAAAGATATTTCAGCCAAATGGGCCTTTTCAGTTAATCCTTTCTTTATCTTCCAGGCAATGTGGTGATGTTATCCTCTCTCTGATCAGTCTTAAACTATGCCGAACTAGGAATGGATATTCTTTCATGAATGGGACAACTCTTCTTGACCCATTCATGGGCCCCTTGCCTATCCTTCCCTGTGGTAGCAGTATGTGGAAGGCACAGGAGTGAGCAAATGTAAGCTCGAGAACAAGAGAGATCTTCTTCAGTTTCATTAAGTCCTGTCTATTCAATTCTCAGAACAGTACCTGACACATGGTAGTAGTTTAACAAATATTCATTGAATAAACAAACTAATGAATCTTACTTGACTTGTCTTCCATGTAAGTTAATCCCAGTTCATGAAATAGTTTCTCTCCTGTCCTCTGGTACATTTATCCCTTTATGTTTTGTTCTTTGTACCACTCAAATGTTAGTTTGTCCCTGGTTCCATTCTTCATTTCTTAGTCTAGATACTCTCTTTAAATGGACTCACTTCCTTGTCTGTCTACATTACTCAGCATCTATAAGATGACAACTATGAAATGTGTTTTTCTAACTTAAAACTTCCTTCTAATATGCAGATAGTGGGACACATGGGTGGCTCAGTGGTTGAGCATCTGCCTTTGGCTCAGGTCGTGATCCTGGGGTCCTGGGATCGAGTCCTGCATCAGACTCTCTGCAGGAAGTCTGCTTCTTCCTCAGCCTATGTCTCTGCCTCTCTCTCTGTGTCTCTCATGAATAAATAAAATCTTGAAAAAATAATATGCAGATAGTATATATTGGATATCTTCACCCAGATATCACACAATATGTCATCTCAACACATCTAAACTCAACTCATTATATTCCTCCCCATAATTGCTAATTTTCCTGTGGTCCTTTACTCAAATATCTAGTCAACAAAACCTTTTACCTATAAATAAACAAGAGACATTACAGCATATGTCATCAATAGACTAAAAGTAAGATTAAGGAATATGCTATGAAAAAATTCTAATAATAAAAAAAAAGTCTTCTGACTATTATAAAGAAAGAAGTGGACTTGTCAGGTACAACATTTTACTCTTGTACCTGGCTCTAAATTTGAGCTGAGAATTTGAAAAGGATAACAAAAGGCAAGATTCAAAGTGAAGTGTCCAATGGAAGGAAGACCAATAATTCAGGGCTACTGAATTCATTTCATTGTGTGATATAATTCGTTCTTTTCTCCTTTTATCTCAGAATTATATTTTCACAGTCCAGGAACAATTTAAAATACTCAATTGAATTTGATTTGATTCAATTAAACAAATAGTTATCTTCCAGGTACTCTCCTATTGCATGTGAATAATACAGTAATCAAGACAGACATAGCCTTTATGCTCATTGAAAAAGCTAGTAGTAGAGATGATTTAACATTATTTCTGTGAGTTCAAACAATGTAGTCAGCAATCTTCTCTCTCCCTCTTTTATCTATGTTTTCCTTTTTATAATCATTCATGAACTAGTCAATATGGCTAAGAAAAAAGGTGCTCTAACTGCCCAGGTCCGGACCATTTGCTCATGGCTGGAAACTGGAGTTGGCATCAATCCTACACAGATCACATGAATAGAGCATTGGGGAGGGATAGTTTCTGAAAGGAAGAAAGAATATTATCGGGAGTAGGAATACTGTATTGGAAAAGAAAGAACAATATATTGGCTATGTTCTAACACTTCTATGGGTGCCCAGAAACTTCCTTCCCATAAACTTTCCATAAAATCCATTTTAAAAATACTCTCTTTTTAACTAATGTAACTAACTATTCTACATACAGATGAAAACTTACTCATCTTGTCCCCAGAGGAAGACGACACATGCCTGCCCAGTTTCACATCCAGGATGATTAGCATTCCTTTCATTCAATTCCAGATGGAGCTCATCACAGTCCAGTAATCTGTGGAGAAATGATAAATTTTATAAACTCTCACACATCCATAATACAATGGTGTAGGAGAATGGCAGTAAAAGTTGCCATTTGGACTATGGTACAGGAAAAAGAATCACAATGTTCTTTCTGGCAAGCAGAGCAGATTCCTGTCCTGGAAGCGGAGTGAGTTCTGGGGGAGCCAGGTTGGTTGTCTGACCAAGAGTCTGCTCTCATCAGGTGTCCCTTAATTTACTGTCCACATGTAAAATAAATTTGTGGAAGATTTCCTTCAGGGCTGCATCACTTTATTGTATTCTTCCAATTTATTTGGAAGACTGAGGACTTTCAATGATAATCAATCATGCTTGTGACAGATTTAGATTTGCCCTTTGTCTTGAAACATAAGTTCTCAATTAACTTCACTTTGAATTGAAAGACTAGTAGCTTGAATCCTGAAAATTCTCTTTCCATTGGAAGGTATAATCCATGATTGCGGGGATTTTTATTTGTTTTATTCACTATTGCATCACCCACACCAGTAATATTCGTTTGATAAATATGTGTTAATGAGTGAATTAGTCCTTCCTCTCTCTTGTTCTCCAAATTCTATCATTTCTGCTCACTAAATAGCTTTTCGACTTGCTCATTCTCTGTCTCCTTTTTTTATCCTATTCCCATTCACTGTCACCTGCTGTCTGAAATTATTTTTTTATTTTTATTTTTATTTTATTTATTTATTCATGAGAGACACAGAGAAAGAGGCAGAGACACAGGCAGAGGGAGAAGCCTGTTCCTCGCAGGAAGCCTGATGTAGTACTTATTCCCGGGACTCCAGGATCATGCTCTGAGCCAAAGGCAGACCCTCAACCGCTGAGCCACCCAGGCGTCCCCTGCTGTCTGAAATTCTGTTTCAGCCTACTAAATAATCCCTCTTCCACTCCATTCCATTTTGGATACAACAGCAAAGCTGTAGTTTTAAAAGAGGGATCAGATCACGTTGATCCCAAGTTTAAGTCATTTCCGATTGCTTTTAAGATCAAGTTTAAAATTCCTACCATGGCCTATAGTCTGGTCCCTTTTATCCCCTCTGTACCTCTGCCCTCCCATTCCCCTGACTTGTCTCTCTCTCTCTTGTTCTCAAGATTGGAGCCATTCTGAACGTCCTCTGGTTTACTAAATATTCCACAATGTTTCAAATTTGTTCCTTCATTTACTATTCATTCTGTCTAAAATATCTCCTCTGACCTACTCCCATCTCTCCTCCCTTTATTTAGCAAATTCCTAGTTGTTCTACACATCAGGAAGATCTTGACAAGCTTTAAGTTAAATTCCCTTGGTAATGAACCCTTAAACTCAATTTAATAACATGCATCGCTCTTATAATTACTTGCTGAATGTCTGCATAGTGGACATCTTTTGTGTTAGCCTGCGCGCTGCTACTTCTGGTACAGAATCCTCCTTTCCTTTTGGGAGTTGAGTCATCCATTCTACTGACATTTTCATTGCTGGTAGTTCATGCAGGGTGTCCTGCACCCTGTTACTGGGCAGAGCACATGATTCAAACCTGGCCTTGGAATTTCACTTTTCCCTCTACTTCTTAGCTTTATGGCAGAGATAGGCCTCTGCCTTAGGACAATAGGACTAATTTGATCCTCTTCTTCCTAAGATGCTGTGAAAGTTCTATAAAAAAGAGACAATGATTATTATTATTTTTGAATAAGAGGTTTTGGGGGGAGGAATTTGAGAGATTCTTGGGTCCCACAAAAGGGAACAGTATGCTTCTAAAATATATTCAAATCTTTGAAATTTTAAGGCAGCAATACTGTTTCATTTTTAATTGACTCCTCTTTTTAGCTTCGACTTGATAAAGTTTTAGGAAATAATTAGATCCCATCTTCTTGCAGCATCCTCTTGAATTTAAATTCTTAGGATACAAAGTGGTGCTGAACAAATAATAATTACTTAGTACATATTTTTAAATTAAGAAAAACCAAATGAGTGAACAGTTCAGCGTGTTTTTCTTTTTTATAGTTTCTTATATACAGAGCAAGAAAACTCATTTTAGAGATTATTTTTCCATTCAGACCACATGGGGATATTTTTGTTAAGATCCTAAAAAATATATCCACCATAGGGAAAGATTAGAGTATTGTGGGATATGAGAAGTATCCATTTAACTGTTTTAATCACTATCTTTATTTTCCAGGCTAGAACATATTAATGATAGATTTTGTAGAATGGATATGAGAAGCTAGGTGATTTTAGAGTCATCATTAATTTCATGGTTTCTCATTTATCACAGTAAGTCTGTTATATCCCATTTTCCATATTCTGTCATAAATGCCAGTTCACTTAATCAATTTTGCTACTATGTAAAAATCTGATTCTATCACAGATATCTGTAACTTCTATTCAAATATTAGGTTGCATAGTATCTTTGAAATATATAGCGCATAGGCCAAAAGAGGAAGGAATGCCTAGAAATCCATTTCTAAAGCTCCTTTTCAAACACACAGGAATATATTCACATAGAAAAAAAATAAGATTCTATAACCACTCTAAAAATATAAATGACAATTAAATAGTTGTCAAAATCAAAGATGTTTTTAAAACAATTACATCACTGAGTGGAATAGATTTTGAAAGTATCATCGATGTTTTCTGCATGTTCCATTTCTCAAAAAAATCATACAAATAACATTATTCACTAGTAATCTTAAGATCTTGTCTAAAATAGTACTTATGCTGCTCAAGAAACAAGGGAACCATATCCTCCACAACTTTCCTTGGCCTTTTCTTCTTGGTCAAACAAATATAATTTAGAGATACTCTAATCCGTACAAGTACTAAAGAAAATTCCTCATTGTCACATTTTAAGAAAGTTACAAACTCTCCAAATTATTCTCATCTTCAGAAAGAATAGAGATAGAAAATTATCCCCATAGAATCATTTGGTTTAATAAATCATCTAATATCTCAGATATGACAGATATCATCTGTTTATACCATCCCTAGCTTTTTATGCTCTTCTAGAATTCTGAAACCTACCTTTCCAAGACTCACTTGTAGGCAGAATTTTGGTTTAGGTTACACTAATTGAGAGACATTGGAAGGTATGAAAGAAGTATTATGCTTCTGGAGTAGTAGTAGATAGAACCAAAAGAAAACCTCAGATGCAAGGTATAGAGGTTTATAGTTGTGATCCTATGCCTCTGCTTTGATGCTCATGTAGCTGAGATTTCTGATACTGAGATTCTAGTGCTTACTGATTTCATTAAGGCCAACAGTGATTCTCAGTGTCCACCTTCTAGTGCTACCAATGGCTCTGGAAGCGTATACTTCCCTGCATTGAATACCTATTTGTTAAATGCCTAGAGTCATGTTTCCTTGTATGAACTTCTCTAATGTGTATGCATGTGTATGTGTGTGTGTGTGTACATTTTTATACATCTGTCCATATGTGTACATGCACAGACTAGAGTGAAGATATTGGATAAAAAGCCAATATTTGAGCCAATCAGGCTGAGAGTACCAGTGAATAATGAGGCCATTAAATGCCCCTGGAAGGGAACAGAGAGAGATTGTTCCCTGGGAGCAGAGAGAGATTGGCCCAATCAGTACTTGTGATAAGATGGTATGTGCCATGCACTCTTCTTTAGGTGCTAACATAGCTGCTTAATTGCTAAATTAAGTAAATTGCTTAATTGATTTGATGCTCACAAAATGTATTGAATAAAAATAAATGCGTGTTTATAAATAATCTACAGCTTTTTTGGTTACGTCTTTCAACATCCCGAACTGTCTTTGACATAACCTTGTTGAAGATTTGATTTTTAGTGTGAGCACTTGAACATACCTATTGGAACTTAGCACAAATACAGTGTATATATGCATAAAAAAAACAACAAAGGGATAATACTGATGAAAAAATGTATAAATTATCAATGCAGTGTGATCATATCAAATTATTCTGAATTGAAAGAAATAATTTCAAAATAATATTGCCTCTGTTGGGGCACCTGGATGGCTCAGTGGTGGCAGTGTCTGCCTTTGGCTCAGGTCATGATCTTGGGGGTCCTGGGATCGAGTGCTGCACTGGGCTCCTTGCATGTAGTCTGCTTCTCCCTCTGCCTATGTGTCTCTGCCTCTCTCTGTGTCTCTCATGAATAAATAAGTAAAATCTTTAAAAATAAAAAAATAATAATGTCTCTGCAGTAAAAACATAGATTTATTTTTTATTCTTTTAATATTCTATATGATCCAAAAAACCTAGAGAGTTTTCAGTTCCATTTCAATTTAAAATATTGTAAGATTGTGTACATGAAATGCCTATTTCATATCTAATTGCAGTAACACTTTCACAATTTAAGTATATTTAATAAATGTCTTTGACGCAGTTCTAAGATTCCATAATGATAGGTTGTGTTATAATGCAAAATGTGCCAAAGTCAAGCATAGAATAAGACTTGCAGTTATTGTGTTATGCCATTGTTACAGGGTTAGGCTTGACTTAAGAAAATTTGAATAGCATAAAGAAAGAGTTAAGTGAAATATTATATATGGGCAAACATGACATATAACTGTAGTAAAAACATATTAAGGTTGCCAATGTGAATACCAGACTACAGTATTAAACGCATATATTAAAATAGAGCTAAAAAGGCAATAGGGTAATGTCTACTTTACAGAGTAATTTCAAATGCCGGTTCATTAATTAAGCTTTTTGATGCATCTGTTATTTTAATAAAAGTAATTGCTTTAATAAGTATGAGTAACTATGAGTCTTTAGGAGAGAATTTAATTTTCATAAGCATCTTTAAAATCAGGTTATCAGTTTCATAGTCAAGAACTAAAATTAGCTACAAGTTTACCTATGGACACCCATGATCAGGGCATGTAAGCTACTTTAAACCTAGAGATTGCAATTTTTAAATAAGAAAGGAATTATAAAGCTTTAAAATTTATAATTTAGAAAGCTGCTCTTTCTTATTAATATCCTATATCATATTTGATTTTTGTTTGCTTATGAGTGAACTTTAAGTACTAGGTAATCTGAAACCAAACTTCTTGTAGTTTGGAATCAGCTTTTCTGGCAGATTCAAGCAACATGCAGTCCCTTATGAATGAAGAATAGAGTATGAGTTTGCTAGGGCTGCCATAACAAACTGCCACTTACTGGGTGGCTTAAACCACAGGTACTCATTTTCTCACAGCTCTGGAGACTAGAAGTCCAAAATCCAGGTGTCAGCAGGTCTATTTTCTTCTGTGGCCTCTCTCATTGGCTTGCAGACAGCCACTTTCTGGCTGCAGTGTCCTATCAAGGTCTTTCCTCCTTGTGTATCCTAATACCCCCTTTCTATGAGAACACCAGTCAGATTGCATTAGGGCCCACCCTAATGGTTTCATTTAAAGTTAATTACCTCTTTAAAGGACTTATCTCCAGTTACAGCAGCATTCTAACATACTAGAGGGTTAGGACTAACATATAGATTGTGGGGTGATACAATTCTGTCAATAATAAATAGGGAGCACTGCATGATCAGATATGCCTATCTCAACTTATTTCTATTTCTGGATTTTTAATAGAGCTTCAACAAAAACTTGAAGACAAAAACAAAGGATCCTATGGATACATATCTGGATATACACTAAAATAGTTAACCTTGAATATAAGCAGATCTCATATGCTTTATTCAAGTATGGTCCTTATATTACCATCAATACTTTATTAGTAAAAATTAACAGTGAAGGTTGATTCACTTACATCAGACTCAGAGTTATCTTCTTGTCCCTCACTGTTCACAAAATATTATTTTATCTTTTACAAATACTATATTTTCTTTTACAAATTTAAAGTATTAGTTTCTAGAACTTCATATTTTAGAGGTTTCTGTGGTGCTCAGATTCCTACCTTCATTTGTTTTTTTTTCATCACTATAGGATAAGGGATTTCTATTTTAATTAGCAAGACATGCTGCTATAGCTGATGTCGATCCTTCTAATGCTGTTTTTCCACCTGTGTAATTATGATAATAACAAAGCTGTTCAGTGCATTATTCTCCCCTCTTTTCTGTCAAAGGATAAGGCTACCATTGATCTATGTTTTGGGGATAGTCTTATGCTTTTGCTGGGAAACACTAGCTTTTAAATGCACTAATTAGGGCAGCCCCAGTGGTCCAGCAGTTTAGCACTGCTTTCAGCTCAGGGTGTGATCCTGGAGACCCAGGATCGAGTTCCATGTCGGGCTCTCTGCATGGAGCCTGCTTCTCCCTCTGCCTGTGTTTCTGCCTCCCCCCCCCCCCCGCCCCTCTTTCTGCGTCTCTCATGAATAAATAAATAAATCTTTAAAAAATTAAAAAATAAAATAAGTGCACTAATTAGAGCTGTCCTCACCAGTTAAAAAAGATAAAATGAAAAACTCTTTGTTGTTTTTAACATTTAGTTATTCATAGTATTTCAATGGCTACTATGTGGTAAGTCAAAAATTAACATATAGTATAATCAATTTTTAGTTTTTGTTATTGCCTCAGTAGTCATGGCCCACAGAACTCCTGGGATAATAAAATGAAGAATGAAACCCAGCCATCTCAAAGAAATTGAGAAGAATTGACTAGCTTCTTGGAGATCACCAGCATGGTAGACCTAAACTACATAGAATTGCATTTAGGGTACTTTTTTTTTTAAATTTTCATTTAAATTTCAGTTAGCTAACAAACAGCATAATATTAATTTCAGGTGTAGAATTCAGTGACTCATCACATATAGCATTTAGGGTGCTTTTTGACAGAAATACACAATTTCTGCTGGAAGGTTTAGTTGAGTAATTCCAATTTCTCTGGTCTGCATAAGAAAGCATTTCCATTGGTCTTTTGCTACTCTTCTCCCCGCTCCAAGTTGTGGGGGAGTGAGTTAATTCATTCAAAAGTACCAGCCATTGGTTTGCATTTCTCAAGTGGATGGAGAAAATTTCAGCCTCATATGAAAGAGATCTATCTCTATGTATGTCCTTGCACATTTATCCTGAATAGATGTGAGTTGGTGATCTGGGTTGAGATAACTTTGCTGGAAAGTCCAACACTCCCTCAGATGAGCTGTTCAAGTTCTAGATCTGTGGACTAGCGCATGGAATTCTTACACTGAGGTGTGGTCTACACTAGCTGTCAGGAATAAAGCTAACATTCCTTTCTCTTTGGGTTGATGCCATCAGCTTCTTTATTTGGTTCAGAACTTGAGGGATGCCATGTATTAAATCTCTCAAACCTCAACTCTTTTAAAACCATATTCCCCTTGGAAACATTTTTATCAACATTTTTCCATCAACACAACAGCTCAAACCATATTCATGAAGAGTGCGAGGTATAGTGACTACTGGGGAGGAGTTATCTGAAGAAAGAGGGGAAGCGGAAGCAATTAGTTATATACAACATTTATTTCCAGTTCAGAAATATTGTTCCTGAGGGGTTCTAACCAATCAGTTTAACAACTTGCTTTCTTGGTTTCTGGTGATCCAGAGACTGCTGAGATCATTAAGAGAAGTTTGTGATGGAAATGGTCGTTCTCAATATCTTAATAGAAAGGCATGACTTAGGCTAACATATCCTGAATGAAGTTATCACTTTAAAAAACTGCATAAATCTACCGATTATATAAAAGACAAAAGGTAAAAGTAAACATACTGCGAGAAAAGTTTATGAAATTATCACCAAATCCATCCATCCTTAGGAAAGTCATGATATTAGTGAACCTGGAATGCTATTTAACATGGAGACACCAGTGGCCAAGGCAGAGTAAGTGTTAATCTTTTTTAACTGGATGAATATAATTACCTTAACTCTACTTGAACACTTGCTATTTAAGCCTATCTTAATAGTCTCAATTTCCTACACTTATTCATAAATTTAATTCTGTCCTGAAATTTCTCTACTGAGTATGGTTCCGGTACATGGAAAGTGCTCCATAAAAGTTGAAACAAAGGAAAGGAAGGGGCAGGAAAGAGAGAGGAAAGGAAGGAAGTGGAGTAGAAGATTTTTAAATGTATCTCTTTCCTTCACATCTGAGTTCAACACAAAAATTAGTTGAAAAAGTGTATAAACATAAGTGAGAGTTTGAAACCTCTTCAAATGCATACAATTATACTTGTTTGCCCTTAAATTAAACATATTCCACATACTTCAATAATCATTAAATGTAATTTTGAGATCTGGTAGTTTATTACAGCTGAAGAACATGTGAAAAATATTTTAATATTAATTTGCCATATATATTTTCTTCTTCACAGTTTAACATGCTGAAACATCTTAAAGTGAGTATATCTTTTTAAACATCGAAGACAACTGAGTGAGTTTTCATTTTGGCTGTCAATATAATACATATTTCAGCAACACATTAGAAGATCCTTTCTCTGTGAATTATCCCTAGAGATTAAAAATAAAAATACGGTGGCGTAGAAAAGCTGCCAAAGCACATTCTATGACTGTTCCTGGCTCCCACTCTATCTTTTTTCTATCCAAATGAAGCATCTTTCCGCCAGAAAGATACAGGTGTGGAAGCAGATCTTTCAGTCTGTGAACTCTTGGGTTTACATCTGAAGGATGTATCTTATTTTAGAATATGTATTGATGGTTTATATATATAAAAAAAACAGAAGTGGGATGTTCTTATGAAAATGAATAAGAAAGGAAGCAGATGTCACCCTTTTGCATTATAGAAAATGTCAGTGGGATATAGCTGGAATATAGCTACTCAGTTATGCTCAAATATTTGTGATGCAATATTGGGTGCAGCGATCCAGATACACATGTTGAATGTTGAAAATAGATCTTAAATACAATCTGCAAAACCTGCACAATATTATACTAGTTCATAGTTATGTTTGGAAAAATCAATGTTTGTAAGTGACTTGTGTTTTATGTTTTGCCAAGTATAATTAATGTGATGTTATGGTATTTTTGATGAACAGTCTAAAAACATTTTATTCCAGTGAAAAGAAGGGATGATTATAATAGATCCTGGCAGAGGGAATGTGAAAATATTCATATCAGAATCTCAAGATCATTTTAGGCATAGTTGGAAATGTGTTCTTATTGTTAGAAAAATATAGCAATTAAATTGCTCAATAACAAATATCAGATACATTACATGTCATTATTTTTGATTCGATAGTCCTTTCCAATGAATTGCTTTATAAAAAATACGTCTGTCCGGGATCCCTGGGTGGCGCAGCGGTTTAGTGCCTGCCTTTGACCCAGGGCGCGATCCTGGAGACCCGGGATCGAATCCCACGTGGGGCTCCCGGTGCATGGATCCTGCTTCTCCCTCTGCCTGTGTCTCTGCCTCTCTCTCTCTCTCTGTGACTATCATAAATAAATAAAAATTAAAAAAAAATACGTCTGTCCATATATTAAATTCTGCATTACAGGACAAGTGACTGCGATGGGCCAACTATCACAGGAAGCAACATGTGGAATCCAAAATGGTCCATGGGATGAAATGATATCTTTTCTGAATCTTTAAAGATATTTTGCTGGTTCGAAAATAAAGAGAAATAGGGTTTTTCTCTTTCTACTATTTACTCACTGAGGCCATGGACTTTATTTGACATTCAAGTCCCCCCCCCCCCCCGCTTTTGGTTCCAAACTTATATTTTCATTTTTTCTTGAGTACACAATTCTTTTTATCTTTGAGATCTTTGCATTTTCAGTAGTGTGGAGACTGGGTCAGGTATGAACACCTATTAACTATACAATGAAATAAAATATTAGTGTATGTAAATATTACAATGGAGGAACTATAAGAACAGATAGAGGGCAAAATTACTCTTAACTGAGGGAATGAGAAAGCATACAGTGGAAGTAATATTAGAATAGCTTGAAGGAAATTTTTCTTTTGACCATCAACAATGTTGGGAAAATAAGATCTCTGACAGAGGGAAAGAGGCTAAGTAAAGACAGGAAAGCGAAAATCATATTCTAGGTTGAAATAAATTTCTGGTGTTTTTTGGGGTAGGGGGAAAGTGGGAGATTAAATTGAAAACACAAGATCAAGATGGTAGAAGGAGTGCGTTAGATGCCAAAATAAATAGGTTGTCTCAGCAAAAAATAGTGGGGAGAAAAAACTTGTGACTTTCTTTTATTTTAAAGGGAAGTAGCTTAGTAAACTAAAGTCATATTTGTAAAATTGTCAAAGGTATTTATAAAGAATCATGTTTGACCACATATGTCTAGCAATAGTCTATCTAAAAGCCAACTAAATATGTAAAATGTTGATTAAACTTATATTTTAACAATAGTCAGTTGCTCAACTAACCTGTTTATGTTTCTTGTTAAAGTACAATTAAGAAAGAAAAAAGAATTCTTTGCAAGGAAAAGATACAATAGCAGTGTTTTTCTTAAATGTAAATATGTTAAATTATACACACATTTAGAAATGGCACCATCATAAAAGGAATTATGTAATACAGAAGAACAGAATTGAAAGAGTAGAGGGCTTTTAAAGTCCTGCCATTATATAGCTAAGTTAACTTAATTATCTTCATTTATATTATCTGTAAAATACTGATTTCAGTTTCAATGATTCTGTTTTTGAATATACATATTTAAGTAAAGAAACATGTACACCCAAAAGCACCTTTTCTGTTTGTTTTTGCTACAGTTAAATTAGCATTGAAGTCTGCTAATGTAAAATTTTTCACTGAATCTTAAGCATGATATATATCTTCAGTATTTTCAGTTTAAAGTGAAGACAGTTTAGCAAATTTTCATCATTTCAGAGCCTCCTATCCCAAAGACATGAGCTTAAACAATTCATTTTATTCCCTTTAAAGAAAGTCATGTTTAAACTAACAGGTACTTATAGTTTATAAAGCCCCAATATAGCTGTTATACATTTATATGAGCATTTTTTTTAATATTTATTATCTTCAGATATATTTATTAGGATAATTTATTGATATATCCTCATTTCTCTTCCTGAATATGAGCCACATTTTCCTTCCCTACCCCTAGAAGGCTTTTTTTGATTCAATTTGGGGCATTCTGACCCATAGAAATTTTTTCTTGGCATGACTTGTGGTGCTGAAATGGAGAATTTATAGGGCCCTGGGGAAGATTCCCCAAACAAGTTTCTGTTTGGGAGGTGAATTAGTCAGTGGTCCCAAGCAGAAAGAGATGAAAGACAATTCAGGATAATTCCAGCAGGATTAATCGTCGGGGGCTAATCATAAAGGTGTGGGTAAGGGTGCAGGGACACTTGAATGGACAGTGCAGAAGCACAGGGCTGAATAGTGCTTCTCAAACTCTCAGCTCTATTCAGTTTTTACTTTCGGCGTCTGCAATGTTCTTACCCTCTTTATTTCACACTAACTGCGAGAACTCTACCTTACACAGTGTCCTCATTGATTCTGCCTTCAATAAATGGTTATTTGAATTGAACCACATTAATAACACACATAAATCAAAACAGCTTGATTAAAGCCTAACTCACTTGAGGCTTAGTTTAACATATGTAAGATTTTCTTCTAATAGTTGAAAAGATACGACAATATTATTGCTTTATTCTGCTAAAACACAGAGAAAAATGTTGCCTTAGAGGATGTTTAAAGTGACTTTGCACATTTAGCATTCAAACAACCATCATAATATGGAATCTGTCACTGAATCATCAGATATATCCATCATAGATATATAATATACCTTTTAGGGGGAGGCGGTAAAATCTCAGCTATAATATCCCAGGATTACTGTTCCTGGCTAGAAACACTGTTACTTATAAGTACAAAACAGCAGGTTCCGGCCCTCAAACACCGTAAAGAATTTGGCTATTTGTCTAGTGTCGAGGGAAAATTTTCTCATGATTAAATTTTATATTATCTATCTTGATAAAGTAATTCTTTTTGTTTTCAAATGAAATGTCTTCCAAATTTACCGCAGCTCTCATCAGGCATTTACTGTCTGTTCTGCTGTCCATTTAGTGGAGTAGATATGCCCTACACATTTGGTGTTCAAAGTCATCCAATGTCTTTCCAACTATTTAATCTACTTTTATGATTCATTAGCTTTCACTGAAGTCACTTTGCCTCTGCTTTTATTGAAAGATATAACTGGAAATGCTGTTGATATAATTCTGAATGTTTATTTGTATCAACTAATGTTTTGTAACATTCAGTTAATTGATATTGGGTAAATATATGCCTTGATTACATATTTACATTCATTTTCTCATATGAAATAAAATTATTTTTATCCTTAAATAGGCTTTTGTGAAATTGATAATTTGCTCTACATTCGTGCTAAATAAAAGCTCAATGAAATGGGAATTTGATGTAGAACTTGACAAATTCTTTCAGTTTGAGGGCATATGGCATAATCCCATTGCGTGATCTCTCATAAATGCCTGTGTAAATCGTCTGGACTAGTTCAGGCATCCTAGGCATTGGAAGGGAACTGAAAAGTGGTGTAGGTCATCTCTGGTGAAAAAAATTTCCAGGTATAGCAAAATATCTACACTTTATCAACCAAAGAGTTATAGGGTCCCTAATGGCTTTGAAACTTTACCTAAATAATGTTAAGAGAGTTAAAGGAGCTTTTTGGCAGTGGAATCAACAGTCAGGCATAGAGCAAAATGGGGTATGCAGTAATCATAACACAAAAATGGAACAGAGTATAATTTTCTCACTGCTCTCAGTTTCCTTTTTCCAATTAAGATTCACTTTTTTTTTTTTAAGATTCACATTTTATGAAGCATCTTCACATTTTCTTCAGATTCGTGTTGCTGAATATCCTTGTGTTTTCTAGTTCATATCAATTTTTGAATTCTTTTTTTTTTTAGGAAATGATCTCATATCAGCCATTTATTTTTTCTCATATGAAAGGCTTTCTCTCAATTAAAGGAATTACAGGGATGGGGAAAGATTGTTGGAGAAGCACTAAGATCTTCTCACAGCTTTTAAAATCACAATGTGTGGACAGGTGTTTGCTGCACTAATGAGGAAAAAGTGGCCTTGCTCTTGATGTGTGAAAAGCTCTAAGGACAAGATCAGCATACGTGTAGCAATTATCTCTATTTCCCCAGATGTATGGCTAGAGTAGTGGAGGCTTTTGAAACAGGCAATTTCAATGCCAGATACTGAGGAATTACTTCTGACCACAGTGAATGCAATGAAAATGTAACACTCTAAAAAGAGTGTTGACACATTTATTACCTATATCAGAAATGATTGATCATTTGGGATGTTGAAGAAGGGTACTTGGGAAGGATAGCAAGTGTGAAATATTAAAGCACTTGGAACCTGCAACAACGGGTAAAGGCAAACATCAGTATTTATTTCACTGCAGCAGGTGGTTAACAGAAGGTGGTCAGACAAGAAGTGGGAGCCAAAGAATCAAAATGTGTAAAAGGAGTAACCGATTGACATGAGTATCTGAGGGCTCCAGAAATGAGAAACAGGGAGCCAAAGGCAATCAAGGTGAAGGAATGATGCAGGATATGCATGAATGATGGAGGATATACAGGAAAGACTAAGACTGCATATCCTCACAAGACTCAGAAAATGACCTGCCATTTCAGCTCATTTTTACCGAATTCCATAATTGCAACAGTATTACACACCTCCCCATCATTTCCAGTGTTTTACTTTTCTATGACCTGGAATGCTTAAGAAAATTATGGTCTGTATAAATATTCCGAGAATATCATTTTGTGGAAATGATAAGGTTAATAAGGTGGTACGGTCTCCAACTCATTCAAGGGTGTTTTGGTGGATGGGTTGAAGCTATTAACGATTTTTGGATTCCTCTATAAAAAGAGAACATCTAGTTTTCTTTTTCTGTCACTGAAATATTCTTTGGGGATTATTGTTATGGATGCGCCTTTATACTTATGCTACTAATTGCAGGGGGGAGTACGGCCTTTCCAACACCTAAATAAGGGAATTGGATACATTCTATTTTCTGTTACTAATGAGAAAAGAATACTATAGCAATGCATAGTATACCAGACCAATAGTTTACGTGCATTTAGCCTTCAGTTGATATTTAATAAATTAATTGGAATTGTACTCAAGATGGATTAAACACACACACACACACACACACACACACACACATGCCATTCCTGAGAGAATTTTCTTTTTATAAGTCCGGTCCTTTATCAGTAGATGTAAAGCCTACAATTTAAGCTTAGAGAATATACAGTAAACTGCTTCTCCTCTCTTCCTGTCATTCCTACTTAATAGATGGAAAGACTGAAGCCACGAAAGCTAAATAATTCTCTAAATGTCTTACAGTTATTTAGAGTCATAGGCTAAGTTGCTTTCAAGCTAAGTTCATTTTCTATTTTTACTACAATACCTCAGTCAGTATATAAGCAGGAAAAGAATAAATTTGCTTATCATTTCTTACTGTATTTTTTCAAATGGCTTGCAAGTTGATGAAATAATAGCCTTCTCCCCTCTCAAATACGGAAGCGTGTATATTCTAGTTGTTTTAGTTTGAGACATGTTCTATAGTATGATTTAATGGCATTAATTATTTATTAAATGGACATAGTCATGGTTAGCAACAGACATACCATTTCTAAGTCCTTTTGGAAGTGTTTGTTGATAGGTATAGTTTAAGTTTATGGCATTGGAACTCACAGTGTCCTAGACATAAAAGTATCATGAGTTACCTTTTCTGGGGGTTCTGAGGACAGAGATTTGGGAGAGAGAAGTCATGAGAGGTAAATATTTCACAAGAAATGTCTACTACTATGCAAGAGCTAACTTCATTTCCAGAGTACATTCCAATTAAGAAATGACTATTTTTGCCAAAGAAGTTATGAACCCTTTCTCCTAGCTACAGCTCATAGAAGAGGTTTCATGCACAGAGAGAACATGTCCTCCATAGCCATATAGAGCAAGAGGGTGCTGCAGGTGACACAGACAGAGCTTTTTTCTTTCTTTTTTTTACTTTCTTTTTTCATACTGCAGTGGTTCTTAGAGTCCATAAGTAAAGATCAGGAACAATCTGTGGTCAACAATGAAGGCTGAGAGAAGTAAACGTGCTGGAGTCTGGCAGGATCAGAACATAATGGGATCAAAACAGAAGTGGTACAATGCTGTGACCATAATTGCTAGATGAACCTGTTTCTAAAATTCCCAGGGTTTTAAGATGTTGTGATTTTGGTTAGTTAGTCACTTTTAATGTGCTGCATTAGTTTAGAGTATATATATATATTTTTTTAGAGTATATTTAATAACAAAACCAAACAGAGAATTTCAGGCAATCACACTTTTTTATCTCATTCATAAGGATTAAGAGTTAGCATAAGAGTTAGCAGTAGTGTCTTAGTAAAGGGTAACTGGAAGCATATCAAGATCCCCTGAAAATCATTTTTTACTTGTGGCATTTATCTCTGTGACAAATATCTCTATGAATTCATGACGATATGCCCTTGTATTTGTTGAAGATTGACTGCTCTGTGCCTTGTATAGGACTTGACATCTGAGATTCTCTGACACAATGACTTAATGAATGATGAATGGATTCCCTGGGCCAGAGTTAATCTTTCTTAATTAATTTGCAGGTTAAAGAAACCTTTAACGTATTTTTAAGTGTAGATAACTTATTTGGTAAACTCCATTGGTGTTTCTATATTTAGATAAAGGAATACAGAATATGCAATTAAATCTGCATTTCAGATAAAAAATAGTTATAAAAGTGAAAAAATGAAAAAATAAATTATAAAAATATTTTTAGCATAAATATGTTCCAAATATTGTATGTATTATACTTTTAAAATGTTGTTTTATCTAAACTTCAAATTTAAGGAGACATCTTGTATTTTATCTGGCAATCATAACCCTACCTGATTATTAGAGTAAGAATTTTTTTTTTGTAATATTAAAATCAGGAAAGTACAATCTTTTGTGGCCTGCTACCTTTGAAAATAAATATTTCTATCAGAGTTTATTATATGTCTTAGTCCATCACTCAGACATTGAGATGCTTTCATAGATACTTCTAGACTATGGAGGGGTTTTTGCCTTATGCCTTATTATGAATATTTGCTTTTCTCATCCACTGTCTTCTGGTACTTAATATACTATTAATTCTCATATAATTTTATAAAAGAATTTTAATTTTTGTAACAAGACAGGATACCAGGGACTGTTGCATTCAATGTGCCTATTTCCCAAATGAGTATCCTCAACTGCAAAGAAGTAAAGAGATTTACAGTTAGTTTACGGGTCTAGTTAGTGAAAGAGGAGGCTTATTATTTTTTTACTCTATTTCAATGGACTATTCAACTCACTCCAAAAGGTGGTTGACTGAATAAAAAAATACAGTTAGACTGAAAAAAAAAATGTTTTTAAAACTTCAATCAGTCCAATCAGATTCTTATCACATATAAGGAGAAAAAAAGAAACAAAAATGTATCTGGCCTAACCTATGTTCCAGCATATGTATTCCTTATTTAATTCTCTCAAAAATACTGTAAACTAATATTATCCCTATTTTATAAGTTTCTCAAGAGAATGAGAAAGTACCATTTGGGAGTTTTGAGAAATCATCCCCAAAATATATCATTCAAGTCCAGCTTTGTCTACCCCAAAACTGCCCTTTCCTGTCCTCGGAAGCTGGCATTCTAACACATCATCAACCAAGAAAGTGTCAGGTTGTGTGGAGGTATACACTGAACTGAAATTACAGGTATTTGTCTGAATAGTTTCAGATGAAGAAAATATATAGAATTTGGCAGGAAAGACACCAGGAGACATTGTTGCATCAAGAAGACCTCATTTATTTTGAACAAAACAGCACAGCCTTCCCAGACTATTTACACACTGTCCCTACTTCTGTTAGCTTTGGAAGCAGCAAGGATTGTTCGACATATTACTTTTTTAAGTCACCATTTGACCCACAGAGTCACCACCATTTATTTTTTTAAGTCTTTCTTTTGAAGTTCTTTGGTTATGTAAAGAGCAAATAAGATCATGTCACTTCCTGCTTAAAATCTTTTAGGATTTTTGAAGTGTTAGTGAGACAGTCACTTCTTGAGCGTCGACTCTAACCATTTCCCACAGCCCAGACTTGGAGCCTCTGCATTTACTTTTAACCCTATGTCATGGATGGCAAGCGTTGCATTTACTGCACTTGTCTGCCTCCCACACTAAGTTTCATGAGGGCAGATACTTTGCATGCTCATCATTGTGTTTTTAACTTTTTGCACAATCCTAGTGCTTAACAAGTGCTCAAATTAGTCCATTGAATGAATACTAAGAGTGTTCAAGTTAACTTTTTATACATAGACATGTCTATTTTTTAAAACTTCTTTAATGTGTTTCAACTAATAGGGAATAGTACTGTTCAGACTCTGCTTTTAATTCCAGGCTGAGCCTTATAATTATATATATTTTATATGATTATATATATTAATTTATGTTATATATATATAATTTTTCTAAAGTGGTTTCATCCTTGACATGCCTTCTCTCATTTTCCTCTTAGAGTTATTACACATACCTGAGTATAAAAGAGCTATTAATGAAGCATCATAGGGATTAGAGCTTCAAGTAAAATTATTTTACATTTCCTAGAAGTCTCTAAGCTATCTATTTTTAATACCTAGAAAACCCATCTTGGGTCATTTCATTACATAATCACATGAACCATCAATCTTAAATTTGCTTTAGGTGCTTTTACTATTCAGAAATAATCTTAGAATGAGAGGTTGTTTAATGATAAAGTGACACAAAACATATTGCACACATAAAATTAAGTGGAACACTTGAATAAAAATATTAAGTATTCATCTCTTTATGTTATATCCTTGTACAAAAATACCTAATGAATTCAAAGTTAGCATTTTCTTTATAGGCAAGATGTAGGCAAGTAAGATTCAACACTGATGTTGCAGTTGATGGCATTTATCTTTGTTCATGGTTTAGTTTTTCACACACTGCGATATTTAAAAGAATGATACTAAAGGTAATAAGTTAAACTACATATGCCCTTAAAAGAATTGCAATAGCACATCACAGAATTGTGCAACTCAAAACACAATGTGGCAATTTACAATCAGAGTCTAATATTGAATGTGATGGGCCATAAAATACAAATACAAATCTTAGTGGATAAATGTGCAATCTCCTCAGTACTAAATTTCCACTTTGAAAAATTAGTGGCTGTTCAGAAATCTGGTCTTCTTCCAGGAGTGGGAGTTTTCAATTATTAGAGGATAGATCAAATCCTGTGATAATTTAGCATCAGCACATTTCTGATTGAAGGGTCTCTCCCATAAAGCGTCTGACAAGGTCAAGAGGTTTCATTCCGTGCTGTTTATTCACAATTGATTTCTTTCCTCACTTTGCATTTTCAAGCAATTAATATTTTTCCTGTACTAAATGTATTCTACTTCTTGTTTTTTTTCCTTATCAAATTCTCTATTTCATGAGTGAAGAAGTGAGAAAATTAAAAAAAAAAAAAAAAGAAATAAGGGATGAATAAGTCGAAGTAAAAACATAACAAAACAAAACATGTTTCCTGTTTAAGGAAGACACTTTTGTTTCATATATTTGAATTAGATGGGCTACGTTTTTAAAAATTTCTTGTTCAATTTCCTCAGCTCTCATTAAATCAGGTATATACTCTCATTTTTTAATTACCTAAAGACTTTTTGAATTATAACTTTGAAGTGACCTCGAATCATCTTGTCTCTGTGCACTTTTAGAAATCCTTTACAGATAGTGTACCCTTAGACTCCAGCAAACATTAACATCTGGAGGTGAAAGATCTAGCAGATGAAACACCTATGAGAAAAATTACAAGGGAATGTAATTATTTAAGTAATTAATAGAGGATTGGTGGTTTTCACTCTGTCTGTCTTGTGGATGAACAGAGAGATCCAGAGAGAGCAAGAGGGAAAGTGAGAGAATAGAGATAAAGAAAGTGAAAGATAAGTACCCACGATCAAAACACGGAGAAATTTTGATTCGAAAGGAAGTTACATGCAATCTGCTCATCCTTATTTCAATCTGAGGAACTGATGTTTGTTTAGTATGATGAGAAATTTGAGGATCTCAAATCTTTTGTAGATGACAAAAAGTACGTAGGTTATTTTGTTCCAATATTTCCTCCTATGAAGAGAGAATGTTAGAAATAAAGCCTATGTATGAGAATCTCTGTTTATTCTGACATTTTTCTATGAAAAGTCCTGTGATGGACTGGTGGCAGAGCAGATTTATAGATGTTTTAGTTAGTGGAACTGATTTCCATGATTAAAAAAAACCCTAAACATATATTTTCTTTCTAATTAATGTTTTCTTCCAATGCTCCAATGCTGTTATTTCAGGATGGTGATCCGTCTGCATAGCCAATTATTTCATTTGGAATAAAGTACATTTTAAAAAATACTTATGGCAGATTGTTTCTGATGCTTTGCCATACAAGAGCTGGCTCATTTTTATCTTCTCCAACATCTAGGAGTGGTTGGTCTTGACCCCAGATAAATAAGAGGAAATTAATATATCAAGGAAAGCCTTTTGAGCACTTATTTCTGTGTTTCCTTATATATGCCTTTTATCTTAGGTGTCATTGTGTCTCTCACTGAGCCTTGAATTAATACTCTATATCATTTTCATGACTCTCCTGAAGAGTTATTTATCATCTAATGTGCTAGACTAATGAGAGACCTGGTAATAATTCTTCCCATTTTTACAGGGATCCGGATAGAAAACTTCTCCTTCTCAGTGGAATCTATAGACATCACTCAAATCCTTTGCTCCCATTTTCTTAAATTCACCTAGACCAAACATTCCTTCCCCATTCTGAGAATGACTATTCTTTTCACTGTTTTAAATGTTCACTGCTACTTATAAAATATCTATTGTTTATCATGGAAATTGGGTTGAAAAGTGTTGATTGGGAGATAATCCACAATAGGATAAAAAGAAAGAAAACCACACACACACACACACACACACACACACACCAGCATTATTTAGCATAACTACCACCTACTGGATTTATGTACCACGGACATCCCACAGTACTATCAAATCAGTAGTATCATGGTGCTCAAATTAACACTTGTAGGGCTGAGCCAGGTAAAAACACAGCCCAGGGATTCTGGATGCTTTTTCTGGATCCTGCAACTTTAACTACTTCAATAGTCTTTTGCTGAAAAGAGCTTCCCACTTCTTTTTCTCGGGATCTACTCAGTAAAAGAGAGAACACAAAGCATTTTTAAAGAAGAGAGGTGAATGTTGCAGAAAAGAGATAAGCAACTGCACAGAAGGTAGAAAATACTTAGGCAAGCAAATGATTGGATCAATGCCTGGGACTGTGAGGGCCCTGCTGGAGGTTAATATGAATGAGATGCTATGCTCCATTGACTAAGTTTACCTAATTCTTTTACACATCAATATTGCTTTTTATGATGTAGTTGCCTAACTTTGTTGCAATTTGCTATCTAATCTATAATGCTATTATTATCTTCAACAGTGATTGGGAAAGCAGCAGGAGTAGGCTCTGATTAAACCTTAATTATTAGACCACCTTTGCTATATGCACTGTGAGAATATATGATCTCTTCCGTCCCGTATTGCTGCCAGCATCTTACTTCAAAGCAGCAGCTAAAGACACCACATCTATTTTAAAAGCAAATCTGCTCTGTTAGTTTTCATAATGAACTGGAAAATCACAGAGGTTTGTTTGTCCCCTCTTACCTTAGTATCAAAAGAAGCCCTCAGTTAACCACTAACATAGCACACAATGTTATAGAAAATAGAAGCTTCGTAAGTGAAAAATTTTCTGGTTTGTTTATTTTAGGATGTAGCTAAAAGCTTGATTTTGTATTCTGTTGGTTTCTATAGTTAAAAGCTGCATTAATGTGGCTGAAATACTTTGAAGTAAGTAGAGATAAAACAAATCAGCAGGTATTTAAACTGAGGGCTATGAGGTGGAAAAATCACCACTTTCCCTTCAGGTAGAGGCCTGAAGATATATCTTTGTTAATGAGGTTTCATGCTGTCTTACTGGATCCTTAATCATTTAAAATGCAAATCCCAAGAATGAAGTAAGAGCTATCATATATATGAGAAAGTGGCTGATTTTTTTTAATAAATGATTATGCCATCTGCCTCCCTCATCATTCTACTAACTGTGAAATTCCACCTATGAAATTACATGAACTTGTAAACTGTAAACAACACAGCTCAGAAGTCAGCAAATGAAATAACGCTTTCCTTGGATTCCTTGCCTCCTCTCCTCAGTTTGGAGAGATTATTCATATGGTCAGGCACACAGGAAAGTAGAAATTTGCTTTTCTGAACAACTGACATTCTATTACCAATGATTATTATAATATTTTCATCGTTGTGATTTCTGAATGGACAAGAAGGACATTTATAAAGAATTATTTTAAGGTGACCTACTTTAGGTATTTTGAATATTCAAAATAGAGAGCCTAGCCGTGCCTGACAATTTTTTCAGGTAATTCTGTGTGAAATCAGAGATGAGGGAAGAGAACTTTGTGTTTCAGAGTTTTTTTTTTTTTTCAAGGAGAGCTCAGGGTTGACTTACACTCTACTTTCAAAGTCTCCTGCCCACGATATATTTGAGAAGCTTCTCTGTTTCTTTTCTGTCTTGTTTTTTAATTCTCTCCTAGATCAATTCATGCCACAGTTTCTTTCTCTCTTGTCACCTGACTCTCAACAACTACTTTTGGGTCTGTTTTGAGGCTTCACTTACCTCCCTCCTGCCCTCACCTTGAACTCTGGAGCAGCCATCCTTTCAATTCTCATTCTGACCCCAGAAAAGGCTGAGAAGACTGTCTTCACTTTCATTGAAAATCCATTTGTTTTCCTCAATATCACTAACCCACATTCAACAACAAAGCAAAATGATATGAAGCAAAGAAATAAACTAGACAAGAAAACCATTGCTGAAGCTGTGAAAGAAAGAAAGAAGTACTGAGTCTCCACAGGAATATCCCTCTGGATGCTCTAGCTTTGTTATCTGATCACGAAGTGCAATTTCTCTGTCCTTAGAGATGTGCTTTCTTAAGGACTCTATCTTTGGTCTTAGAATCCTAAATCCTTTTGGATTTGTCCTTGATCTATCACATGTCCTTAACATATATTTGAAAAAAATTGAACTATTGAATTTTCTTTTTTTTTTTACTCTGCTTGTCTCAACATGAAATAGTAAGGTTTTTTTTTTTTTTTAAATCTATCATAAGTCAAAATAAGTTAATGAACTCCCTAAAAAAAGATCACTTGTTAGTAACTAATTCTTTTTGGCCAAGTATAGAGCTGTTTTCTAACTCTTTAGAGAATAAAATAGTCAAAAAGGGATTAGGTGGGATACATATTTTTGAATACTAAACAAAATCAAAGAATGGTAAAATTGAGGCTGAATAATGTAGCTACAATTGAGGTCATGAAAGGCCTTGTATTCCAGGATGACTCTGGAGTTCATTTTGATGAAAATGGACACTTATTAAAACATTGGAAATAAGGAAATGTCTATCACATTTGCAATTTTAAAGGATCACTTAAAACTCTGTGGGAGAGAGAGCTGGCAGGAGCTGGGCTGAAGATAGGTTAAGAAGCTATTTGGATCATAATGGTGAGAATAATGACTATGTATGTGTGGCCATAAGTGCCAGTGAGGGGGAAAATATCTTAGGGAAGCAGCTAAAGAGAGGAGAATTTGATTTAACATTCTGAGAATGTAAGTAATAAGATTATGCCTAACTTTTCAAAGATATAAAAAATAAAAGTCTCCAAAATTTCCTATTTACAGTGTTGTCCTGAATATAATGTTCAGCTTCTAAGTCTTACCCTAATGCCTAAATAAGTATTCAATCAAGGCAACGTACAGTGTTTTCCTTTCCCTGGTTTTTAAATCACATTTATATTTGAGTTCAGTATTCTTTGCAAACTGGCTTTCAACATTCTGGGTAATGACAATAAAATAAATCCAACTCCCTCCTAAAGCTATATATTTACGTTATTTCAATGTCCATATCATGCAATATAATTCTGAAAACACTAAAATTATACAAGTAGGTTATTGTGTATGCTTTGATATTATTATTGAAAATCCAGTGTTTCAAGTCATTGTGTAAAGTAATAATCATTTGAGCTTGTGTTTGTGTGTATGTGTGCATGTGTGTGAATGTATTGGAAGTTTATTCTACTTTTGATCAGTGTTCCTGGATTAAAATGGGAAGGTCTGCTTTTTTATTTATTTTTTAGCTTTCAAAAGAGGTATCTAATGTCCTAAAAATTAATGTGATAAATATCTTATAATATTAAAAAATAGTAACCTATTTTAAGTATTTCTAAGAAAAAGAAGATGGAATGAATTAGCACAAATGTACAATTATGTAGTTTATAAAATGCTATTTTAAAGGCTGGTCATGCATTGATTTTTTCATATAATCCCCAATACCATTTTCCCCACTAATATGAAAACTTTGAACTCTGATTCATAATGAAAGCTTGAATTCTACAAAACGGGTTATGTGAAGTAATAAGAAAAAGCCTACATATGAATTATTTCTTAGTTAGAAAATTGCAAAACTGCTTCAAGCTACTTTCTGTAGGATGTCAGGGGAAGGAAAAAGTAGAAAGAGGACTGGATATGAAGTTGTTTTCATGTTTTCAATAAATAGAAATGGTTTCATTTTCTAGCATGATTCACAAATGTATGTATTCAATTAGTAATAACTTACTGTCTACTCAGCATATGTCCTTATGAGAGCACTGTGGGGGCATAAACATAGACAATGTCTCTCCTTGTCAGCTGGCAGCATAGAAGCAGACTCAAAATAATTATTAAACAAGAGAAATTGTCCCATGCCATAAGAGACCCTGAAATATGTATGTCTTTAAAGTTTCGGAGGAAAAACAAGTCACCCTTGGAGAGCTTGATGGGGAAAGAAATCTAAAGGAGGAAAGTAACATTTGAGCTGGTTTGCAAAGAATGAACACAGCCAATAGTGGGATATGGAGAAGAAAAGACATTACAGTTAAATGCACAGCATGTGAAATATGTGTCAGTAGGGGAATATGGGGAGAAATCAGAAATGATGTGATAGCAATACAATACCTTTTCAAATGCTATAAAATTACTAGGATTATGAAAAGGTGGGATAGTTGTAGTAGCAGGGGTGACTCTCAGTGAGAAACTAGTGAATTTAAACTAAAGAAATGGAGGTACACATGGGGAACCATTAAAACTAGTGAAAAGTTGAACACAGGAGTGAAGGAGCTAGGATGAATTTGTGAGAATAAGAAGAGAAATCAGAGAGGTCAAAGATAAGTCAGAAATTTATTATAGTACCTAGATGAGAGGTATTGAGGATCTAAACAGTATTGGTGTTGATGTAAAGTTTTGCTAAGAAAATATCACCTTTTTTGGGGGGGGGGGTTATTTCAGTAGAGTCTAAAACAAAGAAAGCATCCCTTTATATTTTCTGCCGTGAAGAAAAGAACAGAATTGAGAATGCCAAATCTAAAAAAAAAAAAAAAAAAAAAAGAGAGAGAGAGAGAGAGAGAGAGAATGCCAAATCTATAGAGGACCCATATCTTACTGTGCACTGAGAGTTATTAATTCTTATAAATTTTTGCTAGTGAATTCTCTATGCCAACAGGCATCTATGTAATGTACTTATTTTTTTTAAGATTTTATTTATTTATTTATGAGAGACACAGAGAGAGAAGCAGAGACACAGGCAGAGGGAGAAGCAGGCTCCATGCAGGGAGCCCGACGTGGGACTTGATCCCGGGTCTCCAGGATCACGCCCTGAGCCAAAGGCAAAAGCTCAACCACTGAGCCACCCACACATCCCTATAATGTACTTTGTATTGAAATGTCAGGTATCCTATCCTCAGAGGTAAAGTTAAACAAACATGGAAAGACGCAACAATCATTCAATATTTTCAAATTATCCTTGTTATTTAGCATTTTTCATAGGTGACTTGAAATATATTAACTACCAAAATCACCAAATTTGAAGATCACTATTTTCATATCTACCTAAAAGTTTTTAGGTATTGTATTTAAACGAACACAAACTGAGATATTTTCTGAGCCCCGTAATGCTCTCATGGAATAGTCAAAATAAAATTCCTGGAACAGAAATTACATGATACTCTGTGCCTTCTATAACTCACTTCCTATAGACCACAAATATTAAGTATATATATATAAAAAAATTTATTCCAAAGATCTATGCATAGTTATATACCTTATGGAGGCAACTCTTGGGATGTTTACTTTCTATTACTAATGTAAAATTATTCTCATGTATTAAGATATTGTAATTGGCTCTCTCTACTTATTTTACCTGTCTTCTATTTGGAGATGGTATAATGCTTAAAACTATATTTTTAAAGCCCCTTTGCAGCTAGGGTTCTAGATTCAAATTAGTGTTCACCCATTAAATGTGCTTCCAGAAGATTTGGAAGTCAAAGCCAAGAAAGGCCCTCTTTCCTCAACTCTGGCTGCCCTGCTTCCTTAGGAAAGTCATGGTTCTCTTGCAACAGGATCCAGTGCTCATTCTTCAGCTTTCCAGAGTAGTTGCCTCTTAATCTTACTGTTTACTCCATGGGTTATGACTGTGTGTGTCATTTCAGTTTTCTGCTCCAAGTCTTCTCTGGTAGTAGAGACGGCTTGATGGCCCACGCTGGAACAGCCTTGCTTCAGAGTAGGTTAGTTCTGGGTCCTTCTTGGCATAACTCTAGAGTCCCAGCTTCTAAATGATTCTTTTAGCCCCTTTGATAACTTTGTAAACAGCCTAATTCTTACAGTAAATTCTTTTTTCCTTAGGGTGGTTTCTGGTGTTTTTACCTTGAACACTAAATGATATAGCCTTTATTGCATTGAAATGATATCAGTATGATTATCTCCAACTTCATCTCTTGACATTTTCTGAATTTGTAGGAGACAAAAATATTCTTCAAGTGAGCACTATTTGCCTCAGAATAAGTCACTATGGGGTCAGGAAGTGAACGTCACAAGAGTACTTTGTCTGGAACAAGGTTGCAAGATAGTTTTAAGATTACCACTAATTTTTCCAGACATATATTTGTGTGTGGATGGCCATCTTTGTGTGTTCCTTGCTTTTGGGCTCAGAGTTTTCTGTTTTTCGCACTCCTTCCCCGAGTTCCCTTTCACTCCTCTCCTCTTTCCTTTATTACTGTGTTTTCTCATATTTCTATTATTTTCAGTCACTCTTTCCCTCCCTGTCACAATTCTCCTTCACTGTACTCCAATCAGTAATTTCATGGAGCACTGAGATAACAGGTCCTCCTGGCTCAAGGCCTGAAAGAGCTGTCAGAATGACAGATATTCTCTAAATGGATCCTCAGATTTTACTGATTCGCAGGGTGCCAGAATCACTGCCTTCTCTGAAGCTTCTTTCCCTCTAATAGAATAAAATTCTGAGATCGTGTTCAGTCTTTCCAGTGTGTAAAAGAGAGCTTTATATAAACACAGACAAAGATGACAATAATGATTGCTTTAAAGAACAGAGGAAGAAGTAATATAGAAGCAGCTGTCCAGACCTAACTGAACAGTAGAAGCTTCACCAAAGATTTCAGGAGGTGACTGAAATGGTCTTGCCTGCTTACAGAATTCATTGATTAGCTTCAGGAGGGGTAGTCAGGAAACTTTGGCTATTTCCTTGCACTGCTACATAAGACCTATTGTGACACGAAAGAAAGGGATAATGAGGTCAGTGGGGAACCTAACAACATATACTTGTCTGATGAAGAGAACTGCCTCAAAGTTTTCTAATGTGCTTTCTAGGTTACACTATGTTGAGTTAGGAAAAGTACCACGTAGAGGGATCCCTGGGTGGCTCAACGGTTTAGCGCCTGCCTTTGGCCCAGGGCGCAGTCCTGGAGTCCCAAGATCAAGTCCCACATCGGGCTCCCTGCATGGAGCCTGCTTCTCCCTCTGCCTCTGCCTCTCTCTCTCTCTCTATGTCTATCATGAATAAATAAATAAAAATCTTAAAAAAAAAAAAAAAAAGGAAAGGTACCGCGTAAACTCAAGGCTTCTGGAGAAAATCTTCCATATAAATGTTGGCAAGATAATGTGCAAAACTCAGAGTCTTATCCTGCTACTTTTTGCGTGACATATTTTTATTCCCATTACTAACACTTATCATATCACAATTATGATATTAAAAAGACAAGAGAAATAGAAGATAACATGCGATGTGCAACTTAACAATAAACATCCTTGCGAGACAGTAAAAAGGCCTTTTCTGATCTCTTACGTAGTAGTCCAAAATTGGGCTGTTTTTACCAATGTGATCAAGCTAGTACTTGAGGTATGTTCATGATGATTTTAATTCTCTTTTTAATCCGCATGTCAATTATTCAATTATTAATTACAGGTTATATATTTCCTAATAGAAAATCGTTCTATGCATTGGAAAATATTTTCAATTAGAAATAGTATAAAATGTTGGGACAAAAAAAAACTGTGTTATTTATCTTCTGGGTGGACTAACATCTGGCAAACACATGATGGTAACATCCCCTTAGCTCTGGACATCACAGGCAGGTTTAAACCTTTAGCATAAATTCTCTGGAGCAAGAACACAGAGGAAGAAAAAGTTAATGGGATTATTGCATCAAACTGAACATTTTCATTTTCCTTTCTCTTCATTCTTTTCTCTTGTTACCCATAATGAGACACGGGTGTTCCCTGCAATCCTTAAAGCCTTTAGTTTGCAGTCCCCAGAGCTGGTTCAGCCATTTGCCTGTGGGAAGCCTCTGCACCTCCAGCTGGAAATTATCATGCTAATGATAACACTTAGTACTAATTAACCAAGTCCAGTAGCTTTCTTATTTTTCCTTCTTTCAACTGTCTCTGTGATGTTTTCTGGTGAATGAAATTTCTTAAAATTAAGATCTTCTTTTGATATTTTATTGGCAAGCAATAAAGTGTGCCTATTTAAAATATAAAACTCAATAAAGTTCAACATATGTATATAGGGAGAAGCCATCGACAAAAGCAGGATAATTAAGGTATCCATCACCCTATATCTTTGTCATGTCCTTAGTAATTCCCTTCTGTCCATCTTATCCCCAAGCAACCACTGAATTAATTTCTCTCACTGGAGATTAGGTTTTGTTTTGTAGAAATGTATATGAGACTCACAGAACGTGTGTTCTTTAAAAAAAATTTTGTTTTGGTTTGATTGCTTCACTCAGCATAATTATTCAGAGAATTATCCAAGTTGTAGCATGTTTCAAGAACTCATTACTTTTTATTTCTGAGTAGCTTTCTATTGTACTAATATACCAAACTTGGTTTATTTATTCACCTGCTATTGGATGTCCTGGTTATTTCCAGTTTGGGCTAATACAAACAAATCTGCTAGTACTTGACAAGATCGGGGTTTTTAACTCTTAACAATCTTAATTCATGGGTAGTAGTACTGTGGCTTTAATTTTAGCTTTCTAATAACTAATGATGAATATCTTTATATATCTTCTTTGGTGAAGTATCTGTTCAAAACTTATGTCCTTCTTTTTTTTAAAGTTCCTTTTTAAAATAGATTTCTGAGGGTTTTTATATATATTCCTGACTTGCAAATATTTTCTCCCAGTCTGTGGCTTGTTTCTCATTACTTTAACCATATTTTTAGAAAAGTAGACATTTTTAATCAGTGAGCAAGACAAATCGATCTATTTCTTCTTTAAAAGATTGTGCTTTTTGGTGTCATATCTAAAAAATCTTTGCCTAACTTAAAGTCACATAAGTTTTCTTGGATGTTTTTTTTCCTAGAAGTATCACAGTTTGTAATTTTACATTTATGTCAATAGTCACCTTAAAAAAATTTATATAAAATGGTGCATGGATCAGTTAAATTTTGAATATGAACATCCAATTAATTCAAGACATTGTGGAAAGCAATCAAATATGGGATTTTACCAAATGGTGTTTGTGTGTGTGTCAATTGAGATGACCATATGATTTTATTGACTCATTAACCTGGTGAATTATTTAGTTGAATGTTAACCAATCTTGCCTTCCTGAAATTGACCCCACTGGTCATTACAAATTAGTCTTTTTATATGTCCTTGGGTTTGGTTTAGAATTTTTGCATCTGTTTTGACAGTTATTATTCTGTAGGTTTTTTTTTCCTGCAGTAATATATTTTTTCATAGTTTTTATATCAGGGGAATGGTCTCTTTATAAAATGTGTTGCAATATATTCTTTCCCTGTCAACTTTCTGGAAGAGTTTGTATAGAAATTGTGTTATTTTCTTTCTTATAAATGTTTACTAGAATTGGTTTTCTTTGTGGGAAGGTTTTCAACTACAATTTATATTTCCTAATATACGTAGTCCTGTTCAGTTTCTTCATTTCTTCCTGAATGAGATTTGTGTGTTTCAATGATTTTGTGCATTTCTGTTGTTAATTTATTGTCACTTCCTTATTATATCACTTTAATATACATAGAATTTGTAGTGTTATCAATTCTCTAAATCCTGATATTGGTAATTTGTGTCTTCTTTCTCTTTTTCCTGAACAATGTGATTAAAACTTTATCAATTATTGATCTTCTTAATGAATCTTTTGTTTTCATTGATTTTTCCTTTTTCTTTTCAGTTTATATTTCACTGATATTCATTGTAATCTTTATGGTTTCTTTTCCTTTACTCACTTTGGTTTTAATTTTATAGTGTCTTAAGAAGCAACCTGAGGCTAAAATTATTAATACCTCTATTATTTTTTGATATAGTTCTAATTTATTTCATTGCCATAAATTTCTCCATGTATACTGTTTTTAACAGAATCTTATAAATTTCTATATGTTGAGTTTTTACTTTTATTAAGTTCCAAATACTTTCTATTTTCCCTTTTGATTTCTTCTTAAGTAATGGGTTATTTAGAAGTATTTTATCTGATTTGTAAATATTTAGAGATTTTTAAGAGATATCTTCCTGAGATTACTAGCTGATTTAATTTCATTGTTGTCAGAGAATATGTACTATAGGGCTTAAGTCTTCTAAAAGTTTATTGGGACATATTTTATGACTCAGAGCATGGTCCATCTTAATAAATGTTCTATGTGTATTTGAGGAGCACACATATTTTACTGTTGTAGAACAGAGTGTTGTGTAAATGTTGGTCAGGTTAAGTTAGATCCAGTTGGAAAAGTTACAATCTTATCTCTTTGTGTCTCTTATTCCATCAGTTATTGAGAAAAGGGTATTAAAATATCTCATACATTTTGATTTATCTATTTCTCATTGAAGTTCTACCAGTTTTTACTTTAGGTATTTTGAAACCCTGCTATTAAGCACACAAACACTTAAGATTTGTTGTATTCTTGATAAATTGACACATTTATTGTAATGAAAGAGTCCTCTTATTCTGAAATCACCTTTGCTTTATATTAACATAGCCCCTCTACTTTCTTTTAACTTGTATTAGTATATTTTTCCATCCTCTTACATTTAGTCCATTTGTGTCTTTACAGTTAGAGTATATTTCTTTTAAATTATTTTGTTTTTATTGTGCTAAGAACAACCATCTTAACAGTTTTAAGTACATGATACAATATTGCTACCTATAGGCATAATGTGTACAGCAGATCTCCAGAACTTAGCCTCTTTGCAAAACCTACCACTTTATATCTGTTAAATAGCAACCCCCCATTTTCCCTCTCTCAGTGCCTGGAAACCACCATTCTATTACCTTTTCCTCTGAATTTGACTATTTTATATAACTTATAGAGGTGAAAGTATACAGTATCTATCCTCCTGTGTCTAGCTTATTTCACTTGGCATAATGACTTCCAGGTTCACCCATTTTGTCTCACATGGCAGGGCTTCTTTCTTTTTCAAGGTTGAATAATATTCTATTGTGTGCATATGCCATATTTTTAAAAAGATTTTAATTATTTATTTAAGAGAGAGAAAGAGAGAGTGCAAGCAGGGGGAGGGGCAGAGAGCAAAGGAGAAGCAGACTCCCCACTGAGTAGGGAGCCAAATGTGAGCCTCATTGCTGGGACCCAGGGATCATGACCTGAGCCAAAGGCAGACAATAAACTGAGCCACTCAGGCCCTTCCCGCATTTTTAAATCCATTCATCCAACAATGGACATTTAGGTTACTTTCATCTTGGCTATTATGAAAAATAGTGTAGCTATCTCTTAAAATTCTGATTTCAATTATTTTAAGTATATACCCAGAAATGGGATTGCTAGGTCATGTAGTAATTCTATTTTTAATCTTTTGAGAAACTTCCATACTGTTTTCCATAGCAGCCACATATCATTTTACATTCCTACGAATAGTGTACTGGGGTTTCAATTTCTCTCAGTCCTCCAAACACTATCTTTTGCTCTTTGGGTAATAGCCATCTTAAAAGAAGTGAGGTGACATCATTTTGTGATTTTGACTTATATTTCCCTTATGTATAGTGATATTGATTACCTTTTCATATACCTCTTGATTATTTGCATATTTTCTTTGGAGAAATATCTATTTAAGTTTTTTGTCTATTTTTAAATTGGGTCTTTTTTTTTTTTTTTTGGCTGTTGAGTTGTTTGTGTTTCTTATATATTTTGGATTTTAAACCAACTTCAGGTATATGGTCTGCAAATATTTTCTCCCATTCAAAACTTTTTTTAAAAGAAATGGTAAAAGCAATTCTAAAATTCATTTGAAACTGCCAAAGACCCTGAATAGCCAAATATCTTGAGAGATAAAACAAAGCTAGAGGCATCACACTTTTTGATTGTAAAATATATTATAAATCCATAATAATTAAAACAGTCCTTGCTTGTCTTGATTCCAGAATTCTTGATCTTCTTGACTATGTTCCTTGAAATTAAAATATTGTCGGCAATTTTTTTCACATGCAAATTTTTTTTTCTCTTTCTACATATGCTTCCTCTAGTTGGGAGACTCAAATTACAAGTATATTAAACCACTTGAAGTCCCACAGATCACTGATTTCTATTAATTTTTATTTATTTTAAATCTGTTTGCCTTTTCTGTTTCATTTTTAAATACCTTATTGCCCTTTTTATAAGTTCACTAAGCATTTCTTCTGCAATACTTAATATTTAATTAATCACATTCGAGTGTTTTTCTTCTTGCACATTGTGATTGGTATCTATAGAATTTTGGTTTGGGTCCTTTTTATATCTTCCATACTCTACTTAATTTTGTGAATATATGGATAGGGTTACAATAATTATTTTAACGTACCTGTTTGCTAATTCTAACATCTTTATTAGTTCTGGGTAGATTTCAATGGATTGATTTTTTTTATCATAAATGGTATTTCCTCATTTATTTGTCTTATAAATTTTATTGTATAAGACACATTATAATTTTCAGCTTGTTTGGTGCTGAGTTATTTTATATTCCTATACAATTCTTGAGCTTTGTCTGGGATGCTATCAAATTATTTGGAAAGAGTTTGATCTTTTCAGGTCCTGCTTTTAATGTTTATTAGGTGGCATCGGAACAGTCATCTCTCAAGGGTCAGTTATTCCCCACTACTAAAGAGGCAAGACTCCCTGTCCATTACCCCATGCCTCATGTGTCCTGAGGCTTTTCAGTTTATTTGATGGGAACAGACCTTTTCGCAAGCCTGCATGAATACCAAATACTCTTATGTAAAGCCTGTTTGAGTGCTACTTTCCTTAGTACCCTCATATGCTGATCAGTAGTTAGCTAAATACTCAAAAGGGGTCTCTCCAAATTTCTGGAATATTTCTCTGGAATTTTCCCTCTTCGCTATAGTCTTTTCTTGAATAATAGCTCTCTTGGTTTTTCTGCACACTCAACTCTGTCTCCACAACTTAGGGAGGACACTGAAGTCTGTCTGATTACATGCCCCCAGGATCACACCTATAAACCATTTTGGCCTGTATGTTTGAATGGTCACAGGGCTTATATTATTTCTCATGTCCCAGGGTAAAATTAAATTTTAAATTTACCTACAGACCAATAAACTTACCTTAAAACCATTGTTTCATATTGCTTGTCTTTGTTGTTTTAAGCAGAAAGTAAATCTGATCCCATTTACTTCATCATAAATAGAACTTCTACTCATAGGTTTTTGATCTTTGTAATTCTCAAGATCAGAAAGTTTTAGAAACCATGGCATTCTTCTCGCCTCCTCAACATTCTTATATGTTCTAATACATTTTGAACCATGACATACATTTCTGAAGGACCTATTTAACACCAATAGGATGGGTAAAAGTGACTGTCCAGTCTTTAAGCTAACAGGTTCTTTTCCCAATATGACATTTTCATTATTAATTATAATTAATTATTATCGATGCTACTGTAATGACAACATCATCCATCTCATTCAGCATGTCCATAAGCTAGGTCGTCACTGACAACTCTTTTCCTTCATCTTTGTTCTTTTATTACCAAGTTTAGTCAACTTATAATTCTTTTTTGAATTTTTTTTTGAGTCCTCCCAGTATCTACAACCAAAATCTGACACCATCTGTTGGCTGGAATATTACAATCATTTGATAATTGTCTTCTCCTCATCCGTTTGTTGTCCTTCTACTACCTGTTTCTCAAGCTGTGATCAAAGGTAACTTTTTGATACAAAGAATTAATCATATTAGCACCTTGTTTTAAAAGCATTATTGTCTTCTACTCAGGAAAATATTAAAATCCTCAATAAGAGGTATAAAACTCCTATTTTAAAAATTGTAAAACTAAAAAAAAAATAAAATAAAATAAAAATTATAAAACTAACCTAATTTTAATGTTAGTATAAAGACTCAATTTATTAACATGATGTATTTCCTCTTATTACTAATCACAACTGTAATTTTACATTAATTTGTATGATTATTTGATTAATATTTATCTCCTACACAGGCTTATAAACAAAGGATTTGTTTATTTTCCAATTCCTGAAACTTAGCACAGTGTTTGACACATTTTAATAATAACTAAAGATGTGTTGATTGAGTCCTATAACTTATACTTATGCAATATAATATATATGTACTATTAATATCATAATAAAACTATTTTGAATGTTTCACAAAGTACGATGCTAAGTATTTTACATAAAACATCTCATTTTATACTTAAGTTTTCTCAGTGAACTATTATTTAAGCTATATATATATATAAAGAGAAAAAAGATTCAGAGAGGTTAAGGAACTTGCTCAAACAGCCAGTAGAAAGTAAAGTAGAATTTGAACGAAGATTTGTCTAACTCAAAGACATTCAGTCTCTGTTACTATACTGTATTGTCTATCTCTCCTGTAGAAAATCTGAATAAACTAACAATCAGCTTTCACAAATAAAACATGCATCCTTTGCCACAGACTTCTAGCTCATTTCTGGGGAAAGTTCTTATGTGCATTTATTCTGCTATCATCCTGTAGGTAGCAATCCACCTCATTGAAAGATATTTAGAAATCATGTAATGTGGCATTTCTGACAGTTTTTCCAAAGTACAACAAATCACAGTATAATGAGGAAATGATGAGAATGGGGTATCTGATTAACAATGCAAGGCCTGTGCCCAGCTACAAATACATGCAGACTTCCAGAATTTTAAATAGAAGAAGTAAAAAATAACTTGAAATTATTCAATGTCATTGTGGTGTAAGGTTAAGAGATGCTATGACATGTGGTTCTTCCAGATGTGTCACTTATTAAATGAATGACCTTTATATTAACAGAGGTAATATTGCCTTTCCTCATTCATTCACAAAGTTGGGTGTATCAAATGGTAAAAAAGATAATCTTTAGAAAATGTTCCACTGTTGCTGTTGTGCTTTAATTTTTATTGGAACACCCTTAAGAAAATATACATATCACAAACACAGTGTGAGGTCATTAAAAAAAAATCTCTAAATAACTACATCCTATCTTACTAGTAACAACTCTAGTACTTTGCAGAAGTTTCTTCCTGCAAGTTTTTTTTCTGATAAACTGAAGGATTTCTTTAGCCTGCCCATAATGTACTGTTTCTGCCAGGATTACCAGAATTTAAGTATACTCCTGAGATCTGCAAATCTGCAATCTATGACTTCAGGAAATTCTATTTCAAGACATTATTTACCAACTACAATTGTATTTTGGCTTTTTAGTGAACTTCCTTGTTGCCAAAACACACTGCTCAAACCTTGACAAGTCATGGAGCTGAGGCTTGACTGCCTTCCTGCTCCTGTTCTGGAGCAAACCCTGCCATAACTGCCATAATGCAGAAGATTATCCAGGCAGCAGTAGGTTTGAGGTGTCACTTAATTCTCCTCTGGTCTCCTTGCAATACAGGATATGCGACCAATGAAAACAGTGAAATGGAAAATGTTAATAAATGTGCAAGTTTTTGATTTCTTAGAAAGATAGAATATAATAAAGCTAGATTAGAAAACATGGCTTTTACTTGATATTAAAGTGGGACCTCCTACTTCTTATTCCAAAAAGAGTAATGGGTTTGGATTCACTTGCTCAAATGTGCTTATATATTGTAAGACAAGACTGGCTCTGCTGGGCAGGCTGGCCAACTGCATGGCTGATTACATTACTCACCTTGCTTCAGAAGGAAGAGAAGGTACTTGGAGAGGAACGAAATTTGGCAGAATAGGTCATGCCAAGTGTGCTGTGCCACATGGAAGTAAAGAAGTTAAAGTCAGTAAAAGCATATACTGTGCATTCCCTTCTCTGACACATATCGATAGGATTCTTGCCCATTAGTGAAAGGAAGCTCAGTTAGGCTTTCATCAATAACACATAACCTCCATGATGGGGATAGATAAATTAGAAAATTAAAACAAGGATTACCGCCAAATCTTATTTGTGGTTAGAAAATCATCATCCACAGGCCAGGACTGCAAAGTGAGAATATTGAGAGGAGCACAGACATTATCCTCTATACTATTACAGAGTTGATACTTGAGGATTAAGAGAGGAAATTCCTTCTCTTTGACTATATTCACTAAGGGATGTTTCATTGTAAAACTTCCTCGGGGATCTAAAAGTTTATAGCAATAGGAAAACAATTCTTTGCATTCACACACATATACACATAGCTGGGCTGAATTTGGTTCTAGAATCAGGGATACGTTGTGTGTGCCAGAAATAGTCACTGTACTTGACAATTTGAGGTCCAATGTTAAATTAAAAACAATACAGTGTCTAGACTACCCATTTCCTAAACAACCGTACTAACTAGAGTACATTTGTTTTTAAATGGCTTGTGAATCTGTCTTGGACAGGTGTGTGGGGACAATGTGAAGTGGCGTGATTGTATACATCTGCTCTCACAAAAAATCTCTACCTATCTTATACTTAAATAATGAGATACATTGAAATGTTAGTAGCAGCTAACATATTAAACACTGCATTTTGCCCAACAGTCTACAAATGTGTTGGCATTTATAATCTAAACTAATCTTCACAACAAATTTAAGATTTTAAATATAATCCTTATTTGGTGGATGTGTGTGATAGTTAATTTTGGTGCAAATTGACTGGGCTAAGGGATACCTAGATAGTTGGTAAACTATTATATTCAAGGTGTCTGTGAGGGTGTTTATGGAAGAGATTAGCATTTGAATTGGTAGACTGAGGAAAGAAGAGTGCCCTCACCAACACAGGTGGGCATCATCCAATCCATTGAGGATCTGAATTGAACAAGAAAGCAGTGAAAAGGTGAATTTGTTTTTTTGCTTAAGCTGGGACATTCATCTTCTCCTCCCTTAGACATTAGTGCACCATTGGACTCAGATTGAAATTTATAGCTTTAGTTCCCATGGTTCTCAGGCCTTCAGGTTTACACTGGAATTATACACTCCACCAGCATTCTTGGGACTCCAGCTTGCAGATAAATCAAAGGACTTCTCAGCTTTCATAATTGTGTGAATGAATCTCTCATAATAAATCAATCTCTCTCTAATTATATATATATAAAATTAACTATATAATGTACATATATAATATATAACAATATATATACAATAAAGAACTATAATAAGTTCTGTTCTCTGGAGAAGCCTAGTTAATACACTGGAGAAAGTGAAGCTTAGAGAAAACAAAACAAAAAAAAAAACAAAACCAAAACAAAAAAACCTGGCCAGAGTATTATAACTAATAAGTAATGAACTCAGAACTGAAACTCTAGATCCAAGTGCAATAGACACTATTTAGCTTTATCCAGGAACACTGATGCCTTAACTAGGCATGAATGAAACCAATTCCACTTACCAATAATCTCTAATTCTAAATTCCTCACTAACATTTTTTAAAAGGTTCTTTTACAGTTCCAATATTATAAAATAATTATATATATATATATATATATAAACACAGAGCCAACTATAAGTGCACCTAAGTTACTTTGGCCACTCAATGGTTATAGCTGATAAGAAACATGCTTTTGTTTTTTCCCATTCAAAACATATGTTTGGTTTTCTAGTGATGGAAGATTATACATGCCTCTTATTCTTGCTTTAGACCTGGAACTAATTTCAAGGATGTGACAAGTGGATCTCACAGCTTGAAAATTGCTATGTCTGGCATTAGATATAAAAATTTTGAAGAGAATTTATTGCCCAGGAAAACTGTAAAACTTAGACTATTACAAATTAGGTAGAGATGTTAGGAGTAGCAGTAACTTCTCTTATTTAAAAAGAAGAATCACTATTAGGACCTTGTGGGTGTTTTTTTATTATTATTATTTTAAATATTTTCTTTGGAGTTTGAGTCATATCATACTGCCTGGAACAATGTTAGAGTACTTTTCCTTAAATGAAGCATAGGCAAACACTCAGGGGCAAGCTTGGATATCACATATGAAGCGATAAAAAAAATTGGTTTTCAAGTGTACAGTTGACTGCTAGAGAGAACTGTAATAATATGTCAAAGAGGAGAGAGTCCTCATTCCAAGTTAAAAAGTTGTTTAGCGGTGCCTGGGTGGCTCTGTCAGTTAAGCATCTGACTGTTGATTTTGGCTCAGCTCTTGATCTCAGAGTCGTGAGTCTGAGCCCCACATTGGGCTCTGCACTGAGCTTGGAGGACCCTGCTTAATTTTCTGTCTCCTCCCTCTCGCCCTCCCCTCCCCTCTTGTGTATGCACGCACAGGTGCTCTCTCTCTCTCAAAAGAAAAAAAAAAGTAATTTTTTTATACGCGTGGTCATTCCAATAATTTACAAGACTATGGTTATATAGGTAACATTGATTAATGGCTAGCTTGTTCTAAAAGACTAGGAATTAACATAGAATTAAAAAGTGAAAAGATTTAATGGTGGTGTGGCTTCACTTACATGGCTTATTGAGTGCTGGGTTCTATACTAAACACCATCTGAATTAATGCAAGGGAAGCTCTGCTAGCACAAAGTTTGCATATTGCATATTTGTGCTAAAAATGTGACTAATCTACTAGAGCCTTTCTTTGATATGAAAGCCTCTGTTAGTAGTGAACAAACTGAAAAGTCTGAATGGCAGACTTAGAAAAAGCTGACTGAAGGCAGCAAGATAGTTTTTAGCAGAGAAATCACCAATGTTTAAGTCAGAGTTTCGATAGAGACTGAAGCATAAACCTTAGCCTTTGTTTTCCTTCTTTTTTCTTTCTTTTTTTTTCTTTTTAAAGTTTTATTTATTTATTCACAAGAGACACAGAGAGGCAGCGACATAGGCAGAGGGAGAAGCAGGCTCCCTGTGGGAAGACTGGATCCCAGGAAACCTGAGCCAAAGGCAAACACTCCACCAGTGAGCCACCCAGGTGCTCCCAACCTTTGCTTTTTGTTTGTTTGTTTGTTTGTTTGTTTTAGTAGGTGCTCTGCTTTCAGACACAATGACTTATCAAATACTGAAGAGTTAGTCTCCTCAACGACAAACTTTTCTGAATGGTGTGTCAAACTATTGTTGGACGCCCAACCAGCTGTAGGAATTTAGACACTTGAATTCCAGGTAGAGGAAATACCAGAACCAAGGTGAATGCACTTATCCTCTGGATGAGTTGCAGATATTGTTTCAAAAAACTAAATAAAACATAGGACCGATGTAGCTTGAGGCAAAGAGAGAGCCTTGTGAGTGATTCTGTGGAGATTATGAATTAAAAGGACTTAGAAATGATATTTCTACTAAGGAATGATCACTAAACTTGCCTGAGATAAGCATTGGCATTGGCAAACTAACAATTGGATTCCTTAAAAATTTTAATTTCCCTTTTCCTCCATACAAATCTTTGAACATGTAACTTCTTTTTTATTATTATAAGTAATGTTATTCCTGAAGAAGAACACTAGAACATGGTTAATGGAGGACAATTTTTCTCCCGAGGACATTTGGCAATGTCTGGAGATATTTTTGGTTGGCACACCTGAGGAGTGGCTGCTGCTAGGATCTAGTGGGTGAAGAACAAGGTTGGTGCTAAACATTCTGCAGCGTACAGTACAAGCCCCCCCCACAAAAGTGTTATTCAGCCCCAAACACCCATAGTACCTAGGCTGAGAAACTATGCACTAAAGTAAAATTTATAGTATTTACATGTCATTACTGCCATGAGCCATTTTATTTTTAAGTATTTGTTGGCATCTTTTAGGTAGATAATTTGCTAAATTGGTAGAATAGTTTGTAAACACTTTGAAAATGTTTTGTGGGGCAGCCCAGGTGGCTCAGTGGTTTAGCGCCGCCTTCAGCCCAGGGTGTGACCCTGGAGACCTGGGATCGAGTCCCACGTCAGGCTCCCTGTATGGAGCCTGCTTCTCCCTCTGCCTGTGTCTCTACCTCTCTCTGTCTCTGTCTCTTTCTCTCTCTCTCTGTGTGTCTCTCATGAATAAATAAATAAAATCTTTTAAAAAATGAAAATGTTTTGTATAAATTTTTAAAACTCTCTTTACACGCACACATAAACACATACAAACACTTCTGCTTACCAGTGTTGGAATTCACATTTGAATATTGATTTTATGTTCTGTCAAGCCATTAAACTATAAGCTTCTAAAAGTTTGAGCTGTCTTGTTTGTATTCCCAAGTCTTAACAAGTCTTTGTTCGCATAAGATAAAGTATGGATAAAATAGACAAATGATGAGAGTATGTTTTGTGGATGTTGTGTTCAGATGGAAATAAACTGATAGGAAGCTAATGAAATAAGTAATATAGCATGATGATTTAGCTCATGGTTTGTATCTCCCTGGTTTACCATTATTTCTGCTATTCTATTAGCCATATGAGACGTTGGCCAAATTGCAAAATGCCTCTATGCCGTAGTTTGTGTACTCAGAAAATGAAGATAATAGTAATTCCTACCATTGAGGTCGCTATAAGAATTAAATGAATAATACATTTCAAAAGCTCAACAATACCTAGGCATATAAACTTGTTTGTTGCTACCTCTTTTCTCTCTTCTTCCCAAATTCTTTTACAGGGCGCTGAAATTTGGCAGAGCCTAGAACATTTGTCTGACCTCAGTGTTTCTCCCTGTATCTCTCAAAGAAAGAAAAACATGTGGTACTTTGTTTTTTCTTTGTATGGATTGTAAATCAGGGCTCAGAGCCAACTACAGATCGTACATTTCTTCCAGATCCAAGGCATATAATGAAGATGTCAAGATTTCCTGAAGGTTGAGCAGGAAAAAGCCAGTAAATTCTATCAGAAAGCCTACCAGTTGGCTGGGGGTTTTTGTGGGAGAACTTACTGGATCCAGCTGACTACAGTTGGCTTGTAAGTAAACTGCTCTTGTGAGTTGATTGTCATCATTCTTACTGCTTGGACAGCCAGGAAATCTTGGGATGTGAGATTGTTCCATGTACCTCAGCAACGAAATAATTCTCTACCAAGCATTCTCTCTACCTGTTCCCCTAGAAGGGAATCCATGCCATATTCTACTTCTATTTATCACTCATTTGCTATGAAGAAAAGAATCATAAAATAATGCCTTGAGCCTTACTGAACTAAAAAATCATGATCAGGAAGAGAAAATAATTACAGTTCATTAAGGGAACATGTTAATGTGAAAATGAAGACGAAGCTCAAGGTAGACATTCAGAACAAGTCTCTCCCTGAAGTACATTAAAGAAAACCACAAGAGTCTACTGTGAGAAAATTAACAACAAAGTAATGAGAAACCTAAAAAATATTTACAAAGATTTTCTGAAACAAGAGATATCCCATGGTTTTCAAATGTTAAAGGCAGTAGATCAACTAAAAACAGGATTTTTCCTATTAGAAACAGTAACATTATTAAGGAAGACTAAATAAATATATATTAATGGTGTTTTTTTTCTTTCTGTCTGTAATATATATGGAAATGGAATTCTTGAGAAAAAAATAGGGACACCTGGTTGGCTCAGTGGTTGAGTGCTTGCCTTCCTTCAGCCCAGGGCGTGATCCTGGAGTCCTGGGATGGGGTCCCACATTGGGCTCCCTGCATGGAGTCTGCTTCTCCCTCTGCCTGTGTCTCTGCCTCTCTCTCTGTGTGTCTCTCTTGAATAAGTAAATAAATCTTTAAAAAGAAAAAGATAAGGAAAACAGGTGAAGTAAATCTCATGCAAATAATGGAAATTATATAACAGAAAAATATTGCAGAGATAATTGAACATATGAGAATTTCCCTAAGCTTAAGAAAAGCCTTTATTTGTGAAAAATTCAATAACTTCTAGAAAATTAATTTTAAAGACTTACTCTCAGACATAACAGCGATATCCCTACATTTCCAGGATAAACAGATATCTTACCAAACTTTAGACCCCCAAAAAACTTTGCTTACAGGTATTTTATCTGCTATTCCAGAAGCCAGCGACTGGAGGAATATCTGCAGACTACTGAGAGAAAATGATAGCATTTCCAGAATCCTCTACTAAGCTACTACATCTATTGACTATCAACATCAAAGTGCTACATATTTAGGCATACAAGAATTCAGAAACTATTTATTCCTGTGTACTCTAACCAAGTAGCAATTGAACCGTCATAGATATCCCAAGATATGGAAAATACATTAGGTAAACAGTTGATGGCAAAAGCATTAAACGATTCATGCTTAAATAAAATATGGTAATTAATTAAGTGATAACTATTGAAACGAAAGATAAAATACATAAAAAAAAATATACAGTAATCCCAGCATAAGGCATATTATATTTTGGTGATAAAATCAGGGAAGTAAAAGCATTCTAAATTAAGATTTCATGTTGGAAGGGGATAAAACAGGAAAGTATTCAAAATGTTTCATTCTGATGGAAATGCTGTTGGTGAATAAATCATTTGGGTGAGAGTATAATTTGAAAGACTGAAGTTATATGGCTTGATTTATTATTGATAAGGAAGGGAAGGATCGGGCAAAATTGAAGAGCAGAATACAATTTCAGAACTAGGAAAAGTTTAAGATGAACGAGCAGAAATGTAACCAGGTTGTAGGTATGACTGAGAAGCACAAAATCAAATGTCAGCCATTATACTAAATGTGGATTGGCTAAATCCTTTGTCAAAATATAGACATTGTTAGATTGCTGGTCTCGCCTGGGGTGCCATTTGTCTTGATGGCCCTTGAGCAAAATTTTAAAGAGCCACAGTGATGCATGTCCTGATTAGAATGAGAGGAGACTCCCTTCCCACGCAGTTTCTAACTTTGTGTAAGAGGACAGTCACCAGCCTATCCCTTAAATTATTTTAAGCCTAAAGGCCTAAAAGAAACTGGCTATTGGAACTTGATTATAATACATCAGCTTGAATTTAGTCCTTGATGCCCCTTTTGAAATATAAGAAAGAACATAATTCCCTTTCGGAGCTATGGGATTAAGTAAAATATGAGCCTGTGTTTAAACCCCCTGAGGGATGACTATTTACTCTATTTTTAGCTATAGAATTTCTCCTTCCACTGCCTTTCAGGATAGTGGGAAATGGTTTGTTCATGTTTGGCTCATGTTTTGTGAACTAGAGTCTCTGCAAAGAAAAAAAAAGAAACAAAAAACCAATTTGAGTCCAAACTCTAGAATTATAAAACCAACCCATAATAAGATTAGTTTATTGAAAAAACTCGATCAGCTGGATATAACTTATAAGAAACTAAAAAACAAAAACAAACTAAACAAAGTGTAAAACCTAGGGCTTAAACAACTATATGCTAACCAAATGAAAGTGAAGAAATTGTGCATATTAATATAAATATCAGATAAATTAGAACTAAGGGCCAGAAGTATTATATGAAAGAAGAAGCACACATATATACTAATAAATTTTAAAATCCATAAAGACATTAAATATTTATGAATCAATCACAAGTCAAATACATGAATAAGAATGAGTTTGAATTGCAAAGACAACTTCATAAAAGAAGAAATTTGGCAGATGATTTAATACATCCTTTTTGGAGCACCTGTGGCTCAGTCAAGTTAAGCATCCGCCTGTGGCTCAGGTCATGATCCCAGGGGTCCTGGGATCCATTCCTGCACTGGGCTTCCTGCTCAGTGGGGAGCCTACTTTTCCCTCTGCCTCTGCCATCCTGCACCCCTCTCCCTGCTTGCTCTCTGTCTCGATTCTCTCTCACTCACATAAATAAATAAATAGATTAATTAATTAATTAATTAAATCTTTCAAAAATGTATTTTCACAAAGAGTGTATGAAACAAGCTAAATATACAGAAAACCAAATACATAGCAATAACAGATTTGAATAATGTGTCATCAAAAAGCTTAAATGTTTATTTATATGTTTACAGTCATTACATATATGTCATATTGTTATTTATAGAGAATGCAAATTTTTTCCTTTTACCCATACATCACTTACATAAACATAACATATACTGTATCATACAGATACTCTTATTCGGTTTCAAAGTGTAGATATTTTATATGGTATGATTAAATGAAACCTAAAAATCAATAGCAGAAACATGCTCAAAGAACATGTTAGGAACATGTTCTCTAAAATTACCACAAGGTATCAGAAAATATCAAGAATGGAAAGTAAATGCAAATCAACAGAAAATAATGAAAACATAACAATTTAGTATATATAGGAATCAAGAATGCATTTAAGAGAAATAGTTACCACTGTAAAACTTATTATGAAATCAGATTAGCATTAGGTAAATATTTAAATTAGCAAACTGAACAATAAACTACAAATAAATCAAAGAATTAGGAAATTAAGTTACTACGAGTGAAATATGAATAAGGAAAAAAATAGAACAATAATAAAATCAAAATCAGTTTTTAAAAGACCGATACATCTTCGGTAAATTAATTTATGCCATAAAAGAGAAAATGTATATTAGCTTTTGTTGTTTAAGGCTCTGTTAATTTTCTATCCATGATCATTCTGCCCATTTTTGTTGTTTATAAAATTTTAATTCTTTTTTACTGTCTTTCAAGTGATCAAGGTATCTAAAAGAACCCCAGATGGTGAAACTTGATGGGTCTAAACAAATTAACTAACTCAATCATTTTGTAAAGATCCTGGTTAGTTATGGACATACAGCAACATTTTAGAAAATAAGAAATGAAGAAAAGGCAACTTTGTGGCTTTTGAAAAAAATTGCTTCTAATATGGGACACTCAATAGGGATACATTATCTTTTGCCTGACTATAGTGTAATCCATATGAAATGCTGGAAAAGTTTCCAGCCATTCATTTGGGGGGCCATGAGGGAAGTCCGTGCGCTTAGAACCATCAACATCAAAAAAAAAAAAAAAAAGAGAACATCATCTGGAAACAAGTTGGGACTACAAAATTTTGTGCTCAGTCCATCCCAGAACTACTAAAGCAGACACTCAGTGGTGTCACAAACTCTCCATGGGATCTGATAAAGGTTAAAGTTGCCAGTTGCTATGTTAAGAGGAAAAGCATCCTAATAATGGCTGAGGGCACATACTGAAAGAAACTGTGTCTTGATGATGTTGTTGAGCTGCTGATTTAAGGAGACTTGTGCTCTGATATCTGTCCAGAATTTTCCATCCTTTCTCTCTCTCTTTTTTTTTTCTCCCAGTAAAATGAAGTTTAATGCATTGTATGAGAGTAAAATTCTAAAAGCCATGATTTAGTATGACAAAATATAACTTTATAGAATTTTGTTTTTGTTAATCTCTTAGTTATCCCTTTGAAAGTCCACTACTGAGAAAACTATTTGGCCTCAAGAAAGACAAACAAGAAAATGTTGAATAATAATAAAATCCTGGAGCTACAGCGGTCTGTGCATGATTACTAAGCTTTGACACATTATTTATTTTCTTACTTATCTTTATCTTCTGTGTCTTCCACTTTGTAAAAAAAATTATTGCATCCATAGTTTTTTTCACAGCAATTCATAGTAAAATTCTAAGTAAAACAGGAAGAGAGGGACAGTAATTAAATAGGATAAAGGTAATTTTTAAAACAAAGTAGAAAATATCAGACAACATGATGATATATTGAAGCCCTTTTCATTAAATTCAGGAATAAAATAGGAAAGCTTTTCCTCACCTACTATTATTATGATCAGGGAAATTTTTTACACATTTCAGAAGGAAGTGCCAAGAATATGTATTTTTTGAGGATGATAAGAATACAAATTTAAGAAAAAACAAGAGACTTTAGTTAAAACACTTAAGTAAGACAGAATTTTTAAAGATAGTTGAATATAAGATAAATACAAAACAGGTTTTCTCTAACTCAAGCAAAGGCTGTATTTGGATGGAAATAAAGACATACACACACATGTAAATATATATTCAAAATAGTAGTCAAAGACATAAGAACCCAAGAAATAAATCTAATAAGAAATTTGTAACATTTATGGAAAGGGAACACCAATTTTTAAGGACATTGAAACTATAAGAAATGGAGAGTTATACTTCCTCAATGAGAAGATTTAATTTTAATTAAATTAATTTCAAGAAGGAAACAATCCTCCAAAAATAATATATAAATTTAATGAAATTCCATTGACAATCCCTGAGGATAGTTTTCTAGATTCTAATATTAATAAGGAAGTCTACAGTTCCATTAAACAATAAAATATGAAAAAAGGAATTACGGAGGGCTGAGTTTACAAGATATTGAATTTTTCTATAAAACCACTATAATTATAACATGATATTGTCACAGGAATAGTGAATTAGATCAGTGTAATAGAATACATACTCCATAAAATTTAATATAAAAACATTTGTATTTCAATTCAGTAGGGAAAAGGGGTTTACTTACTAATGATCTCGTCTTAATTGGTAATCCATTTGATAGCAAACACACATTTTCTATTTTTTATTCTACTGCTGTAAATGGGTAATTTCCAATATATCAGAGATTTAAATAATAAATAAATAAATAAATAAATAAATAAATAAATAAATAAATAAATAAATAAATAACAAAAAAAAATTAGGGGCACCTGAGTGGCTCAGTGATTGAGTGTTTGTGTTTGGTTCATGTCCTGATCCTGGGGTCCTGGGATAGAGAATCCTGTGGAGCTCCTTGTGCTTCTCCCTCTGCCTATGTCTCTGCCTCACTTTTTGTGTCTTTCATGAATAAATAAATAAAATATTAAAGAAAATAACAAAAAAATTAGAGACAGTATCAGAATACTTTTAAAAAATGGGTTGTTAAAAAAAAATGGGTTGTTAATGGTCCCCCAAGTCAGAGAGGCAACCCATGATAACAGAGAAAAAGTATACATATTTAGCAGTACAAAAAAATTTAAAAGTATAATAAAAGGTACATTAAATAGAAAAGGCAAATGATGGATGCTACAAATATTTGCAACCTATATGAAGTAAAATTACAAATAATTTTTATTTTTTATATAGCTTAAGAAATAAGAGAAATACAGTCTGGAGAAAAAATTGAAAAAACTATAAGTAGGAAATTTACTATGAACATGAAGAAAAGGTGCTCATCTTTAGTATTGGTAAGGAAAATGTAAATTAAAATAACATATAAGACTGACAAGAGGAATTCCTTATATTGCGAATAAGAATACAGGCACTTTCATATATTGTTGAGTAGTTCCTGTTTAAAGATTTGCTTATGTTTTTTAGTGAGAAAGAGAGAAAGAGAGAGAGATTGAGAGAGAAGGAGAGAACATGAGGAGAGTCAGAGAAAGCTGACTCTGGGCTCAGACTGGAGCCTGACTCATACAGAGCTCCATCTCATGACCTGACCTGAAACCAAGAGTAGCATGTTTAACCGACTGAACCACTTATGTACTCCTGTTGCTGAGCAGTTCTTAACTACCATACTTGGAAAAATATTTAAAATATGCATATATTAACCTATGAAAATAAATCACTATTTTGTTCATTAACATATACATAAATGTATCATACAGGTTTGTTTCTATTGGCCGAAAAGTAAAAAAGTTTACTTTCTTGAATAACAAATAATTATCTCGATGTTTTCATACTATATTATATAGGATTATTTTGTCTTTGTTGCATAATATTTAATAGTTCTTAAGTAATTTATTCACTTTACCACTCCTCCAAACTGCTATCATTTCAGTGCCTTTCAGTTCAGTAATACCACAAATTTGATTATTGTATTAATCATTACATCTTTTATGACTAATAAAATTAGAGTATAATATCTTCCTTTTCATCAAGATGAAAATGGAATATAACCATATTATAGTTCATCTTTAAGACAAAATATACCTATTCTTATATCGTTTGAAATTCCTCCTATAATGTTGATACCCAAGTTATTTCTTAGCTGAATTAGGGATTATTTTTACTGTGAATATATTTTAACTACTAATTTACATTGAGGGTATGTTGCAGCACACTTTAGAAAATATGTTAAGATTAATAAGATTATATGTTGGAGGAAATGTAAATATTTCTGAGATTCAAATTTTAGCTATACATTCTTATAAAGAGATTAGTACAAATTTACTTTATAAATTAGTTTAATTATACTCTACAAAATAGTTAATCCAGGCTGTCACAAAATTGATTCAGCAAAGTCAAATACATATATTTTATTCTCATTGATATTGTTATACCATTATATAAAAAAATAAAAAATCTCACTCTGAGTGTAAGTGACTCATGTAATCATAGTGATATCTCATTTGATTAGTTTAATAGTGTCTGAAATTGTGTATGTCAGAAAGCTATTGAGATAATCTCAATGTGCTTAAACTGCTAATATAATGCTTTCATGTTAGCATTTTCCAATTAAACTATGTTCCCATAAATCTCTTAAAAAATAACACATCAGATAAACAAAAAACAAATGGGCCTGTTTTATGGTATCAACATTTTAAAACTAGAAAAGACATTTGACAGCATATCTTTTGAGCCTGTTACTTAATAAGATATTCAACTGAAGCACCAAGCATAAAACCCTTTCTATACATAATAAACACTCATCAAAATTCTGCTAAGGTTAACTAAAGAAAACTTATGTACAAAGTCATACAGATAATTAACAGGAGAGCTAAGAGTCTAAATTATATTTTCCTTTTTAAAAGTCCAGTTTGTTTGTGTTGCTCAAATGTGTATGATCACAAAAATCAACAGATACATTTGTTAAAATGCATGTTCCTAAACCCTTTCCAGAGGCTTCAGCTAACTGTAGGTCTACGTACCTGTTTATTTATTTGAGAGAAAGACAGCAAGCAAGCAAAATGATTGAGAACACAAGTAGGGGGAGAGGGGCAGAGGAAAAGGGAGGAGCAGGCTTCCCACTGCCCCCGCCTGAGATCCTGACATGAGCCTAAGGCAGATGCTTAACCGACTGAGCCACTCAAGTGCCCTAGTAGGCTATCCTTTCTGACCCCACTCAGAGTTAATATCTGTATCTCATTTTCTAAGACTCTTAAAGCTTCAGTTAAGCAAAACTTCACTTCTACAGCTTAATAGGTTGGACACACTTATATTAAGTAATAGGCATCTACGAGCATTTTATTTAACTTACAGGAAATGTTTTTTTGACTCATAGATACAATAAAAAATTGCAGTCTATTAATTTCATCAAATCTCTGAATAATTAAATATCCAATAAACATACGTCAAATTGTCCATCATTTATTTCCATTTATGGATGCAGACTTATCTGATTTTATTAGCACAGTAAGAGAATCCTTTGCCATTACTGACGTTTATTGTTATTTTTTTTAGTATGAAATCGATATAGGGTGAAGAAATGGTGCAGCCAGAAGTGAATTTAAATTTCTCTAAAACTCAGAATGTAGTTGAACTGAGCAATCAGAACATGCAACAACCAAAGATAACTGAAAGAAACACGTTGGTACATATCAACTTTGGATGCGTAAGAAATATGTATGAGGGTATATATGAGCCAGGCCCTCTGCTAGGTGCTCAAAACAGAGAATGCTAATTATGCAGATGATTGCAGTTCAGTGAGAAACGGGTATCAGCATTGTAAACACCTGGGGTCTATCTTATTTCTTCTACTCGTTGTTTGTAAGATTTTTTATTAAAGATAAATAATTTTTGTAGGCTTCAACTATATAAACAAGGTGAAAAGACATTTAAGATGTACCAAGAAAATTAAACAAAACTACTCTTTTGAGACTGAGGCCCATAACTATTGCTCAAGCTACAACTGCCTACAAATACATTCTTATAGACAGTCTCAGACTCAACTTGTGTCCATTATAGCATCTACATATTATATAATATATAACATAATATTGTACCTGTTATATCTTTCATTGATAAGTACCCATTATAGTTACTAGCACTAATTATCACAAAGATCATTTAGAATTGTCACAAATAACTAGACCACACAAAATGGAGATGACCAAACTCAGTAGGTTTCAAGTCTTAAAGAGAAGATAGGCAAGTTTAGCTATGACAATGGATAATTATTTATTAGACATAGTGTGGGAACTAGGACTCTGGTGGGATGGAGGATAAAGGAGATAGAAACTCCCACAATTATTCTGTGTGTTCTCTGTGTTTTAACCTTTGTTGTATTTATAGATCTTATTACAATGCACAGTAAGTTTTTTTCAATGTTGTTTATTGATGTGACTATGTGTGGTGTGTGTATATGTGTGTGTGCATGTGAAAGAGAGAGAGAGAGAGAGAGAGAGAGAAAGAGAAAAATTTAACACTATTCTTTGATAACTAGTTAACAAATGAAGTTATTTTGTCTCTATTTTTTTAGAGATTTATTTATTTTAGAGAGAGAAAGAGAGAGAGTGAGGAGAGGGGTAGAGGGAGAGAATCCTTAAGCAGACTCCCTGCTGAGTGCAAAGCCCCATATGGGGCTACATTCCAGGACCCTGAGATCATGACTTGGGCCAAAATCAAGGATTGGACACATAAGTGACAGCCATTCAAGTATCCCCTCTCTTTTCTTATTTTTCTCTTTACTTCTTTTCATTCCTTACTTAATTTCTTTCCCTGTCTTCGTATTTATGGCCCTCCTTTTATTTTCAATAGCTTCTCCATGCTGCTCTAGGGTACTCTTACAACCACTAAGCGGATATTCTTGGAGTAAGGTGTTAGAGTATAATATATGATATTTTTATTGAATATCTTGGAGGACCTTAGTGCTAAAATGCTGTTCTGTTGTTGTTGTTTTAAGATTTATTTATTTATTTTAGAGAGAATGAATGAGAGCATAAACACCCACACACTCATAGGCAGGGGAAGGAGCAGAGGGAGAGAGAGAATCTTAAGCAGGCTCCATCTCGGTGCACCTGGGCGGTTCAGTGGTTGAGTGTCTGCCTTTGGCTCTGATTGTGATCCTGGGATCTTGGAATTGAGTCCAAGTCCCCTGATGGGGAGCCTGCTTCTCCCTCTGCCTATGTCTCTGCCTCCAGTCCCTGATGGGGAGCCTGCTTCTCCCTCTGCCTATGTCTCTGCCTCTCTTTCTGTGTCCCTCATGAATAAATAAATAAAAATCTTTAAAAAATGCAAAAAAGTAGGCTCCATCTCAGTACCCTGAGATCATAAACTGAGTTGAAACCAAGACTCAGGTGCTCAACCAATGGAGCCACTCAGTTGCCCCCTAAGGATCTGTTTTGAATAAAGCATGACAGAAATAAATGAAAGAGATGGATAGATAGAAAGATAGGTAGATACATAGATAGATAGATGATAGATTTCAAAATTATTTACTCATATCCAACCCTGATTTTAATAAAAGCCAAGTATTCTGTTGCATATTACTCAAATAAGCACTTGATAAGGCCCTCAATCATAGAGATTGTATTCAAATCAGTATTCTTATGGCAACCTACATCTACTATATATTGGGTTAAAATGAGACTCTTCACAGAATACAAGTACTTGGTTCTCCAAGTGCATAGTATGAAAACATATAATTGCATGGGATAAATATTAGCAATATTTATAACTGTTCTCCCTGAATAAAGACTGTGTATTCTTGAAAGTCAAATGGATTTGTCTCACCAAAAAGTAAGGCTTTCACTTATCTCCTGCTAAATTAAATGTAGGAAGGGAATACATGGTACTTTGATATGAAGATCATTAAAGATCTTTGCTGATTGAATGTCAGTTTGAGCTCAGAGGCTCCAAACTATCATGGTTGATGGTACTGATATATCTTGAACTATTTAAAAATAGATTATTCAAAATTTTAAATATCTATATCTGTGCCTATTGATATCCTCCATCTATTCATCCTTTGTGAGAGTGTAAAGGGACTATTTGAGCAAACACATTTTTTCCAAAGTGCTTTTGTTTCTTCTGGCTTGTTTTCCATCGTAAGCATCAGATGTCCTCTTCTGGATTAAGCAGATTATTCAGGTCCTCATACTATGTCTAAAGCCTAGGAAGACTTCTTCACAATCTGGACAGCTTTTGGACAGTCTCAGGAAATCTCTTATGTATCTTCCCAGTTAAGATGTATAGAAAGATCTATGCCAGTGTTCTTCATTTGCTTTGTAAAATGAAACCTATGGTGGCTTTTTTACTGTGTCAATTTAGCTAAACTAGAGCTATATTTCACAGATTTCCTTCCTGACATGCTGTCAAATTAGGTTGACCTTAAGAGAAATTTGTGTAGGAGGAGAAGCAGATTTATTTATTTGTTTGTTTGTTTGTTTATTTATGTATTTATTATCTGAAGTTTGCATAGGGCCAGGAGCTATTGTTGCTTCCATACATACCTCATCTGTTGGTTTAACTAATTGTTTGGGCCCAGCAGTTTCAGACCTGAAGCTCATTCTATTCCCATTGAATCTCCTCTTTTCAATATCCCAAAGCAGCATGGGGAATCCTGAGCCAGTGCATGTACAGTTCCACAGTGAAGAGGGCGAGGCTATCCTGCATGCAATCCCTTTTATAGTAAAGGTTGCGGGAAGTGAGAGACAGATAAGGCTTTCAGTTAGTTCTTGCTTTCCCCTAACTATGCATTTACCTTTCCTTTCCAACCTCTAAATCTGAATTCAGACCTAAAACCAGAAGCAGAAGCCATAGCCACTAGACTGCTGGACCTGCTCCCACAAACGCATGTGGTCTAATTGCTATAATACAGTTTCATTTTCTATACCATTAAGAGTGCTTCTCCTTCTCTCATCAAACATTACCAAACACAAAAGCTTTTATACCCAGCTCTTTAGCTACCAGTCACATGAAGACATTTGTTTTTCTCTCATCTATATTAAAAACTAAAATATTTCATTGTCTAGTTTTACATGCATAGCTAGGTGCATAAATAAAATGAAAGAGAAAGCATATACTGACAGGATCACAATTTTTAAAAAATAGGTCTGTGATGAGAGGCACTGTTTCAAAGCTGTATGAGGAGGATTATCTTCTTTTAGAGAAGCAATCCAGATGCATGCCAGGACTGCACCACTTGGCCAAGTTTAGAAGAAACATTCTCTACGGGACACTGGAAAAATATTACTTTGTTTTTGTGGAAGATCAATCTCATCAGACTGTGGTACTCTATATTATTGAAGAAACCATTGTTATTTTCTCATGGGAGCCAACTTAGTTATTCAGGATCTCTCCCCACCCTTGGTCCACTGATGGGTGACCAAGTAATTCAAGGAGCTGTCACATGAACAGAGTAGCTGTTAGTCCATGAATGCCATTGTAGGAAGTAGAAAAGTCGTCCCTCAATGCTGGACAACCCCTACATGGTGGATTTGCACTTACATTTGCTTAAGGTACAATTCTCATCTTTCTTGAAGATCATTACATATTCTCTAAAAAAGACATTTGCTTTAGAGTGCTCATCTTTTGGAAACATTTTCTAATGTTGTAATTAGAACATGTAATTCTAATCCTTGTAATTATTGCATGTTTTCATAGAATTTTTTTCAAAATAGATAGCTAATATTTGATGTTGGTTTTTGCTAGTATCTTAGCTTCTTATGATTTCTTTTCTCATTTACAAAATGTATTCAGGAGATCAGTTTACTGATACACAAAGTAATCAGCTTTAAATACTTATTTGATATTTAAAAGAAAGCCTGTTGAAAGAAGTTCAAAATAATGATAAAATGTTATACATCTGGCAGGCCATATTAATTTATGACTAGTATAATAATTAATATCTCTCTTTTCAGTAAACTTATTTGTGTTTTAGTTTTCTCACTTGCACAATGGGGATAAAATTTGACGACATACTTAAAAAGATACTAGGAAGTTGGCAGTACATAATCAGTTATTGAAAAGAAATAATGTAATTGTACTGTAGCCTAAAGATGACAATAGTGTATTTATGCCATTCTACTATTTTTTAACTGAATTGTAAAAGTTCTTATCACTGAGGTGTGTTGATTGACTTGTTAACAAAGCACCCAACAATTTAAAATTAGCCATTTGCTATTCATTCAGGTTCTTCCTACTTGTCTTTGATTCACAGCAGGCAGGGACTTAATATGAATCAATAAATTTCAAGCATATATATTTTACATTTCCCTTTTATGTTTTAAGCATTTATATTTTCAAAACTGATAGACATAGTGTATGTTGAAATATCTTTCTCCTCAACATTTCAAATTTATGTTGGAGTGTTATTAATATAGTGTCTATTGGTAATTCAACAAAACAGATAGATCACTTAAATTCGAAAGATTTTTCAGGATCTGTAAACATATTTCTCACTATATAACAATGGAGCAAGTATGCAGCATAATTTTAGAAATAAGTTTTGAAGGTAATTCTGATTTGCCTTTGCAACTAACAATTACTTAGAATCAGCCAACTACACTTATAGTGAATTAGTCTTTCTTTCATTATATAACTCATTCTATTTATAATTTATAAAGGAAATGTGCTTATGCCCTGGTTCTACTTCCTGTTTATATGGGCCAATACAATAATGATGTCATATTGAGAAATATATATGCATTCTCTTCTCTTCATCCTTTTTTCCTTAATGAACAATTTATCCCATACACTGAGATAGTGAACTAATTTCTCCCACAGTTAATCCGTGAATATTGTTTTCTCCGATCTCTACTGTCAGTGGCTCTCATTAATTACTGTTTGGAAAGGCATTGACTTAGAAACCAATTATTTTTCTGAAGAAAAAATTTGCCACAGAAGTAATATCTCATTTGCTAAGAGCTATTCTTCATGTCATGCTCATTATCAAATAACTGGTATTCTTAAAACTGCTGTGTTAATTTGGTTATGGAAAGTTTTACCGTATTTCAGATATGATGCATTTTTCTTCTCCGTTATCTATTTTTCCCCCAAATTAAGTATTGTTTTCTATATATTTATTTTCTGCACACTTGTCTCATATTTATGGATATTGCTTGAAATAGCCTTGTTAATGAAATGAAATATCCTTGGAATTTGTCTTGCACCGAATAAGTTGGTTTATTCATAATCAAAATAAATTTCATTTGTTCTTCTCCCTTAGCCTCTGTTGGATGTTACTCTAGCTTCTTTCCATTGCTTCATTCCTGGCTTGTTTCTATGAAATTCATGTGCCTGCTGAAGTTTTATGTACTAGCAAAAAAGAAAAAATATATATATATTTATTTAATGGATTTTCTAACATTTGCATCGCTATGCCTTTAATATGTTACATTTGCCTTGTGGGACATGCGAAGCTACATTTGATATTGAAGAATTCAGCAGTCACATGTTTATCATAAGTAATTAGAAATATAAATAGTTAAAAAGAGTGATAAGAAAAATACTTAAGAATCATGTGTCTGTTATGCCAAAAAAAAGATATCAAAACATTATGAAAAGATTGGCAGCAAGTTTTTTTTTCTTTTAATATCTTTACTGAGATCAAAATAAGAAGTAGCTACATATGACAGGATGATATGTGAGGTACAAGAAGACATTTCCATCCAAAATCAGTATCTTTTTGAACATGACATTATGCTAGCTACAGCTACTCGACTTTCCAGTTTTTATTTTCATGTTAGTGACATTTCTGAAGACATGACATTTGATTTATTTTTGTCTTATATCCTGTTTTTCTCTTTTTATTTAATGGTCCTTTGTGGATTACTTGCCTCTTGTACCTTAAATCCCAAGTAGTCTTCAGCACCAAGTGATAATGATGAAAACATTTGGATGGGGAAATTCTGTGACATTTCTCATGATGAGATTCTGGAAGGAACCAAATTTCTTCTCTTAACTCCTTTCATTAAGAAATAGTTTCCAGGAAGTGCTTTGTCTTGCCCAAAGGTATGTAGGGGCTAGCAGCAGAGGCAGGTTCAGAACCTCGCCGGTCCTCTTCCCACCGCAAATGTTTCTCCATTTCCCATAGCTATGAGAGCATGCCTCACCCCTTGGCCAGACTTTTCTTTGGTGTTGGCAATGCTGCTTTGCCTGATTGGCTTTCTGTCAGCTGTCAGGATGCAGCAGCTGTCTCAAAATGTATCCGTCTCATCATTTTTGTCCTGTCAGCAGCTACCTTTCCCTATTTCACTCTGTCATAATTTTTCAGGTCCTTTCCAGCATTCTATGAAGGATGACACACAGAGATAGTTGCACACTATGGGAGAAGTCCTGAGAGGAAAAGTTCATGGTTTAATATGCAACCCAAAGTGAGATGTGTCCCAAGCAGTCAAACAAACAGCCTGACTCCGATCTAAGGCACAGGGGCGAAAAGTGAGCTCGATTGAATAGGTAAGTAACTTGGATTTTTAGAAAAGAGTTGTGACACTCCAGGCTGGAGATATTTGTGGAAAGGTACGATACCTTTGTCAGGAAGCTATTCTGGTTTGCTCTGAACCCTACTAATCACCTCTGATGTGGACTTCCCATTGACTTCAAAGGAACTTTGGCCTGGGTGGGTAGGAAGAGTGCTGAGAAAAAGGCAAAAGAAGTCCATGGTGGTTGAAAGTCACATTAATCCTCCTTGATGATTCAGTTAGCCAAGTAAAAGGACAAAACAACAAGGGGAGATGCTTTAAAATAAATGGAAATAAATGTGGGAATAAAATAGGGACATGAAACGAACAAAATGTCTCTTTGGTCAATGGTTTCTATTTTATGAATTCTTGTCCTATTTTCAATGTGTCTCACTTCTAAAGCTTGGTAAGTGTCCTTTCTTTGAGCTTCACATAATACAGAAAGAGCAGGGCAAAAAGGTTTGTTCAATATAATACTCATGTGTATTAAGTGTCACCTACTCTAAGTAGTTATGTTATTTTGGCAAAATTGTTTTTCTGTTCTTTATAATAAGATTAAACAGTTCTGCACTATGTATTCAATTTTTGGCCCACTTTTTCTTCATGAATGCCTTAGTTAATTATAGTAATAGGTATTAACTGCAGATATCTACTGAAAACATGAATAATTTTATACCTTTTATTTTCAAATATGCATGTGAAATACATATATTTGTGTGTTATATGTGTGTGTGTGCATATATATGTGTGTGTGTATATATATATATATATATATATATATATATTCTCCAAGTAAAAGAAATTTCTCTTGTCAGTACACTGACTTACAGAAGATATAGGATTTATATAAATAGAATAATAGTTTAGTCAAATTGCCTTTAACATACATATATTTTTTGTCTTTAATATTTTTTGCAATATATATTTTAAATTTAGATCGTGAGGACTGAGGATTCTATGATATATATAGTATATTCCTTGATCACAATTCAATTTCCTTGAGCAAGAATTTCTATCATCTCTCCATAGATCTCCCACATTAAATACTTATTTCAAAAAAATTAGTAAAGGGGTGTCTTGGTTGGCTCAGTCAGTTAAGTGTTTTCCTTCAGCTCAGATCATGATGCCAGGGTTCTGGGATCTAGCCCCACATCAGGCTCTCTGCTCAGCAGGGAGCCGGCTTCTCCCTCTGTTTGTACTCTCTCTTTCTGTCAAATAAATAAATAAAATCTTTTAAAAAAACCAACAAATCAGTACAGTGTAGACACACTCTGAAAAAAATATTTTAAAGTATAATGTTAATCACAATTTCTTCCCAATTATAATTATCACGTTATTATAAGAAGCTTACTGGTTAGCATATATGAAAATACATTTTTGGAAAACTTTGATTCAAGATAAATATATCTGATAGAATACGTATTGCCATCCTTCAAAATTATGCTATATTGTAAGCAAATTATCAGCATGGGATTAAATCTTTAGGTTTCTAAAGTCTGCCTCTTTTTTAAAAACTATTTTATAGAAAAATATACATTTTTTTCAACATAATGAAAAAAAAGAATCTCATTTTTTATTTTTCTCAACATTCTTGAGGTATATAATTGATCTATAACATTGTATAATTTTAAGGATAGCATGATAAATTGATACGTGTATGTATTGTGAAATAATTTTCACAGTGGGGTTAGTTAACAACTCCATCACCTCAACATAATTATTCTGTGCGTGTGTGTGTGTGTGTGTGTGTGTGGTGAAAACATACACGATCTAATCTCTCAGCAACTTTCAGGTATATAATACAATATTTTTAACTATAGTCATCATGCTGTACATTAGATGCTCAGAACTTATTCATCTTATTACTGGAAATTTGTACCCTTTGACCAACACTTCCCCCAATTTTCAGCCCCTGGTAATGACCATTCTATCCTGTTATTATAAGTTTGGCTTTTATAGGTTTCACATGTAGGTGAGGTTATATGACACTTGTCTTTCTCTGACTGACTTATTTCACTTAGTAGAATGCCCTCAAGTTCTATCCATGTTGCTGCATATGGCAGGATTTCCTTATTCTCATGTTGAATAATATTCTGCTATTTATATTTATGCACACACACACACACACACACACACACACACACACCACCGCATCTTTTTTACTCATTCATCTGTAGATAGACACAGGTTGTTTTAATACCTTGGGTATTGTGAATAATGCTGCATGAACATGGGTTACAGATATCTCTTCATGAGAGTGATTCCGTTTATCTTAGATATATACCCAGAAGTGGGATTGCTAGATCATATGATAGTTCTATTTTTAATTTTTGGAGGAAACTCCATTCCCACCGACAGTATACAGAGAGGGTCTCTTTTTCTCATTCTCCTCAATGCTGGTTATCTCTTATTTTTTATAATAGCCATTTCCAACAGGTCTGGAGTGACACCTTATTATGATTTTGATTTACATTACCCTAATGATTAGTGATGTTGAACACCTTCTCATGTACCTACCATATATCTTATTTTGAAAAAAGCCTATTCAGATCTTCTGCCCATTTTTTAAATCGTTTTTCTTTTTGATATTGAGTTGTATGAGCTCCTTATTTATATTCTTTTCTTATATATTTTGAATATGCTCAGTTATCAGCAAATGGTTTATATTTTTTTTTCCATTCCATAGGCTACCTTTTCATTTTGTTGATTGCTTCTTTCCCACAGTGCATAAGTTTTTAAGTTGGGTGTACTTCCATTTGTTTATTTTTTGCTTTGGTTACTTGTGCTTTTGGTGTCAAATCCAAAAAAAACACTGCTAAGACCAATGTCAAGGAGGTTTTTCCCTGTTTTCTTCTAGGAGTTTTATGGTTTCAGGTCTTACGTTTAACTTTTAATTAATTTTGAGTTTACTTTTGTGAGTGGTGTAAGATGGAGGTCAAATTTCATTCTTTGGTTTCCCAGCATCATTTACTAAAGAAACTATCCTTTTCCCATTGAGTATCCTTGGTTCTCGTGTCAAATATTAGTTTACTGTATACATGAGGTCTTATTTCTGGGCTCTTGATTCTGTTCCATTGATCTACTTACCTGTTTTTATGCTAGTATCACATTTTTATTTATTACTGCACCTTTGTAACATAGTTTGAAGTCAGAAAGTATAATGCCTCCAGTGTTGTTCTTCTTTCTTGGAATTGCTTTGGCTATTTAGGGTCTTTTGTGGTTCCATATGAATTTTAGAAATGTTTTCTGTTTCTTAAAAAAATGCCATTAGAATTGTGATATGATTTCATTGAATCTACAAGTGGCTTTGAGTAGTATAAACATTTTAACAATATAAGTTCATCTGTTCCCTGAACACAGGACATTTTTCCATTTATTTTTATCTTCTTCAATTTCATTCATCAATGTTTTGTTATTTCCACTATACAGATCTTTCATCTCCTGTTTACTTTTTTCTGATTTTCTGTAGGATACTGGGAGCATCTTTTAGAATTTTGTTTTGACTTATTTATACTATTTTTAAGTGTATCTCTCTGTATAACTTGCTAGGTGGTTGCTTTAGACATTTTTTGTAGAAATACAATTTTTTTAAATTTATTTTTTATTGGTGTTCAATTTACTAACATACAGAATAACCCCCAGTGCCCTCACCCATTCACTCCCACCCCCCGCCCTCCTCCCCTTCTACCACCCCTAGTTCGTTTCCCAGAGTTAGCAGTCTTTATGTTCTGTCTCCCTTTCTGATATTTCCCACACATTTCTTCTCCCTTCCCTTATATTCCCTTTCACTATTATTTATATTCCCCAAATGAATGAGAACATATAATGTTTGTCCTTCTCCGACTGACTTACTTCACTCAGCATAATACCCTCCACTTCCATCCACGTTGAAGCAAATGGTGGGTATTTGTCATTTCTAATAGCTGAGTAATATTCCATTGTATACATAAACCACATCTTCTTTATCCATTCATCTTTCGTTGGACACCGAGGCTCCTTCCACAGTTTGGCTATCGTGGCCATTGCTGCTATAAACATCGGGGTGCAGGTGTCCCGGGGTTTCATTGCATCTGAATCTTTGGGGTAAATCCCCAACAGTGCAATTGCTGGGTCGTAGGGCAGGTCTATTTTTAACTCTTTGAGGAACCTCCACACAGTTTTCCAGAGTGGCTGCACCAGTTCACATTCCCACCAACAGTGTATGAGGGTTCCCTTTTCTCCGCATCCCCTCCAACATTTGTTGTTTCCTGCCTTGTTAATTTTCCCCATTCTCACTGGTGTGAGGTGGTATCTCATTGTGGTTTTGATTTGTATTTCCCTGATGGCAAGTGATGCAGAGCATTTTCTCATATGCATGTTGGCCATGTCTATGTCTTCCTCTGTGAGATTTCTCTTCATGTCTTTTGCCCATTTCATGATTGGATTGTTTGTTTCTTTGGTGTTGAGTTTAAAAAGTTCTTTATAGATCTTGGAAACTAGGCCTTTATCTGATTGGTCATTTGCAAATATCTTCTCCCATTCTGTAGGTTGTCTTTGAGTTTTGTTGACTGTATCCTTTGCTGTGCAAAAGCTTCTTATCTTGATGAAGTCCCAATAGTTCATTTTTGCTTTTGTTTCTTTTGCCTTCGTGGATGTATCTTGCAAGAAGTTACTATGGCCGAGTTAAAAAAGGGTGTTGCCTGTGTTCTTCTCTAGGATTTTGATGGAATCTTGTCTCACATTTAGATCTTTCATCCATTTTGAGTTTATCTTTGTGTATGGTGCAAGAGAGTGGTCTAGTTTCATTCTTCTGCATGTGGATGTCCAATTTTCCCAGCACCATTTATTGAAGAGACTTTTTTTCTTCCAATGGATAGTCTTTCCTCCTTTATCGAATATTAGTTGCCCATAAAGTTCAGGGTCCACTTCTGGATTCTCTATTCTGTTCCACTGATCTATGTGTCTGTTTTTGTGCCAGTACCACACTGTCTTGATGACCACAGCTTTGTAGTACAACCTGAAATCTGGCATTGTGATGCCCCCAGATATGGTTTTCTTTTTTAAAATTCCCCTGGCTATTCGGGGTCTTTTCTGATTCCACACAAATCTTAAAATAATTTGTTCTAACTCTCTGAAGAAAGTCCATGGTATTTTGATAGGGATTGCATTAAACGTGTATATTGCCCTGGGTAACATTGACATTTTCACAATATTAATTCTGCCAATCCATGAGCATGGAATATTTTTCCATCTCTTTGTGTCTTCCTCCATTTCTTTCAGAAGTGTTCTATAGTTTTGAGGGTATAGATCCTTTACATCTTTAGTTAGGTTTATTCCTAGGTATCTTATGCTTTTGGGTGCGATTGTAAATGGGATTGACTCCTTAATTTCTCTTTCTTCAGTCTCATTGTTAGTGTATAGAAATGCCACTGACTTCTGGGCATTGATTTTGTATCCTGCCACACTACCGAATTGCTGTATGAGTTCTAGTAATCTTGGGGTGGAGACTTTTGGGTTTTCTATGTAAAGTATCATGTCATCGGCGAAGAGGGAGAGTTTGACTTCTTTGCCAATTTGAATGCCTTTAATGTCTTTTTGTTGTCTGATTGCTGAGGCTAGGACTTCCAGTACTATGTTGAACAGCAGTGGTGAGAGTGGACATCCCTGTCTTGTTCCTGATCTTAGGGGAAAGGCTCCCAGTGCTTCCCCATTGAGAATGATATTTGCTGTGGGCTTTTCATAGATGGCTTTTAAGATGTCGAGGAATGTTCCCTCTATCCCTACACTCTGAAGAGTTTTGATCAGGAATGGATGCTGTATTTTGTCAAATGCTTTCTCTGCATCCAATGAGAGGATCATATGGTTCTTGGTTTTTCTCTTGCTGATATGATGAATCACATTGATTGTTTTACGGGTGTTGAACCAGCCTTGTGTCCCAGGGATAAATCCTACTTGGTCATGGTGAATAATTTTCTTAATGTACTGTTGGATCCTATTGGCCAGTATCTTGTTGAGAATTTTTGCATCCATGTTCATCAGGGATATTGGTCTGTAATTCTCCTTTTTGGTGGGGTCTTTGTCTGGCTTTGGAATTAAGGTGATGCTGGCTTCATAGAACGAATTTGGAAGTACTCCATCTCTTTCTATCTTTCCAAACAGCTTTAGGAGAATAGGTATGGTTTCTTCTTTAAACGTTTGATAAAATTCCGCTGGGAAGCCATCTGGCCCTGGACTCTTGTGTCTTGGGAGGTTTTTGATGACTGCTTCAATTTCCTCCCTGGTTATTGGCCTGTTCAGGTTTTCTATTTCTTCCTGTTCCAGTTTTGGTAGTTTGTGGCTTTCCAGGAATGCGTCCATTTCTTCTAGATTGCCTAATTTATTGGCATATAGCTGTTCATAATATGTTTTTAAAATCGTTTGTATTTCCTTGGTGTTGGTAGTGATCTCTCCTTTCTCATTCATGATTTTATTAATTTGAGTCTTCTCTCTCTTCTTTTTAATAAGGCTGGCTCATGGTTTATCTATCTTATTAATTCTTTCAAAGAACCAACTCCTGGTTCTGTTGATCTGTTCCACAGTTCTTCTGGTCTCGATTTAGTTGAGTTCTGCCTGAATCTTTATTAACTCCTTTCTTCTCTTGGGTGTAGGATCTATTTGCTGTTTTTTCTCTAGCTCCTTTATGTGTAAGGTTAGCTTTTGTATTTGAGTTCTTTCCAGTTTTTGAATGGATACTTGTATTGCGATGTATTTCCCCCTTAGGACTGCTTTTGCTGCATCCCAAAGATTTTGAACGGTTGTATCTTCATTCTCATTAGTTTCCATGAATCTTTTTAATTCTTCCTTAATTTCCTGGTTGACCCTTTTATCTTTTAGCAGGATGGTCCTTAACCTCCATGTGTTTGAGGTCCTTCCAAACTTCTTGTTGTGATTTAGTTCTAATTTCAAGGCATTATGGTCTGAGAATATGCAGGGGACAATCCCAATCTTTTGGTATCGGTTCAGACCCGATTTGTGACCCAATATGTGGTCTATTCTGGAGAAAGTTCCATGTGCGCTTGAGAAGAATGTGTATTCAGTTGAGTTTGGATGTAAAGTTCTGTAGATATCTGTGAAATCCATCTGGTCCAGTGTATCATTTAAAGATCTCGTTTCTTTGGAGATAGAAATACAATTTATATTGTTATATTTTACAACTCTCAGCCTCTGGGATCATTATTTTCAACTTCAAGTCATGTGCAGAAAATTTACTTCTTTTTATATACCCTTAATTTCTATTTGAAATAAAGTTGATTTAAATATTTCTCTACATATATTTAGAACCCAATCAGACAACATCATATTATTTTTTTGCTTCAAACACAATTTAGAAGATTCAACAGAAGGAAAGTCTATCGTATTTATTCATATTTTTGCTTACTCTGTTCTTCCTTCCTTCCTGATATTCCAAGATTCTTTCTTTGATTGCTTCCTTTCTGTTTAGGTCTGGGTATAGGGTATTAGGGTTAGCAACAAATTTTCTTCATTTTCATTCATCTGGGAATGTTTTTCTTCTTTTTCACTCCCAAAGGATGTTTATGCTGGACATTGGATACTAGGTTGTTAATTTTTTTTTTCTGTATGTGACACATAATGTGCTACTTTCTTAGCTTTCATGGTTTCCAATGAGAAATCAGTGTCATTTGAAATGTTTTTCCCATGTAATACGATGATTTTTTCTTGCTACTTTTAAGATTTTTTCTTTGTCTTTAGTTTGAAGCAATTTGACTTTGACTATTACTATGTCTTGATGTGTATTTCTTCCAGCTACTGAGTTTGGTGTAAAATTTGCTTCTTGTATCTATAGATTAATATCATTTGCCAAATTTGTGGACATTTCAGTCATTAGTTTTTTAAGTGCTTTTTCAGCCTCACCTTTTTTTTCTCACCTTCCAGGATTCCAAATACATGAATTTTTAAAATTACTTTTCATAGTTCCATAGGTTCCAGAGTTTGTGTTCATTTTTTTTCCAGTCTATTTTCTTTCTGTTCATTAATTGGGCAATTACTATCATTCTATATTCAGTTTTACTGGTTCTTTCTTCTGTTTTCTTCATTGTGCTCGTGAACTCATATGTTGATTTTTAAATCTCTTATTTTCAATTTCATCATTTCCCTGGGTTCTTCCTTATATACATTGTCTTTCTTTTTACTTATTTTCTTATATTCTATGTTTCTTTTGTTTTAAGTGTATTCAAATTGCTCTTTGAAACATATTTAAGGCAGCTGCTTTAAAATCTGTCAGATAGTTCTAGATCTGTCAAAAAGATATAGTTCTATCTTTCTGATTCTTGATATGACAAGTGATTTTTTTTATTGACACTTGGAAATTTTGAATAATATACTACAAGGCTGGAGATCTTACTTAAACTTCTGTTTTAGCTGACTTACTTTGACACAACTTTGACACAAAAAAGGGGTGATGGGGCACTGCCCTATCACTGCCAAAAGGATGTAGTTGTCTAGTTTCCTCAATCAGGATCCACTGATAACTGAGCAGAAGGCTCCTAATTACTACTTGGTATGTGTGGGAATTAAATCTCCAATAATATTTCTGGCTGGGGTGGGTAAGAGTGTGTCATTACCAATCCCCTGCATGGTTATCATTGACACCACAGTTAGGGAGTGGTCTAATTTCTGGATGGTAATAATGAAAACCCTGACTCTGAGCAAGACCTTCTCTGACTACCTTAGAAGGAGTAGGAGGGGCACCTTGTCATTACTTAGTGGTGATGGAAATCCAGACTCTTCTTGTCAGATTCACTGTAACCACAGGAAAAAGGCTCATTATTGCCTTGTAGGAATGAAAGTCCTGACTCACTAATTGATTTTTCTGACAACTTGCTACCCTGGGGAGGAGGATTTGGAGGGATGTATTGTTCAGGATTCTCCAGAAAAATATAACCAATAAGGTATATATGTATATACACAAATATAATTATATACAACCATATTTCCTCAATATATCTCATATATATTCAAGAAATGTGTGTATGTGTGTATGTGTGAATGAAGAGATTTAATATAAAGTATTGGCTCATATAGTAACATAAGTTAAAAAGTCTCAAGTTTTAGAGTCAACAAGCTGAAAACCCAGAAGAGTCAATGGTGTAGTTCCAATCTGAGTCTGAGGGCCTGAGAACCAAGAGAGTGAGTTGACTGTGCATTTCCTGTTCAGATAGGCAGACTTGTGAACCCAGGATAAGCTCATGTTTTAGTTTGAGTTGAAGGCAGAAAGAAACCAATGTAGCAGCTCAAAAGCAGTCAGGCAGGAAATGGTCTCTCTTACCCACAGGAAGGTCAGGCTTTTGGTTCTGTTCAGGCTTTTAGCTGGATAACTGAGGTCATTCACACTGGAGAGAGCATCCTGCTTTTATACAGTCTACCAATCCAAATATGATGATCATCTGGAAACAACCTCATAGACCAGATACACCCAAAAGAATATCTGATCAAATGTCTGGGCACCCATGATGAGTCAAGTTGACAAAATTAGCTTTCATAGGTGCCTTGTTGTAACTGGCAGGAGATGAAATCTAGGCTTCCCACATGGCCTCTGATAACACAGATGGAGATGGGGCCATGGATTTTTTTTTTTTTTAATGTTTGTGATGCTTAGCAATAAGAAAGCAATTATTTTCTAAAAGTTTTTCTGTCCTTTTGGGTTGCTTATTTCTTATTCCTTTGGCTAGAAAAAGGCTTTTGCTGGAGACCTTTCCTGTCTGTGACTGTCAGTGTTTCCCAGGGGCTCACATCTTCAGCTCCAAGTCTGAGATATATGAGGCAAAAAAGAAAACTGAGAGACCGACCTCCATGTCACATTTTCCCCATGCCACAGCTTCCCATCCAGTATGCCTTCTTCTCTCCCTTCTTGGAAAGTGTATTTGTTTTATACATAGCGTTGAAGTTTTTAGGATTACTTAGTTGGAAGTAGAGAGAATAGAAAATCTCCATCTTGCTGAAAGCAGAACCCATGAGAAGTAAATTTTTAAATGCTTCAGTCTTTGATCCGGTCTATGTATCACAAGGTCAAGAGGCAGCTTGGCAATTATCACACATGTTTCTAAGCTAGTATTTCATCCTGAATTTTGGCTTTGTTTTTGATTACATTGACTAGACATTTGCCAAATTATCAATTCATGCTGTACTTTGTAGACACAGTCTTTAAAAATAACTCTAAATACATGAATGCTGGTCTCCAGTATTCACTGGGCGTAGCGTTTTTTTTTTTTTCCCTCATCTTTGTTCCTATGAGGCATATGGAAACATATTTGAAGTCAATTGCAGAAGGTTGTTATGCTTACATGTAAAAGCCATTCAAGAAATAGACCTTATGGGGGTTGAAACGATCCAGGCTATGCTGTATAAAGCCTTAGGGGGAATGTGTTTCTATGCTTTCATTTAAAATCCTTGAAATAAATGAAAATGTTTCAAGCATATTTTTTTCTAGATATATTCACTTCTTTTGAATGTTCCTATGTTTTTACAGTGCATCATCTCTTAGCTGCAGTTTTCTCTGCAACAGTGCTGACTATATTTTTAAAAAGGTCAGAAGAATATAGTTATCAAATTAATAGTTTAACTGAGCCTGAAGATTTAGAACTCCATTTACAAATATTTAACTTTTATATCTAGTTGTAGTTTAAATTAGGATACACTTTATACGTGTTATCCTTCAATATATTTCAAAATGGTGAATTCGTAATAAAACATTTTTATATATAATACCTGAAAACGTAATACATAAGACTTCTATAATATATTATGAGAGAATGATTTTATAATAAATGTATGCTTATTATAAGGTGACTATTTTAGTTTAATTGATGTCATCTTTCATTGAACCATATAATGAAGAAGTTGTAAAATGCTAAATTAAATTTTAATAAATAGGAAAGTATCAGAAGATTAATTTACTATCCTGGATATACCCAAATATTACTTACTCTTGGATGCCTGCTGTTAAGAGATGAGACTCACAGAATATAAACTTCTGTTTAGATTTATCATTGAGACATGCCTAAAACACCATTTGGTAAATATCATTAAAAGCCCCTTAAAGTGCATCATATATATTTCACTCTGATAGAAACTTCCTTCTAGCACTTACAAAGGGAATCTGGTTTATATAGTTCTGTCTAGTTGGGCAGCTCCCCTTCATTTATCGGGGACCTATTTTAAGTTAGATACCTTATATCATTTAATCCTTACAACCCCCCAATATATGTATGATTTGTAGATGAAGAAACTAAGGCTTTGAATTAAGAGATTTCTTCCAAAATTCTCTCATGTCATGACACATAGTTATTTCAGTTCACCGTTTATCAACACTTCCATCCTGAATTTTGTATTATAAATAATATTTCCTTGCATTGTCTGAGTTGTAATCATTTAACATTTTTCAACACAAAACTTCTAGTTTTATTTTCATATTCAAAATCTTTTTATATTATTTTCATTTTTAAAAGTCATTACTAGCTTTCATGTATCCAGATTGTTCTTTGCTCCCCAATTCTCATGAAGTAGTTTGTGACTAATTCATGAAAGTTCCACAATGAGTAGAAGTGTTTGTTTTCTTTAACCAATGTTTAGTAACAGTGAACTTTATTCCTCCATTACAAAAAATATATATAACATTTTAATATATGTAATATAGCTGTAAAGTTATAAAAATGTATATATGAAATGTATATATGAAAATTGTATATATGCATATATGCTCACATATATAACGTTTTTAACAGTGTGGTAAAAATTAACATAGTTTTAGTGAATCCTTTAGAGGTGTCATATGAAGAATTTATTGTGCTAGCAATGGCTGATACTAGAGTAGATATTCTCACTTTTTTTTTTCTCACTTTGAATTCAGGGCAAATATTATTTGAACTTCCCAGAGAATCACAAATGGTTACCCAATGAAAATAGCTAAGTGTTTATATACATAGTTTATTTCTCTTCAAGCATCATTTTAGGTTGATCTTTTATGTTCCTTGATTCATCTAACATGTAGAAATATTTACCATTCCCTAGATAAGAAGCTTTAGTGTGCATTTTTTTCAGGAGGCATTAACACATCTCTTTCATTTGTCAACAGAGACTTTATTTCCCTTTAATAATTTGTGTTCATATTTAGATTATCAGACTTAAAATTATGTTATTAATAAACATACAGGACTTGATCATTTATTTAAACAGTTTCTTTCTCATCATTAAAGCCAGGTATGGTCTGGACAGACCTTTCTCAAGGCTCATTTTTTTTTTTATTTTGTTTTTACAGGGCATAAATCTACACCATGCCTTTCTGTGATATAGATTTTATGACTTTATATTACTGCTATGTTTTTCTTTTGCAAATGGATAGCATCTGGAGATTCTAATATTACTGGACATTCCATTTTAATTATATTACAATTAACTCTTCCTTTCAAATAAATTGGTTTTTCAGCATGGGCTGTTTACTGACAAGCCATTGAGTAGGAATTTCTTGGCAAGGTTTTAAAATGGGGAGGATTTTTCTGGTAGTCTTTTTTTTTTTTCTGCTGTTCTACTTTTTTATATTTTTCCATTTAATGCTCTAGTCTTTCCTCCTTTGCAGTTAATTATCCTGAAAGCTATTGATTATAATTCTTCTGATTAACAGCTGCTTACAAGATGTTGTACAAATAATTTTATATTTGTCTCAGAGTAACGAACCATAAATATTTTTTCACAAATTAATCCTGAAAATGTAGGAACTGCAAAGTAATAATGCTGAGATAGTACCAATATCCAAATGTTTTCTAAAATCTAAAGCAATTGAAAAATACTTTTTAAAAAATTTTTATGATTCAAGGAAAGTAATCCTAGTGGTTACTATCAAAAAATAGTATTGAAGATAAAATGTGTAATAACACCTTCTGTTTACCTCTCAGCCTCTATATCAACTAAGACATAAGGCAGGAATCAAACTTGTAATGATAAGATAATTAGAAAATATGACATAGATCTGCAGTTTTTATTTTCTAATATATATATCCCTTCACCTTTTGGTTTTTTTTTGTTTTTGTTTTTGTTTTTTTTTTGAGTTAAGTTGCTGCTCTCATCAGTCAGAGGCATCCCCAGAGAGATGAAGAGCTTACTGAATTCAAGAGGAAAAACAAAGTGCACCCTGAGGACATGTGGTCCTGAAAAATTCATGGAGAAAGCCCAGAAGGGTTGCTCTACACATGCACAGCTTATCCTCCATATTCAGTTGTGTACCTAAGCTCTTCAGTGGGAAGCAATGAGGCACCCACAAATATTCCTTCCATGCTTTTCCTTCTCAGGGAATTTAGCCAATGTCTTTCCTCTCTTTGGGAAATAGAGGTGTGAGCAGCAATATATCCTAGCAAATAACATTTTAGGAATGTAATTAAAGTTTAAAAGGCCATTGATTTTATTTAAGCCCTTAATATAACTTCAAACATATGTGTTATCTCTTCCTAGGTAATGTAATTTGCATTTTAAGATGGCTTTTTGACAATGACTTCTTAACCATAGGGTGACAGGGATGCTGTGAATCCTGCTGTCTACTTGCACTGTACAAAGGCATTTGCTAGTAGTAGAGTAGAGCAGTAATATCTAGCACTTTCTATGTTCATCAAACCCTTCACTCAATTTTGAGGCTTAGCCAGACTGGAGGAAGTGTGGTTGTTTTGCAATTTGCACAAAGATGCTCCATCTAAGGCAGTGGAGGCCCTGCTTGACAAAAGCGGGTTAGATAAAGATGGCCATCTAATAAACTGTTTTAAATATATGGCTATCATTTTGGAGCAGATGGGACTTTTAGAGGCCTATAAATCACATCTTGCAGGCCACTATGTTACTACTTAATAGTGGCCTTGACTGTAAAGAACAGTGCAGCATTTTAAGGTTTAAAAAAAAAAAAAAAAGCTTTTTTCTTTTTTTTTCTATTTGAAGCCTTGAGTTGTAAACAATCTTGAATGTAGTTGCTCTAAGCTTTAATATGGAAACACTTCATGAATACAAGTGTTCTGATAGGTATAAAAGGGATGTCTTCCTGCTAGAATAAAACACATGCTCTCTTCTGAGGTATCTCCACCCTGCTCATGTAGTATAATTATACTCCTTAAAAAAGAACTCAGAAACAAAACAATAGCTATCAGCTATCACTTTTCAATAACTACCCAGGAAACCTTATGCCTAACATTAAAAAGTGGCTTTCATTATAGTAGACTTCTATTTCTTTTTAATTGCTTCCATTTTTCTTGAGGTCATTAATATTCAAAAAATTCAATATTGCACTTACTTCATTTCCTTTTTGAGATTCTTAGATGAAAGAATTCATAAAGCTATAAAATATAAAGAATTATTTCCATATTGGAATAGTTTTTAAAGCAGGATTCTGAAGCCTTGCTTTACATAGACTAAGTCTGGCCTCCTTTGATATCTAACAGCTGAAAAATTACTTTTGAGAAAATGTTCTTAGGTTCAAGGCTTTTTGTCTCCTCTGATAATTGCTCAAATGTCCATATTTTACTTCATGTTTTGTTCTCTTGAGATTTTTCTTTCATTCTAATCGCATGCAAAATTCTGAATACAGAAAATATGTTTTAAATTTAGAAATTTATTTCAGAAACACTGGCCTTTCTCTCTTTAGAGGGCAGTGTTGAAAGTGCTATTTTGCATTTGTCTTTTTTATGTATTTTGCTCTGTGAACCTCTGCAATTTAAAGTACTTCAGTTTCATCTTTACAATTATAGGGATTCATTTATTTGCAAGTTCTGGTAAAGAGGTATTGTTGGAAATGTTTTAAAAACACATATGTTAGAATGAATAATCTCATGTTTCTTGGGCATTTAGAGTTATATCTAGAATAACATTTATGCAAGTCCAGTATACTTTCCCAAAATTGTATATTATCATAAATTTAAACATTTACTTTTGTCCTTTTTCTTTGCTGGTATGTAAAAACTTTTTACAGACGTTGGGTAATATATTAAGAATTATGATCTCTTATTTCCAATTCATTTTTTGTTTTTAATATTTTCATGTGTTGTTAAATGCTTTTCAGATTTAGGTATAATAATCATCTTCTTAGCAGATCAAGATGCAAGAAGTCTTATATTCTTTAATGTTCTAATTTAATGGCATAATTTAGTTGATTACTCATTAGGAGAATAACATTTTCTCCTCTCTAGACCATTTTTTTCAGTACTGATTCTAAACCATCCTCATTCATACATTTGGTCTGAAGGCTGTCCTGATCACATATGTATCAATGTCAGAGCCAAAAATTGAATAACTCCTGTTTTAAAGATGCTTCCGGTACCACAAGCAAGAAATCCAGTGCTCAAATGTACATGTAAGAAGTTTATTTTTAGTTTTATTTTTTTAAGTCGGCTTCACACCCAACATGGGGCTTGAACTCACAACCCTGAGACTGAGAGTTGCATGCTGTAACCAACTGAGTCTGCCAGGTGCCCAGGACACTTGAGAATTTTGCTCACCACCAATGTAGCCCCTATGGTTAATCTCCTCTACTTCACTTGTGCTCTTCAGACTGAATCCTGTCCTATTCTCAGAGGTCTTTGAAGATGGAGAGAATGAGTCACTTCACTACTTATGCCTACTTTTTTTCTAGAAAAAAAAAAGTTATATTCTTATATGGGGCCCAAATCCCCAACATTACAACCCTTTCATTACACTGTATCTTTCTTTTAAAATGCAAGCCTGTCCTCAAGATACTGTGTCTTATGGATTTGTACATCTGAAACCCATTATGATTTTCCCCTCTATCATCTGCCTGGAAAGAAGTGCACAGAACACTGATCCCAACTCTTTCTACTTTGATGACAATTTAAATTCTCAGGACTCACCGTCCCTCTATATTACAATTTTTTTTAACAAAATGATTTCTGTACCTTGCATTATCAAAACCAGATTACCCCTAGAGGCATCACTTCCCTGTGGCCTTCTGAATCTCTCTCCAAATTTTCATGTATGGAGATCTCAAAGCTGGGAGATGATGTCAACCACCTCCTCACACTCCATCCAGACCTCAGACTATACACATTCTTAAGCAAAACCTTTACTGCTCTGAGTTGTGTTGATTGCAGCCCCATTGATCATGTTTTCTATCCTTCAATCAGACTCCTGAGCTCAAAATATTGATGTTATTTCCCAATTAAAACCAAAAGTAAAGCTTCATTTTTCTCAAAGATCTTGTCATAATTTGAAAGACATAAAACATAGTTTTTCTTTTTCTTTTTTTTTTTTTTTTTATGAGAGTAAATATTTCAAAGTATCCAGCTGGGGAAAAATAGTAACAAAAACAAAAGAGGAAAGAGTTTTCTTTTCAGAGAACCTTAATATGCAGACTCCTCTGCTTCAGCTAACTCCTTAGAGAGAGGTCACCTTTTCTACCAACTCCAACCTGATTCAGTGGCTGTTTGCAGTATAGGATTAAGGTTCTTAAAATGTCTATATTTCATCAGTTAGAAGAAATATTTTCTCACATATTATAGCTCACACCAATCCTCTCACATATATCTCATGCCAACCTTCCATTCTTCCCTGACCTCTCTAAACGCCTCTTATATCATTACTTTTTCAATTAATTATGACTTTGAATAGAGGAAATACGGCTAATTAATTCTACTGCTTATTATTATTAAATATTGGATTTTTTTTTTTTTGGCAGCAAAATCGACTCCAGCTTTTTTTATGAGGAGCTTTCGATCTCACTCACATTCACTAACTCTGCTTTACAGCTACTGCTTTTCCCAAACCCAAAGTGTTTGGGAAGCCCGAAGAATCCGAAATGGGAATTTTGGCACTAATACTTTGAAATCGTGGGGATCCATCTTGTCCTTTTCCATGTCATTTTTTGTCACTAATGATAATTTAATCTCTTCTTTTCACCTCCATTGTAACACATCTGCTTCTTGAATCCAATTTCCTTTTCTTTCCTCTCCTTCCTAAATGTTCCATGCTGCAATCTGAAACCTGCATTTTATACTTTAAAAAATTCTCCTTTATTTTAAACATGTTCCACTAAAGTATCCCATACCGCTCGTCAGAATGGAAACTTGTCATTCCTGACACCCCTGCCTGAGCAGCTGTCTCAGTCTTTTTGCTTATTCTCCTCTATCCTGGTTACTTCAGAGTTGAGAAGTCATGTCAGCACCTTTGTGTCTTTCCAACCTACTTTCAAATATTATTTGCCACCCATACCAGGTAGAAACCCTTACACATTTAAAACCAATTATCGAGGAATATTATCCTTTTTGTCTGTACTGCACTACTTGAGCAACTACCTCTCAGCTGCTGGAGAACTTGCCTCTTCTCTACCCCAAGAACTTCATGTATCCCAGGTAATGTCAACTTGATGAGAACACTTGAGATAACACCCTTTCCTCCTCATTTGTGAACTCCCTAAATTGTAGATGCTATGAATTGAATAGTGTCCTCTCTAAAAAAGATATGTTATGGTGACTACCTAACCCCACTACCTCAGAATGTGACCTTGCTCGAAGATAAGATTTTTATGGAAACCATGGAGTTAGAATGAGTTCCTCCTGGGATCCCTGGGTGGCGCAGCGGTTTGGCGCCTGCCTTTGGCCCAGGGCGCGATCCTGGAGACCCGGGATCGAATCCCACATCAGGCTCCCGGTGCATGGAGCCTGCTTCTCCCTCTGACTGTGTCTCTGCCTCTCTCTCTCTCTCTCTCTGTGTGACTATCATAAATAAATAAAAAAAAAAAATTAAAAAAAAAATATTAAAAAAAAAGAATGAGTTCCTCCTGTGACTGCTATTTAAGGATGGACGGTGCCCTAGAGGAGAGGGTCGCCCCATTCCCTAGAGAGAATAAATTGGATTATTTTCTAAAAAAAAAAAAAAAAAGAATGAGTTTATGAGGGCAGGCCCTAGTCCAATATGGCTGGTGTTCTTATAAAGTAACATAGAGGGGAAATCATGTGAAGAGACATGGGGAGAAGATGGACGTCTACAAGCCTGCAACAGACCTTTCCCTCCTAGCCCTCAAAAGAAACCAACCCTGCTAACACTGTGGTTTCAGACTTCTAGCCTCCGGAACTATGTGACAATATACTTCTGTTGTTTAAGCCAGTTTGTGGTATTTTGTTATGACAGCCCTAGGAAACAAATACACCATACTATGATCAAAATTCTGCTCTTGGTACCCAATTCTAAAACCACAACTTATCATGTAATGCCCATGACTGATCAGCCTCATAGATATTAAAATTGATAATCCCATACCCAAAACAATTTTTTTCACACTTGAAACCTTCTCACTTGATGTATGCTTTGACTTGATTAAGCCCACTAGCCTTTTGACACATCACTCTCAGTCATTTCTTCTATGTCTTCAATGAGTCCCCATTTGACTTAGGCCAGAGTTCATCATTTCAACCTTAGCTGTTGTCATTGTATTGCAACAAATATTATATTTTACTTCTGGATTTTCTTCTCTTCTTCTATATTTGAACTGACACAGGACTGGTGAAAAAAATAATTCACATAGCTGCAAATGTACTGCCTGTCCAAATTTATAGTCCAGACACTACTAGATTTTTATCCAAAAGTACTAAATCTCTATCCTTCTATTTATACTCAACCATCACCATTCATCATTCATTTCAAATATAACTTCAACTTTCTCTAGTCTCCACCCACCTCTTATCCACTTTTTACTTTTAGGAAATGACCTATATATTTTGATTTGTCAAACACCATCACGTGAGGCTTTTGACATTTCTTGTCGTCTCAATGATTATCCAATTTTTGCTACCACAATAATGTAATAACTGTAGCATAATTATAAAATTGCTCTTTTGCTCTGTATTCTCTATGTTCAGAATTTTACTTGTTTACATTTCCATCAACTGTTATTTCTCTTTGTCATCAAAATTTTCCTCAGTTGGTCTCCTTACCATTAATCAACAATTATTATAGAACACATCTACTTCTATCTTATAATTCCTCCACTTTTATCCACTCCCATTAAAACCATTTTGTTGTAGAAAATTGTTCTCTTTTGCCTGAATTACTCCTTCATCCCCCTAAAATGTCTCTATTGGCCAGTTTTGTCAACTGCTCAAATCCAATCCATTCTTCACTATATTTCTTGTAATCTCAATGATTCTAAAATATAAATCAGGTCATTTTTTTACCATTATTTTAGCCTATGGATATTCATTACATTTAGTAGAAAGCCCATACCCATTAGCATGTGTAACTTAAGCTTGGTTAAGTTATACATGCTGATGCTCTTTGTTTGCCTAAGAGAATTCCAATTTATGCTTATTGTATCAGCATATTACAAATTACACCTTCACAATATTCAAAACTATCCTGATTTGGATGATAGGTTTTCATCACTATGGATCTTCTTATCCAGTTCTTGATACACAATCATCTTTCCTTTTTCTGATTTCTTTTTCAGAAAATATAATTCATTAACATATTTTAATAAATATAAATTTTATCCAACATGTTTGTCTTTTACATAAATTAGAAATATTAAAAATTCCCCAAATCAATTTCAAAGCACCAGTGTATTACTTTTGTTTATATAATGTCTTTACTGAGATATAATTCATATACCCATGGAGTTCACCCATATTAAGTGCCAAATTCAATGATTTTAGTATGTTCACAGAGTTTTTCAGTACTGGCTTCCTTTTCAATTGTTAATATTATCATGATATCATCAATATTACACTCCTGTATGAAGTACAAATTCCTCCTAATCAAATTTTGACAACAAACTGGTAAATACAAATAATTCTATGGCATTTAGCAAATGTAACCTGGAATCTTTCTTCCCTGAAGACAAACTGCAGTTGGCTATTATAAGCTCATGATCAAGAAAAAAGAAAAAAACATTTGTAAGATAAACAATCATAAGTATCAGTCTCCTTTAGTTTGCATTATAGTTTTTCCCCACTAATGAAAACAAATCAGTGGCTGCTGATGCTATGGGTGGTACTCAAGTCTCAATAATACTACTAGTTTCCATAAGCCATCTGCCTTTTTTCATAGGGTACACAGGACTGCTGTACAGCAAATTTGTTGGTACCAGTACTCTAACTTCTAACATGGCCCTAATTAAAGCAGCAATTTCTTTTTGTCTGATTGGTATCTGATATTGTGTCAAATTAACAACATATGTGGGCCCCGACAAATCTCTATATTGCCATTTAGTATATCCAATTAGTACTGAATGGAGGGCAAACTTACATGACTTTGGTTTTATGATATTAAAAGGAGAATTGTTCACCAGTTAGACAGACAATCCATCCCAATAATAAATTAATGTAAAAAGTTGTGACTGCTTTACATAAAATTTTCTTCCAAACTTTTCTACCTTAATCTCATCAACCATTACATCCACACATCATCCCAATCTAATTATAGCCCCCATTAGGACTTCATTAAATTTTTTAGAATAACGGTGCATTGGGCTCCTAAGTCAAGGAGTCCTGGAAATTCCTTTCTTCCCTCTTGGCCATTTTATTTCTACATTTCTATATGGCCTTGAGAGACCTCGGACCCTTTGGCAATCCTCATTATCACTAATTTGCCAGATATCAATTTGACAATTCAAGGTCAGGCTACTTATTACCCTTTTTTGGCTTTTAAACTCTTAAATTTCTTCAAACTAGGGTAAATAGAGAGGAGTTTCTTTGGAGCCTTCAATATTGGGCTACCACTAAGTCCTTCCATCAGTTCATACCACCACGCTGCATAGAGTTTTGTTTTGACCCCATCAGCATCTGCTTAATTCATCCCATTTCTTAATAGATTTTAAGATCTCCACCTTTGACTATACCTTCTAATTTTCTTAGCATCTCTAAGACTCATAAAAGGAAGCTGACACACCCAGTCTAATGAATTCCATTATCATTGCTTGATTTTGAAGCAGCTAGTTTATATGGGATGATCATGCAAAAAGGATTCCTTAACCACACATTTGCCATGACCTGGGGAAGGTGCACATTAAGTGGATGGGCATCTAATCATCATAGAGCCAATCCAGCCATCCATCAATTGTTTCATCTGGGGAGTTCCACTTGGCATATATAGGAGTGGAAGGACAATTCTCTTTCTCAGGGTAAACAAATGTTATAGAAGGCTTTATGCAGCCCACCTTGCTAGTCGACCCCTTGGGAACAACTTACTGAGTGTTTGGATCGTATATAGTCATATGTAATTGTTCAGTAGTAAGTTGTGGTTCTTTCATCACCCGAACACATCCCTCTATTCTGCAGGATTCAAACCAAGGAGACTGCTTCTAAGCTAATCAATCTCTCAATGCATTTTAATAGAGTTTTAGGAAGCTAATGATATTAACCTCAAAATGAGACAACTCTTCTATTATACACTTAGGCTTTAGGAGTTCCTTAGTTCTGTTCACCTTCAAGCTACCTAGTCTAACCTTTTGGTGGCCAGAGTTAATACAGGTGCTATGTCTTATTCAGCAAAATTTATGATAGCATTTAAAAAATAAAACAAAATTCATTTAACAAAAAGTGGGCTACAAACTGAAAACTATAAAACACTGCTGGGACAAAATGAAAGACAACTTGAAAAAATAAATAATATGTTAATTTAACATTTTAAAAGTATTTACAAATAGGAGGGGAAGCCCTCAAGGTAAAAAAAAAAAAAGAAAAAGAAAACAAAAAACATTCCTGCTGTATTTGAAAATTATTTGAATGTCTGTATTAATTATTGACACTGACCATAACTATTACATATTCTTATACTGTTTGAATAGGTCTCAGAACATGATCCAATAGTCTAAATCTCTCATATTTTATTTTTCTGATATATTGGTAGAACACTTCATCAAACATACTGCCAATTGGCTTGAAAAACAATGCTGGCCCTAGAATCTTCCAGTAAGCAGATCTCAGGAACTAACTAATGACCACATCTGCCTTTACGCTTTTGCACAATAATGGGAATTCTTTAATTTCTTAGCAACTACTATAAAGAAAGGTCAATGTCCTATTCTAACAAACCAATATGATATTCTATAAAAATATAATTATTCATATACCTGCATAATGAGAAAAACACTTTCAATAACAAAATTGAAGACAAGCTAAATCAATAGTGCACAATGGGAGTGAGTGGAAATTTTCAAAGTCTATTCATCAGAGTCCCAGTGTAGTAATTTGCCTTCTAAATGGTGTGACAGGCTGCCTTTTCCTTCTCTACACGTGTAAATATTAGCATATGAGTCTGCTTCAGCTACCATAGCAAAATGCCGCAGACTATATGGCTTATACAACAGGTTTATTTTATTGTATTTCTAGAGCCTGGAAAGTTCAAGATCAAGGTCCAACAGCATTTGGTTTATGGTGAGAATTCTCTTCCTGGTTTACAGATGATTACCTTCTTGTTATTTCCTCACATGTCTCTTCCTGCTTGAGTAATAGAAATATGCTAAGGAAAAAGAAGAAAGCGTTAGAGAGTGTTTCAACTAGGAGAATTACATTTTGAAAGTTCTGAAAGCCTAACACTGTGATCTAGTTGGGGAAATGGCAAGTAAATGGCAGGAGCTTAACATATTAGAACTCAGTAGTAGGAATTGAGACTGGAAGGGTAAATATGAGCAGATCTTAGGGCATCCTGGATGTTACACCAAGGAGACTTAATTTGAAGCTCCTTAGCATCACACAATGGTTTTTACTAAGAGAAACAAACAAACAAACAAACAAAAAAAACAGATTAGGAAGACTGAGTTACAGAGTAAAGAAGGAATTGGAGATACACAAGAACAGAAAAGAACTAGAAATTATGACAACTTCCATGATAATAATACTGAGAATTACCTAAATTGGATTGATTCATGCAGGAAATAGAATTGATAGAACTTAGTGATTGAATAGACTTGGGAGCTAAAGGAAAGTGTCTTAATCTATTCGGACTTCTATAATAAATTCCACAGACTAGGTAGTTTTGTTTTTTTGTTTAAAGATTTTATTTATTCATGAGAGACACACAGAGAGAGAGGCAGAGACACAGGCAGAGGGAGAAGCAGGCTCCATGCAGGGAGCCAGACGTGGGACTCGATCCCAGATCTCCAGGATCACACACTGGACTGAAGGCAGCGCTAAACCACTGAGCCACCCAGGCTGCCCACAGACTAGATAGTTTTTAAACAACAGAAATTTATTTCTCACAGTTCTGGAGGTTGGACGTCAGAGATGAGAGTGTCAGGTGAGAGCTCTCTCCTGGGTCAGACTTTTTCTTGTATCTTCTTCACACAGTAGAATTAGCTTCAGAATTCTCTGGAGCCTGTCCTATTTAAATAAATCCTATTTATGGAGTTACCATCCTTATAACTAAAGCACTTCCAAAAGGCCCCATATAAATGGTTGTTGCTGTTCACCACTAAGTTGGAAGTGGTATGTTCCATAATAATGGACATTGGAACAGGAGTTATGACCAGTAAAAAGAAATAAGTCAAAATTTTTAAAAGGCAGTGATTTGTTATTTGAGACCAAAAGATGGGTCTAAGAAATTATGTATATTTCTTCTCAAACTGGGAAATCAGAGATTATTATAGAATATTATAGAATAAGTGAGTACTGCTTTAATTTTCTTTCACATTTTCTTGTTATTTTTGAGGTGTATTCATTTTGTTTAGGCTTTGACTTCCAAAGAAATGTTGTGCTGAAATTAATAAGAAAATTAATATATTATATTAATAATGTACATTATATACTTTATATACATTAATAATGTATATATATGTACATAATATATATATATATATGTATCTTAAGATAATAAGTTCAGAAAGCAGTTCTGATTCTAGCCATAAAAGTCAACCTGCTAAGCTGCAGAAGTTTTTGACTGGTAAAAAGATCAAAAACAAAACTCAAAGATTTTGGTTTTATTTACTAGTTAAGCTTTTTTTTTCCTCTTTAGTGTTGTCAAAACGTCCACCTTTGTTGGAAGAGACAGTTCAATATGCCCTCTTACAGGGAGGAAAAAATCATCTTGAATTTTGTCTTGATATTGTTCATTTCATTTTTCCATAAATATATGGAGCCATTTTAATATGAATAAAAAATAAAATCGACCAATTTTTGTGTAAGTTGATATTTTTGCTTAAACTCAGAAGTTATCATGTTTGTTCAAACAGGAAGAAAAAATACCAAGTCAGTTGAGTTATTCAAGTAACTTACAAATAAAAAGAAAAATATTAAATCTTATTTGAACTGTTGCTTTACAAAGAAATTATATTATTGCTATTATGAACTTAATTGTATATCATTATATATAACATAATTATGTATATAATATTAGGAATACTTAAATAAGAAATTTCTTTGGAGATTATTATGTTGAAAATATATAATACTTCATATTTTAAAATAAGTATATCAAGACTTTCTTTTGGCCTTTAAATAAAAAACATCCTTTAAAAATTTAAGATTTTTTTAAAGATTTTGTTTATTTATTCATGAGACACACACACACACACACACACACACACACACACAGGTAGAGGGAGAAGCAGGCTCCATGCAGGGAGCTCGATGCAGGATTCAATTTTGAGACCCTGGGATCACAACCTGAGCTGAAGGCTGATGTTCAACCACTGTGCCACCCAGGCATCCCTGAAAACTTAGCTTTTAAAAATAATTTTAAGACAATGTTTATTTATTTGAAACAAAAATGAAGGAAAAATTTGCTCATTATCCTTCTTCTGACCCAACAAATAAAATATTTTTACTTTTATACACGTTTTTAGTCATTGTCTCTAAATATTCATCAACTATAAATAGTTGGAATTCTGGAAGTTATAATTTTTATTATGCTTAGTTATATTTATGGCATAATATTGAGATGTTAAATATACTTATTCTTATAATTATCATTTAAAAATATTTCATGCGATATCTATTTCTGGACAGATTAACCAAAATTAGTAACGATTCACATACTAATGAGTATTTAGACCAATTTTTCATTTTAAAAATATGCTAAACTGTTTTAATACATACACTCTTTGACCTCTTTGACCATTCCTTTGAATTGTTTTCTTAGAGTGTTTTCTAGAAGTGAAAATATGTGTGTCATACATGTAAAAACTCTTCATGACCCTCAACACATACTAACGTATTGCTTTCTAGAATGATTACTCAAGGTCACTGGCATACAATGTGTTCTAGGAGGACTAAAGTTTTGCAGGCATAAGCTTATATTTTAAGGAATATTAATAATTTTAAAATGTGTGAAATTATATGTTTTTACTTAATTGAAAATACTTTTCATAATTTTTAAATTATGAAAGAGTTGACTTTTTAATATAGTCTTCATGTGGAATCAGTGATCGCATAGTTAAAAGTTCTGGTCGTAGAGTCAATCAGAGTCTTATTTAAATCTTACCTTTTTCATGCAGTAGCTTATAATATTCTGCAAATTAGTTGATCTCAATAAATTTCAGATCTATTATCTATAAAATGGAAATAAAATTATATACCATTCCCTTAGTGTCAAGAAGATAAAATAGGATAAAATATATAAAACTCTTAACACAGTATGATGCCTGAATAGAATGCACTCAGTAAATATCTATTGTTGTTACTATTATCATTATTATAGTAATACTTTTGTTTGGCAGACATTTTAGATTATAATATGTTCAAAAAATGTACTTATATGGCTTGGAGGTCATTTCAACCTTGGTACTAGTGCAATACTTAACACATAGTCAGTCTTCTGTACATAATTGCTAAATTATTAAAGAAGTGGGAACACCTGGGTGGCCAATCCCTTGTGTCTGACTCTTGATTTCAGTTCAGGTCATGATCTCAAGATTGTGAGATCAAGCCTTGCCTTGGGCTCCATACTGGGCATGCAACCTGCTTAAAATTCTCTCTGTTCCTCTCCCTGGCCCTTCCCCGACCTCTCTCTTTCTCTAAAAAGAAGTGAATGCACATACATGATAAACATTAGCACTTCATGTACTTAATAAAGTACATTTTAATCAAGTTTATTTTTCGGATTAGTCAATTTAATATGGCACACATAGAATTAAAATCGATACTTAAAAGCAATTTTATAGAAATGATCTAATTCTCATTTTAATCTACATGATTAATCTATACTTTATCAAGGATAAACTTACTATAGAGACTTTATTAAATACAGAATGTGTACAGCTCTGTGAAGATTAGATCAGTACGAAAACTTAAAACAATTTGGACTTTATCCTTCCAATCTTAAAATTAAATTTCTGCATAAAATATCCTACAACAAAAATTGGAAGTTTTAAGAATCCATAATTTCTAAGGAGAGCATGTATAATTTTGTTATGTTAGCCTTTTACGGAAGATAGTTTAGCATTTATTGTTATCAAGAATTTAGTTGATAGCTGTTTTATTTAGAGTAGGTTTTGGATTCAGTCCAATCTATCTACAATTTCTATAAAAGCAGTGAAAATTACTACCATTGCAATTGCTTGATTGTAGTCCCATTATAATGGGATTAACATAAAATGTCTAGAGAAACATTTCAAAGTAATAAGTTTTACAGAGTAATACGATTTGTAGCTGTCGGTCACCAAAGAAATACTGTGCCAACCAGCAATATTGCATTAGAATAGGGTTTTCTCATTTAGAGCTTAAGAAATTGTTAACTAAATACTCTTGTTTTATCTCATTTTTAATGAGGAAAGAGACATTATAACTACAGCTCTTTATGAACTATAATATTTAAAATAGAACAAGTTTTCATTATAAACATATTTTAAGTGGATGCAAAAGTAAAGTTTCTTTTTTCATATCAGTTCATGATAATGAACTATTTTGTAAAATGTATTTAAATAGAGGCCATTTAGGAGTGTCTGGGTGGCTTAGTCAGTTAAGAACCTGCCTCCAGTTCAGGTCATGATCCCAGGGTCCTGGGATCGAGTCCTGCATCAGGCTCTGTGCCTCTCTGGGAAGCTGCTTCTTACTCTGACACTTTCTGTCTGTCTCTCATAAACGTTCTGTCTCTCATAAAAAATTTAAAAATAAAATCTTTTAAAAAGAAATAAATAAAGACCATTTAATGGCTAAATGCAAATTATACAAAAATGTATATAACATAAAATTTGAAATAATTTGGAAAACAGGGCAATAATATATTTATATCAGTGCAAGCATATTTTATTCTAGGGGTAAGTTGTTTTTTTAAAAAAATTGAAGTGAAAAGTTTTAAATTATGAATACTTGAGATAGAAAATTTTATAATTTAGGGTGTGAAGCCATTCATGTGGAGAAGGAGAGAGAAAGAAGAGAGGTAAGAAAATCAGAAGAAAAAGAGCAGGACCATTGGAAAGAATTTAGGTATGAGCTTTGGAAGGAAAATAGCACAGATCAGACCAAGAGGAATTATCTTGAATTGTTTTTCCATGTCTGTACTGTTTTGTTTGAAGGAAGGAAAAAAAGTCAAAGGATAAATAATGTCTTAGAGTACATATTAACATAGCTCAGCTAAAGGCCTTACTGTAATTTGAGGATTGCCCCAGGTTAAGTAGGCCAGATAACAGGAAGAGACTAATAACTGATCTGGTGTTAGGGAGAAAATGAGATAAACCCAGGCCTATTCAAAAGAGACAAAACCAGTGTCAGAGAATTGCTTCTTCTAATATTAGGTGGTCAAGGACCCTGAAGTTAGCTGTGGCTAAGTCTCTTAGAAAATACAGAAAATTCTTAAAAAATTGAAGCTAGTGTTATATAACTGTAAAGGAGTAAGTTTTCATACTTTGAAACAAATTATAGTGATATTCAACAATCCTGGGGGTACAAGTTGTTTAATTTGAAGTAATTTTCATAATGGAAAAATAAAAACAATGTTGGTTTAAAATAGTATTGAAAGTGTATTTTGTATTAAAAATGTTAGAAAGAACTATAGATGAGGATTCATTCATGAGTGGGCAGAATTTTCTAAACACAAAAACTCTGGAAGATATTGAAAAGAAAATTTGGTAAATATATATGAGAAAAGCAAATGATACATATCATTTCTGTAATGAGATGATTTGGTACTTGATTTTTACTGGATATTAAAACACTTTCTAAATGTTTTTTTTTTATTTTTATTGCAAAGTATTGAAATATCATTTAAATTAATAGGCCTCTGTCATTATATAGTATGAAATAAAGAACATCATACTACTCTTCTTGCCAAAATGTTTCATCTAAATTCAATAAAGCCCACATCTAATGTCTAATTTGGACAAAATATAGAGGTTACAGAAATGTAGAGGTTACAGAAGCAAGTTAAAGGTCAAAATGTGAACAGGTTAATATTAATGTTATGACAAAAAAGAAGAGAGAGAGAAAGGTTCATGATTAAAAGATACTGAAGAGACAAAATAAGTAAATCCAATCCATTGTTTTTTAATATGTATCCTGATTTATTTTTCTTAAGATTTTATTTATTTATTTGACACAGAGGAAAAGAGAGCACAAACAGGGAACCTGATCAGGAGCTCAATCCCAGGGCCCTGGGATCATGACCTGAGCTAGAGTCAGACCCTTAACAGACTGAGCCACCCAGATGCCCCGAATACTTCCTCATTTATACATACAAAATACAAAACACATTTTGGAGATAACTGACCAAATTTTAATATTTTCTGGGATTATTACAGCTAATTTCTTTATGAGTAATGATATTATGTGAATTCGTGGAATATACTTTAAAACATAAAACCATCTCCTTTATAACATTGATCAAAAACTAAAAATCTAGAAAAAGGAAAGACTTTTGGATCTGTAATGAGTTTTCTAAGTCAAATATGGACATACCAGAAATTGTCAGCACTGCCACTTATACTTGTGGCCTTACAGTTGTAGTGTGCTCTGGACAACCTCTGTGACTATTTCTATCTTTGCGAATGATAATTGTTTTGTTTTGGTTTTGCTTTTGGTTTTAGGAGGTGTTTCTTCCTACTTATGAAGCAGACGAGAAGTGCTGCAGAATTAATAACTCCTGTGAGCTATCTTCAAAACGTCAATAATGAAAATTAATACATTAATAGCATAGTTTCCTTGAACCTCAAGAAGAATAATGCTATGGGATTTTTTTAAGATTTTATTTATTTTATTCATAAAAGACAGAGAGAGGCAGAGTCACAGGGAGAGGGAGAAGCAGGCTCCTCACAGGGAGCCCGTTGTAGGACTTGATCCCTAACCTGGGATCGTGCCCTGGGCCAAAGGCGGACGCTCAACCACTGAGCCACTCAGCCGTCCCAGTGCTGCGGGTTTTATACCAATTCCCAAAAGTTTCCTGTAGGATTGAGTTTTGAGTTTTAGTTGCCCACTGCAGTAACTGGATTAATAATACAGTTTTATCTGTCTTCCTTTTTTCGTATATTAATCTCCATTTCCCTGAAGGATTGCACATGAATCATTGTCTCTACATCTGACTCTGTGGAAAACAAGAAAAGATTTGGTACCAGAACTGGACCTAAGAGCAACTTCTCGGGATAGAATTTTGAGTTGGATTCCGGGCTGGCCAGATGGCAGGGATGATTATGCTGCTGGTAAATGGGATGGTGAGACTGTATCAGCACTGGCATATTTTAACATCACAATTACTAGGACTCTCATATACGGAAATTTGGGATATGTATACAAAATGCCCTGGCTAACCTAATGTGTCCAGAATTTGAGAAATAGGGTAGCAATAGTAATAATAAGTCTGAGGAATTGGAGGGTTATATCCTGTTCAGCACCATAAATGTGCTGATGAGAGGCAACGGGCAGAATTAAGTTAGTCAATCTTCAACTCAGAAGCATGATGAGAAAGCCAGAGGCCTCAATGGATGCACTTAAAAAGAACTTTACTTCCAAAACTGGAGCTCAGTTTGGGCAGAAAATCAAACTCAAGATCTGATTGTGATGGTATCAAGAAAAGGCTTAATTCACAGTTGAAGCATGTCTCTGAGACTAGAATCAGGGCACCATCAGGAAAAATGTAGGGTCCTGAGACCTTGGGTGGGAAGCATTTGAGTATAAGCACTTGAAGACTTTAAATGCTTAGATTCTCCTCAGCCTACTGGGCTATTGGAAGTAGTTGCCTCCCCCCCCTTTTTTTTTTTTTTAAGATTTTATTTATTTATTCACAAAAGACACACAGAGAAAGGCAGAGACACAGGCAGAGGGAGACGCAGTCTCCCCATAGGAAGCCTGATGTGGGACTCGATCCCAGGGCCGTGGATCACACCCTGGGCTAAAGGCAGACGTTCAACTGCTGAGCCACTCAGGCATCCCGGCTGCCTCCTTTTTACTAAAAGAAATAGCACTATTTATACCCTGTAGACTATGTAGAAACTTACCTAAGAAGGACACCTTCTCAAGGATAGCCATACTTCCTTTTATGGCTTCTAGGTGAATAAGCAGTAAAGAGTCAAAGAAAAAAGACTAATCATAGAAGTACTCTCTCTGCTTTGGGAGAAGAAAATAATATTACTCATGGAGATAAGTATGGCAGGAACTTTAAGAAAAGATCCTTGAGTGGATCTTGAGGTTGCTCAATTAGGGTTGGTGGTGATGTTATCGAATATCAGGCTAGATAAGGGAGATTTCACTAATATGTTGTTATTTACAGGTGAGTCAGGATTTATGTCCTGGCAAGGATGTTTAGAGCCGATGCACTACTACTAAGTATGTACTACTGGGATGTCTATGTGAAATTTAGTAAAAATGATGACCTACGGCAAATGAAGTTTTAAGGAATTGCCTTGGCAGAATGAGGAAGCATTCAAAAGACTCAGAGAGGTGGGCTCACTGGGATGGATTTGTTTCATCAGTAGAGAACTCACCAACCATGTTCTACAAGAGGTTCCCTTCAATAAACCGAAAGGAAAATGCTGGTTATATGGTCACTGTCATTACTGAGTCAAGGGTGACTAACCTCTGTATGCAAGGTTGGTATCTCTTCACCTCCAGGGGCAAGGTGGATGTAACTAACAAAGTCTGCCGCAAAACCACAATAGTGGCTTAGGCTACTGACCTCCAAAGCTCTGTGGTGATGGCATAAATTTCATATCTGAGTCACTTCTCAGATTTAATTCATTGCTGGAAGGGAAGTTTGGGATCCCTGAGGAAGGACTTTGCAAAGTCAAACATGTATGCACAGTAACAATTCTCAAAATACTGTCATCTTTTCCTACACAGCAATAATGGGAACATGTGGAGTCCGGAAGTAAAGTCCTGGATGAGGTCTGTCTCAGAGTGGTTCAAAGGGGTCTAAGGACACAGTTTTATTCCTTACCTCATCCTGAAGGGTAAAATGGGGTTAAATATATACAATAAAGCTTTCAGAATCCTGAAACTTGTGATCCAACCTATCTAAGAAGATCTATACTGTAGAAAAGTACAAGTGGAAACTCCTGAAGCTAAGATCTTGTTGGCCAAGAGAGAAATTAAAAGCAGCACATCTGAAGTAGACATTTGTGCCTCAGTTGAAGACTCAAAGTGGATAGCATGACGGTCCCCATCATTACCTGCCTAAGTATTGATTATTATTACAATTTTAGTTATGTATCTGGGAGTCATTTAATTGTTAATAAGCCCTCACAACTTTGTAGAGTAAGATAAAAATTTAAATGGCTTTATATTCTCATTTTATGTTACTGAGGAATAATGAGATTCCTATTTGCAAGCATTATTTTTAACTGCTGTTGAAGTGAAAATACAAAATCTATGAATTCAAGAGGCAAGTGCCATTTTTGAAGATGGAAAATATTTTTCCATTTGTTGAATTTAAATATATAAAAAAGTTGAACATGCATTTGAAAATGTCTTTGTAAGGAGTTACTCTGGAATAGAATGTAAAAATGATCAGTCTTTTCTTCTGAAGACCCAGAAATTCCTTATCTGTAGGTGACCTAAAACCCAACTATTTTTATATGCAAGAACCATTGCAAATGACTAACAGAGGACCATTGTGTCGGGCTGTACTTTTACAACTGCATTTTAACTTCTTGCGGAGTTCTTAAAGAATGTACTATAATGTGCATTGCCCACATAGAGGAAAAATGCATACTTCTATTCTTAGATGAGTGTTTCATAAAAGCTCTTTAATTTTTTTTCCTTTCTTGGAACAGCTTGTGGTGGCTGTACTCCAAATCAATTATGGGTTTAATGGTCAACTAGGCTAAAATATGTCATATACCATTTCCAGAAGTTTCCCTTTGTTCCTTAGATTCATTGACATTTTTAAAATATCTATTATAAATAAAAACTTATGCAATAAGAGCACCAGTTTATCAGGTGAATAGTGTTTACCATGTAGGAGACATGGTTGGTTGCTTCACATTTTCCTTCCTCTTTTCTAACAGAGGCCTTTTTTGTCTCAGGTAACCATAATAGAGCCTTATGCACCGGAGAAAGCTGAGGCACTACCAGCTCTAGATGAGGTCCCAGTATTTTATTTTTATTTTATTTTTATTTTTTATTTATTTGAGGGGCTAGTATTTTAAAAGTAAGTGCATTCAACTTCCAAGGTAAATTCCGCTTAGAGCTTCTGGGAATAGTTTCATTGTCTCTAAAGAAAGCTGTAGGAAGAGATGGTCCCACTCCACCTGACTTTAAATGGTGAAACCCAGAAGAATTTTAGCTATTCTGGAACAATCTTAAAGATTACATCAATACTTAGGATGACAGATGGGAGATATGGAAAGGACAATGAACCTTAATCAAATTAAGTTTACCATAATTTCAATGTATGTGAGGCAATGTATTTTTTATGAAAAAAAAAAGGTAGTTTGTAGCTAAAAGAACCCAACATGTCTAATAACTGCATGTTCTCTACTACCATTTCTTGTATTTCATATCTTCCAGGGGCTTATGCATTCACTTCTAAAATCAATGGTGTCTTGGTGGCATCATACATTATTTAAGGAATCAAAATTTATATAAAAAAAAATCTTAGAACCCAATATTATCCAGAACTGTTTTTCTCTTTGAAAAAGAGTGGAATACAACTCAATAGTAATTCTAACTACTGATTATCAATCTTAAATTGTGACACAAAATATGCTACGCACTTTTTGCATGTTATTTTTATTTGACTCTTACAATCTCATAAGACTGGTGTTATTTCCTTCATGCAAATAAAGAAGCCAAAATTCACAGAGTTAAGAAACTGGTTCAAAGTTAACTATAGTTTTAGATGAAACAATCAGGGTTTGAATATGGTATCTGTCACTCTTAGACCCTTAGAAGTTCCTCTATGTCATCAATTTAGCAAAACAGAGAACAACTCAAATTAGTTGTCATCTGGAATTCCAATTAACTATATTGGAGGTAAGAAAAATTTTCTCTTACTCATTTGAGGAAGTGAAGTGCACTCACCTACTATATCAAAAAATGATAGCATGATTATATTATCCATATTTTGTTGCAATCAGGTCGTGAAACAAATAAGCTTCAACATTTCAGTGGCTTACATCAACATCTATTTCTTGTTCACACTAGCTTTTTTTTCCCTTTAAATTTAAAAATCAGGATTGGCTGAGGCAGCTCTATTCTCAGATATGATTTGGATTCAGATATACCCTACCTACCTCACTTTCTGGAGCTAATAGCAATCTGGGGCATGCATGTTTTCTTGTGACAGATGGCAGAAGCACAGGCCTGCAAGCAACTTATCATGCCTCTTGAACCCTGTGGTGAGAAAAGGCACACTGGTGTATTCAATTGGCCAAAGCAAATCACGTGGAAACTGAGGTGAGGTGGGAGCCTGTACTAGTTTTATGGTGGTAGCAGAAGGGAAAGGAAGAGTATTTAGAGAGCAATAATGTAATCTACCTTAAATACCAGCATATTTTACATATTAGCTACTATGTCATAAAAACTAATGACTCACTTGCATTTTAATTATACTAATTCCTTATCATTATTATATTGAATAACTTATGTCTGGACAAAAAAGAAAAAAAAAAACATGAAAAAATCTTCAAAGGATATAAAATGATACCCACATCCTTATTTTTCCTGAAGTAAGCACTGAACTTTGCTCATATTTACTTAACCTATCACATTTATACAACTCTCAAATCTACTTAAATATTTGATGTAGTACATAGTAATTACCAGCCATAAAAAGTAAGACAACTAGACACTTACACATGTCTTTTTCTCCCTTCCTTTGCTGTTGAATTTGAACAATAACCACTACATAAAACCAATTACATATTATGCACACTTAATTACCTGAGTTCAGTAACTCACAAATATGCCATTTAAGTGTAGGTTTGATTCTGGTCAATTCTTTTTACATAAAGAATTCTCTGGTTAGAAAAGCTTAATATGGCTGCTCAGTTCCATTATCTTGGTGGCTTCTCTTTTGCTCCTTCTGTCTGAAACTCTCTTCTGTCATTTGGTGTGACTGAGCAAAGTCAGGTGGTTTGATCTTTTTGAGGGCTCTTCCATCCTTTTCCACTTGTCCTGTCATCCTCACAACACTGGCACTCTGGTGGCAAAGGAGAGCCCAGCGTGCCCTCCTTAAGCAAGCATATGTGTCATAGACGATGTTAACCTTCTGTAAAACCTCACGATGAGCAATAATAAAGGAAGTCTGAAGCACAGTACCAAGAGGTTCATTTTCTCAGGAAACATCCTTGTCACAGCTTCTAGCATGATAAAAAATGAACCTGTGTACTTGAGGCAGAAAAAAAAAAAAAAAAGCAGAAGATATATTAACATTTTCATGTTACCTATAATTCATTCTGAGATTTTTTTTTTGTAATAGTATGGATAAAGATGCTTTTTGCTATTGTCTTGGACCAAGTTGACTAAATAAGAATGAACAGAGGGAATAAACATAGAAAAGAAATGATTTTAGCTTACAAAATTGCATGTGATTTCACCGGAAATTCTAAAAGAATAATTGCAGAGCAACAGGGCCTAGTGTCTGTCTATTTTTCCCTTCCAATTTTTCCTAAAAAAAAACAACAACAAAGAAACAGAAAGATAATATGTGTAGTCTCATTTGTGAATGGATGAAATGTTGGTGAATTTGGTGATAAATTTCTCAATAAAGCTTGCTCAATAGTTACGTTTTTAACATCTGGCTCATTAGATACAAATGTACTATATGATAGAATAAAATTAGTGGATTATCACACATAAGCCAATTAGATTTATTGTGCTTAGTATATATTGAAATAATTGTAATTTATTTTCAAATTTTATCCTTAAGTTTGTGTGATGGAAAGATTTATTTCAAAAAACAAAGTATGTCTAGTAAATATAAGATTTGCAGATGGATAAATATCAGACAATTTCTGGCAATATTACTTGATGGAATTTTTATGATAAATAATAAAGATCTGTTTAATCACAGTCATGCTTCCACTAAATTCATTAAGTGACTTCCCTTAATTAATACTTTTTAGATCTGAGGATTCTCTTACTAAAAAAAAAGAAAAGATACATCAGACACTATAATTAAATTATCATTTATTTTTATTTTCTCAAGGTTAAGCAACACAAATATTTATTTTATTCATCTTGCCCAAATTTTATAATATTTTGTGTATGATTAAACATTTTTTATCACTGATATCTTGCCTTTTCATTTCTCTGCCTTTTGTCTCATTAGAATTTTTAAAGGGCCCAGGGTTATAACAAGAAAGTCCTATCTGGGATATAGAAGAAAAGTAACGCGAAGTGATGTGTAGTTGTCTTTGTCAGGAGGTGAATGGTTTTCCACACACTATGGAGATCTTCTCAAGTTCTAGACACATATCCACATGTTAAAGCCATTAACAAAAGAGGGAATCTATTTAAGGGTGGTTGTGGCACAACAGGGATAGATTTAAAAGGAATAAGCATCTTCACATGAAGAGTTTTGATCCGTAATGTATCTTTTTTTTTTTTTAATTTTTTTTTTCATTTATTTATGATAGTCACACAGAGAGAGAGAGAGAGGCAGAGACACAGGCAGAGGGAGAAGCAGGCTCCATGCACCGGGAGCCCGACGTGGGATTCGATCCCAGGTCTCCAGGATCGTGCCCTGGGCCAAAGGCAGGCGCTAAACCGCTGCGCCACCCAGGGATCCCTGATCCGTAATATTATCTTACACAAAAATAATTAACACAAAATAATTTAATGGAGATATGTTCTTTTTACCTTATAGTTTAAAAAAAAAAAAACAAAAAAACAAAAAAACTACTCCTAAATCCAAAGTCAGATATAAAACAAGATTCCAGTAGTGACAAATGAAATTGTCTATCCAGACATTGCAAATATCTTCTGTCAGGGGAGGGCCCAAATCACCCTTGCTAAGAACCACTGGTTACATATAGATTCTCAGATTTGCCTTGATACAGATAATTTCCTTCTTTTCCCTATATTATGGAACTAACTCATTTGTCAAACAATCTATGTACATATTTGAATAAAATCTTTGGCTCTGAAGTGAGAGGACTAAGGGAAAGACAGGACAACCGTTTTTTATTTACAGGACTTTGTTCTTACCATTAGATTCATTTTTGCATATTTTCAATAAATATCTTAAATATTACAAAGCCTAATCATGTAAGCTTCCATTGGGATGAAAGTCAAGTCAGTAATAAGTCACATCCTTCACCACTACAGCTGAGAAACTCAAGAAAAGTAGAGAAAATTATTCTATCATATTTAGAAAGTTCATAATCTTAAGCCTCAGTGCAAAGCATCCTACAAGCATTTCATTCCATTGATTTCAAGGAATTTAATCCCTATCGAGGATAAGGTTTCAGGCTTCATAAGTGCAATTCCATCTTTACAGGTGCTTCTCAGAATTAATTGCTATTTTATAGGTAATTACTATTTATATAATTAGATTAGGAAAGTTGGTAATTTAAAAGATGGCTAGAATTGAGGAGTGACATTAGGAAGACTGACACTGCCATCATGCTTCTTAAATTTTCTTAAACCTCTCAAAAGGATGGGTGAAACAGGTAAAAAAAAAAAAGAAGTTACTAAAATTATAGTTTAGTTTCAAAGAGCCTCAACTTTATGATAAAGGTCCAGTAAGGATTTTACTTTGTAATTTCCTGATATTTGAGCATCAACGTATGCTGGAACTGCTTCTTTTCAAATAAATGTGTGGTAGATATCAGTATTATGATTTTATTTCTTTGAAGGGTTAATTGATGGGCACTATATACAATAATAGATCCCTGTCCTTTATTGCCTGCGTGCTGGCTCCTGTCTGATGGAGCTCCCTGTTGTCTCATCCACCTGTTCTAAATTGACATCCAAATGCTCTTTTCCCTGGGGCTTCTTTTCAAAATATTTGCTTAGAAGAAAGGTGATGCTTACTCCCAGTTTTGACATTCTAATAATATCCTTCCTGAGATCTGAGGCCATTACAATGTCCTTTTAGAGGTGATTGAAGTTGCTATACTATGACTTCCAGGAGTTTTCTGTTAATACGCCCACCTGGAATATGTAATCTGGCAAGGTATTCACTGACCTGGAAATTAATAAAGAATTTTAATATTCACATATAATGTATACATGATATATACTGTATTACTGATATGTGTTTTTAACAGAAAACTATGTGAAATTATACCAATTAAAATTTGAGTCCTTGTGCTCTTTCAAAGAGTAGATTATGAACCTAGGTATATGTATGTACAATACTGGGCAAATCAATGAAAAGGGAATTTTACTTTTAAAATTTCAATAAATGAGACACTTCTCATTCTAATTTAACAGCTTAAACTGTGTTTGTGTCTAATTTGTACTGAATTTTGCATCTAGTTCTTATCAAACTAAGCATATTTCCTTTTTTTAAAAAAAATTAAGAAATAGCACTAAAACAAACAGCTCTATAGACCTAGCAATATTTTACAGTCCCTCTAGAAAGATATGAATACATTTGTATTGTTGTTGTTTTAGCCAATATTCAAAATATTATTTTAGCAATTTTATTACTTCTTTGCTTTAGTCAGACCCCTTTCAAACTTACTTTGCCCTGAATTTTGTAGGCTACCAATGTTCACAAGTAAGGCCAGTTTCACAAGAAATTGAAATGTAGAGCCAAATATGTAAGATGATTAAGGAAATAGAAAACTTCCCAAATATGTTAGAATATCATCCTCACTGATGAGCAGGGTGCCAGAAATGATAACTTTAGTTATTTATCTGGTTTAAAGTGCCATCTATTGAGAATAACTTTGAAATACAAAGATATAATTAAATAGAACTCTATATTAGCTTACTAATGTCCATTCTTGAATAAGTAGGTTTAAGTGATTAGACTATCAAGCTAATATCTTTTTAAAGTATGGGAAGGGGACATTTGGATGTTAATTTTAAGTTGCTTAAAAATAGGGAAGGGTAGGTAATGCAGTGGAATACTAATGGTAAATAGAGAGTAGAATTAGGTCTTTGTTGGTAGTTTTAATGAAAAGGAAGTCAATGTTGACTAAGCAAGATGATTTTTTATTTACTACTTGATATAGGACGCAGTTCAATCCCCTTCATATGGAACATGGGCCCTCTAAAGTATCTAATTATTTCTGGCTTTCCATTGAAGAAGAGCACCAGGGAATCTAATTCTTAACCTTATTTTTTACATCCCTCCTCCAAGTTCAATTAAAAGGGAATTAATTCCTGTGCTAGGAATAAATATTTCCACAATAAAATGTACAGCAATTATCTTCCTCTTATTATGTATTCTAATTAAGTTTCCTTTATTAATATTACAGAACAAAGGAAATAACTAATGTTTTCATGATTTACACAGGTGATTTTATATAATGTCAATTTAAAAAAAAATATTACATTATATGTCTACCTCTGGCTCAAGCTGTCGTAGAGCTATATATGTCAGTATGTACAAGAATATGATTATTGACTCAGGGCACCTGGGTTACTGAGTGGTTGAGATCTCCCTTTGGCTCAGCTCATGATACCGGGGTCCTGGGATCCAGTCCTGCATCAGACTCCCTACATGGAGCTGCTTCTCCCTCTGCCTATGTCTCTGCCTCTCTCTCTCTGTGTCTCTCATGAATAAATAAGATCTTAAAAAAAGAATATGATTATTGACTCATATTTATTAAATTACACTTATTTAATATCTCTCACTTGTAGTGTTGCATTCTTTTGCCTTTCCCACATTTTACAGAGTCAGGTATTTTTACTCACTACCTTGGAAAAGAATATAAAAGGAAAAAGAAGCTAAAAGATGAATCACTTTAAAGACTTTAATTTTCAAAAGTCTGTATCCAGAAGGGAATAAAAAAGATATAAAACTTTTGAGAAAAAATTAAGAGCTAGGATTCTGTTACTCCTGGCAACCAGCCCCTCACATTCTCCTCCCACACACCCTAGAGGAGAATAAGATTCCCTGAGCAGAAACAAAGTAGAGTGAAGCAAGTGATATTGTTAGAGAAAGGGGCTCTGTGCCCTTTTCTTTGGCTAAATCCCAGGTAAATTTTTGATTTTCAAGCATAAAGGAGACCTGTTTCTCATTTCCTGTGAAGAGCCCTTGGGAGGTAGTAGGAATGCAACTATCAGAAAAGTATACGTGATGTCTCTAGGCATATAAGACCTAAAAAAAATTCAGACTGTCCCAAAGCTTTGCCAGAAGATAGCTTTAAAATAGAAATTTGTACACCAATAATAGAGAACCATTATCTATTATATGTCAAATATTTTTATATAGATAGTAAGGCATAGCAGTGATCAATGCACTCAAAATCTTTGCCTTTGCAGAAATTACATTCCAACTGGGTGGCATTTAAAAATGGATATTCATCCCCCACTCCTTAGCCTGATGTAAACTTTCCAGAACTTGAATTAAAACCTCAAGGAAACAAGTGTCTGTGTACATGAACAGAAAGAATGGACTATGACACCACACTTGCAGATGTGTGGCAATTAAATTGCTTTAGAAAATCAAGTTATCAAATAGTTAAGTAATCAGATTATAATTCATTGAATACCTGAGTTTGTGTATCTATTCACTTGACAGATATCTTGGCTCCTTCCTATTTTTGATAATTTTGAATAAAATTGCTATAATTACTTATATGCAGGTTTTTCTGTAAACATAAATTTTTAAATAAGTTTGGTAAATATTTAAGAGTATGATCCCTTGATTCTCTGGTATGATAATGTTTAACTTTCTTGTTCATTGAAGTGGCTGTATTAGGCTTAACTCCCACCTTCAGTGAAATTTCCTATTGCTTCACATCTTTACCAGTAATTGGTATTGTTAGATTTGTTGTTCTGATTTGTATTTTAGCTATTCTAATGTGTATGTAGTAGTATTTCACTCTGTTTAGTTTTCAGTTTCCTAATCACAAATATTATTGAATACCTTCTTGATATGCTTACTTGCCATTTTTATATGTTTATTGTCATTTACATGTTTAGATTTTCCAGCCATTAAAATATTTTTCTTGCTTTCTTATTATTGAATTTGAGGAGTCCTTTTATATTTTGGATAATTTCTCTGGTTTTATTATTCATAAAATTGTGATAATAATTATAATCTCATCAATAAAGGTTGATTGAGAAAATGCATGCAAAGATTTTATAGAATAACTGCACATAGTAAGTACCAGATAAATCTCTTTGGCTGGGAACAGCTTTGATCTCATTTTACCTGCCCGAAGCCTACCACAAAAGAGGAGATTAATAAATTGGATCAAATTAATTATGAGCATGTCTGAAATTGGTGGGATTCAAGCTTGTTTGGTCATAATCTTATATACTCTACATTTATATCAGCTGTTTTGAGCTTAAACACAGTAAAATTAAAAATAAAATGTATGATCAGCATCCATGCAAACATGCTTTCTCATAATAGTCATCTGTAAAACATTTATTTATCTATTATACTAGTTGTTTTGTCATTCTATATTATAAATATCATAATGTATGCAATGGCTTCCTCTATATAGTTATGGTTTCCAGCAAATGGTATATTGAAATACATGTTTTATATTAAAATTCATAATATGGTGATCAAATAATTGAAAAAGCACCTCAAATTTATGAGCTTTTAAAAACATATTTCTAAACACTTTCTCATAATTAAAAAAATTAAGCAGTGCCTGGGTGACTCAGTCAGTTAGCATCTGACTCTTGCTTTCAGCTCAAGTCATGATCTTGGGGTCACAAGATCAAGCCCCGTGTTGGGCTCTGCACTGGATGTGGAGAGTCTGCATAGTTGTTTCCTAGATAAATTAGGGACAACTGAAAGGTTGGAACATAACACCAAACATTATAGATCAAAAAAAAAAAATATATATATATATAAAATCAAACCAAGTATCTGATTCCCAGCCTGTATCAACACAATAGTAAATAAGCATTTGATGGACAATAACCTGAATCAGTTTGGTGAGGATGCTGGTTCTTAATCAAGCAAGTAGTCCTTCTATGTGAAACGCTTCATGAAAACATATAAAAGCATACATTTGGGGGCTGATAGGATAATGGGAGATAATCTAACACAATATCTTCATTTGAAATATTTAGCCACATGGAATCTGAACACTAAATAATTTCAATGGCTTAGTTCTTTGTTAATTAATTAATTGCAGAAATGGTAGTAGATCTATGATCTCCTCCTACTCATTTTGCCCTTGGAAAGATGACTTCACAAGCCAAATATTCTCATTAGCCTATTCTTTCAAGTTAATAGGAAGAAGATATATTTCCTAACAAGTAATTATGTTGCTTTGTGTGGTATAGGTGTTATTCTAAAAAATAAAGTTGAAGAAAATAGCTTCTTAAGTTAAAGCACAAACAAAAACTTTTTTTTTTTTTCCTTTTAAGGACCGAAATGTGATAAAAATTAAAGAAGCATAGGACCAACCGCGAAGTTAATTATAGGTTATGATCATATACTCTGGAATCACAAAAAATTTGGAAAGAATATCGAGCTGTCAATAACAGCTCTGAGAATTTGTTTATAACTTAATTACCTTAAGCCTCAGTGTTTTCATCTGTATAATGTGAATAATAAAATTAGTATATAAATTTTTATGAGCACTCAGTGAGATAATGCATACAAATCACTTTACATAGCGTCTAGGGCATGGTTAATACTTTAAGTAACTCTTGCTTTTTAATGTGACTTAAATTAAACAATTCATTTTACACCTTACATAGGACAGGAAACTCAAGAACTTATTTATGATGTATGTGTATGTTTGTGTGTCTGTGTGTTCATATGTGTGTGTGTACACACACCATTTATAACAATATATTTCTCTTAAGGTCTCTTAAGGTGTTTTACCAAGTTCACTTTATTCAAATGTTTACAGTTTGGGAATATAGATATTCAAAAAAATATTGCTTTTACAAATTACTTCAAATTGAATCTAGAAAACTTAGTCCCTAAAAAGTAGCTAAGGCTTTAAATGTAAAAGAATATTACTTGTAAAAATATTTTCCTTTTATCATACATGTTTATACTTCTCTATTTGCTTTTGAAAAAAGAAAAATTGACATCATAAATAATTGACTGTTCTTTGAGCTAGAATAGTCCTTAAAAAGATCATCTGATATAATCACTTGTGTTAGTCAGTCTGAGAAACAAATATTTATTGAGCCTCTAGAAAGTTCAGAGCAATCTGTAAGCTACAGGTATATAAAAAAGATTTTAGCTCCAAAAATAGTCATCTGTTTCATAGAGAAGGAAACTGACGTTGGATAAATTAGGTAACTGGACTAAGTGTGCTAGGCTACAAATAATAATAGCAGAGACCAGAACCTAGTTCCTACGGTTGTGCAATGGATAGACTAAGCTGCTTTGCAAATGTAGTCTTAAGGTAACCTGAGTGCTTCATTCAACAATGTTGATATTGCCTAATACTGTTTATTGATTATACTGAAGTAACTCCTATGTATAAAAGAAAATATTGTTTTACTAAAGCTTTTAAAACTTCTCTTAAAGTCAACAGGAAAAAAAAAACAATGTGTGTATCTATGCATTTATATTATACATCATATATTTATATACATATCTTACATATGGATACGTGTCTACACATATATATTTGTGTGCATATATACATATATGCACATGCACACAAGTTCCAACACACGGATCCTAAGATATGATAGAGCAAAATTTCAGGGAACTATGCAAAGACTTTCTTATTCTACAATTCTACATGGTGATAAATGGTAGAAATACTATCAAACCACAGGATGCAAGAGCATTTACCACAAACTGCTACTAAATGGGACAGAAGAATTGTTATGGACACTGAGAATGTAGCAACACCAATAAATATTGTACATTAAACCCTTAAAAGGTAATGAAGCTAGACATTGCCTGTTATTCTCTTCAGGCAAGATTCAAGCTGGAAGCAAATACCTTGTCATTTAAATGCCTTGTTCTGCACACTCTAAACCATAGACAATATCCAGCAGTGAGATCATATTTAGGCAATAAAAATCATTTGAATACAATTATTTAAGCAAGTGAGCACTGGCACCTGTATCTAACTGACCAAATGCTAGAAATTGAGGTGAAAAGCCAAGATGGTTTTTCTTAAAAAAGGCAAAACAGACCAAAAAAAAAAAAAAAAAAAAAACAGAGAGAGAAAACAAAAACCCAAAAACACAACACCGAATTTAGACACAAAAAACTGGCTTGTAGCATTCATGTTTCTTGAAAGTTTTCTTTTTTCTTTTTTTTAACCTAGACTGTAGCTCTGTCTTTGGCTTTTGAAATAATACGCTGTTTTGCTGTTGCAAAATTATTTTTATCTTAATAAAATGATTTTCCAGTACTATGCAAGAAACTTTGTTTAATCATGTTTTCTATAAAATGAGGCTCCTCTCCTTTATAAAATCCTTTCTTTTTGTACACATCTTTCTTGACTTTCATTTTTAAAAGCTACACATGGATATTTTACAGTACATGGTATTTTAGTTAATAGTAATTTAATTATTTTTCTCAGAAAATGTTTTTATAATACTTTTTGTAAAAAACTGAAAAAAAGACTTTTTTACCTATTAGTGATATCTAAATCTGATACTTTTTTGCATCCTTTTGTAGGTAGATGATTTAAATTGAGATTATTTCATAAACTGAGTTTATGTCTAGAAGATAGAAAAGTGTAGAGGATCCAGAACCTACAAATAGTAGACATTAAGTTATGTTTTACAATAGACCACAGGAATATACAATGATAAACATTTTTTGTACCTTGAACTTCAATTTGATACTTTATGATATATGGCAAAAGTGAGAGAATTTATAATTATAAGGTCAAAATCAAGATATAACATTTTATTAAAATAGCTAGGAAAATCAAATAGTTAAAATATTTTTAAAAATTAAAGAAACAAAATCTCAAGCTGCTTTCTGTTAGCTAACTTTCTGGGAAGTTTTGATTATAAATAATATAACTGGTAGTAAGTAGAAAACATAGTTATTTTATTCTCAAATCAAAATATACTGCATAGAGATGGTACTTCTGAAATGCTTTTTTTTTTTTAATTGTAGATGAACATCTTTTTAATAAGCTAAAAAGAAATGCATCGTATGTGGAACCTGATTAGCAGGAGAAAGGATCAGATCACTCCTGGATAATATTCAGAAAGAGACTATTCCAGAAGGAGATGATAGCTGTTTTGAAGATGTCCAAAGAGTAAATAACTGATGTGAATTCAAGAAATAGGTGTTCAGCATGACCTGAGCAGTGATTGTTGAAAAGTATAGCAAGGAATCTGTATATATCATAGTTGGCACCAAGGAGGATCCTGTTAATCATTCTAGCTTAATAGCATTCTAGCTACTGCCATGGAGACTTTGGATGTTCTGGGGCAGGATTTTTAACTTCTGTGTCACATACACTTGTTCTCATCTTGTTCTAATAGAAATCATAGCTCTTAGTAGGCAAGTCATGTTGCATAGCATATACATGTATTCCTGGGCCTTTCTCACTAGGCCTGGTGCTACCTGACATGTGCCTCTGTCCCATGTGCTGACAATCCATAGAGTATAAAGTTAACCTGACACTTCCCTCCTTGGACAGGTAGGCCAACTCTCTTTGATACCTAAATTAAGAGAGATCAAAATAACAATTTAAAGAGGATGCTAAAAAGAGAAAGAGGTAAGAAGAACAGCCATGAGGTAACATTAGGAATTCATAATGAAAGACATACATTTTTACATATCCAAAGACACAATAAAAGAGACTATGAGGCTTTCAAAAGAGTGAGAGACTCACAGAGAAACCAGACCAGCCCTAGAGTATATAAATTGAAGACTTATGTGTCTTAAAATTAATCTCCCTTCCATCTTAAGGCAATGTGAAAAATCTGTTTCTTTTATATAAAAATCTTAAGTAGAGCAAGAGTTCATGACCCAGAAATATAGGAGAGGGAACAAAAAATAATATAAATGATGAGGCTCTTGGGAACACAACAAAGGCAGAAGCTAAATACACAAAGAGGCAGGAAATATCCAGTTCCTAAGCTTCTAGGCAATGACCTGCTTATGGGGCTCCCAGGCCAAAAACAAACCAAAATTTAGAATGGAGAGAAGTGCAAGATCATTTTGATATAAATTTCAGAATCATTTTAAGTATTAACTTACAGCCCCTTGACCTCCAAACTCGAGGAATTAAAAACTACTGAAGAATGGAGTGGAATCTATCATTAAGTTTGGAAGCTGTGAGGGACTGGCTGCATAATTTGTGATGGCTCAACCAAAAATGAAAATGCAGGGCCCATTTTCACCAAAGTATTGGTAATTTCAAAAGGGCAAGAGAAGCACACTGGGCCATATATGGAGTCCTTCTTACTCACATTACTGTGCAAGCATGCAACATTCATGAAGCTGGTCTTGAAGGGGTAGGGCATTCACATCAGTTTACCTTGGATAACTCACTTTTCTAGGATCTCACTTATGGATGCTCAGGCTTCTTAATCCAACATCCAATATCTTTATTGTAATTATGAAGTGGCTTTAGGTCTAGGAATACTTGCTTTTTATTATTATTATCATTATTATTATTTATTATTATTGCTTATTAGGTATCCCTTTTCTAACTCAAGAGGAGGCACAATATAGTTAGAATAATGGCCAGGATATTCTTATTAACAGATTTAAAATTCTGTTCATCAGGTTGCACAAAGTTCTCTTAAATTCAACTGATTAAGAGCCTGAGATGAACCCAAGAGACAACATGATCAAAGTAAAATTTTGTTATTGCATTTAAAGAAAAATAAAAAGGAATTTCCCTCAGGTATCTATTGGCTAGGGAAAATGTTTTCTCTAATGTTTCATTTTCTCTGAAAATGCACTCATTACCTCATTACTCCTGGCTTTCAAAGTTCAGTCTAAAATCACTTATACGTGAATTAAATATTTGTGAATAAATTATCCTATAATATGCTGAGTCTAACTCTTAGATAAAACTTTATTTCCGTTTAGGATATCTTCCAGATCTAAGTGAGTCATAGGCCCCCACTGTATTTGATTTCTTAGATTCAAGTGGAATATTAACGTCTATTGTTTGATGACACTTCCCTTTGAAGAGAGAGTTTTTGTAATTTGCAAGATGAATGGTCATTTTCCATGCCCTGGCCCTTAGGAATGAAAACTGTCTTAGAGATACCTAGAAAACATAGCCTAACACAAAATTCAATTGGGAACTCTCTACTAGGGGCTGGCATCCCAGAGAAATTTGGGTGAGGAAAAAAAAAAAAAAAAGGAAAGAAAGTGAAGCTGGGAAGGAGAGGAACAAAATACAAAGTGGTACGTTCCTAATGTCTCTAAAGCTTCATTGAAAACACTAAGCTGATTCACTGAGGCGATCTCCAAGGAGGAGGGACAGGGATTTAAGTACATACTGCCCCCTGTCTCACTGGTCAAATATCACACCCATCCCCCTGCCCCCCCAATGTACATGAATTCCTAGACATTTCCTTGTAGTTATTCTCTCTTTTGAGTAGGCACTGACCATGTCTCAAAACATAATGATTCATGTAGGCACAAGTGTAGAGGAAAGAGTCAGAGTCCCACAGAACTAAAAGCAAAATTCGGAAGGTGAATAAATCAGGGATGAAACTTCAAGGTTACTTAGGCTGAGACTCATTATTTAGGGAAGGGAATACACCATACGTCGGCCACTTTTCTTTGCAGGCAAAGTAACCTTCTTATCTGTAATCTGAGTATAGTATAATTGGCAGTAAACACTTCCTACCATGAATATACTTGGGTCCGTTTTAATTCATTCATTAACAAGATACTTTTGACTTTTTACGATGTTCACTGGATTATGGAAGTGATATAAAGATGAATAAGTCATGGGCTTTACTTCAAATTTTAATTAGTCTGTCTTAGAATTGCCACTCAAAAATTCACAGGTACAGATTTACTCTTACACTGATTCTTTATAACAGAGTGGAAGATGGAGGGGCAGGGTGTGTGTGCATGGGGGAGAGGGTGAATTGGCAATGTTATTATTCCCTGTTTTTGTTTCTTTTCTTGCTTCTGATTTTAAAATGATTTTAGGAGGTATATTCATTTAACTGTAGTGGCTAAGGAGATCTATACTAAACCCTGTACATAAATTGTAAATGATAAACATCATGTTTTCATATTATTTGAGACCAAACCTTTCATCAAGGATTCAGGGATTGTCTGGTCAGGATTTACTTTTTTAATATGAGTTCTAGAGTCAACCCCCTTCAACTGAGCTGCTTTTAGGCCTTAGTAACTACTTTCTGATTCTGTTCTATAAGCTTTCATCAAAGGACTCTTCAGCATTGGGAATCACAGTTACAGATGCTGTTTATACTGAGTTTATATTGAAACTGTTAGAGTAGTTACTCTTTATTGTTATTCAGTTTAAGCATCACTATTAGATTATTAGTGCATTTGTGTAAAAAGCAGACCCTATTTGATGAAATGCTGGACTCTTAGTTACTTGTAGAGAAGTATTATAAGGTAAGCATACTTACTGTATTAATTTCCACTTGTTGCTATTAAAACTTACCACAAAGTTGCCTAGGTGGCTTAGTAGGTAGAGTGTCTGACTGGCTTGGGTCATGATCCTGGAATCCAGTGCCTGCTTCTCCCTCTCCCTCTACCTGCCACTCCCACTTCTTGTGCGCACTCTCTCTCTCTCTGTCAAATAAAGAAATCTAATCTAAAAAAAAAAAAAAAAATTTACCACAGGGGAGTAAGTGAATCAGTCAGTTACGCATCTGACTTTGGTTCAGGACATGATCTCAGAATCCTGGGAGAACCCCCATTCTCAGCTCCATGATTAGCAGGGAGTCTCCTTCTCCCTCTGCTCCTCCCCCCACTTGTAGACTCTCTCTCTCTCTCTTTCTCTCTCTCTCTCTAGCTTTCTCTCTCTTACTCTCAAATAAATAAATAAAATCTTTAAAACAAACAAACAAAACACCACAAATTTGGGTTAAAACAACACACATTTATTACTTTATAATCTTAGCCATTTAATTCCAAAATCATCTCACTGAACTAAAGTTATAATGTCAACAGCCTCACTCCCCCTGAAGGTGTCAAGAGCGAATCTGTTTCCCAGACTTTTCCAGGGTGGGTGCTGTTCTCATTCCTTGGCTTTAGCCCCATATCACGTGGCCTTTTCTCTCTCTGTTTTGGCTGTCAGATGGCCTACTTTATGCTTACTCCCTCTTGAAAGGACTCCTGTGAATACATTAGGCCCATCAGGTAATCCAGGATAACCTCCGAATCTCAAGATTTTTCATTTATCAACATCTACTAAGTCCCTTTCTGGCCTATGTGATAAAATAGTCACAGGTTCTAGGAATTAGAATATGGACATCTTTGAGGCCGTTATTTAGTTTACCACATTAACCAAATTTGGAACAATAAATAACCCAAGATTTACTGTAAGGCCGCAATAAATCCTTTTTACATCTGATTTAAGTGGCAGCGTATCAGCTATTTTCCTATAACCTCCATTTATGTTCTGAGTAGTAAGTAGTCAGCTCTTATCAGACTTCCCTTTCACACATCAATGAACTTGTGGCTCTGAACATCTCGTTTATTGGATTCATTAGCTGAAAGAGAATCAATAAAACAATCTGTAGAGTATGCTTCACTAATGGGCAAACACAGTTCTGTCATAGAATATTCTTACACTGAGAATTATATATGTAATTATAAGTCTCTACTTCTTTGAACATATAAATATAAATAAATAAATCTCCAAAATGCAATCCCACTAAATTGGAATCATAATTCACTATCTTCTCTCCTACCTATCTTTTGATCTTTCTTTTAGCTCTCCTCTCATCCATTCATTATCTTTTCTTTAATAAGCAAGAAGAAATTCCTCCTCTAAATTGCCTATGATATTAGCCATTCAATTAAACTGAAATTTTATCCCAACGTCTCTTGCATTCTAAATTTGACCCTGTAGATCTCTTCTGTTTCACTCCAGTGAAGTGAATTTTGTGGCTTGCCACTATCAACACTAGACCAAAATAAAAACTTGAAAATTCCTTCTTTCTATACTTGACTATAGTCCTTAGCTTAGTCATTTCAGGCCAAGGTTGTATGCCTTCTGTGCTGTTCATGGGACTGAAGTACAATTGTCTTCTTTGGCTAGAAGAGACCTTTCAGTTTATCCCTTGCTCCTTACAAGATACTCAGGCCTGGTTTGAAAAGGAAGAGTTTGTAGTTAATTTCTTAAAAATTACATATGCAGTGAATCTCATTTTTAGGAATTTAAAATAAAATTTTAACATTCACATTGTTTTTAAATTGTTCTCTTGTACCTTCTGAGCTTTGTGGGTCAGTAATATTGAGGAAACAAGATGGGATGGCAAAGTGTGGTTCTCGGTGCTGTTGCATTTGGGCCAAACCTAGAGCAGCACTATTGAATACAAATCTAATAAGAGCCATGTTAGAGAGCAAGAATTTCCTGCTCCCTCCAAAGTCCTTCTAATTGGACTAAGAATCAAATCAACATGAGACAGATTGATAAGAGAAAATCAAATTTAATTTTATACTTGTAGAGAATCCACAGAAACATGGAAATTCCAAGGATAGGCATAAACTAGGGAGAAGGTGTGGGGGGTCTGGGACTTCAAAGGAAAGGAATGTAATTTGCAGGGCAAGAAGAGGAGCAGATGTTTGGTAATTAGATGTTTGCCCTGCCATTACAGATGGGTCACTCAGATAAAATTTTCTCTGGTAATAACTAATTATTGGAGGGACCCCCAATTTACATTCTTCTAGATAGTTAAGAAAGGCACAAAAAGCTTCTCTCAGGCTCACAGGGTTTCAACTGCCTTCAGCTCAAAATAGCCTACATGCCATGGTGGCACTTTCTGGAGAGATTTGCTCTGAACCTTTTCACATACTATTCGAAATCTTATATATTGTTTAAAATGATAATACTTTTTCCTATATATTACATATATTTTTCCTATAAGTTTTATACAACCCAGAATAATTAACCTACATTCTGCTTTATCCTAACAAATCTTGTAATAAAAGAGTATAGTTATTAAATTAACTACTTTTAACTATTTAAGTGAACTTAATGTTTACTTACCTCGGGAAGCTAAAATTATATTAGGTCAAGTAGTTGTCAGCTCTGCCTATGACATTCTCGGGAATATTCTCAGTGTTGCAAAATGCTTTTACTATCACTTTTCTCATGAAAGGATAATGCCTACTAAATATCATTAAATTTTCATTAAATTTAAATTTACCATTAAATTTAAATTATCATTAAGTTTTTCTTTGAAGATAAATTCAGTATGTGATTATAAGTTTGGCATGAAATAAGTAATTTTAAACAAACATACAGGAAAGATAATGTCCTAAGTAAAACCCTATCAAAATTCAAAAAACTACCCTTTATATATGTATATATATATATATATATATATATATATATATATATATAATATGTATATATAAAGTATATATAAAAACTATATATAAAAACTATAAATATATATAAATAAAACTATATATATATAGCCAGTGGTATAAGTCTCTCCTTAAATTAAGGGAGAAGTAAGCTTATAGTAATAATAGTAATGATAATACAAAATAATGGCATGACAAAACTAGCAATTATTAAAGTCGTGCCACCTGTCAGGTTATTAGGTTATTCTAAGCACTGTATCTCACTTAAAATATTATTAAAAGATGGGGGGGGGTAATGATAGGGGAAAAATCGAGGAAAGAAGGAAGAGAAACATGTATTAGAGAAGAGGAAAATCGAGCAGGGAGGGGCAGTGAAAGTGGAAAAAACTGAGAACAAAATGTGAGAAAACACATACATCTTAACTTAGTGAAGTTGGCGTTCTTATATCTTGAAATGAAGACCAGCTGCCAAGGCTCTGACACAGCCCTGGAGGCCGGGTATTTTTACAGCACCCTCCCACTCTGCTCAGGAGTGGAGGCCTCTGCAGAGAGCTGCACTGACTGAGCCAAACATAGCAGGGAGAAAGTCATCAATTACTCCCCACTCAACTTGAGGGGCCAGAGACTGCCCTCTTAAATGTGTGTATAACTCCTTGCAACTTAAACGAAAGTTAGGTGCGTGTAATTGAGGGCAGGATTTGACCCCGGGAGGTGGAGTGAGAAATGATGGATGGGTTCGAAGTCCAAGAGTTCTTCCTGCACCAATGGATTTCAATAGGGTCCAACCAGGCCCTGGAGATTCGAGTCCCTATTTTCTCCAATCTCAGCCACTTCCTGCAACATTTCTCTCCCTGTCTGTTGTTCACATTCCTCAGAGTTCTAGTCAATTGAGTTGTCCAACTGGCTGTTTATAAAAGACCCACCAAACTTAAATGATTATTAAATGTGAAGAATTTGCGTAGCAATCCAGAAAATTAAAAAAAAATGTATTACATGGGCTACACGGTACACAGTACTCAATGAATAGAGGATAACAGTTTTGCTACTCAAAATATAAAGCTATAAATATCCCTCTGTGATCAGGAATTGTGTTTTTTTTGGAGTATCATATAAAACTAAGAAAACATAGATTGTATTTAAACAGTGATTATTAGTTTTAAAACATTAACACGAGCATATTTTCCTAAATTTATAATTGACTTACCGTTTAAAAAAAAAGCTATCTTTGACATATATTCACATTTAGAGTTTGATTAAGGTCTCTCTTCTTCACAATTCACTGTGCAAGATTGAGTCTGTTTATACTTACCACTGACTATCTGGTACTTATTTCTGGTATTTATTTCTAGTACTTTTTCCTGGTACATAGAAAGCACTCATTTTTAAAAAAGTAAACAAACTAACCAATGGATAATGTATTATTTCAAGTTCTATTACACATGAACTCCTTTTTTTCCCATTAATTTAAAGATCCAATTGCAATCATTTCATCATTTAGAGACAGATGAAATTCTGGGAAAACACTGTATCTGAAGTCATTAGTTAAATAAGGCCCTGAGATAAATCTATTTCTTCTCCAGACGATAGCCATTCTTTCAGACAAAGATTCTTTTATATCAGCTGGAGTGAGCCACTAGAAGCCTGGTCAAGGGTATGGCAATCTGTTCTAATTAATGAAATCCAAAGTCATTAGATGTGTGAGGGTTCAACACTTCAAAAAGAAAATAAATTGTGCTCCTTTATCTTTGAAATATAAATGCAATTTCAGACCATGAGGAGGAGATTCTTGCATGGTTTATAGTAATACACAGGCACGGGGCAATTCTTTGAGTGGCTTAGAAGAAGTGACCACATTATTTAAATGGTGTTAGTAAATTAAAGCAAGGTTTAAAAATTTGTTTTGGTGTTTTTCAGTTCTTTATTTTTTTTCCCCAGAATTAAAACTTTCCATGGGTACCCAAAGGCACAAGGTAAGCGTATTTTTTAATTCTATTTTTGCTCTTTCTAAATTTTGAAAAGTTATATTATCATTGTCTTTCTGACACTGGGCACTTTTCCAGGTATCTCTTTATTCCTCATTACACGTTATGTGCAGGCAGTTTCCATAGACACCATGAGTGCATACAATATCCCTAGCAACTGTTCTCAGATTTTTCTTTTAACAAGACAATGTCACCATTTGCAAATGAAGTTGTGTCCCATTGTTTCAAGAGATGTATAACAGGTGCTTCTTTCTTTTAATTTGAATACTAAAGAATTCAAGAGATTTATTGATTGTGCCAAGTTGCTGCACTTTACTAAACTATGCATCCTTTTATTTTTAAATAGCACTATCCAATTTGTAGAGTGTTTTGCACAGTATGAACTGCTTTTGAGCTATGCAAATATTAATAAATGTCACTCTCCAATTCACTTACATGCAGCTAGGTTAAGAGTACATCAGATTTCAACTACAGCAAAAACTAAGACAAATGTTGCAATTCAAGAGCAATGCATACTGAACACCCAGAAACCCATTGCATAGCAGCCTTGAACTGATTCAGTTTATCTCAATTCAGTGTAATCCCACAAATATTTATTGAGTATCTACTTCTGGCAAAGGACTATGCTTGGCAGTATTGTGTATACGGAAATAAAGATATGATCATTGACCTTAAAATTTTTATTGCCCATCAGATTAAACAGGCATAGGCACAAATTTAAAATATTAGGCAAATTGTGATATATTCTGTTGCTAACAATACAAATGAAATGCTTAGTAACAGAGGGGAATGAGATTAATGCTGAATAAAGACATTTTAGAATGATTTATTGGGAAGCTGACATTAGAGCTGTATCTTGAAGGATGAATACAGTATAAACTGACAAAAATGACACCTGTTAAAGGACAAGAAATGCTTTGAGTAATGAGACCAATGCGAACATGGGCAAGATGTCAGCAAATTAAAGAAACAAAAAAAAAGGAGACAGAGGGTTTAAATGGTGTGACTGTTATAAGGTGGAAGGCATGGTGAAGGGATGATACATGGCAAAAAAAAAAATGTATTTGAGATGAGATCATGGCATCTGTAAATTGTATGCAAAAAACTTTGGCGAGTCCGTTTGTATAAGGTAAAAAATCTTCCTTAGACTAGAGCTTTATTAAAAGAGTTATAGGTACATATCTTGATCGTGTGTATCATTTTTCTTACTCAGTCCAAACCAGGCTCATTTAAAACATAGACTTACATATTTTCAGACACACAGACACCTGTTAAGATCACTATTATTTAAGCACTTTATGGCTACTCCTGTAATGATCATGTTCATTTATAAATAAACTTGGCACCCTCATTTCTGTAAAAGTCCTTATAATATCTCACCTACCTGAAATTTATGAAACTGCAAATCTCCCTTATGAATGCAGTTAAGTGCCAATCAATAAGGAAAATATAGTTGGGTAAGAAAAATTGATGTCACACAGTCAGTGCAAGGGATTACCTGTTCCTTTTAACAAGGGGCACTTTCTGAATCTTGCTTGAGTTCTATTTATTTTATACACAGTTCTAATGTGTGTGACTGCTTGGCCCTTCACTCCAAGGAGCAACACATTAAAAGAGAAAAGAAAAGAAGAGTTATGTAAAGGGGTCACTCAAGGTTAGTGAGGAGAGGCAGCTGTTGAGAATTAAACCTAAGAATTATACAAATGATTTTTCAAAATTCAAATTTGATAGGTAATTTTGTGGGTAGGCAAATAGTTGTAAATGATTCTTAAATGTGTGATATCATCTCAGAGTATAATGAATAAGTATGTAATCCTCTATATCCCCTAAAAGGAATTATAGTTCTGTGTTATTAGAAAAACGTCCTTTGTTTAAATACTTCAAAGTAAAAGCATTTAATAAATACAAAGCTAGACATAAGATATTGAAATCATATCATGTCTACTTCCGGATAAAAACTGAACACATTGCGTGTTTAAAGAAATTAGACCATGTGCTTCTTTTTTTAAATATTTAATTTATTTATTTATGAAAGACACAGAAGCAGAGACACAGGCAGAGGGAGAAGCAGGCTCCCTCCAGGGAGCCCAATGTGGGACTCGATCCCAGGACCCCGGGATCACGCTCTGAGCTAAAGGCAGATGCTCAACCGCTGAGCCACTCAGGTGCCCCTAGATCATGTGCTTCTATTCATACACACATTATCCAGAAATAGTGCTGTTATTTTTTTTTCTCTCTTGAATATGCCCATCTTTATTTCACATGGTTTTGCCCAACTACTTATCTCAATATCCAATTTCGCCATACACCACATATTTCTAAACTATGATTAGCATGGTGCTAAGGCACATGACATAGTAGAATCCAGTAAACATAAAGTGAATGAATGAGGAGGTGGAGGTTGCCAACTTCTGTTCTATGTTCAGATTATTGACTCTATTAAGAGAAAACTGCAGGGTTGTAATACACAGCTACTGAGTCTAAATGTATCTCTTGTCTTAGGAGCATTCAGAAGTAAATGATGATAGGAAGAGCTGTTACCATGTGAACTTCATCTATTATGTTCTTCAATTTAATTACTGGAAATATCTGTGGAAAAACATAATTGGTTTGATTAGACTGCTTACAGAATTCTGCCAACATCAGTGATCCAGTCAATTAGAATGTCTCTGCAAAGAAGTTAGAATCTCAGTATAGAACTTTCTTTTCGTTTATTATTTGTTTATTATAATGCATTTTGGGGAGAAAATAGATGACAGACTGTAGGGGTGAAAAACAAATCTTTGTGGCATTAAAATTTTTTCAAAAAAGTTTTCATTTTGCTTACTTTATTAATATTTTTCGATCTCAATGTTTCAGATTCTTAGAAAATGCAAATAATTGTTTAAAATAAATGTGTGATCACCTTGTATCATCTAAACTAGGGTAGATGAGCAAATGCACTCATTGGAAGACCACACATGAATCATGTGTGAACTACAGTGATTTTGTTGGTTTGTTTATTTTCATTGGAGTACAGTTGGCATACAGAATTATATTCATTTCATGTATACAACATAATGATTTGATATTTGTATATATTGCAAAATGATCACCACAGTAAGTTAACATCTGTCACCATATGTAGTTACAGAATTTTTTTGTGCATGAGCACTTTAAGGATTCACTGTCTTAGCAACTCTAGAATATACAATACAAACTTACTAACTATACTTGCCATGCAGTACGTTACATACCCATGACCTATTTATTTTGTAACTGGAAACTTATTCCTTTTGCCCCCATTTACCCATTTTTCCCACTCTTTACCTCCACCTCTGGCAACCCCTAACCTATTCTCTATTTATAGGCATGGGTTTCTTTTGTTTTCTTTTGTTTGTGTTAGATTCCTCACTTAAGTGAGATCATATGGTATTCAACTTTCTCCATCCAATGTATTTTACTTAGAATGATGCATTCAAGTTCCATACATAGTGTTGCAAATGACAAGATTTCATTTTTTATGGCTGAATAATATTTCATTGTATGTATATATTACATTTTCTTTATTCATCTATTGACAGACACTTAGATTATTTCCATATTTTGGCTCTTGTAAATAACATTGCAATGAACATGGGGTGCATTTTTTTTTTTAGTTAATGTTTCATTTTCTTTGGGTAAACACCCAGAGATAGAATTGCTGGATCATATGGTAGTTTTATTTTTAATTTTTTAAAGAACTTCTATAATGTTTTCCGGAGTAGCTATTCCAATTTACATTCCCAACATCGCACAAGGGCTCCCTTTTCTCCACATGCTTATCAACACTTGTCGCTTCTTATCTCTTTGATAGTAGCCATTTTAAAAGATGTGAGCACTATCTCACTGTGATTTTGATTTACATTTTTCTAAAGATGAGTGATGTTGAGCATTTTATCATGTACTTTTTGGCCATTTGTATGTCTTTTTTGGATTCCATTGGATTAATTGTGTTGTTTTTCTTTTTTGCTATTAAGTTGTATGAATTGTCTATTCTTTATATATTTTGAATATTGATCCTTTATCATATATATGATTTGCAAATATCTTCTCCCATTCTGTAGGTTGCTTTTTTCATTTTTCTAATGGTTTCTTTTGCTTTGTAGAAGCTTTTTAGTTTGATGTAGTCCCACTTAATTATTTTTTGCTTTTGTTACACTTGCTTATAGTGTCAAATCCCAAAAATCATCACTGAGACCAGTGTCAAAGGTTTGGCCATCTATATTTGGATTTTTATGACTTCAGATCTTACATTCAACTCTTTTTTTTTTTTTTTTTTGGTCTGGTATAAAATAATGGTCCAGCTTCATTCTTTTGCATTTAGCTGTCCATTTTTCAGCACTATTTATTGTATAGACTGTCCATACCCCATTGTATATACTTTGTTGTACGTAATTGACTATATATACCTAGGTTTATTTGGGGTTTTTATTCATTTATTTTTTTTAATCAGCATAGAACTGTAGCAGATATTGGCAGACACAAGAATTGTGTCAGCCTATACATGATTTACATGTACATTTTGAATATTCGGCTTATTTAAGTCTGGATCTAAATGTATGTATGCATGCTTGATAACTAAGAAAAATGGAGAAGATGAAATTATAAATAACAGAAAAAGATAAACATAGGTGACAATGCTTTCTTTTCCCATTATAGCTGTAGCTTCATGATATTAAGTTCTATGTACTTACTAGTACATGAATCCTTACACTTTTTGGATCTCTGGCATGATGATATAGGACATGGCCTGCCAAAAATGTGAACAGCCTTAAGCAATAATACAGGCTATTGGAAGAGTGTGTGCAAGAACCATGTTTTTCTTTTCTTTTTTTTTAAATTAAAGTCTGCCTGCATGATAACACATAAATTGTAAATTTCTGATTTCTTCCCACATTTTGGTAGTAAGTGTATTTGAGCATTAAGTAAGTGGTGGTTTTAAATGGCAGTGTGTGGGTGCGTGGGTAGCTCAGTTGGTTAGGTGTCTGCCTTTGGCTCAAGTCATGATCCCAGGGGTCTTGGGATTGAATCCCGTATCAGGTTCCCTGTTCAGTGAGGAGTAAGCTTCCTCCTCCCTGCTCATGCTTTCTCTCTCTCCCAAATAAATAAATAAATACATTAATAAATAAATAAATGGCAGTTTGTGTTTCCTTATGATTCTAGTCATGCGGGAACACTTTATAACTATTTTCAGAGAGCATGAAACTACATAGTCTACCTTACCCCAAAAAATCCTTTACTAATTTCTTATTGAACTGATTATGGGGATGTGATTTGCTGACAGGTGATATTTGTACATTAAACGAAAAACACGTACATCTTCCAGTGTTCTCTCTTATACTGTCAGCTCATATTGTGAAGACTAGACACTGTAATGTCTGATTTACAAATCACTAAGGGACTGAAAATCATTCAAACACCAGAAAAGTGTTAGTGATGATATAATTATCATTTTGATTCAGAATTTCTAGGTTTATGCCTCATAATTTTCCAGGATCCTACAGTGTTAATTTAATAACTAACAGAAGGATTTCTTTGCACACTGAAAAACAGTAACTACTATAATTTGAGTCATCACATCCTAGACACTGTTATACATGGAGTGTGTGCCCATGATGGAAAACCAGGTTCTTGCTCTCACTTATCCTCCCCAGGACCAGTTCTGGATCAGCCTCATTTTGGAGCTTCTTTGTTTTAAAGGAAAAAAAAAAATTATGTGTCTGAGATATTCTCATTTGCCTCCCTTTCCTGATTGGTACTTTCCGCTTTTGTGCTTGAGTATCTGCTTCCTACCTGAAGATTCACATGCCACTAAAGAATAGGAAGCAGGTTATCTATTTCTCCCTTAAAGGCTACCTCTGAAAAAATGAAAACTCACCCTTTTGTATTTTTAGGAGGGATTAATATTGGTAACTAAGAGAACATGAAAAATAGTAGATAAAAAGATATAGTAGATAAAGCAGGAGTCACTTGAAGAATTATTTAGTCCTAAAAATATGGAAAAACAACTATTTGGTCATTCCTGATTTTTATTTAGAGTTATTTGTTAGGCTCTCATCTGTCTTTATAGCACCTAAAGCAACATATTACAGATAACAGGGGTTCAATAAATAGTTGCTTAATAGCTAAATGAAACCTATATAAATGACTTAAGTTCTCATATCTCTATGCCTGTGTTCCTTTTTATCCATCCAGATTTGTTCTCCTTTGGGAATCAGCATACTGAACCACATCTAAAAATATATATTCTTTGATTTCAGGCCCATGCCAAATATAAATCTCTGTAATTTTATTGTTCATCCATTTATCATTGTAACATGTTGCTTTCTTAAAAGGTTTTGACTGACCATTATTTCAACATCCACTTCTACTTTGAGGCAAAGCATTATTTTTTCTCCTATTGTTCCAAATAAAGCATTTACAAACTGTGTTCTTAAAAATGTTTGATGCAATAATGTTTTATGAAAAGAGATTTTGTGGCCCAGTCATGAACAACACTACCATAATTATAGTTCTGAAATGACTTTCAATAAAAGAGCCTAACTATGTTTAAACTGGTTCCCTTTCTATGTTTGACCAAAGACAACTTTTTCTCCACAAACCCAATATTCCATTCCAATGAAAACATTACTTCACATTGTTTACCCTGTTCTTAGGTAATATGAAGAATGCTTCACAAAGATTCATATACTGCATATACTTTGATGGACAAGTTCTTTCAAAACTTACCAGCTATATCAAAACTGTCTTCACTTTTCATTGCATCCTCAAGTTTCTGAGGACTCCAGTTCTGAGTTCATTTGCAGAACAGAGATGAAGGCCACACTTTGATTTTACGAATGTTTCAAACCATATATTAGGTCACCAACTACAGTTACTTCTCAATATCGTGCATATCTCTACCTACAACTCTTCATATATAGATCTCATATATATAATCGCAGCTTAATAACAATTAAACCTATATTAAAAATAATATGCGCAATTCACCTAGAACAAAGGAAATATATTCTCTCACAAAGTCTTAACATATTTATTCTCAAGTAGAAATTATCCAGAGTTAGCTCAGGTTCAGTGTGAAGAACACAAGAGGCTCATAAGCAAATTAATATTCCACAGGTGTTTACAGGAGAATCACAAAGGATCTTACTGATTTAAATAATTCTATTCATTTGTACTGTACAAATATGAGTGGAATAATATTAATATATATTTTGTGCTACAAGTTGAACTATAAACTTTAGAAAGGTTTTAGAAAGAATTTAGGAAAAATTCTTACTTTTGATTTCCTATTATTTTATTTGACAAACTGAAAGCAATTAGAAAAACCTGAAAATACCTTCTAAGGCTTCTATTAAAGCATGTCTCATTAGCATTTCTTATAACTACACTGAGTATCTTCCAAATTAGAACTTGGGACACATGTTCAGAGAAGGCAAGTGTACTTTCAAAAATTAGAAAACCTTTTGCTATTGGAACTACCCTTGGGAGTGGGGGGAAGGAATATAACTATAGTGTCATTAAAGTACAGATATAATTGTGAGGTCTACAATTTGTTGTGATAAATTAGTCTCATTTCTCTTTTTTTAAAGATATTTATTTATATATATATATATATATATATATATTTATTTATTTATTTATTTATTTATGAGAGCCACAGAGAGAGAAAGGCAGAGGCACAGGCAGAGGGAGAAGCAGGTTTCCCATGGGGAGCCCACTGGGTGACTCAGTCCCAGGGTCCGGAGATCATGACCTGAGCCAAAGGCAGACACTCGACTGCTGAGCCACCCAGGTGCCCCTAAATTAGCCTCATTTAAAAATGAGTTATCTTCTTCAGTATTTAACTCTCTTTGTGACTTTTTTCCATTAACCATCAAAGGTAACTTTATCAAGTTCTCTAACTACCAACTATGAAATCTCTTTCTACTCATTAGATCTCTTTTAGTAGGAAACCATTCTTATTGACCTACCAAGTTCCTAAGAACTTAGAATTGTTCTGACTTCTGGCATCACTGTCATCTTTGCCTAGTTGCCTGTACAGCAAGGTTTGGCTGGTTATACTTATTACCAATTCAGGAAGCTGACCACTAGCATGGCTGCTGTTATTGTAAAGCATCAAAGACCTGACTCTCAAAAATGATCTGGTGTGTGTGTGTGTGCGTGTGTGTGTGTGTGTGTATTTAATGATAAATCTGGTAACTTCTCTTTCTGTCCACAGGAGCTTACATTCTGGTTTGGAGTACAGACAGCATACCACACATACATATGTATGCATGTTTTTGTGTATGTGAATATAGTATTATGTAGTAATGACAAATCCTTGAAAAATTAACTAGATTGAGAACAGAGAGAGTGAATGGGGCTGTTACCATGAAATCGGGTAATCAACAAGAGCTCCTCTGAGATAACATAAAACAAAAACAAAAACAAAACAGAAACATCAATGAATGAAGTCAAAGAGAAAACTCTGATAATTTTGGACAATGGTCCTCTAGTGTGAGGAACAGTAAATAAAAAGCCATTGAGAAAGAAGCAGATGTAAGGAACAGCTGGAGATCCATGTGGCATTTTTATTTCCTTAGAGGAATGAATGGTCACTGCCTATCTCCTATAGATATTATAGCACTATTAAACATCCAGAAAGTGTTTGGGTCTTTAAGGGAACAGCTTTGCCTTTGAAGTGAGAGACAGCAGTCCTGGCAAAATCTCTTTTATGATTCTGAATTATTTTCACATTTTAAATTGACTTGTTTAATACCAGCATAAGAAATAGTAACAGCTTCATTATTTTATTGAGCCATTTGCAAACAGCAAAATGTTACCAATGTTATTTTTAGTATACAAAATAGGATTTTTGCTCAGAATATTTCCTATGTTCAATGGGTATCTTTAAATTTGTTGTATATAATGTTTATAATAAAAAAAAGTTCTAAAATAAAAGGATGAATTGCTATAACAAGAGTAGAGTAGAGGGGAGAGAGGGAGTCAAATGGCTTATGGCTTATGCACTTGCAATGTAAAGTTATTATTTGTTGCCTCAATGGCCCCTGACTTTTGGCACCTGCCCTGCTTATTTTGAATTTTTACTTTGTTATAGCCTGTCTCTGGGTGTCAGTTTCCAACATGTGTATTCAAGCAGTAACCCTCATGATGACTTCTCCATCTTCTGCATTCCATCCTTTCTGTACTGACCCAGTACAGTTAAAGGAGAAGGTTTCTCACATACCACAGCATCCCAGCCCACCACCCTCATGAAAGGCACTTGTCCACAGGTTCTTGCTCTGCTTCTTCCCTGTCCACCATGACCAAATTCCAAGCTTTGGATTGCTTTGTGTGGTTCTCTGGGCATGCCTGCCTTCCTCTCTGGGACCTGTGAGTACAATAAATGCTTCAATTTCGATGTCTTTCCAAGTGTAACTCCATAGCCTTGTTGAGGTGATCCTTAAAGATTCCACAGAGGGGAATCTTATGCTCCCATTTACAACACAATATTGGACTTTATTGTATAACTAAAATGTTGAAATTAAAATGGTACTTATCTTTATAAATAAATGTTTACCTTTGAACATACAAACCAGACGGTGATATTTGAGAACGGTCAGAACAATATAAGTATAATTGTATGATTAAGCAAAAAAATCCCTTTTGATCTACAAGGGATTGGATGTAATTTCGTAGGGCAGAGAAGAAAATGTTGTTCATGGGATTGAGCAGCTGGAGAGACAGATAGGAAGGGTCTAGGTCAAGTGGCCAAATCAGGTCAAATCAGGAAAAGCCTTGATCTCAAGCATTCCCCAGAAGCCAGTAGTCACGGCAGAGTTGGATGAGAAATAAAGATGTAGTTCTCATATAAATGACAAAATAAATGACAAGGCCATGCATGGGGAGCAAGCCCAATAAGAATGTATGGAACCAGGCCATTGTGACACTAGAAACTTAGGTAAGATGAGTATTAGAAATGAGACAAGCAGTTAGGAAAACAGAGAGTAGTGAGAATGAGAAGCTGAAAAGTCATGATGCTTACTTCACATTAGAAAACTAGCAAAGATTTTGTGTGTGTCCGAAGACAGTCCTAAGAAATAGCCTGAATGTGATCTGAACATAGGGGTCAATGAGTTACTATAGCATCCTGGTTGGATTGGGGGATGTGTTGCAAAGAGTAGTTTCTGACAAGAGGTGAACAAGCATGGATTTATGGACCATTACATGAGGCTACAGGGAGTTGAGTTATAGCCATAATGTATAGCCAGCTGTACAACTTGTCTGAATTCGATGTTTACCAGTCACATTCTCTTTGGGGTACCTTTAGAGAAATCAAGATATGGGACTGTTTATTTAAATGAGAGGAGATATATTTTTGAAAAAGACCTTATAAGCAATTTCTCTGTAACTTTAAAACAGTTTGCATCTTCTCAACCCTACATAGAATAAAATTAGACTTTAAATCTCATTATTAAGATTGAACGCTTTACCTGGATTATTTGTACTGAAGGGAATATAAATTCTCCACTCCCTTACTGGGCTTTGGAAAGCCTGGCTAAGGAACTATACCTGTGGAAGTGAGGAGGTTCTAACCTCATCAGTTTAAGTGGAGACCATTTAAATAATTATGTCGCACCAAGTAATATATTCTTGTGTCTTATGAATCAATGCCACTTTTTTATGTCTTTCATTTGTATTAATAACCTCAATATCCTCTTATTAAAGTGACCCCCAAAATGTATCAAAGATTAATAATATCACTCCAGCGAATATTATGATTGGGTTCTTAATATTGTTATATCCGTAAAGGATGCATACTACCTAAGATAGCACTTTCCTCTTTATTCTCATTATTCATCTTTGGAATATATATTATTGGGAACCAGCCAAAAAATATCCTCAAGAAAATCACAAATGTTTGGATAATATATTAAGTTTACTCTTTAATTTTACTCTGCTGCAGCCTAAGATTTCCACATGTAAAAATTGTAAGGTTTACTTTCTTCTGCACAAATTGGGCATTGTTTTGCTTATGAGACAAGATATCCTATAATGAAAAAAAAATGCATTCCAAGAAAGCTGTGGGACTAGAGGGAATAAGTAAGTATTAAGCATCTGCTACATAATAGCACTCTCTTGGGCTACTTACAATCATGAAAGCCTTACAACAGACCTATGAGATATGGACCATTACATTTTTTTCAGGATAAGGAAACAGACATTGAGAGGATAAATTATTATCTGTCTAGGAGCACACAGTTGGACAATGGCTAGGTTGCACATCCAGGTCTCTCTAAATACAAAGTTCTTGCTCTCACAGCTTATATAGTCACCAACGACTGTGTGGCCTCTGGTTTCTCAGGGAAGTGGGAAATAGAGCAGATCAAATATGAGCACTTGAGCGATGGGGCTGGCAGAAGGAGAGGAATGGCAGTCATCTGGAATAGATTCTCTGTCCTCCAACATTCAGTCCGTATATAGAGACAAGATGTTAAGTTCATTTTGGCACAGATCTGAGCTAGTCTAAGGATTTTTAAAGACTAAAGCTAGCACATGCAGTGAATTCTTGGAATTGTGGTATACTACTGGTGAAAGTGACCACAAATCTTCACCCATTGCTGTACCTGCAATGCTACTTTTCAGGTACTTCCATCAGAAATTAGAATCAATTTACTCATTTCCTCAATATGGGCTAGCCTCATACATTGCTTCGTTCAATAAAATGTATAGATAGTAATGGTGATGCCAGTACAAGAGTTGGTCTCAGGGAGCATACGTTCTATTTGTTCTCTTGGATCTCACCATCATTTTGTGAAGAAGCCTAGGCTCCCTGTTCCATCTGTCAGGCAGATAACCAATAACCACTTGAATGTGACTGTCCTAAATGAGTCAGCCCCACTCACATCTCCCGGCTATAGCAGATGCAAGAGTAAGCTCAGCTGAAAACAGCCAAGCATGAACCCCATCATTAGACATGCCCAACTGATCCATGACAATAATAAATGCTTTTTATTTTAAGTTTTGGAGTGGTTAAATATACAGCAATAACTAATAAAGTTGGTGAACCATGCAGTTTAAAAAAAGCAACATATACTCAAATATCTCACTTCAGGGAATTCCATGAATGTCAGTGGTTACTGGTAGGAGAAAAGATGGCTCAGGAATCTTCCTCTGTGAAGAACACAAGCATAATGTTTGACATATGCACTATATAATATTTTCTGATTATTATAATTTCTAACATGACTCAGCAATAAAAATAACTGGTATTTTAGTCTTTCTCAGAAGTAAAGAGTAGGAGTAAGCAATGGAGTTTGGTGCTTGTCCTATCTGGAAATACTAACATAGAAGCTAATATTAAGAATAATTTTTGTACAAATGCAAAGATACAAGAATTGTGTGCAAATTTTAAAATTTCATTGTATATCTCAAACAATTCTATAAGATTTCTCTCACATTGTATAAAATTGATTAAATCCTAGGTGTTCTGTGGTTTTAACAGCTAAAAAAAAAGCACATTCTCAGCCTTTCATTTATGTCCTACCTTTATAGACATGCCACTCTGAATGGGTTGAACCTGTCAAAAGTGTTAGGAATTTTGAAATGAAAAGTCTGGCAAGAGAAAATAGATTCAGTTTCTGCGGAACAGAAACATTTTAGAAAGCAGAAAACCAGTGTTCCTATTGTTTGTCATGTAGATGCTAGAATTTAATGAACTGTTAGATGGAATTGCATCAGTTAGAAGGATTTTGATTTTCCAAATGTCTGGTACATAATATATTCTGCAAAATGTACACCATTGAGTAAAGTTATATATTAACTTATATAGTTTTTTTGAACCCTGCTCATCCCACTCTCAAATTTTAAGACGTGTAACATTAAAAAACATAAAACAAGATTATTGAAATACATATCCAAAAGTAACACAAACATAATTTAAAAGGAGAAAAAATTAAAATCTATCCAGATATAGGAGATATGATCATTTTAACTGGGTACAAATTCGAATTTCCAGTTTTCTGGGAGCTCAGGTATAATAAGAGTTATCAAGGACTTATTAAGATCCTAGTATATATTAAGCACTACTTTAAGCACATTATATATTTTATTTCACTTAATCTATAGCACAGTAATCCTATGATGGTAATACATAAAGTAGTATATTCTATTTTGTAGCAGAAGAAATACAAGATGTATAGCCATATGCTTTGGTTCATATCCTGGCTTTGCCATTTACAAGCCATATAACATTCTCTGCTTCAATTTCCTAATCATTAAAATGAAAGTAATAAATAACCCACTTAATCTATTCATTCATGCAATTAACAAATATAGAATATTATTTTACTATAAGAAATAGTTAGCTTGTGTGTATATGTATGGGTGGATATGTGGGAGTGAGAGAGAAAGAAAGAAGGCAGATTCCAAAAAAATAAATGTGTCAAACATGTGTACTTATTTTCCAATAAAGAGTGGAATAATAAACAAACATATATATAGTTCACAGCCTGGTATCTAAGGTAAGTAATGAGATAATTAATTGACAAAAGAAAGTCATATGGGTAGCTTTATATTGCTGTACAACAAATTACCACAAACTAGTGGCTTAACTAAGACATTTACCGTCTTGCAGTTTCTCTGGCTTGGGATTCCAGACATGGCTTGGTAGGTCCTCTGTTCAGGGTCTCATAAAGCTGTAATCAAGGTGTTGGCCAGAATTCTTTGTTATTTGGACCCTTCACTGGGAAAGAATCCCGACCTAGGTCTGTTTATGTTGTTTGCAGAATTAATTTCCTTGTAGTTGTCTGACTCAAGACCATGGATTTTTGATGTTTCTTGCCAGGTGGGCATCTTCAACATGGTTGTTTACTTCATCACACCCACAAGGAAAGGTTCTAGCTCTACTCTGCTAAGACTTTGTCTTCTATAACATAACAAAATCACAGGAGTGACACCATATCATCTTTGCCATATTTAATTAGTTAGAAGCAAGTCCCAAGTCTTTCTAATGGTCAAGAAGGGGGGTTATTCGATAGCATGAACCCTAGGCAGTGAGAATCTATTTCTTACAAGTGCATGGAGAAGAGAATAAGAAATCTGACTCCAAAGTATGTCAGAGAAAGACTTATAACTAAAATGACACTATGATATCTGAAGCTTTGAAGTATTAATGATATTCCATCTTGTAAAGTGGAATGACAGGAAGGGGAGGAAATAATATTCTAGATAAGTCTTGTGGAAACTTACTGAGAGTAGGGGTAATGTATTATAGATCTTATTATCCCTCATATTCCCTTTAAAAGTGCCCTGTTGAATAACATGATCAAAAATATTTAATTAAAGATTAAAATATTTTAATCTCTTGATTTCATTTACATACACATTATCTTCTTGACATTTGACACAAAGTAATATTTACAACTAACTACAATTAAAACTAAAATTTTAAAATGGCAAATAATTCTCAGATATCTTAGTTTCAACTCTGAATTGCTAAACACCAGTGTTGTTCACATTTTTGTACTCCACTTTTGCTTTCTAATTTGTACTATGTTGTGTTCAAGTTTTATGTCTTACTCAATTCTTAAAACTTTTGGTGCAATATGTATGCCTAAGTCATTTGAGTATCTTTTTCAACTGCTTAACCCAAAGCTTTATTTTTAATACTGTATTAACAATCAATACTATTCTTGCTGAATCAACTAAGGGATGTGACAAGCAACAACTTCAGTTTTTGCATCAATGATGCTGTTTGCCAATCACTAAGTCACTTTAGCCACGTTACAGAAACAGACAATATGGACTTTTCCTGTGTTTGACAGATAGACCCGGACGCACTTTATCTAAAAGTCAAATCACTTTATTTAGAAATAAATTTGGAGTGCCTGGCTGGCTCATTCCAAAGAGGATGTGACCCTTGATCTAGGGGTTATGAATTTGAGCTTCACATTGGATGTAGAGATTACTAAAAAATAAACTTTAAAAAATTTAGTTAGATATAAATTTAAAATTAAAGGGTAAAATAGAAATAATAATTTGAACTGTCAAAATATCTCTAATCTTTTGGTGGTCACAGTAATACATTATATGCTTTGAAAAAGAATCATCAACCTGCATTATGACAATAAGGCTTTTGACTGATAAACAGAGTTGCCAATTAGGATCTGTTGACCTGAAAATAAAGAGGCAAATAAGCATTTATTTGGGATCAAAGAATTGCAATTTGGGGAGCACATATTTAGATAGATACCCAAACAGTGTCCTGCTTGTGGGGTAAAAGCAAGAGTTTTTTTAGTGAGGAAGAGGAAGATGGGTCTTTACATGAATTGAAGAAAAGAAAAATACTCCATTTGAGTTATATATACATTGATTGACTACTGACTCTATCTTCAGAGAGTCCACGATCATCATCAGTCTTGTAATAAGGCTGTTCATTCACTCATTGGCTTCTCAAGCAATTGCTTAAAAGTGTTGTTTAGCCATCCAAAAATATTGGCCTAGTTAAAAAGTAGGTAAGGCAGTTTCTCTGCAGTGGCCACTCAAGCTCTGTTTTAAGATGGCTCATCTTACCAGTTTTTCACAGGTCTGAAAAAATACCAGTAAATATAAAATATATTATTGTTATTTTTTGAATAATATACACATAGTGCTTGGTAATAAAGACTTATGTGTGCTTGCTCCCTAAGGTATTAAAATATAATCATTGCCATTAAGTTAGACAAACACAGAAACTGAATCTTTCAGGGTTGCCTGGGTGGCTCAGTCAGGTAAGTGTCTAACCAGCTCTGGTCATAATCTCAGTCCTGAGATGGAGCCCATACATTAGCATCAGGGTCCACACTCAGCAGAGTCTGCTTGTCCCTCTGACCCTCTCCCCACTCATAGACACATTCTCTCTCTCTCAAATAAATAAATAAGTCTTAAAAAAAAAAAAAAAAGGAAGAGAAACAATCTTTCAGTAAGTAAAAGTGTAAGTCCTGGGTTTGGACCCATTAATACAAACCCTCACTCCAACATTATGAGTTGTGTGTCCTTAAGTAAATTAATTAAATTTGTTCTTCGATTTGCTTATGGTAAATTTAGGATAAAAAGAGGATCTCTCATATGGTTATTTTGGAATTTAAAGAGTTACTACACAGAGACAGTTTAAATAATGCATATGTGAAGCTTAGTGAGTATACAATAAATGTTAGTATTATTGCTATTTTGTGAAATTTTGAAGGCAACCAATATGTTTTTATTTCTATATATGCAGAGAATTTTTATTTAGAAATTTCAAAGTTAGGGCCACCTGGGTGGCTCACTGGTTGAGCATATGCCTTTGGCTCAGGGAATGATCTTGGAGTCCCGGGATCAAGTGCCACATCAGGCTTCTCGCAGGGAGCCTGCTTCTCCCTCTGTCTATGTCTCTGCTTTTCTCTCTGTGTCTCTCACGAATAAATAAATAAAATCTTGGAAAAAAAGAAATTTCAAAGATAATTGATTTTAACATTACTAAAATATGCCTAAAATGAATTAGAGGCAAATTGGGAGCATGCTATTATGGGTGTGAATGAAACAACATTAAGAAACAATGTATTTTTCTATAAGTTTTTTTGGATTTAGCAATGACTTGAATAATAATGATCTCATCTTTTAACAAGGTTTGAGAGATGTTTCTAAAAACTAAACAAATATAAATATTCCTGTCATCAAAATAATGTTATGTTTCTACTATTAAGTTTTCAGAAGTCATAGAATTTGTGAAACATCTCCCACTTTTTTTAATGATAAAAATTGATCTTAAATCTTTCTTTTAAGCATAATATATTCACTATATCATTCATAAAATTATATATACTTTAAAATAATCAAGTTAATATTTGGGGTTAGTTTGGAAATGTTAGTCTTCTCAATCATTTATTCCTTTATTTTTTATTATACACAGTTATCTTAGCAGACCCACTATATAAGGTGGCTTATTTTTGTGTTGCTACAATGGAAGAAGTCAAAATTGATTTTGCACTTTGTGTTGATATTGATTAGAAAAGAAATCTTGTAAATTTCCACAAAATCTTTAATCAACCAAAGTTATTTATGAAATCTAACTGATCCTTAGTATATTCAAAAATATTTGTCTCTAGTCATACTCTTAATTTATGCAGGTGGCTAACTCAAGTCATAGCGCCAGTAAAATTAACATTAGTTTTACAATTACATGTGTGTATGCAGAAAGAGACAGAGAGAAAAGGAATATATTTTTAGATGAATAAAAGTAGACGGTTAATATGTAATCAATAATGATAAGTCCTTCTAATTATAATTTTCCATAGGCTCAATTTTCCATTGAGCCCTCTACAGCAATATTAGATTCAGATGACTAATGAATATGATTAGATTTTTTAAAAGATTTTATTTATTTATTCATGAGAAACAGAGAGAGACAGAGAGAGGGAGGCAGAGACATAGGCAAAGGGATAAGCAGGTTCTCTACAAGGAGCCGATGTAGGACTTGATCTCGGACCCTGGGATCACACCCTGAGCCAAAGGCAGATGCTCAACCACTGAGCATTTCTTTTTAGTGTAGGAATTGTTCAGATCCCTTGAAGAAGTTTTACTAGTCTTCTTGGATTATGAGAAATACCTATTTTATGTTTTTGTAGTCCTGTATATTTTTTTCTTTCATTTTTTTCAGTCCCAAATTTATTGTATAAAATATTTTGTATAAATATTTGATTTTGTATAAATATTTGATTGATGTATCTCCACCCCCAGTTCTAAGAAGACAGAAAACATGTCTGTTTCTGATCCACATTGAATTCCTGCAGTCAGTAGCTGTCTGGCACATAGTAACTGCTCAGTAATTGACTGAATGAATGGTTAGGAGGCTGTGAAATTTTTAATGGATGAAAGTTGGGCACAAGCATTGCATTATCAGCACTGAAGCTCACTCTGATTAATTAAGAAGAATGACGTAGACACATATAATAGACATTTTATAAAAAATGATTCAGTAACAAAACTGGAAGGATGCCATGCAAATAACCACTGCTTCTTACTTCACTGAGAATATCAATGATGATTCTGAATTACTTTTTTTTCTGAAAGGTATTTTTGTTGGTAATTTTTTTTTTACTTTGAAAAAATTTTGTATTTTAAATTTTATGATACATCTATTAAAAATCATAATCACCTGCCCAGTGGCTCTTTTAAATGAACCATTCTCCCCACAAACTAATCTCTAACACTGAATATCAATGTGAAGAACTTAAATCTTTCTATGGAAGGGAATTATTCTAAGGGTAGGATCAGAGGCTTACATTACCATCTGATTGCCCTGAGGCTCTTGCCTCAAGCTAGTGCTTTCTGACAGAGAAATGAACTTTATAACCCTACAAGAAATGGATTAACTGAGATGAACCAGGGTAAAGTAGATCTTTGACTACTACTACTCACTTGCAGAGAATCATTCCAGGTCCTGGCTTGCCAATTTTTAATATTGTATTAGGAACATTTACTTTTATAACATATCAAACCGATTCTTCTCTTAGGTTCAGGTGACTTCCAGAGGGTTATCTCCAAATAGTAAGAAATCTGTACCTATTTTACACTTGAAGGATGTTAAACAAACAGTAAGTAGAAGTTTTGTTCTATTTCCACTGTTTTATCATACAATTGTTCCAGTACTTTTCTCTCTTAAAACATGAAAGAATGTCAGTTGAATACTCCAATTAATAACTTGTTATATTCTTTTTATTCAATAACAAAGTGTCTCCCCTCTTTTCTCTTAAAATTTCAGGAAGGAAAAATCAAAACAATACATATCTGGGAATAAGCAATAATGACAAGTAGTCCAAAATAACAGTAGATATGTTGTTTTCATTTATTTTCAGATGCATAATTATTTATTGAGTTTTTGAGTGATAGGGCAGGTGGTAGTGCTTGATAGGTAGAGGGTTGAAACACACACACACACACACACACACACAACACTTTTACCAAACTTTGACACTTAATTAGATGAAAAAGCTATTTACTTAAATATCTATTATAGCAGTGTCCAAATGGTATATGTCTTAAGAGGAATAAGAAATATTTAAGCATTACATACTAACTGGTTAGGTATTGTTCTAAATTCTTTGTGTACTGGTTTGTTAACTCTAATGTAAGCTCTATGTGATAAGTGGATATTATTAGTACCTCCACTTTACATAGGAGAAAGCTGAAATACAGAGAATGTATACATTTTGTTCAAGACCACATTCCCAAGTTAGGAGCCCGGGTTCGACAAAACAGATGGACTCTAGAATCTGGGTACTTAGTAATATTTGGATTGTTTTTGTCATGTTAATTGGATATAATGAACATTTGATATCTTATATTTTGTGTCTTACACAGCCTCATAACTATATGACATTCAATATGATGATTGTATAGAACTATTTCTTCATCTGCAAAGGTAGTTCTCCTATATACAGATGCAGAAAGTAAAAAAAGAGTAGATGTAGCAGATGTGGAGGAGGCAAGTACTTTCTAGAAGATGACTGAGAGGTAATCTATGAATAAAATAAATTTAAATCTTGAAGCCAATATTGTGAATGAACATTTCATAGATTTTTTAAAAATATTTTTTTTAAGAAGATGGGTTTTAAGGTAAAGGCTATAGTCTATGAATGAACATTTCATAGATTTTTTTAAAAAATCTTTTTTTAAGAAGATGGTTTTTAAGGTAATAGCTATAGTCAAAGGCCATGAACTATCTGAATTCAAATTCTAATTAGCTATATGGATCTCGTATTAGCTATGCGGCCTTGGGCAAATTGATTAACCTCTCTGACAGCACCAGTACACACTATTATGAGGATTAAATAAAAATTATTCAAATAAAAATTATAAGAATAAAAATGAAATTAGGGCATTTTCCAGCACTAGTAAAATACTAATAAACTTTTCTCAAAAAACTCAAATATAGTATAAAAGAAAAAAATGAAAACAGACTGAATAAAAAAAAATATGTATCAAGCAGGGGTACTTGTGTTTACACTGAGTAGGGATTTGTAATCTTTTTTAAAAATTTTTTTTAAGATTTTATTTATTCATTTATGTGAGAGACAGAGATTGAGAGTTCAAGTTGGGGAAGGGAGAGGACAAACAGACTCCACACCAAGTATGAAGCCTCATAAAAGGCTCCATCTCACCACCCTGAGATCATAACCTAAGCCAAAACCTAGAGTTGGAGGCTCAACTAATTGAGCCACCAAGGTGCCCCAAGGATTTGTAATCTTCTATCTTAAAATTTTTACCTTTCAAATAGTTCAGTTTTGTATGTGTGTGTGTGGTTTTTTACCAACTAGTTTAAAAAACCAGCAATTCCTATTTCATGTAAATTGTACCAGCAATTAGATAAAAAGAGAAAAATGCTTAATATTCTTATGAGACTAGCATATTCAATATATAAATAACCATCATATAGAAATATTATAGATTGAATTTATGAACATAAATTTAAAATTTCTGAAGAGGGCAGCCCAGGTGGCTCAGTGGTTTAGCTCCGCTTTCAGCCAGGATGTGATCCTGGGGACCCAGGATTGAGTCCCATGTTGGACTCCCTGCATGGAGCCTGGTTCTCCCTCTGCCTGTGTCTCTGCCTCTCTCTCTCTCTCTGTCTGTCTCTCATGAATAAAAAAATAAAATCATAAATAAATAAATAAATAAATAAATTGAAGAAAATATTAATTGAATCTAACAATTTATTAAAAAAGAATTCTAATCAAGTGTTGCTCCCCATAAATGTAAGAAGAGTTTTAAGCTACAATATATAGCAATGCAGTATATCATATTAATAAAACAACGTCTTTTTTTAAAATTTAATTTATTTATTCATGAGAGACACAGAGAGAAAGAGGTAGAGATACAGAGGGAGAAGCAGGCTCTATGCAGGGAGCCTGATGTGGGACTCAGTCCTGGGTCTCCAGGATCACACCCTGGGCTGAAGGTGGCACTAAACCTAAACCACCCAGGCTGCCCTAAAACCACAAAGTCTTGCTATTAATTTAAGAGATTAAAATAATTCATAATGACTCAATTCAATCCTATTTATGACAAAAAAAAAAAAAAAACGCAAAAAGCAAACAAACCAAAACCTCTGAGACAAAAGAAAAGAATAAAAATATTTTCATGCTTGATAGAGAATCTTTCTATATATTATTTTGAAGAACAAATATACCATAGCAATAGTTACGATTGTGTCTACCTCTTAATTCAGTACTGGAGACTGTGACCAATTGTATAAGAAGAACATCAGATATGTAAATATAATAAAGGAAGGGGAAAATGTTATTATATGTCGATTATATAATCATTCCTTTAACACAACAAAACCTTATAACCAAGATCAGCAAGTCTGATTAAATTCTTACACATGTGTTGAGGAAAAAATATTTTCCTGTGTTTCATAGTTTGTTTCTTTTTTAAGCTGGTCTAAGAATAAAATTGACATAAGACAGATTAACAAGAGAAAATCAGATTTAATTATGTGTTTATGGGGCTCCATAAGAATATGAGACCTCCTGGGCTGTGGGGCAATTACTTGTCATCCAGACCTAAGGAGAAAGTAGTAGGTGTCTGACACTTCAAGGGGAAGGGAAACAATTCACAGAAGACAAAGAGTAAATGTTTGGAAACAGAAGTTTATCAGGCCACAGAGAAACAATGGGACATACAGAGGAATTTTAACAAACAGATTTTGCTAAATTCCTCCCTGTCCACCAAATCTACATCATATGATCCTGTAGTTATTGTTGGTGATAGTTTCTTTCCTGGAGCAAGTCCACTATCTAAATTCTTTCAGGCAGTTGGGGGAAGGTAAAATTTCTTCCAGAGCCTTCTGTTTCTTTTTTTTTTTTTTTTTTTAATTTTTATTTATTTATGATAGTTACAGAGAGAGAGAGAGGGAGGCAGAGACACAGGCAGAGGGAGAAGCAGGCTCCATGCACCGGGAGCCCGATGTGGGATTCGATCCCGGGTCTCCAGGATCGTGCCCTGGGCCAAAGGCAGGCGCCAAACCGCTGCGCCACCCAGGGATCCCGAGCCTTCTGTTTCTTAAAAATAATCAGCCTAAAATAATTCACATGCCAAAAAGACATATTTTGGGGTGGTAAATTTTGTTCCCCTATATATGTAATGTTTAAATTTAAACTTACAGAAAGTAGCTATGTTTCCCCACCGGAAAGTACACGTATAAAATTATCACCCTAAAAAGCATAGAAAATATCTCTATGGTGGAATACAAATTGTAAATTCATATTAAAGTACATAATATATTTGAATTAACTTTACTTCATTAATCAGTAAACATTATGTTTTTTCTGGAACGTATTTTTGTAATGGCAACTCTTTTCACAAATTTACTCCCACAATTAAAAATTCCCAATGAAAATTATTAGCTTTAGTCTTTTTTGGAGATTCTATACTTAAATATTTATATAGCATTATTAAAGTTAAGAAATAGCTATTCAACTTTGGAAAATGAGATCACAGAAAGAAGATTCCATAATATAAAGTATTATGTTAAAAAGTTATAGAAATCAAACCAGTCTGTTTCTGGAGAGGGGGAGCCTCAGTTTAAAGCAAAAAGTAAAATAATAAGACACAATCTCATATATATATATATATATATATATATATATATATATATATATGAGTATATGAGAGCTGGGAAAAACAAATTTCTCAATAGAAAAACAGTAAATCTAAAACTTGGTTTTGGACCTTATATAAAGGAGCATTCCAAAAAATAAATAGAAATAATGCAGGAGAAAAAATATTTGTATCCTAGAAAAGTAGAAAACTTATTACCAAAAGTATAGACCTTACAAAATGAAAATCAATAAGCTGCATTTCCCAAAAAAGTTTCTGATAAAAGAAGGGCATCACCAACCAAGAAGATATTTTCAATGCTTTTGGAAACTGCTAGGTATTCATTAGCAAGGAAATGGTTAAGGGAAATATGCTAAATATGCTAAATTCATGCAGTTGAAGAAATGTGACAATAATCTGCAATAGGCATGAGCACTCAAATTGTTGAGTAAGAAAAATGGAAAAAAATAATGCTAACACTTAGTATTATCTGTATACATACAAACATGCGAAATGGGGTTGGCTGCTTATTTTACAAAGACACACGTAAATTAAGAGCATATCTCAAATATTTTAATACATGTCTTTGGGGAGCAATGGCAGAAATAGGAAAATGAATTTGTAAAGGGATTCACATGGACTAGGATGACAAGTGAGGTAGAAGAGTGGTCCCTCAGCTACCTACATGATTTTTTTTAAAAATAGAAATGTACAAAATTTGCCATAGAAGGATTTATTCCCTAAGTAGGCTACATCACTCAATACTTTTCTAGGACATTACTGCAAAATTAGTAATAACTAATAATAATAATACACAAACATTCATTGAAAACTTACTAACTCCATTTTACCTATATATAAAGAGCAAACTGTAATTCTTATTATTTATTGCATATAATAGAATACAGTTTCCCCAGGTAATTTTATGGTGCATCCATCTCAATTTATTCTCTAAGTGGAGGGTGATCTTCCCAACCAGAAAATGATATCTTTTCTTATTGTCAACAACAGCAGAAAATGCTAATCTTGCAGACAAAATGCAGCCAGCAGAAAGAACAAATGCACTGAACACTCAGGCTATAAAAAAAAAAAAAAAAAAAAAAAAGAGGAATTGCATCACCAATTGGCCATTTCTTTTTTTCTTTCTTTTTCTTTCTTTTTTTTTTTTTTTTTTTTTTTTTTTTTTTTTTTTTATGATAGTCGCACAGAGAAAGAGAGAGAGAGAGGCAGAAACACAGGCAGAGGGAGAAGCAGGCTCCATGCACCTGGAGCCTGACGTGGGATTCAATCCCAGGTCTCCAGGACTGCGCCCTGGGCCAAAGGCAGGCGCTAAACCGCTGCGCCACCCAGGAATCCCTCATTTTTCAATAAATAGGTGGCAATTTGAAGAATGTAATCATGGAAAACAAAATCACACCTAGAAATAAACTGAGTACTTTGATACTTATGAGTCTTTGGGCCCATGGGTGGTTCAGTGGGTTAAGCATCAGACTCTTAGTTTGGCTCAGGTCCCTATCTCAGGGTCTTGGGATAGAGCTCCACCATTCAGTGGAGGATTCTCTTCCCCTTCCTCTGCCCCTTCCCTGTTCTCTCTCTTTAAAATAAATAATTCTTAAAAAAAAAAAAAAAAAAAAAAAAAAAAAAGGGAAGACAAGTCTTTAGCAGTCCTATGCAATGACCATGCTAAGTGATAAGTGTTGGAAGTAAAAACCCAGGCAACAAGCATAGAACACTATCTGCAGGACAATACAAGGAATGTTTCTTTAAACATACTAATTACAGTGCATTATCTCCCCTACTGGGAGATAGGGGAGGTAAATCAGAGAACTCTCTTTGTACCCCTTTATATCTTTTCTAAAGTCTGTAATCATACTCATGTCTACCGCATATTTTACCACACTTTTGATGACTCTGATATTAATTTATCTTTCAAACATGCAAAATGTTATTTTGAAACTGAATTCTTGACAATCTTATGTAGTTTTTAAAAATTTTAATATATTTCTACTTTTATAAGAAATTTGTTTAATATATTGTTAAGAAGAAAACTAGAGGCCCAAAATGATGGCAGTTAGGCCAAGTCACTAAACTGAAGCTTAATACCTAATCTAATTGCAATTTCAATCTTCTCCAGATATGTAAGACATAACTGGCCAATCAGGAATTTTCTGAATAGTGTCAGTGAGGCAATCTGTCACCTGGGAAGATGAAATCATCTACATGATAAGATCCCTGATTTCTCCCTAAGGGAAAGTGACCTTGCCTGGAACAATTCTTTTCTTTTGTTAATAAAACTTTCCTGCCCCACCCTCCTTCCTAAAAACAAAACAAAACAAAAACAAAACAAAAACCTTCCATCTTGTACAACTAGGAGACAGACACTCTCTACTTGCTAAGTAGGATTCAGCCTAATTCATGAATCATTTAATAAACCCAATTATAATCTTCAAATTACTCTGTTGAATTTTGTTTTTTAACAGTACGTAGTTACCTCATTCTGTGGAAAATAACATCTTGTTTTTGTGTCTCGTTTTCCACATTTGCTTTAAGTTCTATCTTGTATATACTTTTGTATTTATTCTGCATGTCTAAATTTCTTCTTAGTCATTTTCCACATCAAGAAGCTCAGTTATATGATTCTGGTCAAATATGAAGTTGAAGGAGAGCAGAATTTGCTACCACAAAATATGCCTTTTTTGCATAAGGATTATTTTAAAATGATTATTTTTAAGAAACAGCAGCCACAGTAGACACTCTGAAAACTGAGAAGTTATCCTTTTGTACTTACATTTACAGGGGAAAGTTTTAGTTGTAAGAGTGTCTTTTTTGCTGTACCAGGAAGAGGGGAATAATTAAAAACCTAAACTTCATTGGTAGAGAAGGCAGAATTTAAATCTGCATAAATAATCCCATCCTCCTTTACCATGCTTTGCTTGAAAACCTCCCATAATTGGCTCCACATTCCCCTGCCCTCCACCCCCCAACATTTTATCTTGGTCTTTAACTGGAGATGTTATTTAAGGTAATGGCTTGGGCCATTTGGGGGAATTACTCTTTCCCTGAGTATCCTCCATGTTTATAGTAGGTACACCTATTAAACTTACTTTTTTCTCCCATTAATTCTCTCTCTCTCTTCTAGTGGTTTCTCTCTTCTAGTGGCTGAGAAACCACTGTTTCTAGAAGGGTAGAAGGAAAACTATTTTTCCTTTTCTATAGTGTTTTGCTGTACAGAATTTATTTGGCATCTTATTTGATTCTAGATAACTTAAATTGTTTAACTTTTGAATAACCTAATCTGAGGACTTTTGTTGCTATATATATATGTGTGTATATATATATATATATGACATTTATTATATACTTCATATCATTTTGTATAATTTTACCATTTTATATCATTATGAAATTTAAAGTTCCCAGTTTATGCAGTTCTCACAGGCAAAAAATGTTGAAAAATCAATATTTCTTGGAAATTTATATAATAGAAATGAGTTTTTTTCTTTTTTTGCAGGTATATTTATAATGAATTTTAATTAGAACATCTCTTTCTCAGATATTTCTCAGTATTTTACCTCAAGTTCCTTTCACTCTGTTTCATGATTAAATATGTTTATCATATTTTTCTTGGAACAAGTTCCTTTCTTCAAATCTTTTCTCATAAAGCAGACTTCCTATCCCCAGATACATCTCATAGCTCTACCTTATACTCTCTTAGGAATTTTGAATCATTGTTCCTTCATTAGAGTCTGAAACTGGACATAATATTTCAAACCTGATCTTACGAGGACTGAGTAAAGGAAATACTATGTCCCCTGATTTATTTCTAATTCTTGTACTTCTGTAAGATAGAAATCTGCAAGGTGTTCACATTGCTGACTAGCATAGATGACTCTTCAGGTTCTCCCTTCCATCAAAGTCATTTTCATCTTTTTAAAATGCAAATTGAGCATCCTAACAACATGTTAATGAGAAGCCAAAGCAAGTGTTGGCAATGTCTTTCACAACACTGTAAGGTATGAAAATGGAGTTTCATTTTAGTAAGCAACTCCCTTGATAAGCCTAAATCTCAACCTTCATGGTAGCTGATGTGGAGATCGATCAACTGAATGACATCTTTAACAACTTTAATAAATTTGTTATATTTCGAAAGAATGACTGGGAGTATCTACTTGATTTTTTTTTCCTCTCTTGCTAAAATTTCTGAATGTAAAATCTAACAATAAACAATATTTTATTAGTTGGTGAGTTTTTATAACAAGAGTCTAAAAAAAAAAAAAAAGAGCCTACTTGAGAAAACTTCTTGTCAATACTGCTTCTAGTTACAAGTCCAAACTCTTTGATTATAATAATGATTTACAATCTCATTAGAAACCATTAATTTCTATAGACTCTCCTTTTTATGACTCTCTAGCAATTTCTCCAATAAAAGTAATAAAGCAACAATATGGAGTTTCATTATCAATTATTATATACTTAATTGCTAAATTGACAAATACCATTGTTTTTAAGATGAAAAATGTGGAATATGATTTTTTGTAAAGTCTGCTATTTTGTAACCAAACTAACATGAGTTCCCTCCTTGAAGAGTCAAGGAACTATACTAGAACTATACTAGAGTTGTCTCAACAAAAGAAACCTTATTTTCAGCAAATCAGAAGATCACAGGAACAACTCCAGGCAAGGGTGAATGAGTTCCTTTTGTTTAGGGTTAGGATGAATATTTAGATAGGGGACCTTGCCATTGTATGTAGAGGAGGGCATAAGGTTGCACAAGCACCAAATACTGTATGTTATGTAAATGAGGATTGCCCTCCTCTTTGCAAAGATATTTTAGTATGATGACCTGGGTCACTCCATGGTCCATCCATGCAGGTGTAATTTGGGAGGTAAGCTCAAACTGGCCTAGGCAGTCTGGCCAGAGTTCTTCCTCAGAGTAATCACTATTGCCTGAGTGTTAGTTTTAATTTCCATCGCAAGTGGCTATGGCCATTGATTGTTTTGCCTGAGTTAAGAGATAAGCTGGAAGGAAGAGCTTAAAGAAAAATGTGGAAGGAAGGTCGAAGGTTGGTGGGTACAAGCAGGTGAGAAGTAAAGGTCAGGTCTTGAGGTCTAAAAACCCGTTTACGAAATGTTTTTTTTTATTTATTAAATAAAAATGTTCAAAAAATAAAAAATTGTAATGTGTTATTTTTAATATTTTATATCTTCAATATTATTTATAATATTTGGAAATTTTATTTAAACGTATTACCCTAGGAAATTTTGAGAACATTCAGATTCGAGGTGATAATTGTTTTGACTAATAATGTCATCATAAAATAAGACTGCTTGTGAAGTACATAAATTCCACCATTAGGGAAAACAATAACAATGCTGAATTGGTGCTCGTATTTTTTGAATGATGCTATTTGGAAGAGTATGAGAGCTGAGGACTACTAAATTCTTCATATGCTATTTATAAATGTTTGTATTTTTGTTCACAATAGACAAATATAATTTGTAAATCCACTATTAATGTATGCATTTTATTTTATCTCTTATTTCAAGAAAATAAAACAGTTTTAGGTTTAACATATGGAAAACACTTAATAAAGGATCCCAGTGGAATTAGTAGTCATATTTAAGAGTAAAATCAATAAGGTCTTCTGGAGTAGAGGGCATTATTCTGTTTAACAATACTGACCTGGATAAAATAAGGTAGAAAGAAACATACATTATCTAGTTCAACCAACTTATTGCACAGATAAGAAAGCTGTTAGCTGAGACTTACTGAGGTTAGTTTATCTGACAGTTGTTTGGCTATTTATTGGCAGAATTATGACCCAAACTTAAGTTGTCTGAATTTCAATCCAGTATTCTCTCCACTATGTCATGCTGGACTTCCATATTAAAAAAAAAAAAAAAAAAAAAAATTAGCTTTTAAAACATTCAGATGAATATTGTTTTAAATATTTGGCTTATTATGTTAAGATAATAGCAATGATAATTTTATTTACATAATGTAGATTTGTAAATAACTTCATAAAGAGTAGGGTCAGATATTTGCCATTTTCAGGTCAATTTCTTGGTTAATTTTAAGTAAATAGTTGAAATATCAATAAAAGTAAAATGGAAAAAGTGTGTTCTCTGATTTTTAAGAAACCAAATATACTTTCTGCACTTTTTGTGCACATGATATGTAGCAGGCACAGCAAAAGACAAAGAACAATGAAGTCAGAGAGATAAGGGAGGTTTATGCCATAAGTGGTTTTGTGAATTATACAAGGGAGTTTAAAATTTTCCTAAAAACTATGAGGTGCCATTTTATGCAGAGGCATAATAAAGGCCAGTTAAAGCAAGAAAATAAGTGGAATTAGCAATCAGAGAATTAACATGGAAGTTTATAAGAAGTCATGTGTGAATAACAAAGCAATGATGGTGAAAAAATAGAAGTGGTAGCAGAAATTTTAGATATAGATGAGATCCTAAGAGATTAGGATTGAGATATAAATAAAGAGTAACATAAAGCTAAGAATGAAGCTGTGCTCTACGTTTACTTTTAAGTGTCAAATGGATGAATGTAACTTGAAAATGAAAGTAACGGAAATAGGGATAAGCAGTGATGTGGGCATATTCCAAACCCTAGGTGCCGCTCAGAGTTCCTCTTTGCTAATATATTTCCATTAAAGTTGGGACAAGTTAAAGGGTGTCATTTTTCTGCACAAGATATGGGCACAGTCTCCTTTTGAGGATTTGTTTCTGTAAGTTTTCTTTTAATTTTCCAGCAATATGGTTGTAAGGCTAAAACGCTTTTTATAAGCCAAAAATGGATGGAAGAGATGATACTCACATGAGCTCTAGGCATTAAGGCAAAGGATCTCTACTCACCCTACCTTTGTTCCCCATAAATTTCATTACAATTGCTTTCTCAAAGTGTGATTTGTGGACAACTCACATCTTCGTTATCTAATCCAACTACTAATCTGAATCAGAATGAGATGAGTGGGTGGTGTCCTGGTAAACTGCATTGAAAAGAAGTACCCCTTTTGACTGTTAGATTTCATAAAATTTAGAACAATTACTTTAAATGTGAAATGTAAACATAGGCTAAGAACACAAAGCCATGAAATCCATATTCTAACTCTTCCTCATTCAATATGGTAGCTAGTAGCCACCACCTAATGTAGCTATTGAGTACTAAAATTATGTCTGATGTGTGATGAACAGAATTTGCAATTTTATATAATTATAATGAACTATTTCTTTTTTTAAATTATAATTTATAAAGTATAAAGTATAGTAAAAGTATAAAGTATAGTATAAAGTATAAAGTATTTATAAAGTATAATTGACATATAATACTATATTAGTTTCTGTTCTACAACAGTGATTCAACATTTATATAAATTATAAAATGCTCACCAAATAATTAAATATTTTATTAACTTAAATTTAAAAACTAATATAAAAAACCTTTAGGTATGTTTTATAAAACCTAAATACAGATTAATTATTTATGATAAAAATATAGTATCTGAATTGATATATGTTGTGTATGAGTACACACTGGATTTTGAAGTTTTGATATGAAAAATGTGTATAGGGCAGCCCCCGTGGTGCAGCGGTTTAGCGCCGCCTACAACCCAGGGCGTGATCCTGAAGATCCTGGATCGAGTCCTATGTCAGTCTCTCGTCCCACGTCAGGCTCTCTGTATGATGCCTGCTTCTCCCTCTGCCTGTGCCTTTGCCTCTCTCTCTCTCTCTCTGTCTCTATGAATAAATAAATAAAATCTTAAAAAAAAAAAACTTAAAAAAAGAAAAATGTATGTATATAACATTTATATTGATTACATATTAAAATGATAATTTTTGACTATGTTGGGTAAAATAAAATATAAATGCATAGTATATGAATAATACTAAACATGATATATTATATATTGACTATTATAATCAGAATAATTTATATAGTATCGTTTGTGCTATATAAATATATAAACCACCACAAATATAAAATATAAATGAAATATATTGTTCAAATTAATTTTTTCTTTTTTAAAATTATTTTTAAAATAACATATATAGCTCGAGTTTTATTTCTCCCAAACAGCACTTGTCTAAACAAAGGTGTATCACATGTCAGTTTTCTGGAGCTGCATTGCACATTACTAGAAACTTAGTACTTAAAACAGATTTATTTTCTCTCAGTTTCCACGGGTCAGAATCCAGGCACAAATTAGCTGTATCCTTTGCTCAGGGTCTCAGAGTCATGGTGATATTCCCATCTGGAGGCTCAACTGAAGAAGAGTCTCCTACCCAGATCATTCCAATGGTTATCAGAATTCCTTGTGGTAGTAAGACTAAGCTTTAGTAGGTGGCCTATGGTTCTATGCCACGGAGGCCTCTCCATAGACAGCTCACAACCTCTCTGCTTGTTTCTTCAGAGGCAGCAGAGAGCGAGAGAGAGTAATTTTAGTGAGCTGAGAATTCTTATAACATGATCACAGTAGTGATATCCTATCACTTTTGCCTTAAAGTGTAACCTAATCATAGGAAAGAATCCATTGCTGTATTCTATGGGTTAGGAGCAAGTCATAGGACCCAATTACACTCAGTAAGAGGGGATTACACCAGCATGAACATCAGAAGCCAGATGTCACTGGGGGGCATGTAGAGTTTGTCTGCCACATATCTGTAGTGTCACATGTCCAATTGATGTCACTAGGAGTTCACGTTGTCAGCTAGCATATGGAATTCTCTTGTTACTGAGTTTTCATGGTATTAATTATATTTATCTTCAGAAACCTCATTGAAACAACTCTGTATTACATATAGTCATGAATGGAAATTAATTAATACTAAATATGCAGAGAAAAAGTAATTTCCAGCTATTTTACTTATTGGTTAGCAAAACACTCAAGAGCTTCCTGTGCAAGTGCGAGTGTTCTCAACACCACATCATCATCTCAAAGCTATGTCCTTGGAGCAGTCTCTGGGAGCAGAAAAGGTGAGGAAACCCAGTCCAAGGACAGGGGAGGGGATGAGGAGCCTCTGAGTGCTGTGGTCCAGCTCACAGGTCAACTGGCGGTCACAACTTTTCAATTATATTTCCCAACACTTGTTCATAAAATGACATTCACTGCAAAAGACCATGAAGGTAAATATAAATATGTAAGAGGTTCTGAACTTAAAATCGTATTGCTATTAACAGAAGACTAAAGGCCACGTCTCTTTGGAAAAACTAAGTCAACTCAAATAATGGATATATTTAAACTGTATTGCTACTCACTCTAACTTAATGTTTAGCTACTCTAAACTTACTTTAATAGAACTTTAGGAAAATTTGTAGAAAAAAATTAATTTTGATATTAAGTTAAACCATCTATGTCTTTAAGCTCATTTTGCTAATAGTGATTTTGTGCTAATATAAATTTTCTAAGAGCAAAATTGTATTATTATAAAAGAAACATGCATGATTAATAGATCATATTTGTAAATAGGTCATATTTTCTTAGATGAACAAATAATCTCACTGTCTGAAAGTATTTTATGGTAAAGTATAGTATGCTGTATAATTTTATTTTATGCTGTTACATAACATTATATTATAAAGTAAGCTTACCACGGAAATACTGTATGTTCTGTCCCATACCACTGCAATAAGATTATCAAAATAAAGTGAGTCAAATAGGGCAGCCCTGGTGGCTCAGCGGTTTAGTGCTGCCTTGGGCCCAGGGCCTGATCCTGGAGACCTGGGATCGAGTCCCACATCAGGCTCCCCACATGGAGCCTGCTTCTCCCTCTGCCTAAGTCTCTGCCTCTCTCTCTCTCTGTGTCACTCATGAATAAATAAATAAATAAAATCTTGATAAAAAAGAAAGTGAGTCAAATGGTTTTTGTTTCCTACTGTGTATAAATTTATGTTTACACTATACTGTAGTCTATTAAGAGTACAATAGCATTATGTCTAAAAAATACCCTAATTTTAAAAAATACTTTATTGCTAAGAAATGCTAACCATAGTCTGAGTTTTTAGGGAGTCATAATCACTGATTACAAGTCACCATAACAGACATAATAATAGTAAAAAAGCTTGACATACTGCAAAAATTACCACAATGCAACACAGAGACAGGAAGTGAGCAAATGGTATACAAAAAAAATGGTGCCTTTAGACTTGTTTCATGCAAGATTGCTACAAAAAACAAATCAATATCCACAAGGCACAGTAAAGTGCAGTGCAATAAAATAAGGTCTGCCTGTATAGGTTTACTCTTGCCTTTATTTCTGTGAAACTAACCACCCCCAGATTAAGTGGCATAAAACAATTATTTTATTACTTTTTATAATCTGGTTTGTCAGGAATTTGAGCAAGGATTGACTGGGTAGTTATGTTTTATATATCTTATTAGCTGGGGCGCTTCAATTAGCTGCAGTCAGCTGGTGACTGAGCTGGAATGGAACATCACAGATAGCTTTGCTTTTATGTCTGATGTTTCAGTTTTCCTCCATATGGTCTCTCCTTGTGGCTAGCTGGAGCTTCCTCTCGGTGTCATGCTCTTAGGGCAGTTCAACTTCTTACATGACAAATGGATTCATGAGGGAGAATGGTAGTCCTAAATTCTTAAGGCCTAGAATGGGAATAGGCTTTTTGGTCTTTTTCTTTCTTTCTTCCTTTCTTTCTCTTTCTTTCTTCCTTTCTTTCCCTTCTTCCTTCCTTCCTTCCTTCCTTCCTTCCTTCCTTCCTTCCTTCCTTCCTTTCTTTTTCTTTCTTTCTTTCTTTCTTTCTTTCTTTCTTTCTTTCTTTCTTTCTTTCTTTCTTCTTTCTTTTTCTTTCTTTCTTTTTTTCTTCTTTCTTTAACTGTAGCAAGACTTGCCACTAAACTCTACTCATTGGACCAGAGACCCTTGTGGTGTTAGCAAAAAACTTGCCTCTCATGTAGCACACAACCTACACTTGTGAGTCATCAGCCAGCCAGTGGCCTCAACTCCAAGCTCTGCCCATGTGCAGTGGAACTGGTATATTTTTTTGCTTTTTCTAAATAAACTTTGCTATGTAGGACCTTCATGCTTGCTTCCTTTGGCTTAGATTACTCTTATGTGACACAGCATGTTTGCTATTACATACTATTTCAAAGTCCAGCATAAATGTCACCTAGAAAATATCATCTTTAGCTACCTTAATTTTGAATCTATTCCATTCAGGTCTTGATTATCCTTTATTTATAAGTTTCTTCATTATTTGTAATTATGCCCACGTAAATATACAAAAATATATATTTTTTAGTTATTTCTTCAATTGTTCTTGTTCATTAACTGTCTGTTCAATCAGAATATAAATTCCACAAGGGACTAATTTGCTGTTCTGTACATTTTTGTTTATAACATAAGTAGCATTGTTGTGGCAAATGATATTTGCTAGGTAAATATTTTTTGCATGAAGAAATGACAAGAGAACATCTTAATGAGTTCATGTTAAATGAAAAAAGAGATTATAAAACTGAATGAGTAGAACAGACATTGCATATGCATGTGTGTGTGCATGTGTGTGTGCGTAGGTAAAGTCTGGAAGAAGATTCACCAGGGTAATATTCTTACTCTTTATCTTTGAGAATGGTATTTGGTGAATTTTTTTATTTCTATTTTTCCATTTGTTTAAAAACTGAAATATGGATACTTATATTTAAAAAAATGTGTTATATAACAATTTAAAACAATTCAAATTTAATATTATTTTGTCATTAAATAATTTTCTTATAATAAGATTAGAATTTTAGTCTCATATTACTCAAACTTTAGATATTTTGTATGCCAGTGAGTCTGAATTCCATGGCTTTTTTTTCACTGAAACCTTTTGTTTTTCTAAAGCATACAAGTAACTCATGCTATGACAGTTTTATGTAAATTAAAGCTAATTAGGTTTGATCAATATATTAGTTTTCTTTAAGGATGCATTCAAGTAATTGTATAAACCATAGAGAAAATTAATACCCACATTGCCCTCGGCATAACACTTTCCCCTTTTTTTATTTAGTAGAAATGGATCACGTAAATGTTAAATTTGTGCTGTTCTGCTGACAGTGAAACTTAACGAAAGCCCCCATGCTATTAAGCTAAAGTTAAAAGAGTAGAGCTAAAGAAATTTCTCTATTGTAAGAGAAATGTGAGCTTTGCAGAAAGTAAATTGGCTAGGAGAAATTCAATGAGGTGCCATCTAAAATGAGTAGATAAAGTAAAGAGAGTGCTTTGTAGAACCTGTGAGAAAGCAATTTAGATATTCCTGGTGATAGCTCAGATGCCTGGATGCCTAGAAGCAATCTAAATCTGCAACTACTTGGAAGATATTGAACAGGAACACTCTGTCTTGTATCATTTTTGTGTTTATCTTTGCCTGTTGATCTGCCATCACTGTTAACCATTCATTATATATCGTATCATTCCATTAAAAAGGGTAGTAGAACAAAGACTTAAAACTCCAAAGTCCAAAGTCGCTCTCATGCACAAGAATTTCTCTGTATACCCGGTATTCATGAGTACCAGGTATGCTTCATTTATGATTCTATTCCAAATGAGACTGAAAGCAATTTAACAAAATTACTATCAAGCCTTATTCATATGTGTTTTGACATGCACATCTTGATTGTCCTAAGAATTAAATTTCTTCATTTAAATAAGTTTTTGGTAAATTATAGAGTTTTTGGTCCATCCATACACAATCTACATATACTTATGTACATTCTAATTACGTATGAACCAAATCTTCCTCCTCATTATTCATTATATACTATCAACAAGAAGTATCTCAAACCATTTATGCATTATCTAATTTAATCCCTAAGAACACCTAGGAGTTGGAAGCTATCAACATCCTTTTAAAAGTGAGGTAGTAAGCCTCAAAGAACACCGAACTTGTCCAGACCTTGGTATTTGAAACCAGTTATCCTTGGGCTGAAAGCCAAATAAGTAAATAATTTAAATATTAAAAATAAAATCATAAATGTGTTAGAAAATAGACAAATATGTTTCAAATTTAGGGGGTTAAAATGGCTTGCTTTTTTAAAGCACAAAACATTGCAAGAAAATGTAATGATGGATTTGACTACAAAAAAAGATTTTAAACGATTAGCATAAAAAGCAAAACAAAATTGATGTCATATGTGGCAGATAACAACAGATTTCATGTAAAGGAAACCATTGTTATCAGTTAGAAAATAAAACACTCAGTAGAAACAGGGTTAAAGATATGTAAAAGACATTTGAAAACAGGAAATACCAATGTAGCACTGATCTATATAAAAATAGATGTTGAAATGCCTAGTAATTAAATATGTAAGCTGCTTTAAACACTAAAAAAATCATTTTTTTGAACTATGAGATGGACAAACATCTGTGAAAGAAAGATGCAGAAACCAAAACATGTATTTTAAAAAGTTTACTTTAAAAAAATCGGAAAAGAATTTCAAGCTTTAAAAGCACTTGTCATTGGGGTATCTGAGTGGCTTAGTCAGTTATGTGTCTGACTCTTGATTTTGGCTCAGGTCATGATCTCAGGGTTATAAAATCGAGCACCTTGATAGGCTACACACTCAGCGTGGAGTCTGCTTACTCCTCTCCCTCTGTTCCTCCCCCCCATAAATAAATAAATAAATAAATAAATAATAAACTTTAAAAATATAAAAGGTAAAAGCACTTGTCTTCAAATTATTAAGAAAACAATCATTGACAAAAATAATTAAAGCACAGCAGAATTGTCAAATATAATGAGTTTATAGTTAGCTTGTTTAAGATTAAAAACAAAAAACACCAATTTTCTCACATTGTCATCATCATGTCCACAAAGGTAAGGCTTTTCTTCAGATAAGGGCTCTGTAAAAATCAAAGATGGAGTATTTTTCATTACAGAACTGACAGTGTATGGAAAATGCCTGGGATTTTATTGAGTTTGGAGCTTACAACTAAACAGAATGACCCAATTATTTATAGTTTATCTCAGTGCAAAGTGTTTTGTTTCATTTTGTTTTCTGTCTGAGGGACATAATGTACATGCTTATTCATAATGGATTCAAGACTGTGTCTACATTGTTTCCACAATCTAAACAACTGAAATAGGCTTGTGTTGTAAAAGAGGTAAAAAATGGACAAAATCATTTACAGTCAGTATAAGAGCAAATCAACATCTTTTTCCCAGAATATATATATATATATATGAATTTCCTTCAATAAATGCAATATAAAGATTTGAACAAATAAACCATAAATTATATATCAAGATGATCTTCTTGACAAAGTCTACAATATCTGAATATTGGATGCAACTTCTACATGTCACTCTCTCTTTACGTTTTTATTTATTTTTATTTTATTTTATTTTTAAATTTTTCATTTGACAAAGAGACAGAATTGGAGAGGGGTGGAAGAGGAGAGAGAGAATCTTAAGCAGGCTCCATGCCCAGCAGCTGGATCTAACAACCCTGAGATCATGACCTGAGCCAAAATCAAGAGTCAGATATTTAACCCACTGAGCCACCCAGGCACCCTTCTACATGTCACTTCTAAAGAGAATGGTTAAATAAATTTTGGCATATTTTTTAAATAGAATAAGATTTAGATTTACTGATTCAAAATAATAATTTCAATCTCCTTCCTGGGAAAATGATATAAAGAATAAAGTCATCAAAACATGTTGATCATAATTTAAAAAATATATATCAGTGTAGATATTAAAGCTTATACACCAAATGGTAAGATAATTAATACTGGATAATCTTTTTTTGGACTATTTTGTATTAAATATTTATTTCTTAAACATATAGGAATGCAAAATTGATTTAAAAAATATTTTGTTAGAAGTGTGAAAATAGTCTAATCTTGCTAAAATTTAAGCTAAAATTTTATTCTCTAAGTGTAAATAATGAAATCTATAATTTCCAAGTATTCCTTATTTTATTCAAGTCATTGGAAATTTCCGATAATATGAAAGTACCCTTTAAAGGTTAAATAATCTTTGCCAAAATTACTTCTTTTGAAAATAAAATATTAAAACTTCAAATTTTCTTATGCTCCATAAATGATGTTTAGCTTCATGCCAGCTTAATAAGAAAAACAATGAAATAATAATAATAACAATAATTTTTTTTAGGTGTTAATTTCCCTTTTTATGCTTACAGAGAAAATAGTGAATTGGCATGCAAAAAATTGTATGTGTTTAACAAGCAATGTCCTACCTTTACAACATCAGAAGTAGGAAAAGTGAAGCTAAAATGCCTAATAGGACTTGATAGAGCAATATTTTATTATAGCAGAAACATCTTATAATGACAGCATGAGGACAGGTTCTTCTAATAGTCTTTCAAAAATAATCATATGCTTTCACTCTGTTCTAACTCAGCAAATTCCTTCCTTTCAGCAGTCCAGATATCTTTTTCGTTGCTTGTATTCACTTAACCTACCTGGACAAATAAATGCATTATGCCATAATATCAAAAATGGAACACATCTTTTTATAAAAATATTTACTTTAAAGTATTTTTGTCTTTTTATTATCTGTATTATGTTCCTAAAATTAGAGACACCCCCAAAAGAAATGAATTATGTTTCTTCTAAACATTGTTAGTGATGGGTAGCTAATATTAATATGTTTTCTGATTTCTAGCTCTCCAAATCTGCTGCTGACTTTTCCAAAATAGTTAATGTTGATATAATACATCTAGCTGTCCAAACCACAAAGACTGGAGTGACCTGGGATATAAATCTAACTCATTCCCCTCGTAGATAACCAAAACATTTCCCATTAGGTTTCCTTTTATTTCAACTGTCATGTCATTAGTTGAGGCCCTCTTCACTTCACACTGAAATTTTGTAATAACATCGTAACCCAGGTATATCTGCATGTATATAGATCTCTACACATTTGATTTTCAAGCATGTAAATATAATATCATCACTTCCCTATTTAGAAACTCCTTAATTCCCAGTGGAAAGTACAATACTTACTCTTTTAAAAGTTTTATGTATATATGTATGTATGTGGGTATTTTCACTGAAGTATAGTTTACACACAGTTTCAGGTGTACAACATGGTGATTCAATAAATTTATATGTTATCCTTTGCTCACCACAAGTATAGCTACCATTTGTCACTGTACTATGCTATTACAATACTATTGATTATATTCTCTATTTGTCACCTTTTATTCCCTTGACTAATTCAGTCCACAGTTAGAAGCCTGTATCCTTCAATTCCCTTTACTCATTTTTACCATTTCCCCCACCCCCTTCCCCTCTGGCAACTCTCAGGTTGTTCTGTGTATTTATGGGTCTGTTTCTGCATTTTACTTGTTTATTTATTTGATTTGTTTTTTTCAATTCCACATATAAGTGAAACCATATGTATTTATCTGTTTCTGTCTCACTTTTTTTCACTTAACATAATGCCCTCTAGGTCCATCCACATTGTCATGAATTGCAAGATCTCATCCTTTTTTTTTATGGCTGAGTAAATTCCTGCGTGAGTGTGTGTGTGTGTGTGTGTGTACCACATCTTCTTCATTCATCTATTTCTATCACATCTCTGCTATTGTAAATAATATTGAGAAACAGGAGTGTGTACACGTTTACAAACAGTATTTTTATTTTCTATGGGTAAATATCCAGTAGTGGATGCACTTTTTTGGGTTTTTTTTAAAGATTTTATTTTATTTATTAATGAGAGACACAAAGAGAGGCAGGGACATAAGCAGAAGGAGGAGAAGTAGGCTCCATTCAGGAGCCCAATGCAGGACCCAATCCTGGAACTCTGGGATTATGTCCTGAGCAGAAGACAGAGGCTCAACCACTGAGCCACCCAGGCTTTGAGTACTTTCTTGTTCTAATGCAAATCCCTTCCCTCAAACTCTATCCAATAGGTCATTTCACTGTTGATGATATCTTTTAAATATTACTCCAGTTCCCTCCTTTATCCATTCCTTTTACCATTATCTGAGATCAACGTTTTAAAGGAGAGGAGGCAGTGGGAGAAGAAGACATTTGCCCCAAGGGACATTTAACAAAAAAACAAGATATTTTTGGTTATCAAACAGGGATGGGAATGATACTAGCACCTAATAAGTAGTAGCTATGGATGCTGCTAAACATCCTACAATGAACAGGATAGACCCTACAGCCCCTTCAGCAAAATATATTCTCCAGTCCAAAATAGCAATAGTGCTGAGGTTGAGAAACTCTGCCTTAGATCACACCATCATTAACTGTCACCTAGATAACTGCAACCACATGATAGTTGATCTCTCTCCAACAATCTAGTTTCTATTCACATTTTCTAAACGACAACCAAAATGGTCTCTCTACAACTTAAATATGAACCTGTATTTTGTACTTAAGACTTCAGTCGTTCCTGAGCATAAAGTCTAAAACAGTCTTACAAGAATCTTCATGATTTGTTTCCTTATTAACTCTAGTTTCTTCAGTCATCCTTTCCCTTTCTCTTACAAGGTTTCAGTCCTAGTGAAGTGAACAGACATCCTCTCTCTTTTCATTGTCTGGCTTCCTGCATTTTAGTGTGTTGTTCCTTTGGCCTGATGCTATGACACTCAAGTGTCAAGCCTTGTTCCCTTAGGACATGCCTCTGCGGAAAAATGGGATGTAGTCAAGAATGAATACAATAACCATTGTATCACTGAAATGTCTAAGAGATTGGTTTGAACTACATTGAGACCTAAAACTTAGTCATTTTCTACTATAAGTGTTCAATAAATGTTCATTTTCATTATTATTGCTCCTACTATTACTGCTTTATTTAACATGTTTAATAATTTTGAGGATGAGGTGCCTGCATGGCTCAGTCGATTGAGCACTGGACTCTTGATTTTGGCTCAGGTCATGATCCGAGGGTCATGGGATGGAGCCCATCATAGAGTTCCATGCTCAGCATGGAGTTTGCTTGTCTCTTTTTCTCTGCTCCTCCACCTACTTGCACTCTTAAATACATACATACATACATACATACATACATACATACATAATACATACATACATACATACATAAGAATTTTGAGACAAACTTTTCTCCCTTTTTGTTTTTTGCCCTGGAACCTGGTGTTATCCCATCAAGGCAGAGCAGCTAGGAAGATGTATTTTGCTTTATTTGCAGACTCTTTTGGATCAGTCAGCAGTGTGTGCCAACCTACAAGTATATATTGATAGTCATGTGTGCATTGGATATCATTCCATCTATTAATAGCTAGGAAGTCACAAAATAATAGAAAAAAAGATGGCAGATCTTGAGACATGCAGGAATTTCTCCTGCAAACTTTGAGCCAGAGGGAAACATCAATAGGAATAAGATTTCTGGTGATATTAACTGGTATAGAAAGTGTAGACAATAATGTTTTTTTTTTTTTCTATTACTTTGTTTTAGTTCAAGATACTAGCATGGGAAACAAGTCACTTAAATATCAATGTTTCTATTTACAATTTTTAACTATTTTAATGACAAAGAAAAATCAATTATTTTGCTAATCTCAAAGATGGAGCTTTTTTATTAAGAATAAAAACATTTCACTGACTGCACAAATAGAACTAACATTTTTCTTATATCATATTACTTGATTTTTTTGACACTACAGCCCACCTTCTCTTAGGTTATTTCTAAATCTTCTTATCCAGTCTATCCAAGTAAATTCACAGCAGGTTGGACACATTTTTGTTTTTCTTTTATGGTACTATGGAAACAAAGATCATGAAAATATACATCAGCAATATCCATGAAATTTTTAAAAATAATTACCATTTTTCATGTTTAATTTCCAAAAAAAGAAAACTCAAACAGATGTTATTCCTTATAAAAATACTTCCCACATTGGAAATTTGAATTTCTATGATTCTGCTGTTTCTTTCAGTTATCCACAGTAAAAATAGTCATTTCTAAAGGGGAGAAAAAATAAGCTTTTATCTTATTGACGTATTGAAAAGAGAAAATAAAATGAGTTCAAGTTTGATAAAAAAAAAGTCATTTTCAGAAAATGTGTAAGTTTAGTTCTTCTAAACACTAAAACCAAGCATTTCTAAATGATTGCACTTAACTCTTCTATCTTTTAAAATTATTCCCTAGATAAAAGTAGACACTTGCAAAGCACTCCCCAAATGCACAGAAGCATTATTTCTCACTTATAAAACTCAAGTACTTTGTGTTTCCTTTCTTTTTTCCCCCCATTGCCTATTAGAGAAGGGTGGAGATATTAGATTTGAGAAAAAAAGGAACTATAAGATATGTGTTGTGTTCAGCAGAAGTATTTAAAATTGAATCTCTGCATATCTTTTAAACATCTCCAATTTAAAAAAAGTACCAAGTGAACTTCGTTCTAATTGTATCCTATTTAAGCACAAATTTATTCAAGGATATTCAGAAATGATCTACCTAATGGGAGGTTAGATTATATTGGTTAAGAAATAGCATATATTACAGGGTAAGTCATTTTTTTTTTTAATCGTGTGTGTACTTGCAATGTGGAATTACAGAAAAAGAGTGCATTGTCAGAAAAGTATATATAATAAAAGAAGAATATGACAGATATGATCTTAAATATGACACAAAGTAAATATAATTATTATCATGAAGGAATTAATAGATAATGAAGAAGATGCCAATTGTGAAAACTGAGAGAAGGTGTACTAATTTTTATAATGAAAGCTTTTTATGAAAGGTGGTGGAATACAGTTTCAGAAGTTCTTCTGTTAGGATAGGAAAAGAATAAAAAGAATAATGGTACTGAAGAAAATTTTTTTTAAAGATTTTATTTATTTATTCATGAGAGACACAGAAAGAGAGAGAGGCAGAGACATAGGCAGAGGGAGAAGCAGGCTCCATGCAGGGAGCCTGATGTGGAACTCAATCCTGGGACTCCGGGATTATGCCCTGAGCCAAAAACAGATGCTCAACCATTGAGCCACCCAGGGGTCCCCAGGGAGATAGAATTAATTTTTCCATCACTTTCCATGCAATTTTTGCATCACTTATACAAGGTGGAGGTATTATGGAGGCAATATAGGCAGAGGTGAAACATGAGCAGAGGCAGGGAGCAGTGGAAATCTGGAGGGGGGGGAGAAGGAGTTAATGAAAGAAGCACGTTTATTGTAAGTGGAAATATGGTGGGACAGAATTTGTTACTTGAGAGAAGTTGAAAGTTTATTTGAGATCATGTTTAATGTGTTTTAAGAGCTGTACAAATATTTTGGAGCTTCTTATATGAATAACAGAGTGTCCTCCTACCATTTTAAATAGGGTGTAGAATGACTAAACATTTGTTTTAAAAATTAACTCTTTTGAAATGATGGGATGGGATAGGGCAGAGAAGGTAATATCAAGAATAACAGGTAGGAGCCAGTCACTGTTATTTAGGCCAGAAAAAATAGGAGAAGGACTGGCTGGAAGCCCTGGCAATGATAATAAAAGGAGAACATATTTGGAAAGCAGGATAGGGACGCCTGGATGGCTCTGTGGTTGAACATCTGCCTTTGGCTCAGGATGTGATCCCGGTCCCAGGATCAAGTCTCACATTGGGTTCCCTGGAGAAGCCAGCTTCTCCCTCTGTCTGTGTCTCTGTCTCTCTCTTTTTGTGTCTCCCATGAATAAATAAATCTTTTAAAAAAATCTTTAAAAAAAGGATAAACAAAACAATGGCTTATTAACTGAAAGACAGATGAGATAAAGAGAAGAAGGAATTATAAATATCATTAGTCACTATTTTTGACATCTGTTCCTGATGAACTATATTCTAATCTCAGATAGTTCCTATGAATAAGTTATATGACTTCACTTTCTTTACAAACAATTCAATTTCCCCTTCTTCTGGGTTATGTCTGTAGATGCTTCTGTTGTCCTTAACACATTGCATTGCATTTGTTTAGAACTCTCTAGGAGGGATGGAGGTAAGACTAAGTCAAAATAACCAAATTACTGAAGGAGTCAAAGTGAAATTATCCAAAGTATTATTAAGTAAAGAATTACAGTGAAGAGATAATTCTCCAGCAACCAAACTTAAAGTTGGAGGAGATTGGAATCTAATGGAGAATTCAAATAGGCATTATGAAGAAATTTAGTGAGGCTCAAGAATACTGAGAGAGACAATTCAGTGAACTCAGAAATAAAATTAGTGAATAGAAGGAGTACTTTATCAAAAGGGTTAAAATTCTAAAAAAGGAATCTAAAAATTTTTTTTTTAATTTTTTTTTTATTTATTTATGATAGTCACAGAGAGAGAGAGAGAGAGAGAGAGAGAGGCAGAGGGAGAAGCAGGCTCCATGCACCGGGAGCCTGACGTGGGATTCGATCCCGGGTCTCCAGGATCGCGCCCTGGGCCAAAGGCAGGCGCTAAACCGCTGCGCCACCCAGGGATCCTAAAAAAGGAATCTAAACAGAAATTCTGGAGCTGAAAACTCAATATGTGAGATAAAATATGCATTAGAAAGCACTGGAAATAGAGTAAATCAGATGGAAGAGAAAATGAATGATCTGAAAGGTAAGAATCCAGAAATTATTGAGATGGAAGAGAAGGGATTACTAAGATTTCAATATGTGAAGAAACCCTATGAGAGCCATCAGACTCCATTAGGACAGATAACATAAGAATAATGGGAATTCCAGAAGAAGAAGAGAAAGAGAAGGGGACAAAGAGGTTATTTAAAGAGATAATATCTGAGAACTTCCCAAACCTGAGGAAAGAACTAGACATAAAAGGCTATGAAGCTCATAGATCATCATACTATTACAATGCAAGAAGACACTCTCCAAGACACATTATAATGAAGTTATCAAAAATCAATGATAAAGAAAGAATCATAAAGGCAGTCAGAGAAAATAAAACTTCTCTATAGGCCAGGAGAGAGTAGAAGGATGCGTCCAAAGTATTGAGAGATTAAAAATTGCCAGCCAAGAGTATACTACCCAGCAATATTATTTTTTTCAGATATGAGGGAAAAATAAAAGCCTTCCCAGACAAACTAATGCTGAGGGCATTTATCACTATTAAACCTGTATTATAAGATATGTGAAAGAAGCTCTTCTACCTGAAACAAAAAAGATAAAAATACATGAAACTTGAATAAGGTGATAAGCAGCCGGAATTAGAAAACTGCAACTGTATTTTAGAATAAGATGTTGAATACACAGGTGTAGCATAAAGATTAAAGGAAAAAGGCATTAAAAATAAACATAGCAAGGTGCCTGAGTGGCTCAGTAGTTTAAGCGGCCAACTATTGGTTGGTTTAGGCTTACGTTGTGATTCAGGGTCATGAGATTGAGTCCCACACCAGGCTCTGCACTCAGCAGGGAGTCTGCTTCTCTCTTTCTATCTCCCTCTGCTCCCCCCCCAGCTCACACACTCACATTCACATGTGTACTCTCTCTCCATCTCCATGTTTTTCTAAAATAAATAAAGCTTTAAAAAAATAATACGATAGCTATTATAATTTGGTAACAAACTTACAACATAAAAAGGAGTAACTTGTGACAAAAATTTGAAAGGGAAGAAGAAATGACGGAATCTGTAAAGGCAGATGAAGATACATTGCTATCAACAGAAAAAGGATTATTTTATCTATAAGATATTTTATACAAACTTCATGGTAACCAGAAAACAAATATTTAGGATAAAGACGCAAAATCATTAAAAAAAAAGAGAGAAAACAGAGCAAATCATCATAGAAAACCACCAACTTCATATAGTAACAGAAGTGCAAAGAAAAAGAAACAATGGAAATGCAAAGCAAAGAGAAAACAAAAGATAAAATGTCAGTAATATCTCCTTACATATCAATAATCACTCATAAATGTAAATAGATTGAACTCATCAATCAAAAGGCAGAGAGTATCTGGATGGATTAAAAAACAAGACCCAACTACATGTTGCTGGCAGGAGACTCATCTAGGTTATAAAGTAAGATATAAAGTCAAAGTAAAGGGATGGAATACATTACTCCAAGTATATGGTAACCAAAAGAAAGTGGGTTAACCATACTTATATCAGATAAAATAGACTTCAAGCCAAAAATAGTAACAAGAGACAAACAAGGTCATCATTCACTGGTAAAGTGGTATATTATATAGATGGAGGTTTCTATGATCCATCCTGCATTATGTAACTGACCACCCTGACCTCCATATCAGCAAGAAGACTAAAGAATGTTGTTTGTGAGACTCATGCTGCATAGTGACCTTGGGAGCCTTGTTAGTTAACCTTAGCTGGCCTCCAAGTCAGAACTGGACCTTTTGGTCTGTTTTCTGTAAAACTTTCTTTACATCCCCTCTGGCTCCAGGTTGGGTTGGCCTCTCAGAATGGAATCTTGGAGGGGAGGCAAGCACACCTCGCCCAGCCTCACTGAAGATGTAAAGAAATGATAACATAGAAATACAGCTCACTGCAGACTGCATGTGGGCCAACAAATGTTTAACTTCAGACCCCTTCATTTGCCCTATAAAAAAAAGGCCCTGGGGATCCCTGGGTGGCGCAGTGGTTTGGCGCCTGCCTTTGGCCCAGGGCGCGATCCTGGAGACCCGGGATCGAGTCCCACATCGGGCTCCCGGTGCATGGAGCCTGCTTCTCCCTCTGCCTGTGTCTCTGACTCTCTCTCTCTCTCTCTCTCTGTGACTATCATGAATAAATAAAATCTTAAAAAAAAAAAAAAAAAAAAAAAGGCCCTTATGGAATTGGTCAGTTGGAAATCTCACCTGAGTGGAGGATGCTCTGCCCAGGACTATCAATAGGGACTCCAGCCTAGTGTCTCCATGAGGTTTCCCCAGCTAATGAGATTGTTTGCTGTAAGTACCTGATTTGATGTAACTCTGTCTTATTCTCCTTTACATTTTACTATTACCTTCATTCAGGCATAGATTTTCCCTACTTCTTTCTGTTTTTATTAGATTTTTACAATAGCAGTAAAATATTTTTTCCCCTTCAAAAATGAGAGTACAGCTGCTGTGAGCCTTTTCCTCAGAACACGTGGTCAATATATCAAAAAGATATAATAATCATAACTATATATATTCCCAATACCTGACCAAAATACATTAAGCAAATACTAATAGATCTTAAGGGAGAAATAGACAACATTATAGCAGTTCAATAATATAAGGGGATTTTAGTACCCCAATACCAGCAATGAATAGGTTGTTCAGATAGAAAATCAATGAGGAAATGTTGGAATTGAACCACCTTGTAGAACAAATGGACTTAACAGGTATATACAACATTCCATTCCAACAGCACCAGAGTATGCATTCTTCTTAAATACATATGGAACATTATCCAGGATAGATCATATGATAGGTCACAAAACCACTTTTGCAAATTTAAGAAGACTGAAATCATACCAACTATTTTCACTGACCAAAAGAGCATGAAATTAGAAATCAACAAGAGGAAGTAGATCTTAAAATATATGGAAATTAAACAAAAACTCCAAACAACCAATGAGTCAAAGAAGAATTCAAAAGGAAAACAAAAAATTATCTTGAAACAAATGAAAACGAGAATACAACATATCAAATTTTGATGCAGCAAAAGTGGTTCTGAGGGGAAAGTTTATAGCAATAAATACATATATTAAGACATCAGAAAGATCTCAAATAACCTAACTTTACATTTAAGAAACTAAAAAAAAAAGGAACTAGCCCCAAATTAAGCATAAGAAAGACAATAAAATCAGAGAAGAAATAGTAAAGTCAGAGAAGAAATAAATGAAACAGAGACCAAAAAAAAAAAAAATTGAAAAAATCAGCAAAACTAAAAGGTGATTCATCAAAAATATAAACAAAATTGAAAAACCTTTAGCTAGAGTAAATAAGAGAACTGGGACACCAATCAAAGAAAAAAAGAGAACAAATCAAGAGATTGAATCTGTAATAAAAATCTCCCAATACAGAAAACTCCAGGGTCAGACATGTTCATTGATAAATACTACCAAGGATTTAAAGAATTAGTACCAAACATTTTCAAACTCTTCCAAAATATTGAAGAAGAAGGAACAATCTTCAACTTACTCTATGAAGCTAGCATCGTGTTGATATCAAAACCTTGTCAAGATATCACCAAAAAGCAACAGACTAATATCCCTAATTAAAATAGATGAAAAAATTCTTAACAATATAGTAGCAAACCAAACTCAAAAACACATTGGCAGGGATCCCTGGGTGTTTCAGTGGTTTGGCGCCTGCCTTTGGCCCAGGGAGCAATCCTGAAGTCCTGGGATCGAGTCCAGCATCGGGCTCCCGGCATGGAGCCTGCTTCTCCCTCTGTCTCTCTGTCTCTCTCTCTCTCTCTCTGTCTATCATAAATAAATAAATAAATAAATAAATAAATAAATAAATAAATAAATAAATATTAAAAAAAACAAAACAAAACAAAAAAGAAACACATTGGCAGGATTATATACCATGACCAAGTGGGACTTATCTTTGGGATACAAGGATGGTTGAACATATGCAAATCAAAAAATGTAATTCATCATTAAAAGAAAAAGAAGAACCACGTGACCATCTCAATAGACACAGAAAAGTCATTTGACAAAATACAACATCCTTTATTGACAAAGCCCTAAACAGATTGGATATAAAAAGAACATACCTCAACAAAATAAAAGCCATATACAACAAACCCACATCTAACATTATTTTCAATAGAGAAAAATTCAAAGAGTTTTCTCCAAAATCAGAAACAGGACAACATTGCTCAGTCACTGTTCCTATTCAATATATACTAGAAGTCCTCACTAGAGTAATTAGGCAAGACAAAGAAATACAAGGCATCTAGATTAAGAAGGAAGAAGTAAAATTGTCACTCTTTACTGGTGATATGATCTTATATGGGAAATTGCAGAATCAATCAAAAAACTGTTGGAATTAATCAATGATTTCACTCAGTAAAGTAGCAGGTTAAAAATCAATTTACAGAAATCAGCAGTGTTCCTTTACACTAGGGATGAAGCATCATAAAAATCGCAATAGTATCAAAAACAATAAAACATATGGGAACAAATTTAACCAAGGATATTAAAGATCTGTACAACGAAAAGTACAGAATTTTGCTGACACCACAAAAGATCCCAAATAGCCAAAGTGATCCTGAGGAAAAAAAAGTCAGAGATATCACACATCTTTATTTGAATTATACCACAGAACCATAGTAATAAAGACAGTATGGTAGTGGCATAAAAATAGACACATAAATTAATGGAACAGAATAGAGATCCCAGAATTAAATTCTGACATATATTGTCAACTAGTATTTGACAAGAGAGCCAAAAAACCCCAGTGGAAGAAGGGTAGTCTCTTCAACAAATGGTTCTGAGACAACTTGTGAAACATTCAGAAAAACAAAATTGGACTCCTATGACATACCACTTATAAAAATTAACTCAAAATGGATCAATAACTTAAACATAAGACCAAATAGCCTAAAGTTCCTACAAGAAAGTATAAGAAAGAAGCTCATCAATATTGGGCTAAAATATATAAAGAATTAATGTGTGATGCCTCGGTGCATCAGTTGATTAAGCACCAGACTCTTGATTTTGGCTCAAATGATGATCTCAGCATCGTGGGATTGGGCCCCATGTCAGGCTCTGTGCTTAGTGGGGGGTGGTCTGCTCAAGGTTATTTCTCTCCCTCTTCCCCTCCTGGCACTTGCTCTCTCTCTCTCTAAGATAAATATATAAATCTTAAAAAAAAAAAGAACTAATGTGATGTAATTTAAAAAAAAAAGTGATTAAAAATGGCAGAAGAACGAACTAAACATTTTTCCAAAGAGGACATCAAAATCACCAACAGGCACATGAAAAGATGCTCAGTATCATCCATCATCAGGGAGATGAAAATGAAGATGACAATGAGATACCACCTCACACTTTTTGGAATGGCTATTATCAAAAAGACAAGAGAAAATTGCTGGTGAGGATGTGGTGAAAAAGGAACTCTTATGTACTGATAGTGAGAAGGTAGATTAGTTCAAACACTAGTGAAAACGATATGAAGATTCCTCGAAAAATTAAAAATAGATATACCATATAATCTATCAATTCCACTTGCTTGGTACATAGCCGAAAGGAACGGAATCAGAATTTTGACAAGACATATAAACTCCCACATTTATTTTAACATTATTTATTATACGTAAGATAGGGAAACAGCCCAAAAGCCCGTTAATGGATGAATGGCTAGATAGATGTAGTATACATACACAGTAGGACATCATTGAACTATGAGAAAGGAAGCTATCCTGCTATTTATGACAATGTGGATGGACCTTGAGCAAATTATGCTGAGCCCACATAAATTAGACAAAGACAAGTACTGTATGATATCACTTATATATGGGATCTAAAAAGATTAAGCTTGTAAAAAAAAACAAAACAGAAAATAAAATATTGGTTACTAGAGGGTGATAGAAGAATAAACCTGATGGTATGTAAGAGTATAAACTTGTAAAAAGGTGAAAATAAGCCATAAAGACCTAATCCACAGTATAAGGAATATAGACTATAATATTATACTATGTTATAATGTGATAAATATTGTTTCAATGGCAATCCCAATCTATAAAGGTATCCAGGTAACATGGTGTGTACCTTAAATTTACAAAATGCAGCATCAAAATTATCAAGTAAGAAAATGTTACTATGGAAGCTTTTAAATTAGAAATTAAAGCTTAGAGTTACATATGACATTCAGTTTTTAAGTCTCTAGGGCATAAGAAACGATAAAGAATTAACAAATAGAAATTTGATTTTTATCAGGAATATTGTGGATGTGAAAAAAAATTTGTATTTTTGTTGAATGTTCAGAGATTAAATACTCATGAAACTTTTAGTTTTCTCTCTTAAAATGTAATGTTTGTCTTTATTATTATAAAAGGAATATATACTTATTATAATTTTTTTAAAATTAAAAATATATAAAAATAGAATTTGACATATAATCCCACAAGAGATAGCCATTAACATTGCATTACTAATTCTTACCAATCTCTCTCTATATTTATGCCACCTGTCTTCTCATATACGTATATGTTTGTATATGTACATATGACATATATGTGTCACATATATACATATATATGTCTCTTTATTGATTGATCAATTACTGAGAAGAATTTGTCTATTGTCTAGGGCTACAGGCCAGTAAAATAGTGTCTCTTATAAGATTCTACATTATAAGAGTATGTTTGACTTAGAAATGTCTTAGTTAAAAAAGAAAAGTTTACAGACAAAAGTGCCACAAATATAGGAAATGTTTATGGTAAGGCTCTTTGTTAGAATTTGTACTTTTTTTGTGTGGATAATATTTATAACATATCCAGATAAGAAATGGAGATCCACACTTAAAGTTAATTTGGGTAATGGAAATATTTCAAAACTTTAGTTTGAAAGTTAGTGAAATGTCAATTTAACATTTATTAAAATATTTAAGGGTTATAATATCTAGATTGAAAAATAAAAGACCTAAAAAAAGATGTGTGCAATTTCCAAATTGTTCTGATAAGTGGGAAAATTGCCATTAAAATTTATAGTCAAGGATTGGTTCCCTGGAGAGAGGCTCTTATAATTATAGTTCGTTTCTCTTTGGCAAGTTGAGCAGGAAATGACACTATCAGGACATAATACTTTATTATTATTGTTGTTGTTGTTTTCAGAGATTTTGAAAATGTAACAATATTTAATGTTTGCATCAATTGTATTAAAAATTATTAGTATTACTGATTTGAACTGTTGGAAAAATGAGCAATAATGTCATTGTTATAAGTAACAATTAGCTCATGATGAAAATGTAAAGAATGCATGAAACTTTTTCCTCCATCTAGTTTTCCTCAATAGTTAACTTTAAGCTAATTGAATTCTCCAAAAGCATTGAATGATATTATTTATACTTTGTTTAATTATATCATTGAATTTAATTATACATGATTTTATTTTTATTATTTTTAAACCTTTCCCGTATTTCTGTTAGACTAATTTCAGTGCTAATAGCACTAGCAAGTCATATATGAGAAATGTCAGGTATTAGACTGGTTGGTTAAAAAAAAGATGGTGTGGGGAGAGAAAATTGCCTTTACCATGAAATTTCTAAATAGAACCTACCACCTTGTGCTTTAATTAAGTTGCAAATGTGTTTTTCCTTTGAGTATTAAGTATTAACAGCTGGTAAATTGTTGGATTAGCAGAGCTATATATGAGGGGAGGGAAGTTAGCCGTTTTTCTATAATGTCTCATTAATTTTCAATACTTCTTAGGTCACTTAACACACATTCACATATATATATGCATACACCGTGTACTCGTATGCTCCTCTTTTTATTGGAACAGGAGTACTAGATAGACATTTTGAAGTTGCCCAGAGCTATATCTCCTGTATAAAATGGCCAATAGTTTGTGGGACCTCCCTGAGGCTTTTATTAACACACTGCTAGATCTCTATAACTGCATAGGGAGATGTTGCTGGTGGTCCAGCTGGCCAATTTATTGAAACCAGGACAAAACCCCAGTTTCTATTTAATTATCTGTGACATTGCTACAACCCTAAGAAATTGGGTTGCCTGGTAATTTTGCTGCATTGCTGAATCTGTTACAAGGTGAAAATGGTGAATTCAAGAAATTCATTGAGTTACAGGCCTGGAATGAAACTTTAATGCCTGCTTCATTCATCTCCCCACCTTAATCCTAGGTCTGCAGTAAAGTAATCCCAAGAGGGTAGACATCTTATTTTTATCTTTAAGGAATGAGAATCTGCAATCTTATTGGGAACTCAAGTCTCACATCTCTCCATCATCCCAGCCAGAAAGTTCTCCTAGGCATCTGTATAAGGTTTAGCCCAATCATGATTTGTTACTTCTCATTGAAAATGGATTGAACTTTCTCTGGTGCAACATCCTGCAGCCTTAATGTCTATTACCCGAATAAAGGCTAATGTGTCTACGAAGTTTTTAAAATCCTGTATTTGTGATGTGGGAAAGTTCCAAACTCCATCGATTCTTTCCTTAACACTGTGTTTTAACAGAAGCCCCTTTGTTATTGAGATGGAGAATTATGTGAATAATCTAGGTTGCATCTCAGTGCCAGTCTTGCCTTGTCTTAAAACACTACTAAATGATTCAGTTGTTGAAGTATTGTTTTACCTAAGTGAAACACCAGTCATAATTAAATCTACCTTTTTAATTCATCAAACTCTTTGAACTTCAGTAGAATTCCCTTGAGTGTCAATTACCCTGGCCAAATTTGGCTCAATTCATAAATACAGTGAGCACATCTATTTAAATCCATTTAAAAAGTCTTTATTGTTATGCTTTGCCTTGGATTGAGACGTGAAATTTGAAAAGCCAGAGCACTTAATAAAAGCTACTACCTTCTATTTTGTAGAATGGAGAAAACTCAGTGATTAAATAAATTGCTGAATGGCTGTATCAGGATAACAAAACCCTTCTTTTATCTTGCATTACCTTATATCACAATGTTTTCTAAAATTTAGAAATGTAATGAAAAAATATCATTCTAATTAAAATGGTCTTCATTTCCCTTTTTGAAAATACAGGTTCCCCTCACTATCTGAAAGTGGAGTGTTTCTATGAAAACTCATGAGCCAAAATGGTGTCTAGAAGCCATAATCATTCATTTGTATTAAAATTTCTTAACATTCCTAGGTAACCCAAAAATAACATTTCATAGGCTTTTCTGATACCTCAGGACACACGTTGTTAACAGATTCAAAAAATAAATCAAGATAAAGCACATATGCTCACAGACGTGGTTCAAAAATCTGGCAGCTTGATGCTGCGTTCCCAGGGAAGGAGTTGGTGGTGCCACTCTCACTGCTCAGGGTGGGTGCTGCCTCTATAACTGCTCATTGCAAAACAAACCCTGAACACTATTCACGGTTTCCACCTTTTTTTCAAAAGTGAAAATTCTCTACAGATTTCTTTTAATTAGTAAAAACTGGTACTAATATAGGTCTTTTGTGAAAAAAAAAAAAAAGCCACTATATTTTTTTTTAAAAAATGAAGGTATGCCTTCATTTTGGGTATATTAAGAAAATATCTCCCTTAATCACCAGGAGGTGCATACACAATGACACGTATAAAAAAAAATTCTCTTTTGTGGAACAGTTTTAGTTGAGTCGTTGGCTTCTCTTGCCACAGAAATTAAAGTGTGTAGAATCCACAATGATGTACTAGGCTAAAATAATAGCAAGAACAAAAGCTATATGAAAAAGTGAACCAAAAATCAGAGAAATGAAAATGAAAATTGTGACTTGGCCTATATGTGTCAGTAGCGTGATTGCTTCCTCCCACACTATTGAATATGGGTCAGGATCAAGAGAGGAGCCTGAGATGCTTGCAACTACTGTGAGGGAAACCACTCAGGCGTGTCCTGTTGCTGTTTGTTTTAAGCAGAGTTTTTGCTCCATTGTTGCTCACTTTCATCTAAACCCTAGAATGTTGCAAAAAGGGACCTTTCTAGGAAGTCAGGAATTAAGATAGAGAGTTATTAATGATTTTTTAAGAAAAATTAGGCACAGACTCTGCTTTCCTGCCTCTTTGTTAGAAGGCAGCTATGCTGACACTGAGAGCCAACAAGTAAAGAGTCTGATGTTTATAAATGTTCTCTTTAACAGAAACAGAAGAAATTGTGTAAGTTTTTGAATAGTTGTTGCAAGTTCTGAAGGGAGGGGGATGGTAGGAATCAATAATGTCTTACAAAAGGAAGCTTCCCGGGGAATCCCTCAGCGGTTTAGTGCCTGCCTTTGGCACAGGGCGTGATCCTGGAGTCCCGGGATCGAGTCCCACATCAGGCTCCCTGCATGGAGCCTGCTTCTCCCTCTGCCTGTGTCTCTACCTCTCTCTGTGTGTGTCTCTCGTGAATAAATAAATAAAATCTTAAAAAAAAAAAAAAAAAAAGGAAGCTTCTCAACCTAGGCAAGACCCTGACTTGGATGGAGAAGGTATCACAAACAATCACACAATCTTTGCTTAGAGAATCTGAAGTTTGGGTCCAAAGAAATTGTGATGAGATATGCTGTATCCACTGCTGCTCTGTGAAGGCTACTGCATGGATGCTAAATTTCTATCTTTGGCCATTTTTAAAAAAAGACTTCATTTATTTATTTGAGAGACAGAGAGAGAGAGAGAGAGAGAGAGACATCCCATGTGGGGAGAGCAGCAGCAGCAGAGGGAGAAGCAGGCTCCTTGCTGAGCAGGGAGCCAGACGCAGGGCTCCATCCCGGGACCCTAGGATCACTACCTGAGCCAAAGGTAGATGCTTAACTGACGGAGACACTAGATACTCCAATCTTTGGCTAAATTAATTGAGAATATGTAATTTAGGGTATACTCTTCTTAACCAATCTAATGAACAGCTCTGCTATACCTACCAAATGAAAATCTACATAGACGTATATACACGCTGCATATCGAGCCAATGAAAATATAACATAGAAAATATAAAATGAACATTTTAAACAATTAGGAAATATATACCAGTCCTGTGTCTATGCACTTAAAACAGCGGACCTAAAACTAAAATCGAGTGCTAAAGATGGAAAATCATTTGACATGAGAAACTGTGTGTGACAGATTTGTGAATATGTTGAAGAAAAAGCGTAAGTGTCTTATAATTGTAAGGCAGTTATGTTATAATATCAGCCATTTTCCCTTTTGTTCAACTTATGCCTTTTAAAAGTTTGTTAAAATGGTTTGACCTGATAGGTTATACCTTTGCCATTAGTGGTGAATTTAATAAATACTATAAAGGTGAGAGAGACTCATTTAGCTATTATATGAAATGCCTTCATAAAAGTGCAAACAGTACTCACAATTGTAATCGCCATAATTTATATTGCACTTCCCTAGATCATTTCATCATTAACTCACTTAATTCTTACTGGTCTAACTATAACCCCGTTGGAGGAGGTCATCAAGAGGACATGACTTCCAGGTGACCTAAGAGATCCATGTGATAGGAGGCGCCTCGTCCTTCCCCTGTCCTTGGAATGTACATTCGGCCCACTACGCCCACAGTAGGAGCCGGTTTCTCGAATGCAGCCTTGAAAGAGCAATGTGTTCTTGAGGTCGTTTGGACATTATGCTGACTAAACCTCATTAAGCCCTCTATATAAACTTTTAAGATCCTGGCAGACAGGTGCAGAGATCTACTTGCTTTGTGGCTGCCCAAGAAAAGCCTCTTGTGTAAGTTCCCTTGTCTACTAAACCTGCCGCCACATGCATCTGGAGTGCCCACCTCCTGCGTAAGTCTCTCTTCACCCTCCATGTGTGGGGGCAGCTTCCAAATTAACAGACCCCGTGGAATATGTGCTAATACTATCTCCATTTTAGAGATGAGCGGACTTGCTCTATGAGGTTAAATAATTTTGTTCCACAGTCAATAAATGTAGAGCCAGCGTAATTAACACTAGGCAGTTTGGCTTTAGTGTCTCTTTATTTAATCACTACAAAATAATTCATTCCCCTGGTTAAAAAAATAATAATAATCACACCCCCTCATGGATTGGAGATGCTATAACCATATAATGTTGAATCTAAACTATGCCTTTAACCTTGCCAGGAAAATCTGTGTGGAACTGCTAGGTTGAAAAGAAAAATACAATAGAATGTAATGATAAAGTGACTTCATTCCTCCCATAACTGTCCTTTTAAACCTGTTATGTTTGGCTAGTTCCTCCCTGTCCCTTGGAGGGTATCTGGGGCAAGATCTATGCTTTTCTGCTCACTCTCTCAGACAATAAAATGTACTTGAGTTGCCTTAGACCCAATTAAGTCTTATTTCTGTATGATGGGGTTCAGGATATGCTACCCCATAATATGACACCTTGGTGTACTGATTATTTAAGCTGAAGGACTCTGAGAAATGGCAGATGCAGGAGGAACTCTGTAGGAGAGACCTCTTGTCTCCCCATGTAGGTCATAAGACCTCCATGCCCCTGAAGTAGGTCATAAGGCCCTTGCGCGAGATGTGGCCTGCCCCTTACCCAGAGGAAAGGTGTATCCTTATTTGTTAAGATCGAGGGATGCCTAGAGGAGTTCAAATTAACAGACCTTGCTAAGTTTCTCCCAGTTTATCACCCTTAGCTCATATCCTTTTGCCTTATTCCATTTTTCTATGACTTTCCACCCTTCATCAAACCTAGCATTCAAATGCTGAGATGTAACAGCTCCATTGGGTTTTTCATTTCCTTATGAAGGCTCCCATGTGACAAATTAAATAAATTTGTATGTTTTTCTCTTGGTAGTCTGTCTTTTATTACAGAGCTCCAGCTGGGAACTTAGAAGGGTAGAAGGAAAAGATTTTTCTTTCCTCCCTTGTGATTATTAGAATATCCATTCTCATGCAATAGGGAGAACTATAAACTTTAAAACAACATATACTTTCTCCATTTCTCCATATTTCAGCTAGAGGTCTGCAGTGGTTGGAGACAGTGGTCAGCCTCTTCCACATTTCTTTCTTTTTTTTTTTTTTCCAATTTTTATTATAGAAATTCTAAAGCATGTATCTAATTTGAAAATATTGTATAGTGAGCATTCATATATACCCACCTGGATTATACCACAAATCTTTGGCTTAGCTTGCTTTATCAGATCTCCATCCTCTTCACCCACACCTCTACCCACCAATCAATCCATCTTATTTTTTGATGAATTTGTTTTTTTAATTTTTTTTAAAGATTTTATTTATTTATTCATGAGAGACACACACAGAGAGACAGAGACACAGGCAGAGGGAGAAGCAGGCTCCATGCAGGGAGCCTGATGTGTGACACCATCCCAGGTCTCCAGAATCACACCCCGGGCTGAAGGCAGTGCTAAACCACTGGGCCCCTGGGGCTGCCCTTTTTTGATGAATTTAAAACTAAATAACAGACATCAGAACACTTCTAAATATTTCAGCATGCATATCTAAGTAGAATTCAGTATTTATATGCAGTTCTTGTCTTCTAACACCATTTTACACATAATGAATTGCACAAATGATAGCATAAGTTTTCAGGTTTTTGACCAATCCATACACCCGTGTAAAACAAATCAAGATATAGACTATCACCATCATCCCCCAAAGTTGGCCATGCCATTCATCACTCATCTCATACCTCCCACGAAAGGCAACCATCGTTCTGGTATTTTTATTTTTATTTTATTTTTTTTTATTATTTATTTATTCATGACAGACACAGAGAGAGAAAGAGAGGCAGAGACACAGGCAGAGGGAGAAGCAGGCTCATGCTAGGAGCTCGACGTGGGACTAGATCCCGGGACTCCAGGATCATGCCTTAGGCCAAAGGCAGGTGCTAAACCACTGAGCCACCCAGGGATTCCCCTGTTCTGATATTTTTAGATCACATATTTCCTGGGTCTGTTTCAGAACTTGAAATCCATGAAGTCAAATATTAGGATTTTATTGTATGAATGTACTTCAGTTCATTAATACATTCACCTGTTAGTGGACTCTACTCTTTCTTAGGTTTTAAGTATTATGAAGAAAGCTCCTTTGGAACATTTGAGATTGCCTCCTTTTGTGTACATATATTTTTATGTTTAGGGTTCATTACCTAGTAGGACTTACAGGATCATTGGGTAAGTGCATGTTTAGTTATACAAGAAATTGCCCGAATTTTTTCCATAGTGATTGATTGTAAAAGTATGAGAGCTACCTTTGCTTCACACCAACTTTTGGTGCTCTCAGTGTAATCATTCAGAAAGGTAAAAGGGTAATTTATTACGGTTTTATTTTTCATTTTCCTACTGATTGATCATGTTGAACACTTACGTGGGTTCAGAGTATTTTGTTTATGTGGATTAGAATATTCTGTGAACGTCAACTGGGGCAAACTGCTGGATTGTTTTTAACATCGGTCTCATATCTGAGTCTGGTGCCGATACTTGCTTTGTGTCATCTGAATTTGTTTTTCTTTGTCCTTTTGTACCCTGGAGAATTTTTCTATCGGAAGCTTGCACAGTTGTTGAATGGGACAGTGGATACTGAAGTAAATATTTTGTTTTTGCTTGTGAAACTGAACTCCTTTCACTTTGCTAGGCCTGTGATGAATGGGGTTGTGGAAATCTCGTTAGGGCTGAGATGGGTTGAAGGCCCCTTGTTGCTAAGATCACTCTCCCTGCACCACAGTCTTCAAGTTCCTCTGGTGGTAAATTGGCTTTAGGTTCGTTCACAGAGATTTTTATTTGTTTGTTTCCTCATTTTCTGCTCTCTTCTCGGCCAGTGGTTTTCTTTCTGGATTGTGGCCTGGAGAGGATCTGTCTCTAACAGTTCTCCCAGCTGTGTTCCATTATTTTACTTAGCCAAAGCTTATTAGCCTGAGTGACAGGTGAGGGTGGAGGCATTTGCCGATGTTCTGGTTTAACCTGAGTCTTGGCTGGAACTGTGTCCTTGCATCTCCGTTGCACACACCCCACAAATGCCAAATGCCCTCTCACAGCTCTAGTACCAGGCCTAGTACATGTGCCTGTACATTCCCGTAGGCACAGTGTGAGGTTTTGTTTTTGGTTGTTTGGCTTTGTTTCTGTTCTTTCCCCAGCTGCACTGGGTTTTCTCTAATGTTCTAAGAGCTCTGGATGACAGTGTTTATTACTTTTCCCCTATAGATTAAGGTTTGGGATCTGTAGGGAAGATGGGGGAAGCTCTTCTCTGCCACTTTCCGACAGATCACTAGCGTTTTCCTACCTCGCCACAGGAAAAGCTTCTGGTTTTTCTTCAGTCTTCCCTGTGAGATCCTGGTAGGGTTCCTGGAGGAAAAGTCTGCAAACGGTAGGACCCTATAACCCTGTATCTGTCACTTCCAAGGGTTTCAACTCTTATTTGACCACACTCAACTTTTAGGTAGTCTTTAAAATGGTATAGCTGTGCCTTTTTATCAGTTTATGTTGTCTTATGCAGCATTTGTCCCAGGTAAGCAAATGCTGGAGTACTGATTGTATCTTCAGGTGCCAGTATTTATCTAGGTTTCATGTTTCCTGTTTCCCCTGCAATTTTTGTTCTTTTGTGGGTTCAAAAAGAGCTTTTAAACTGAATTGTATACAGTGTTTGCCTTGTTGTAAAGGTAAGAGGGTTATTTCATAGGCTCCTCCACACTCTGAACTGAATCTAGAAGTCACTCAATTTTATTTTGATTAATTAAATCTTCATCAGCATATTTCTTCCAATTTGTGTCATTATGCTTAAAATGGATTTTTTTGTAGGTAGCAGAGTATAGCTAGGTCTTGCTTTTAATTCCTGACAGTACTATGTTTGTTTTAATTGAGGAGTAACTATTTACATTAATGTCATTATCAACATACTAAAGTTTAAATCTACCATCTTTTTAATTGTTTTTTAATTGTACCATCTATTTTTTAAAGTTTTTCCTCATTCTGGGTTAAAATATTATTTGTGATTCCATTTTACTTATTTATTAAATACATCTTTAGGACTGATACAACTCTTTATGTTGCCTTGACATTCATAGCATGATCTTTTAAAATTATGACCTTCAATTGATACTGCGCTGTGTCACATACAATGTAATGACATTATTACAACAGCACATTCCCATTTCCCTCCTTATGGACTTTATGCTATTGTTTTCATACATTTGGTTTCTTTCTATGAAACCCATAATACATTACTGTTATCTTTGAATAAGCAATTATATTTTGAAAAGATTTTAAAAATAAAAAGTCTAGGGGGGATCCCTGGGTGGTTCAATAGTTGAGCATTTGCCTTCAGCCCTAGGCATGATCCTGGGGTCCCGGGATCGAGTCCCACATCGGACTCCCTGCATGGAGCCTGCTTCTCCCTCTGCCTGTGTCTCCGCCTCTCTCTCTTTCTCTATGTCTCTAATGAATAGATAAATAAAATCTTTAAACAATAAGTAAATAAAAAAATAAAAAGTCTATATTCACTTAGTTACCAATTTTGACACTGTAATAAACAAACACATCAGGTTTTCCATCTAGTATGAAAATCTTTCTACTTTAGAAACTGTCTTTAATATTCATGTAGTGCATTTACGCAGGCTACTAATTCATTTGGCATATTTGGCATTTTGAATATCCTTAAAAGCCTTTATTTGTGAAAGCTATTTTTGCTGTCTAAAGAATTAGTGACTGACAGAGGTTCCTGCCCCCCATAACCAGTATTTTAAAGATGTTTCTTCAATCTCTTCCAGATTGCTTTTTTTTTTTTCTATTAGAAATCTCCTGTCATCTTTAATTTTGCTTTTCTGTATGGATTGTGTCTTTTTGCTCTAGCTGCTTTTAAGATTTCTCTCTCATTTTTAGAGCTCTTGAGGGCAAAGACCATGTGTATTGTTCCTTACTATTTTCCCAGCATTATCATACTGACTGATGTACAGTGTTTAACAAATACGTATTTAATGGACGTATGCTTAGCATGGTTGATTGCCCAGGATAAGCTCATGAAAAAAGAGTAGACTGAAGAAGATGCCACTGTATAAATAAAGATTAAATTCCATCGTGAGTGACCAAAAACATAAGATAGAAGTCTATATCTCTCACATAATAAGGAAATTCAGTTATAAACAGCCCAGGCCTGTTATGACATCTCCATAATCAACAAGAACTCTTAATTCCTTCTATTTTGTTGCTTCACCTACCATTATCAAAATGTAGTTTACACCTCATATCCAAGACGGCTGTTTTAGCTCCAACCATCACCTCTGCATTTTAATCTGTGGGAAGAAGTGAAGGTGCTGAGAAAAAGGAAGCAAATAAACGTAGCTGTTTCTTAGAGAAGGGTCCCAAAAAGTGTCATGTGATACTTTCCCCTTGCATACCATTGGTCAGGACTTGTTATATGGCCACACCTAATTACAAGCTGGTAGCTAGAAATGTAGTCTTAATCCAGATAGCCATATGACCAGATGTAAATCAGAGAGATTATTACTTGGGCTACTAGAAGGCTAGAACAGGTGTTGGATGACCTTTAGCTGTCCCTAGCATAGTCACCAATGACCACATCTATCCTCTCGAGGTTGTGGAGAGGAGGTGAGGCAAGTAGGCATCCATTAGTTATCTATTGTCACATTAGTGGCACAAACAAACCACTTCAGAGCGCAATGGCTTAAAAAAAAAGCAATAATTTATTGTCTTTATGATCCAGAAGGAGCTGGGAGGGAGATGGCTCCTCACTGTAGGCCGGGCTCAGATATACTCCCTGTGACCCTTCCCTCTCCTCCCCTCATCAGGCAAAAGGCTCAGCATTCATCTGGGGAAGTTTCTCACTAAAATGAAAGCAGTTTTAGGTTTTGTTTTTATTTCAAATTTTAAAATAATTAGATAGTCATAAGAAATTGCAAATATTGTACAGAGAGAGCACGTGTATCCTTAACTTAGTTTCCCCTAATAGTTATATCTTTCATAATTACAGTACAATGTTAAAACTAGAGTCTGGCTTTGGTACAATGAGGATGTATAGTTCTATGTCATTATATCACATGTGTAGATTCACCGCTACATATTCACTACAATAGTCAAATTACAACACTATTTCACCACACTTTCCTTTATATTCTTTTGTAGTTACCCTCATCTCCTATTCCCACAATCCCTCACCCCTATCAACCACTAATCTGTTCTCCATCTCTATAATTTTTCATTTTAAGAATATTATACAAATGGAATCAAAGTATGTGATCTTTTGAAATTGTCTATTTTAGTCATCATGCTGCCCTTGAGATTCATCCAAGTTGCTTTGTTTATCTTTCTAAGATTTTAATTTATTTATTCATAAGAGACACAGAAAGAGAGAGGCAGAGACACAGGCAGAGGGAGAAGCAGACTCCATGCAAGGTGCCCAATGTGGGACTCGATCCTAGGACTAAGATCACGACCTGAGCCAAGGGCAAGTGCGTTTAACCTTAACTGTTGAGCCACCCAGGTGTCCCCCAAGTTGCTTTGTTTATCAAGAGTTAAAAGCTGTCTATTGCTGAGTAATATTCTATGTACAACAGTTGATTTAACTATTCATCTGAGGGATCTTTTTGGTTTCAGTTTTACAATATTGCATATAGAGCTGCTATTAAAATTATGAGGACAGTTTTGTGTAGATGCAAATTTTATTTCTCTGGAATAAATATCTAAGGTTACAATTACTAGGTTATATGATAAATATAGATTTAACTTTTAAAAAACTGGCAAACTATCTTCCAGAGTAGTCCCAAGAGAGATCCAGTTCATCTGTAACTTTGTCAGCATTTAATGCTGTTCCTCTGTTTTATTTTAGCTGTTCCTATAGGTATATGAGGATTTTCTTTTTATCATTAGTTTTAAGCAATCTATTTGTAATGTGTCAGGATGTAGATTGTTTCTTGTGTTTGAGGCTGTTGAGCTTATTATATTTGTATATATATAAAATATACTTAAGTTTGGAAAATGGTCATTAGTGAGATACTTTTGTCATTCCTTTAATTCAGTAAGTCTTACATACTTATTTTTAGATGCTTGAAGTTATCTCAGAGTTCACTGATGATCTTTTTTTCCTCAGAAATTCTTCTTTTTTTTTTTTAATTTTAGAGAGTTTCTATTATAATGTCTTCAAATACAGGAATCTGTAATGTTTAATTGGCATTAATTCCATCAAGTGTATGTTTGATCTTGGACATTATGTTTTCTTTCCAAGCTTCATTTTGGGTATTTATTTTTCTGTAATTTTGATGTCTCTACTTGCTAATTCATTATATATCCTTCAACAAATAGAATATTGTTATAATTACTGTTTTAATTTCTTTTTTTATTGACTCTACCATTTCTATATTTCAATTTCCTTTTTTACAGCAGCTTTACTGAGATAATTCAAATATCACAAAATTTGTCCATTTAAAGCATATAGTCCAATGATTTTAAGTATGTTTAGAGTTATGTGAATGTAAATGGTTTTTAGTATACTCGAAAAATTATCAGCACAATCTAATTTTAGAACCTTTTCATCACTCTAAAAAGAACCCTCCCTTATGCCAGCATCTGTTTGCTTCATTTAACATAATGTTTTCAGTTCATCCATGTTGTAACATGTGCTGACTTGTTTTTATTGCCAAATAACATTTTTATCTTTGGGATACATAAAATTTTCTTTGTTTCAGTAGAAGACATTTGGGTCTTCTCATTTTTGGTTTTATCAACAATGTTGCTATGAATGTTTGGTAAAAGTTTTTATGCAGACATATGTATGTTTTCATTTCTTGGTAGATACCTAGGAATAGAATTGCTGGGTATATGGTAACATTATATAACATTTGAGGAACTGCAAACTTTTCCAAAGTGATTGTACCATTTTCCATTTTCCTTACTAATCCATGAAAGTTCTCATTTTTCCACCTCCTTACTCAACACTTTTTGTCTGACTTCTCAGTTATGCCACCCTAGTGGAAGTAAAGTTATACTTCATTGTGGTTTTGATTATTTTAATTTTTCTAATAAGTAATGATGTTGAATATCTTTTTACATGATCTATTTCTCAAGGGGAAAGAATCCTACATTGTTTCAATGTCCTGAACATCATTTTTCTGTATAGTAACTTGATTTTCTTAGTTATTTCAGGAAGGAGGAAAATCCTTCCCAAAAGTAGAATTACAATAATTTTAAACAAGCAATTCTAAGATTCACAAAGGTCAGTTGGAGTTATAGTGCCTTTGTAATTGTTTTAAAACAAACCTAACAACTCTATGTATGTTTTGCAGTCTGATCCACAGCAAAAAATACTATCCCAATGGCAGTAATCTAAATTACAGATTTAGGACAAAAGATAAACAGGAAGACTCACAAGGTTTACCTTTAAATCCAAATTTACAAGTGTTTCCAAATGTCTCATTGACCAATTTGAGGTTACCATTTTGACCAATATTTTTTCACACATTTTTAATAAGTTATTAACTGTAATTTTCTTGGCTAATTACTTAAATCACATACATAACATCAATATATTGGTAAGAGTGACCCACTGAAAATATAGTTTCAGGAAAGTCTGGGTAAAATATTCCTTTATGTTTCAAAGAGCTATGGGTTGAATGGTGTTCCCACCAAATTCATGTTGAAAGCTTAACCCTCTGTTACTGCAAAATGTGATCTTATAGGGATAGGGTTTTTATAGAGATAATTAATCTAAAGTGAGATTGTTAGGGTAGGCCCTCATACAATATGACAAGTGTCCTTATAAGAAGAATGCCCTTTTTAAAAAATATTTTATTTATTTATAAGAGACACAGAGGGAGAGGCAGAAACAGGCAGAGAGAGAAGCAGGCTCCATGCAGGGAGCCCGATGTGGGACTCGATCCTGGGACTCTCGGATCATGCCCTGGGCTGAAGGCAGGCACGCAACCGCCAAGCCACCCGGGCATCCCAAGAAGAGTATCTGTTGGACACAAAGGTATAGAGGGAAGACACGATAACGACATAAGGCAAAGATGGCTATCCACAAGTCAAGGAAAGAGACCTGGAACAGATTCTTCTTTTACTTCTCTCAGATGGAAGAAAGCCAGCTGACCCCTTAGACTCCTAGCCTCCAGAACTGGTAGGCAATAAATTACTATTGTTTAAACCACCCTTTTTATGTAGCTCCAACAAACATACACAATGTAATATAAAATGAATTAATTTATTTCAGGAACCCAGTACTGATTTCCCCTCTATTACTTTGTCCTTTGCTATCACTCTACTAGACTTGCCTTTCATTTTTGTTAGTGTTGCACTGAACTACAGAACAAATGTTGACTTTTCCACAATGCTGACACCATGTTAAGCCCCCATCTGCTTCTGACAGGTATTTTCTTCCCTAGACAAGAACATTTTACCCAGTGACAGAACCTAACACAAAGCAGTAACCTGCCAGAAGCTTTAATATGTCTATGGCAACAAGATTGGAATGCCATTTACAGCTAAAGTTCAAATCAACAATTCTGTGGAGGGAGAACAGGATGGTAAAATCCCAAATAGCTCTTTTAGCCAAAAAATAAAGGAGCCGCAAACACCCACCCCCTGCTTTTTTTTTCCTTTTATTTTTCTTTTTCGTAGTAATTTTTCTTCAATGAAGTTTTGAAAGCATCTATATCAAAGGCTGTATTAACATTTCTTTTTTAAGTAAACTGCTAATTTACTTCTGCTTACCCGAAAAGGAAGACATAAATTTAATAGATTAGAAAAGGATTTTAAAAGGATAAATAGGAAAACACAGAATACTTTTTGTCTTTCATGTATTTGCATGTCTATTTTCTGTTCATATGTCTGTTATATCTCTTAAATGATAAATTGTTTTTGCCAAGAATTCAAGTTTAAGTAAGTCAATATATGGCAGCCCGGGTGGCTCAGCAGTTTAGCACCTGCCTTCAGCCCAGGGTATGATCCTGGAGACTTGGGATCAAGTCCCACATCAGGCTCCCTGTGAGGAGCCTGCTTCTCCCTCTGCCTGTGTCTCTGCCTCTCTGTGTCTCTCATGAAAAAATAAATAAAATCTTAATTAAAAATAAGACTTTAAAACAAATAAGTAAATATAGGAAGAAACAAAAAGTTATTTTTCTTAAACATGTTAAGTATTTTATTCTTGTTTGATTTCTGAGTTCATTATAATTCTTATCCTTATTCCTCAATAAGGTCTTTCTCTCTTTCTCTTTTTTCAAAATTTCCTCCTCATCTTTGATATGTACCAATTTGTATATAGTATGCCTAGATGTGCCTTTTTGGTGTTTATTTTGTTTGGTGTTCTCTGAGCTTTCTGGATCTTTGCTTTGTTTTCTGTCATTAATTTTGGAAGTTTCTGGGCCATTATTAATTCAAATATTTCCTTTTTTTAAAGATTTTATTTATTTATGAGAGAGAGAGAGAGACAGGCAGAGGGATAAGCAGGCTCCATGCAGGGAGCCCGACATGGGACTCGATCCCCAGACTCCAGGATCACACCCTGGGCTGAAGGCAGGTGCTTAACTGCTGAGCCACCCAGGGATCCCCCAGATATTTCTTTTTCTTTATGTCTTCTCCACTAGTATTCCAGTTAGGCATATATAACATTTTGAATTTGCTCTGCAGTCCTTGGATGTTATTTTTTCCCACTTTTTCCCCCATTCCTTTTACTCTTTGAATTTCAGTTTGTCTATCAACCTATATTCAAACTTAGTCATTTTTTTCTCATCAGTTTCATCGATGGATGAACCCACCAAAGACATTCTTTGGTTTCTGTTACTGTTTAAAAATTATTTCTAGCATTTCCTTTCAATTTTTGCTTAGAATTTCCATCTCTCTCTTTACATCGCCTCTCTGTTTTTGTATGTTGTCTACTTTTTCCATTAGAGCCCATAACATATTAATCAGGGTTATTTTAAATTATGTCTAAAAATTTCAACATTTGTGCCATAGGAGTGTGATTCTAATGCTTGTTTTGCTTCCTCAGACTGTTTTTGCTTAAAAGCTGGGCATAAAAAAAAAAACTGGGCATGATGTATTGGATAAGAGGAACTCAGGTAAATTGGCCTTCTGTGTAAAGTTTTATATTAATCTGGCTAGAATTTGACTTGTGTTTAATGTTTGCTGCAGTTATATATACCAAAGACTTCAAATTCCTCTAGTGTAATTTTCATTTGTCTTCTCTGTTGACTTTAGGTTTTCCTAAGTACTTTTCCTCAAAAATTATGCTTTTTAAACTTATTTGAGCTGCAGTCCACCATTATGCTAGAGCTCTGTTGGTTTGGTAGTCAAGTGGAGAGGAAAGGATGCTTTCTCTAATTTTATATCTAATTGCAGAAGACCGGATGTGTGAACTTTAGAAGACTTTCTTACCCTCTCTCCCTCACCTTTAAGAGAGAGACAAGAAATAGAAGCTGGAATGGGAGAATTGACTTTCACCCAGGTGGAATAAGGCTCTGATGAAGCCTTCACTCCCAGAGAAGCAGGTCTTTTATATGAAATGTGCTCTGGTCCTATTTCATGATTACTGTCTCTCTCTCTCCCATTAGAACCATATGTGATTTTTCATAGCTCTTTACTATGAAATCTTGGAGTAGTTCCTCAGGATAAAACCTAGGAGTGTTAGGTCTCCCCCAAGACTCAGACTCCAGGAGCTTTCCATTTGTGCTAGTATTGCTCAGCCTCCAGCAATCTGTCAAACTTACCATTTAAGTATTCCTACTCATGGCTTCTGCACCAGATAAGTAGGTTTCCGTTATGACTCTGTGGATTCACCTGTCTCTTCAGATTTCCAGGTAGTGGTTTGACCTGTGACATCAGTTCTCTGATTTGTTCAGGAAAAGCCATTGGTTTTTATTTTGTTTCACCTTTTCTTATAAAAATGAGAGTGATAACTTCCAAGCTCTTTTAATTTCAGAGTTGAAATGAGAGTTTAATTTAAACTTTGAGAACCATGGAGGTTTTCTTTTTTTTGGTCACAAAGTATCTTTGCAAGTTATAATGCCTGTGCTATTTAATTTTAGATTAATGTACATTTAAGTGTGATCAGAAAAAGGGTTTCTGACACTGCAGACAAATCTACACTGCTACAGGTTGAGTATTCTGCTATTTTTTTTTTTGTCTCCATGAATGTAGTTTTGACAAAGTTAATGCAAAATATTTTGAATCTTTTTGGAAAAATATAGTCTATTTTATTGCAGAGATGGAAAGTTCTCCTAAGAAACAAATTCATAGATCACCTCTAATCATGTTGACTAATCTGCCAGTTTCATTTTTCCTTTAGTATAACAAAATTTCCCCAATTATCAGTAAGCACTTTATTAATATTTCAGAGAATGTAAAAATACTTATAACTATTTTAAGATTTTACCCATTTACTTGAGAGAAGGGGTGCATGCAACACATGTGCATAGACACAAAAACATACAAGCAGGGAGAGGGGCAGAGGGCAGAAGGAGAAGCAGGCTTCTTACTGAGCAGAGAGCCCAACTAGGGACTCAGTCCCAGGACTCTGGGATCATGACTTGAACTGAAGACAGACACTTAACTGACTAAGTGACCCAGGCACCCCAAAAGTAATATGTATTTTAGAATTAAGTATTTATTACTGAATATCTGCAATTAATGTAGAAATGATACAAAATGACAAAATTGTTTAAGAACCTGAAATATAAGCTTTCTGTGTAGTATTACCAAAAATGATGCAGTACTTATTTTTAAATAGTTACTTTTTAAAGAGAAATTTAATATCACTTGCATTCTAGATTAGTCAGCTCATTATCATTAATTTATTAATCAGTAGATTTGTTTTAGTCCAAGATTCTTTCTAGGTGTGTGTAAGATATCCACTCTTAATGCTCTTTGTGCACCAACAATTTTATAAGTTGAAATTCAAATGAGGTTGCAATCAAAATCTCATCATCTAAATATTCAACTGCCCAATTCCATTCTAGGCACTAGTTCTATAAAGCCCTTTCTTTTGATTGCCCATGCTTGTGTGGTTCTATGGCAGGGGAGTTGTATCCTGTTGTTACTATGGTTGCTTTCTGCACTTTTTGACTCTGTTGACCACAACCATTTGTCTCACAAATTAAGTGCTGTACCTGCATTGATTTATCTGCTATAGCACTTCTCCTGGTTTAGATTTAATCATTTCTTATGTATGCACCTTGTTGTGTTAGGTTTCATGTATTTATCCATCTAAAATATATTTTGCCATGTATTGCTGGAACACCTGGGCACTCTAAAATGAATGAATTAAACAAATTTATAAATAAGAAACCTATCCATTTAGCCAGAAATCTATTTCCACACTAACAGCTGTAACCACCTGCTAAATAAGATCACACTTACACCTGACTCTGAATCAAAGCACAAAATAAAATTTATTCATATTGTTCCCAATTCAATTTACTTAAAATCTTAACTTTCATAGTCATTACTTTATCAACATAGTTGTAAACCATGTTTTTCAAGTATTTTGAAGTGAAACTGTAATGTTTCTTGGAGTACAGCTGCTAAATAGTGGTTTAAGAAAGTGCCTTGTGCTGAACACCTTCTGTGATTGGTACTTTCTAAAATATGGAGATTGGTGGTATAATGGCAAAGAGCTCAATGAGTTGTTTAATCCTGATGGGAGTTTTATGGCTTATTCTCACATACAGCTGTTGTAGGTTTGCTGTAGCATGATGATGAGGCTAAGATTATGGCTTTGATATGGAGTTCTCAGGACAGGTATGGGCTTTGTTAACTCCCAGATGTTGGTAGTCAAAAGCCCTTTCACTTCAAATCACAGATGCAGCTTATCCTGAGGGCCCCATAGTAAGGGCTTAGATAGGATCCATCCCGAAAGGACTATATATAGAGCACTTCTTGCTGGGATTTTTGTACAACTGAGAGAAACCTGTTTCTAAGTGTAAGTGAGGAAGCTATGTGATTCACACTCTATTTCTTGATAACAGAGGCAAAGAAAAATTGTGCAACATAATTTATATGTTATCTTTAATTTTAATGAGGAAGCCCATAAAACAACTCAGGATAGGCCTTCTAAGGCTTGATGCCTAAGCCCTTTCTCCCTGACAATATTGTCTCCAGGAGGGTAAATATATATTCAGAGAGATTGCAGGTGACTGAAAAAAAAAAAAAAAAAGTATACTTGGTTTGTGGTTATAATTTAGAATCCCACACATAGACTGATATTCATTAATTTGTAAGTTAGCTATTTTCAGAAGTTTAATCATATGAAACTTACCAAAAAAAAGTTGTAACAAAATATATAGGAAAGCTGAAAATAATATTTGTAAACTATGCATCAGACTTTAACAATTATACATGTATTGCTTTATTTTTTCAATATAGTGCTTGAACTTGAGGTAGATTCTTGATACACATGTTTAGGCTAAAATATAGGAATTTTGTCAATTAGTGGAAAAAGCTTTCAGGATATAACAGAATTTAAAAAACTGGCTCTTTCTCAAGTTTGTTTGAGACCCCATGAAATAAATGAAAATCGAGATGATGATTTTCTGATTGTGAGAAAAGAACAGGTTCAAAATCTGGTTTGATAGCTCTTAGCCTCACATCAAGGGCGAACATCATTTATATAGAGCGGGAAGTGGTAAACATTGAAGTAGGATTTATTTGGAGAATTTTCTCTGTGCTCCATTCCCTCATCTTGAATGGCCTAGTTCTTTTTTCTTACCTTGATCTAAGAGGGACTTCAAAGAAATGATTTGGGGACATCATATTTTTCCCCTGTAATTTTAGTACATATTGAATTGGTTTTAAAGTATCAATTGTAAAAAGAGCCTCCAAAGTGGGCTAACGTGGCTTGAATCTGCCTGGCTTTCGTCACATTTGGGAAATAATTGCAACCCTTCATGCACTTGGTCAAAGGTGCATGATTTTCAGGGACTTCCTCTAAAATTTACAGCCAGACTAATAGTTAAAAGTCATTTTTGAAAGATTATGGCCAAGAAGGCTATGACAGATGCAAAACAACTCAGTAGAATGAAGGTAGATAAGAATTTTCAGGTGCAGGGGCACCTGGATGGACTCGGTGGTTGAGCCTCTTCCTTTGGCTCAGTTTGTGATCCTTGGATCAAGTCCCACATCAGGCTCTCAGTAGGAGCCTCCCTCTGCCTGTGTCTGTGCCTCTCTCTGTGTGTCTCTCATGAATGAATGAATGAATGAATGAATGAATGAATAAATCCTAAAAAAAAAAAAAAAAAATTCAGGTGCGGGAAAATTAAGGTCACAATAGAGTTAGAAGTATTGAACAATAGGGATCCCTGGGTGGTGCAGCGGTTTGGCGCTTGCCTTTGGCCCAGGGCGTGATCCTGGAGACCCGGGATCGAATCCCACGTCGGGCTCCAGGTGCATGGAGCCTGCTTCTCCCTCTGTCTGTGTCTCTGCCTCTCTCTCTCTCTCTCTGTGTGACTATCATAAATAAATAAATAAATAATATTAAAAAAAAAAGAAGTATTGAACAATGAATTCAAGGAGAAATACTCCCATCATGAGAATTGTGGTAGGAGGAATCCAAGGAACCCATTAAAGCATCAGAGGGGAAGGGTAAGCTACCAAGATCTACCAAAATAGGAGATTTTATGCTCATTTTTTCAAAGGACTATAGTCTTAATTGGGTGTGTATCAGTAAGCTTTTGATGTGTAAACAAACCACTCTAAAACTTAGCAAGTTAAAACAATACATATTTATCATTACTTAAAATGTGAGCTTGATAGTTCTTCTTGTATAGCTGATTGGTAATATTATGGTCCAGCTGACAACTCTGCTCAGACTGGAAGATCTAGAATGGCCAGATTGATCTGTAGTTAGCTTGAGGTCAACAAAGACAAATGAAATGATTTGGCCACACATCTCACAATCTAGTAGGCTATTCCTGACACATTCACATAAAGATGGTCACAGTGTTCCCAAAGCAGCAAGAAAGGACAAGCCCCAGTGCATAAATACTTTCCAGTCTCTATGTGTATAACCTACTGTCTTATTGCCCAAAGAAATGCACATGGATAACTTCTAGGGTCTGGCAGGGCTATGGATACAAGGAGGGAAAATATCATGACAAATTTTGCTAATATTCTATTATATGGATATTTTTCTAAGCAGTTTAAATAAGCAGGCCAAAATGAGGGGAGGGGGAAATCTTCAACTTTACACAGAATATATAGTGTTGACTATTTTTTCAGGACTGTACTTTCCTAGTGACTCAAGTGACTAGTGCTTTTATTATCAGAATGACAAGAAAAGACAAGACACAATTGTCAGATTTCATTCAAGCTTTAGAGTAAGCATTAGCCTACCAAATGGATTTGAGTACATATGGAAAAGGAATAACAATACTGCTTTATGACTAACTATGGTCTTCTTCAACTTCTTGTTCAATATATTGGTCAGGGCTGAGTAGCAATCTTATAATAGAGGAGACCCTTAAAACCATTGGATCTAGCCCACCACTAGGTTTCATTTAGTCTACTCAATGTTAATAAAAAATATTAGTTCTCCAGATACAAAAATGAGATTTAAAAAAAACCCTGAATGTTTGGCATCATCGAAAAAGTAGAACATCTGGCTTCATACCTCAAAGTAAATGTGGGCTGAAAGTATCAGCTAGAAAAATTTCATCACCTCTTCCTATTGAATCCCCACTCAGCCTAACTCAAGGTCACACGACTAATGGTCCTAAATACATACATATATGTACATCTCTGAATGATTGCAAAACCCCTGGCTTCTCTTGCAAAACCTAAACTGTATATATTCCACCAACCCAACCTCATCATGTTGATATTGTATAGAATTTTATTTCTCAGATTATAGCTATACTTTCTCTGATTTTATTCAGTTTTTCTCTTGAAAAATTTTTAAGACAACAAATTTATGAGGGTACTTGACCACCTTGCTTTATATATTTTCTACAGAATTTTTCTGAATTTGTTTCTTTTTGTATTTAAGTTGTACATACCAAAGAATGTTTTTCTAGTGGGTCTTTGGTACATGTCCTAAGGTCTTGTGTTTCTGAGATCTTTGTTGAGTTACTTGAGTGCTAATATGTTTGCATCTAACATAAATGTTCTTATTGGTTAATACTTTAAAAACAACAACCTACTGTGTTTCATCTAAAATTGCAATTGAGAAATTTAATGTCAAGTTATTCTTATTATGTAATAATAGTCCGTTCTTCATTTCCGGAAATTCATATTTTTTTACTGATATTTTTTGCATGTACTACAATTTTTTGAGGTATTTTGAGGTATGAGGTGTTCTCAATTTCATTTGTTTGGTAAACCAAGAATGATTTCAATTTAGTATCATTTATATATCCTTGGGTTTAAAAATATATTCCATTTTGTAAAATAGTTCAACTTTCCCATTTTCTTTTTTTCTTTTTTAATATTCACATATTAATACTGCTAATTCTATTTTTTATATCTCTTAACCTATCTTTTATTTACCTTTCTTTCTTTTATACCTTCTTCCTGTTATTTTTAAAATACTTTCTTCAGGGAAATTTCCTCAATCTAGTTTTTCATTTGAATGTCAGGTAATTCATTACTTTCAGTGTTCACTTAATTCAGGTAATTGATGTGATGACTTAAAATCAGATAAACTTGAATATAATATGTAAACTATTTTACAAAATTTATTCTAAAAAACAAAGCATTCATAAATAGGTGATGGACAAACAATATGCTTATTTTTTAAATTATTTTAATGATAACAAATAATACACCTATAAAATGAGATGATATTCAAACTTATGTAAAAGATTTGGGTATTGAATGATGCATAAAGAATAATTCTAGGCATATATTAAGAACTGAGTGTGAATCACTATTATAATTACTATTTATATAGTTATTAAATATGGTGGTAGCATATTTATAAAATTAGTATGTTCAGCACAAAATTTTAAGTTTGATAGCATTATGATATATATGCTATAGACTCTTTTCTATAACTTAATAGATTTTTCCCTTATTTTATTTTTTTATTTTTCCCTTAATTTTAAGCCATTGTCCATACTATTTTCTGTATCTGGAGGACTATTTCCTTTATTTACCAGGTTATTTGGTTCTCATCTTTTGCTTAGTTTTCTTTTACGAAGTGTCCTGTAGTCTCAAAAAAAAATGTAAATTAAACTGCCCATGTAAGTTTTTTTTTATTACTTTATAACAACTTGGTCATAACATTTGCTAAAGATTAGATACTAGTCCATTGATTTTTCTATTAGCAATAGGATTTGCTCTCTATAGGGGCAAAATTCATAATTTCCTGTTGTTTTATTTCCAGTTCTTAGCGGGGAGCAGATTTAGCACATATTTTAAATAATGCAAAGAAAATAGGAAGTGGAGGAGGAGGAGGAAGGTAGGAAGTAAGGATCAAATTACAGGAGATTTTCATTTACCTCACCGTGTTTTTGTTTTTTTTTTTGTTTTATTTTAACCTATGCACTCTGGGTCTATATTTCTTATGCTCACTGTGTTATTTCTGTCTGCTTATCGTTCATTTGATACTGTGAGAATAAGTAAAATTCTTTTGGACATCTCCTTGGAATACTTGATAAAATGTATAATTAAGAAACATGTTGAAGTCATAATAATTTCCTAGGCAGTACTTTGAAGCTTACTTTATCCTACATGTTCTGTATGAGTCATACTAGAGGTCAAACTACTTAATCATTTTGAAATCCTCATTGTTCTATTATTTTGTTTGATATAGTCTGATTGTCTTAGGTGATATCAGTATACAGATTCATTCCTATTACTATTCTATGATAACATTTTTGTTTTTAATAATACACATTAGCATTTTTTGGCTTAATACTTTGATTTATTATATTTAATAATGTCATTAATAAATACATGCTATTTTACAAAGATGTTGAAACCTGACAAGAATTAATATGGGTTAAAACAAATTAAGTTAAAATTATGAAAGTATTTAAAATGTTTTATATGTTTGCAATATATAACAGGAAAGTATGTAGAAAATATTGCGTATTTAAAGTGTTGATTTGGGTGGCTCAGTGGGTTAAGTGTCTGCCTTTGGCTCAGGTCATGATCCCAGGATCCTGGAATCAAGCCCTGCGTTGGACTCCTTGCTTAGCGGGAAGCCTGCTTCTCCTTATGTCCCTTCCTCTGCTCCTGCTTTCTCTCTCTCTCTCTCTCTCTCTACCTCTCTACCTCTTTCTCTCTCTCAAATAAATAAAAATATTTTAAAAAAGTGTATTGATTTGTAGTTGGGTCTGTTGACATTTATTCTATCCATATGTGTGAAAAAGATAATGCTCACATAGGCTTCAAAAAGTAATAGACCAGAGGCTTTCTATAGGAAATGAATTAATGGGTCCATTGTGCATGAAATCTCATTTTGTTAAATGAAACAAGCCCATCGGTCTTTATTGATCTTGTTGCTTTTAGATTGGTTATGCCTCCTAGTTTCCTTTTATTTAATCAAAGCTACTATGTGAATGTAAAAAAAAAAAATTGTCTTGAAAACTTGCAATGATCAATTGTCTTAAAATTAATTTCAAAGTCTAACTGCCCCCAGATGTCAACACATATTTACTTGATACATATATAATGTTGAAAACAATATAGTAATTAGGAAGAAATAAAGAAATGACATAGTATCTGATTATATAAAAACAATGAATTGGATTGAGTTTTAAAGAGTTGAATTTTTATATCCAGGAATCTACATGGAGAAACAGTCAAGGTTTGGTTACATGAAAATTTGTCACATGTGGGCTCACACACAAACATCCATATGCACTCATTCCTTAGACTCATTTTAGGGCCCAACAGACTAAAATAAGCAGAGAGGAAATTATACTAATTTTTAACTTTATACTCAAAACGTGGTGAAAGGCACTGTTGAATGCAAGAATCTGGCTTGTTCGTACTTATGTACTTTTTTCAAAATATTGTAAATTTCTAAGAACGATCTTTAGTGGATACTTCTGGACTCAGTAAGTTGAATAAGTTTAACGTGTAAATATAGTTTCTCCTTAACTCTTTCTCCCTAAGTCTAAATGTATAAATATATATATATATACACACATATGTGCATATATATATATATATATATTACAGTCTAAAGAATTATTCCATCATATCAGAAAAACAAAAAGTCACCATACTGATTATTTTAAAATACATACTTGGAAGATAGTATTTAATCCTATTCCAATCTTGAAAAGGAACAACACAATAGGAAAAAATGCAATCATAATTTAGACTCCCAGTGTAGAAAATGATCAGTAAAATACATCTATCTTTTATTGTGTTGTTTCTTTTCTTCTTAAGAACTAACTCAAATGTCATTAGTCATCTTTTTATGCTGCTGTTGACTAATTCAGTTGTCAAGGTTTTGTCATAACACAGTATTATTAATTTAACCTTTTAACAAATATATTGTAACACCATAGAAAGGTCAACAATTTCCATTCAAAATTCTTGGGAAATTATGACCAAGTCAGATTTGTCACATAACCTGTGAAGACATTATCTTTATATTAAACATTAACTAAGTTCATTATACTTCTGTAGCACTGAGTAAAATTTTTTGAAGAAAATTTTAGTATATTATAGAAACTCAGAATTTTTACTTTTAATAAATTATACATCTATTATAAGTTTCCTGTTTCCTTACTCATTTTTAGCTAATTTTAAATTTAACTCTGAATTTTTGAGTGTTTTGTAAACACTATATTGAATCTTTGAAATGACCAAAAGAGCGGCATGAAAACTTATTTCAAAAAATTATTTTTACTATAAGTAGGAAGAACAAATTGATGATTCTCAGAGAGGAAGGGAGTGGGAGGATGGACAAAATGGGTGAAGCAGAGTGAGAGATACAGGTTTCCAGTCATGTAATGAATGTCATAAGAATACAAGGCACAGCAGAGGAAATCTAGTCAATGAGGGATGCCTGGGTGGCTCAGGGGTTGAGCATCTGGTTTTGGATCAGGATGTGATCCTGGAGTTCCAGGATCAAGTTCTGCATTGGGCTCCCTGCATGGGGCCTGCTTCTCCCTCTGCCTGCCTCTCTCTCTCTCTCTCTCTCTGTCTGTCAATGCAGACAATTCTCT